>NC_132780.1:35772725-36386059 GCF_048418805.1 Vulpes vulpes
GGAAAATAATGGGAAAGCCCTGAAAGACTTGGTGCAGCCACTAGCTTTTGTTAGGCTTTCTTACGGAAAGAAGAAAGCCTTTTATATTACTGTAATCATTGTTTTTGCGTATTTCTCTCCAGTTCTACAAAAATGCAGAGAACAAATGCAAAGAAAATAAAGGCTTATTTATTGCTGAAAAGTCAAGACTAACTCTTAGTCATACTCCCATCATTATGGCCTGTTTCTAGCATTTAAAAACATGTCTAGGGATCCCTGGGTGGCGCAGCGGTTTGGCGCCTGCCTTTGGCTCAGGGCACAATCCTGGAGACCCGGGATCGAATCCCATGTCAGGCTCCCTGTGCATGGAGCCTGCTTCTCCCTCTGCCTATGTCTCTGCCTCTCTCTCTCTCTCTCTCTGTGACTATCATAAATAAATAATAAAACAATGTTTAAAAAAAACATTTCTACACTATTTATTCATATTTAAATTATTAACCCAGTCTTAAAATTTTTTAAAAATATCTTTTTGAGCTCCAGGTATCTCATGAATTATAAAATACTCCTTAATTGATAGGATGTTTGGTCTGTATTTGCATCTACCCTGCCTTTCTCTTATTTATGGATATTTATTTGGAAGGATTTATTAGTCTTAGAGCATACTGCATTATGTCCTCCTATTCTGTTTTTGATATGGATTAACCCGTTCCTTCATTTTCAAGGTCACTTAAATTCTATTCCATATTCCTTGATATTTGCAATTGCATTCCTATTTTTCTTCATAACTCTAAAGAGGAGCACTTTCAAATCCATCATTTTGGTCAATGATGGTTATTAGTGCTATCCTCAGGGCTAATTGTACATACTACTACTTCATATGTTCCCTTGTAAGTTTCTCAGATTGGTGCTAAGTTATTTATTTATTTATTTATTTAATTTATTTTTAAAACTTATTCATTCATGAGAGTCACAGAGAGAGAGAGAGAGAGAGAGCGCCAGAGACACAGGCAGAGGGAGAAGCAGGCTCCATGCAGGGAGCCCAACATGGGACCCGATCCTGGGTCTCCAGAATCAGGCCCTGGGCCTAAGGCAGTGCCAAACTGCTGAGCCACCCGGCTGCCCACATTGCTAACTCATTTAGAAGCCACTGTTTCAACATTGGCAACATCGGAAATGGTATGTTGTTCTGTTTTTCGAAAATTCCAGACTTTTCCAGAGAAGCAAACTCTTAGCAGCCTGCCTTAGAAATCCAGATCTTCTAGACAGAATTCATTCTCTTGGACAGGCAGTGACTAATGCTTACCTCTGGGTGGGGTAGTCTTGGTCTTGGCGGACTGTAGCTCATAGCATGGTCTTTCAGGGCTTCAAAGTGGAGCCATGTTGCTCTTAACCTAGAGATAGTTTAAGCAGTTCAGTTATATCTGGTTTCCTAGATAATTGGAGTAGAATCAGAGAGAAGTCAGAGCAGAGGAAATAAGCTCACAGAAGCAAGTAGTGGCAGTCAACAGGGTGAAAGGCCAACAGAGAAAACCAGAAAGCAAACACTGGAACTTGAAAAGCAAAGCAGATTGAGGCCCACTAATTAAGAGCAGATGACTAATTTTGTAATTGTACAGCCCTTGAACTGGGACTAGCAGGAGAGAAACATGAAAATGTTGAAAAACAGCAAAAGAAATCCCAGATTTATTGAAAAACAATAATCTCCATATCCAGGAAGCCAATGAAGAGACCCACAGATACAGTAAAAAAGGCTGAAAGTCAAAGATAAAGAAAATATTTTGGAAAAAATCTGGAGAAAAACAAAACATCACTTGCAAGGAAGCCCAGTAAGAGCAATGGCTGACTTCTCAGCAGGAACAACTGAAGCTAGAAAGCAGTGGGAAAACATTCAAAGTCTCAAACAAAAAAAAATTAAAACTGTGAACCAATAATCTGATATTCAGCAAAGGTATCTTTTAAAAATGAAGGTGAAATAAAGACTTCCCTAGGTAAGCAGAAACTGAATTTGTTGCCAGTCAATTCATTTTACAAGAGATTTTCTAGTAAGTTCTTCAGATGGAAAACAAGTCATCTCAGACAGTTGCACAAATCCATGACCAGAGAACACTGTTAAACTTATACATGCATATTTTCTCATTTCTTTTCTTAAATGAGTTAAAAGCAATTTCATAAAATATGTACATACAACTGATCCATACACAACATGGGGGTTGGGGCACCACCCCCCTATACAGTCAAACACCCATGTATAATTTTAGACTCCCCCGAAACGTAACTAATAGGCTGCTATTGACCAGAGCCTTACCAAATAACAGACAGTTGATTACCATGTATTTTGTATGCTATATTTACTATATGCTGTATATTTACAATAAAGCAAGCTAGAAACAAAAATGTTAAGAAAAGCATAAGGAAAATAAATTAATGGTACTATCCTGTACTCTATTGCAAAATTCTGCATGTAAATGGACTTCTACAGGGCAGCCCCGGTGGCGCAGCGGTTTGGCGCAGCCTGCAGCCTGGGGTATGATCCTGGAGACCCAGGATGGAGTCCCACATCGGGCTCCCTGCATGGAGCCTGCTTCTCCCTCTGTGTCTCTGCCTCTCTCTCTGTGTCTATGAATAAATAAATAAAATCTTCAAAAAATATTAAAAAAATAAAAGTTTTAAAAAATAAATGGACTTCTACAGTTGATACTTCTGTTGTTCAAGGGTCAACTATAACCTATTACTGAGCCTATAACATATAGAAGTGTGATATATATATAATTCCCAACAGCATAAATAGAGTTAATGTGAGCAAAGCTATAACAACCTGAGGAAATGACCACACATGGTAAATAACTGCTAACAGTGCATTGTTAGATTTTTAACACTAACAGATGTAGTATGTGGGGATTGCCTAGAAAATACTTGTTAAACTTGGGACTCCATGAGATAAAGTTTTAGATATTTTTATACAATTTGTTACATTCCCTACCAAAACCACCCTCTCCCACCTCCCAAAAAAAAAACCACACAAAAAACTCATCATCTGAATACAAGGAATCTTTTTTTTTTTTTTTTTTTTTTTTTTTTTGCTCTTATTTGGGGCTCTTACAGTCACGTTAAAACCTTATTTGGAGTTACTTCTCCTTGGTTTATCCTGGAATTTTGATTTCAGAAGCCCAGACTTAAAAGAAAGAAAAAGAAAAGCCAATTTCTGACAGTGAACAAGCTTTTCTGTTTTCCCCTCTTTTCTTCTTTAATCACAAAAAATAACAGCAACGTGGAGGATGTCTAAGAAAAGGAAAAAAAAAAAACCTCACCTATAATCCTGTTACCTTAACATCATCATTCTCTTATTCCATAGGCATTCACATTTCATGGAATTATATCAATTTGTATTTTCGTTCTTCAAATGGGATTACATTAGATATCTTAGCAAATTTAAGCACCATTTTCAATAGCATTATATGTATTCAGGGACATATAAGCTACTTTCTTGTGTCTCTCTCCCACCTGCCCAATCTATTTTCTGATGGTGGATTAAGAAGGCCTGGAGCTGGGCTGCCTGGGTGGCTCAGTCAGTTGGGGATCTGTCTTCAGCTCAGGTCATGATCCTGGAGTCTTGGGATTAAGCTCCACATTGGGATCCCTGTTCAGTGGGGAGTCTGCCTCTCCCTGACCCTCATCATGCTCTCACTCCCAAAATAAATACATAAATAAAAATATTGTTTTTTTTTTTAAATATGAGAGAGAATAAGCAAGAGAAACAGCACAAACAGGAGGGAGGGGCAGAGGTAGAGGAAGCAGCAGGCTCCTGGCTGAGTAGGGAGCCTAATGTGGGGCTCAATCCCAGGACCCTGGGATCATGACCTGAGCCAAAGGAGATGCTTAACTGAGCCACCCAGGTGCCCCAATAAAAATCTTAAAAAAAGGCCTGGAGCTAAACTTCCAGACTCCAAAGAGCTGGAAAAAAAAAAACAACAAAACATAAATATATAGCAAAATCTCTAACTTGGAGAAGCAATCTAGATGATCTCTGGATTTTGCCACTTTTAAACTTGAATATATCTACATAATTTGAAATTGTTTAAATACAAACACAAGTCTTATCTGAGCTAAGATTTATATTGCAAATTGCTAATTATAAATCTTGATTTAGTCCATGAATCCATCATACTTTAAATAATTTGGAGCAGAGAATTTTAAAATTCTGATACTCCATAGACCTACTCACTACCCTTCTTCCCTCCTCAGTACAATATACTGCTTTCAGCAGTAATTTTTTTTGGGGAAAAGACCCCCACAATCTTGAATTAACTTAGGATCATGGCAGCATTTTATCAGCAGACACAAAATATCACAAATTATTTAAAAACATTTCCCTATTATAATAGGTTTCTAATACAAGGATTTCATTTAAAACATACTATTACAACATTCTATGTTAAAATGATATTGTGCACATTTAGTACATGGCCTACAAGATAAAGAGTAAAATAATTTCAAGTCCATCAGGTTTCTAATGAAAGAACAAATTTAACAGCTTTTAGCTGGTTGACATCTATAAAGACTATGCTTTATTTTTTTTTAAAACTAATATCTAGTGTGTCATTTCCAGGCTTGAGGTATTTGCTTCCTTCCTTAGTATTACTCATTCAACTACTCAGTCAGATGCAAAATCTATTAGAGATGTAGTAGACAATTGTCTTCTCTCTTCATTCTGCATATTATAACTCAAAACAGAATTCCAAGTTTCATGTGTGGTTCCTCTTTCAGTTACTGGGCACTTGGCACTATCACTGGAATGTAAGATGCTACCACAGTATTTAAATATAACGTCCATTTAAAATTAAGGCAACAAATTAAAAGGCCACCCATCACTACTTAGTAATAACTGCTTTAATGCTTTTCTCAATGTAATTGCTTTTTCTCATTGTTATAATTTGTAGTAAATGTGCTGCTTGAATAAACAACTGTTTATTCATGACGGTACTTACAATCTTCACTAGGTTTTAACAATCAAATGTCTGTTAATGAGCCTAGGGAAAATGGACAAGTATTAAAATACCTTATTTTATTTTTTAGAGATTTTATTTATTCATGACAGAGAGGAGAGAGGGAGAGAGAGACAGAGCAGAGACACAGGTAGAGGGAGAAGCAAGCTCCATGTAGGGAGCCTGACATGGAACTCGATCTGGGTCTCCAGGATCATGCCCTGGGCTGAAGGTGGTGCTAAACCGCTGAGGCACCCGGGCTGCCCATTTTATTTTTTAAAGGTTTGCAGAGGGAGAAGCAGGCTCCATGCAGGGAGCCTGACACAGGACTCAATCCCAGTCTCAAGGACCAGGCCCCGGGCTGAAGGCAGTGCTAAACCCCGAGCCACCTGGGCGCCCTTAAAATACTTTAAACTATTAATTTGTTAAATGTGAAAGGGATAACCTACAAACAGTATTCAATGACTAGGTGATAAGGAGAAATCTAAGAGCCATTTACAAAATAAAATCATGATTAATATTGAAGAGCAATTAAGTTTGTTGTATTATAATTAATCATTGGTATATTAGTCCAGATAAATTTGATTGGTCTTCACAAGATAAATTAGTACAACTAATGACACTTATATTGTAGATCTTGGCAATGTTATTTCTTTTCTTTGGGTTTGTTTCCTCATCTGTAAAATGAAGGGATTAACTTATTTCATATCTATAGTTTTTAAAATTTAGGAATTGGTCTGGCTTTCCAATACCTGTTCTTGAAAAGTTAAATTTTTGTCATGTAGAATGTTAAATGCACCAAGAACATTCTATTTATTGGACAATTGATGTCAGTTTGCAACTTTAAAATTTTATTTTCCTTTTTCAAGCTTTCTTAAAGTGAGCAATGCCTATACATTTATAGAAATCACCAAGAAAAGCTACTGTAGTACATTCTTAGATAGGACACAGATGTGGCAAATTCTTAGTAAGTTAGAAGTCTGGAAACGTGTAGATTATAGTAATGTATTAAAATTCCTTTTTTTTTTTTTTTTTTTAAGATTTTTATTCATAGAGACACAGAGAGAGAGAGAGAGAGAGGGAGGCAGAGACACCGGCAGAGGGAGAAACAGGCTCCATGCAGGGAGCCCGATATGGGACTCAATCCCGGGTCTCCAGGATCAGGCCCTGGGCCACAGGCGGTGCTAAACCACTGCGCCACCAGAGCTGCCCTATTAAAGTTCCTATTCTGCATTTTGTACTCAAAGATGTGACAGGAGTTATGTACACCGCTGACCATTTCCCCAGGATTACTATTACCCTCCAAAATGTACCATTTTGGTATGCACAAAAGCCAACAAAGTAAGTTATCTGAAGCTACTCTAGTCCAGGTTAAAAATGGGTATGAATTTTTACAGGTGAATGGGGTTGAGATTTTCATTACATTAGAAACAAGGGATCACATCAATCAATCAATTCCATCTCTTCATTTCTAATGAGTAAACTGGTCCAGAGAAGTGACTTGGCAAGGCCACAGATCTAACTGGTATCAGTTGAGAAGAGAACCCAGATCTGCTTGCCAATTCTTCTATACGATACTGCCTTCTGGATGCCACAAGGCAGGCAATGCTCTGAGAAGATAGGAGAAATCTAAATGGAATATAAAAATCTTAAAAGGGACATTACATGGTCCATCCAGTTCAACTTCACATTTAAATCTGGAATTTCTTCTGCAGCACTGTGACAAATGTCATTCAGCTTCTGATCTGTTCCAGTGCTAAGAACCTCTCTGACCCTGGGGAGGCAATCCCTTTTTGTTGTGGACAAATAACCATATGGTTATTTCTTACACTGAGCTCTAGCCTGTCATTTTGGAGCTTTCACCTAGTTGTACTGAGTCCAAAGAATAAATTGTTCAAATATTTGAACACAGAGCTATCACTCCTTAGTTATAGAATTCTTCAGTTGGTCATTGGATTTTAGTTTGTGGGACTCCTTTCAATTTGGTAAAACATCCCAAGATTTGCTTTAATTTATGAATATCCTGAAATGATATTAATATTTATAGGTATGGTTTGACTAGCCCTTCGTATGAGATTATGTCCCCATGACACACCCTAAAATTATAGCCAATGACAAGAGACTAACATGTTATTTTTAGCAAACTAAAAATATCCATTTTTCTTTCATCTGTCAAATCTTGGCAAATGCAATTTCATATTCCTATCAATGGCCTTTTATTGTACCTCAGATACTAATTACTAGGGTCCGTGACACCATGTATGATTGTGCCTCTCACTAATTTGCCAGCCTCATCTTTATGCCATCTGTTCCCCTTGACTTTTGGCCAGTCTTAAAATGCACTTTTTTTCTAGGCTTCCCCGTACTGTTCCCTTCAGCCAGCAATGATTTCCTCTGGCCACTAGGTTTAGTCGTTTGAGATATCCTTCAAAGTTCCTATCAAACATCACTTCTTTGTGAAACTCCTCCTTGCGCCTTCCCTCATATCCCCCTCCCAATAGTACCATTTAACCTGTTATAATGAGCTACAAATCTCCCTCAGCCATTATTCAAATACTTGTGCAATAAGGTGTCTATCTCATTGGCTACACTGTGAAGTCTATGAGGACATGGCCAATGTCTACCTTTATCTGGCATAGGGTATTAGATGATTTAGACATTCAGTATTTGTTGAATGAATGAAAGAATGAATTCTGAATTAGTATGATCAGAATTTTAAATTTAACAGGTATTCAAAGAAAACACATAACTAAACTCTGGGGTATATGGTGTACAAAAAAGGGAATTTTTATAGGTTCCACAACAATCTAGAGAAGGAAAAAAAACCTCTCCAAAAAGAGAAGTGTTGATAAAATTGAGAAAACCACACAACTATTTTCTATAAACATAAATGGTGAATGTTTTCAGTCTTTATGGTAAGGGATGGGAAAGCATGGAAGAAGGCAAACAAGCACAGCTGGGTGGTATATTTGTTGTTTTACTGTTAATTTGACACATCTGAACCAAAGCATTCACAATACTTGATATACTTTGAAGAGAATCATATACTATAGTCTTAGACATAACCACAGAACAAGCAGAACAATTAAAACTACATAAGGCCTTAAAATATATCCACAGTGTGTATTATTTCAATATTCATTCATTTACAAATTAGACTACATACCGTTAATTTTATTTTTATTTTTCTTTCATTGTTTTATTCAGGCAGGATTCATTCAAGGAAAGGCAACTTAGTTTTTGTGTGTGAGCTCTGTTTTTTTACTACATTGGTTAATATAAAAGTTATGAATTAAATGTTCTTATATCCTGCATCCAGGAGTGAATCCATGAAATTCTCATATAGTAATCTAAAACAATAGGTCCTATTAAAAGGAGCCAAAGTGAAAAATGACCAAATAGCCAGCCTGTTTGTGGTCTTAAAGAACATCTAACGGACTCTCAGGTTTTCTTATAATAAAGTGTACTGCAATTCTATGAGATTAGTCAAAATTTAAAACAACATCGCGTACAAAATCATTCTTGAAGCTCTAAATGCCTTTTAAATAACAAAATGAGATTTTTAAGTAGTTGCCTCATAGTACCAAACCTATAAATCAGAACTAGTTAAAATTCAGTGCTATCATGACTTCTCATTTACAAGGTAACTAGTTGGTAAATTAATAGATGGCATAAAAATTAAGACTTACATTTCTTTTTTAAAGGAGAAAATGTATGATAACCAGGGAATACAGAAAATTCAATGTATTTTACAATAAAATAACTGTTTAAACCTCGATCCCTGTACAACAGGGTTTAGGTCATCTCTAGTGAACTTGCATGTTTTCATACAGTTTATTCTGAGTACTTGAATTGTTTTAGATATACAGCTTTTTATTGAAAGAATATTACATTTGTATACCTGGATAAGATTTAGTACATTGAGATGTTTTAAAAATATTTATAAATTTATTTCTGATATGCAAAAGCATTTGGCAATACTTTTACAGCATTTGATTTTATAGAATTAAAATTTCATACAGTACTCATTTTGATGTTTAAAAAAAAATTCACAGAAAAAATATAAATTACACAGCCTGACTGCATGATACTGTTATTTCCAGTTTCTAGTTCTGGTAATTAAAACCTTCATTAAGTCTGTTAACAAATCATTACCTGTACATTTATGAAGGCAACTGACATGATTTGCAAACAAAACCTTCAGGTTTTATGTAATTTACCAAAGAGTGCAGTTCAGCAAGAAAAGAAAACCAGTATGCAAATTTACAGAATATTTTACAAATTTACCAGTTCCTGTGACACAAACTGTTTCAACCTTTCAAGGTACTGTCCATAAAGTTCCACATCATTGTGACCTGCCCCTTCAACCCACAGAGGCTCCACAGGTCTTTGGCAACGCTCAAACAATGCGAGGCCATGTGAAAAGTCAATTACTTCATCTTCAGTCCCATGAATTATTAATACTGGAGAGGTTATCTTAGAGATTTTGTCAATGCTGCAAGACAAGAGGGGGGGAGGGAGAAAGCCAATGAATTAGCTAGAAAAGAATTGTGAAACAAATTTTTTGTGTGATATACCGGTAGATCATTCAAATATCAGAACAATCTTTTGAATACATTCAGAAGAAATGATGTCTGTTGGATTTTATAGATTCCTTATTTTGAGATAACCTGAGGAAGCTACCTTCATGCACTTCTGTTTTGAGGAAATCACTCAATCATTACTGTCAACCTACTGTACAATGCTTAACATAGAGAAACAGGTTGGAAGTAGAGGATGAAACTAAGGACCATTCAAGTACGTGCTAACTTTATACCTTTCTGTATGCATTATTTTTTTCCTTCCTCTTAATCTTCTAAAATGACAGCAAAATGTATTGTTTTGGGATATCACAAAAATAGGGAGAAAACCATTTTTAAGGGAATAGATGTTAAAATGAAGAAACAATCTAATTTATCCCATGGGATACCCCAGAAAGCAGGAACTGACATGGGGATGAAGGCAGATGACAGGAATCTATAGAATTGATTCAAGAGTCTGTTTAAGAAATAGGTCCCTCTCCTTCAGGTTCTTTCCCTTTCCTTCTGTAGATTGGTTAGTTTTATTCTACCCAAAAATGGAGGTTTTTGAGGACTAAGGGAATTGCTAGGCACAGATTAAGATGAGAGGCATCATAAAGAGCAAGTAAACACACACGCTGCCGCTATGAACCCATTTTCTGTACTGAGTTTTCAGAATGCTGGCAGCCAGACCTTCACTCTTCCAGAGGACTTTTACAAAGAATCCTTGTTGGAGACTCTATCCACCTTAAGAGGAAAAGTAGAGAAAGTGTCACAGGGTGGGATCCCCAAGTAATTGATTTGACCAGATCACTGTACAGTGAAGTTCACAATCAACAAGACTTAACACCACGGTGCTTCAGATCAGCTCTTTAGTTCTTCACTCTTATGTATGAACATACAATCTACAATTATCAGACATCAGAGAACACCAAATATAAGACAGAGATCAAGACAATTTTAAAAAGACAACTTGAAGGAGACATAAACGACATAAAGAGAACTTACAAATTTTTACACTTAAAGTCTTTCCAGATAGAAGGCATTGTAACTATAAAATGAGGATAGAATCTTAAAAAAGAGGAAACCAATGAAGTAATTCAAGGCATTTGGTAATGAAAAATGGTTGGGTGTATTATTTACTATCAAATGCTCAATAATAAAGGAATTACAACAAAAAATAACAAAAAATTTTTAAAAAGTATGTTCTTCAAATGTTAATGCTGCAAGAAAAGAGAGGGGGGAGGAAGTCAATGAATTAGCTTGCAGTTAAGTGCTGCTCTCTTTGTTGGTGTAGCAGAAATGAAAGAGGGAGCTGGACAGAGATTTAAGTTGGCAAAAGCATTAACCCAAATACTCCCTATCAATCCTAAAGTTCAGTTAGACAGAAGCAGTATCATACACATACCTTCCAATAAACCATTATCTAAAACAGAAATCACCCCCAAATTAACGTAAAAACAAAAAATCTCCCATAGCTCATATACTCCCACCATTAGCTTCCCTACAAAAGTGACCCCTTAGTGGCTAATGATGAAAAAATTTGCTTTTAAAATGACCCTTGTAAAAAAAAAATGACCCTTGTTTTTATAAATTAGCAGGTGAGGACTCTGGCCTTTGGCCTATCATTCTCAAAAAATTCTTTGTATTACTGCCAATTAGGGAAAAGAAATAAGACTGAAATTTGCCAGCTTCTCACTTCTTGCCTTCTCCCTTTGAGAAATATGGGCCATCAGTTTTTTCCAATTCTGAAGGGCTGGAGGAACTTCCATCTTCTCTTGAAAAGTAGTCCTCCTTTCATAATTGTGTAACATTGTGTTTGCAGACTTTCAGGTGCCAATACTTACTCAAATGAATTCTAGACACAACTTTTTTGTAACTGACTTCTTTTGTAAATCAGCTATCATTAATTAGATACCATTCACTAATTTTTATGCACACATGTCTCATTTCCCTCTACTCTTCCTCTATTCCAGTATTATGTCTCACTGAATGGTACTATTCATTAGCAGCTCAAGTCAGAACCCTAGGAATTACAGTCACGGTCTTTTGTTTAGCATCCTATATTCACTCTGACACTCAGTTCTGTCAATCTCATTTCTCAAATTCATTCTCGGGCAGCCTGGGTGGCTCAGCGCAGCCTGGGTGGCTCAGCGGTTTAGCACCGCCTTCAGCCCAGGGTGTCATCCTAGAGACCTGGGATAGAGTCCCATATCAGGCTCCCTGCATGAAGCCTGCTTCTCCCTCTGCCTGTGTCTCTGCCTCTCTCTCTATCTCATGAATAAATAAATAAAATCTTTAAAAAATTCATTCTCTTATCTCTAATACTACTAGTACCACTCTCTGGGGTAGAAGGCCCTCAGCTCTTTTCACCAGGATTGCTACTTGCTCAAATATTTCAGCCTCCCAACTGGGCTACTACCACCACCCTTTACGAACTTTAATTTTTCACAATTTCTATAATATATGTAAATTAGAAGCTCATGGCTGAACGAACTGTATTATGAATGCCTTAAGTGATGAAAATAAATGCCCTTAAAATTTTCGTTGAATTAAACAATCTTGAATATGGATACTTACTTTGGGAATGCATCAAAACAGTAGGTCTTCTTGGTATCAGGAAAAGCAACTCGCATTCCCGAGGTCAAAGGAGAATGGAGAATAACAGCAGCACTCTCATACCGAGCAGCGAGATCCACAGATGGTACTGTCCCTATACTTTGGCCATATATAATCACATTTTCAGGGCGAATGCCGTATCTACAAAGTTAAAAAAAAAAAAGGCAGAATTGGACTGGTATGAAATATTCAGTCATTTTCTAAGGACTTCTAATAATAGAATGACTCAGAATGAGACAATGTCAACTTTGTATTTTAAATGTTTCTTAGCCATCATTATCATATTTAATGCTGTAACAAAATCTATATTCTGGGCAGCCCCGGTGGCCCAGCGGTTTAGCACCACCTTCAGCCTGGGTTGTGATCTTGGAGACCCTGGATCAAGTCCCACATCAGGCTCCCTGCATGGAGCCTGCTTCTCCCTCTGCCTGTGTCTCTTGCCTCTCTCTCTGTCTGTCATGAATAAAAAAAAAAAAAAAGAAAAAAAAAGAAAAAAAAAAGGGCTTTAAAAAAGAAAAAAAGAAAGCAATGGCTTTCAACGTTTAAAAAACAAAACAAAAAAACAAAATCTATATTCTTAGCTTATTTCATCAGCTTCATCTTTTGGTGAGGTCTTTTAAAATTTCAAACTTAAATGAATTCATTAAATCATTTATGCAATTTGACACGACACACTATTACCTAAATCCTGAACATATTACATCACTAATATTTTAATGGATTGATGTTTAATAGACATTAAATGTAACATTTAATATAACAAAAGTTACATTATTTTCCATTCAATGTAACAAAAGTTCTTTGTCTAGACATCAAAAGTGGCTATTTTATTTTTTGAATTTGGTCATACTGATGAAAATTGCTAGATATAGTTACTGTATGGGATAAAAAATATATATACATATATATATTAGGTGAAAGCATATGACTATTTTTCTTGAAATTTGCCTTTACTTATTAATAGAAATGAACTGATTGGAAAGATAAAAATGAGTGAGAATTTCAAATGCTTTATGATTCAGTTAATTATGAATAGACTTCATGCTAAAAACTCCAGAGTATTGTTTTACTCCCTCTAAAAATGCTGCAGATTTAAATGTGTCAACTCATTGCCTCAAATATATCACATATATTCTATGTTCCAAGCACTGTTACTTGTCCATGGTATAACTGTCCCAACTTTAATACTGCAAATAGAAATGAGGTGCTGGGCAGCCCTGGTGGGACAGAGGTTTAGTGTCGCCTGCAGCCCGGGGTGTGATCCTGGAGACCCAGGATCGAGTCCCACGTCAGGCTTCCTGCAAGGAGCCTGCTTCTCCCTCTGCCTGTGTCTCTGCCTCTCTCTCTGAATAAATAAATAAATCAATAAAAAAAAAAAAAAAAAGAGAAAAGAAATGAGGTGCTACAGGAGTTAATGAATATGGGGTTAAGGGTTAGAGTGAGATCAAATATGCTTGGCCTCTACAAGTCTGACAGCAGTCACTTCTGGATGCTAAGGGCCATTTGCACAACAGCCTCTAGTCTTCTGAAAAGCTAACAGAGCTTTCCAAGTATCTAAGAATGAAAAAAATTGCAAGACCAACCCCATGTGCTTCCTCTGGCCCTTTCCAGGGGCCCAGGGCTCTTTGACTATTCATGTAATGACATACTTCCCCATCATTTCTTCCAATCAGTTATACATAAGCATTTGGATATATCCCAGAGGTTGGGTTCCATCTACTCTAGACTGACTCTAATTGTAAATAAACTTAGAAAAGCTTTTTTCTTTACAAAGACATGACTGTTGATTCTTCATAGGAGTAAAGAAGTTATGAAAATGAACTTCTGCAGCATCAGCATTAACTCTTGAGGCTGTACGATTGCTATTAGCTGAATGTAGCATGGTCGGTGGCAGTATGGGTTTTATTTTTATTTTTAATTTTATTTATTTATTATTTATTTATGAGAGAGAGAGAGAGAGAGAGAGAGAGAGAGAGAGAGAGGCAGAGACACAGGCAAAGGGTGAAGCAGGCTCCATGCCGGGAGCCCGATGCGGGACTCGCTCTTGGGACTCCAGGATCGTGCCCTGGGCCAAAGGCAGGTGCTAAACAGCTGAGCCACCCAGGGATCCCCATAACTTAGGTCTTTAAAGACAATCTAATCTAGTTTAGCTGCTTGCTGAGCAAATGTTCAAAGTCAGAGTAAGTGGCAGACCTATAATTAGAACCCAGGTACCCTGACTCCTTGTCGAGTGACTTTTTCTTTTTCTTTAATTAAAGATTTTATTTATTTATTCACGATAGAGAGAGAGAGAAAGAGAGAGAGAGAGAGAGAGAGAGGCAGACACACAGGCAGAGGGAACAGCAGGCTCCTCCCAGGGAACCAATGCAGGACTCCATCCTGGATCCCAAGATCATGCCCTGAGCTGAAGGCAGAGGCTCAACCGCTGAGTGGTCCAAGTATACCTCCAATGACTTTTTCATTACGGTACACAGATAATGAGCTCAAAAACTGTTGTACTATTTAGAAATTCATCTAGTCTGCCCTTGTTCCTCATTTACCAAGTATGTATGGTCATCAAGTATGTTTAAAAAGATGAATTAAATCAAGACTAGTAATTATTTTATATTTTCCTTCACACTGGTATCAGACAAGATGAAAAACAGGAAAAAGTTAACCATGTACATGAGTGTTTTTTTTTTGTTTTGGTTACATAAACCCAGAACATTGAATTGGATACTAGTATGTTTTGGCTGAATAAAGTTATCATTTCATGTTACTGGGAAGCATTAATAATGAAGGCTATCTGCTATAACTTAGCATCCTTAAAAACTGTACCAATCCAGTCAAGTTATACTTTAAAAGAGTTATATCTCAATAAAT
This sequence comes from Vulpes vulpes, assembly GCF_048418805.1. Lineage (NCBI taxonomy): Eukaryota > Metazoa > Chordata > Mammalia > Carnivora > Canidae > Vulpes > Vulpes vulpes. The sequence goes on from NC_132780.1 coordinate 35,787,727, forward strand.
CTTCTTTCAAAGTATTTATCATATTTTCTTGACAGGTATTATATACTACATTCATTGGCCAAGTCTGGAAAGTAGGAACTCATTTATTTTTGTTTATAGATTGAGGGGACTGACATCATTATACATAAAGCAGCGTTTGACTTTGGTCATTTAAGGCAGTTTTTAAGTTAAAGAATTTAAGTTAAGAATTTTTACCATTTCCCTGTCCCCCACAACTCGTTGTCTACTTCTTATACTACTTACCATCTTTTCTTACTCATCATGTATGTTTTCATATCATTTCAAGTGATTTAAGAATCCCCTTTATATGAAACTGCTATAAAAAGATAGTTTCATTATATATCTTAGAGGAATAAATGCTTCTAAAGGTATTTTCTAAAAAAGGTTATGCCTATTAACAAAAATAAGGAGGTTCTAACTGAAACCACTAATATTTAAACATTAAATTAGGAATGAAAAAAAAGGAATGATAAATTTTCTTTTTGAGTGCTTCAACTTTAGTCTAAAATACTTTGGAAGTGAGGCAGCTTATCAGCTGGATAATGAAGAATAACTTGAACTAAGACATTTTTTATTGTATATGAACCATCTGATGAAAACCCTGAAGTCTATAGAATTGCAATATTTTTCAATATTGGGGACTAGGAAAGATGAAAGTAATTTCTAGTTTACAAAAATGTATTGTTAAAGAATATGGTAATTGCGTAAATGATTTATTGTAAAATTACTTTTACTTTTTTTTTTTTTTTTGAGATTGTCTCTCCAAATTTTAGTAGTCCAGAATGAACAGTAAAAATCCCACTTCTTTAGAATGAATACTTTAAAAATAGTTCCAGCGCAGCAGCCTGGGTGGCTCAGCGGTTTAGCGCTGCCTTCAGCCCAGGGCCTGATCCTGGAGACCTGAGATCGAGTCCCACATCAGGCTCCCTTCATGGAGCCTGCTTTTCTCCCTCTGCCTGTGTCTCTGCCTTTCTCTCTCTCTCTATGTATCTCATGAATAAATAAATAAACCTTAAAAAAATAGTTCCAATAAAATATCTTTAAGTCACATTTCTAAGAGATTATTATATAAAATAATGCAAACCTTGGATTATGATTTTATCAAAAACAATCCAGCCTCTTATACTCTTAAATGATAAAGTAAATCATTAACTAAGTAGCTGTTTTCTCTCATTCCCTTGAAATGTTGCAACATTGAATAACATTTTATTATCACACTCCACAAGTCTGTGAAACCAAACATTTGTCATTGAATTTTAAAGAAAAATCACACACATGTAACAGACACAAATGAGATCTATCTTAAAAATTTATGCTATTTTAAAAACATTTAGAATTACAATCTAAGAGTTTAACTGTCCATAGGGTATGTACTGGCAAATACAACCTCTTAGTACTTCAAAACATGTGTTAAAAAAACTTTTATTCTTTTTTACATATAAGGCAATTTTAATTTTAGTTAATCATGATAATAAATGTGGAAAACAGTTCCCAATCATGATTTACCTTGTCCTAAGAGCAAGCCAAGCAGCTTCAATATCTGCATAGAGGTTCTTCTCTGTTGGTTTCCCAGAACTTGCGCCATATCCAGAATAATCATATGAGAATATATTACAATTAATCCGTGATCCCAGTCCTATGTAAAAGCTGCTCATTTGACCAAGATCAACAGCATTTCCATGTGAGAAGAGTAAAGTGTATTTAGCATTGGGTGAGCAACGCACAAACATGCAGGCAATTCTGTTGCCTTTACTGGTTCTAGTCATGAAACATTCAATAGCATCTTTTTCTCTAGAAGAATACTGCCAGTCTGCTCGTTCCGACAAATGTAAAGTCCAGCGGCTTCCACTTTCATCACACATCAGAGTATAAGTAGGATCAGGTGGCAAAAATGCTAATTTTGAAGCAATTTTTCCAGGGCAAGGTGGACAGCAGAAGAGACAACACAGCTCACTAAATGAAAGATTATTCATCTTCTGAAAAAGAGAAGGAGATAGCAAATGTTTTAATTATTGAGTATGGATTCTGCATTTTTATATAATAGAAGGTTAAAACAAAGACATTGGTAAATTCTACTGGTGTTCAGTGTCTACTGCTATTTCCAGTATCCTTAGCCCAGATTTTTGGCATCTTTCTAGAAATAATTTAAATCCTGTGGTGAGGCAAATAATCACCAGGAGATAATCAACTATTACAGGATTTTTCAAATAGTAGTGATTATATATTAGAATATTTAACCAAAATATGAAAACTAATATGAAGAATTGAGGTCATATTTGTTATTTCTCCAGAGATAACAACGTAAGAGGTATGAAGTGTTTTTTAGAGTAGTGTATAATTTCTGGGTTAAGTCAGTGAAAATTCTCAGATTTTCATAGAGAAGCTAGATATTTTATTTACATGATATAGTAAATATATAGCAGTACCATATACATTGTTCATTTCCATAAATGAAGTGCTTACTATCAGTCAGGCATTGTGCTAGGTATTATTCTGTATTACCACACTCGATCCTCAAAACAACCCTGTACGTTGATGTGAGAAAGGAAACTTGCACAATGTGAGGCAGCAAGAGAGCCAGGATTTGACACCTGGCTCAACCACTGTCCTACACTGCTGAGCTACCCGGCCTCAAGGGCTCAGAAAGCTATTTGTCTCAGAAGCCTATCATTTTAGCCACAGTGCCAGTGGCTCAAATAACCTATAAAACATTAAAATATAGGTCTATATGTAATTATTGCCCAAATTAAAAAGGCTACAATATAAAGTCTATTATGAAAAAAAAGATAAAATCTGCTAAAATTTCCTATATGATCAAATGGGAAGGATTATAAAGTTTGAAGTCTGAGACAGCTGGGGTGGAATCCCAACTCTACCACTGACAAGCTCTTTGCCCTTGGGCAAATTATTTACTTTTCAACCCTCATGGTCTTCCTAAGTAGATGAGGCCAATGCCTGGTTGTAAAGAACAGATACAATGACTTAGTTAGTGCATAGACTACAGCAATGGCAATACAGTTGGCACACTTAAGGATGGCTTACTCTATCTTTTTCATTAATATTTTTAACGTACCTAGTTGATACTAAGGAACAAAAATAGAGTAGTACTTGTTTGCCTTACATCATTTTTTATCTTGTCCTTTCTCAAATTCCTGTCTCTTTTTAGCAGTAGGTGACAACTGCTTAGTTCTAGAAAGAAGGATTCAAAACAAACACCTTCTAGAGATTTGGTAACACCTAGTTTTCTACAAAAATATCTGAACATAAGGATGGGGAAAAAACATACATTATACCATCAGACAAAATGTAATTATACATGTGAAAAAATTACCTCAGGAGACTAAAGAAGTGAGAATATTTGGAAAGAAAGAAATGTCCTTTTCATTCACTAGAGAATCAAAATCTTGTTCAAAAGACATGTACTAATTTTCCAGTGTAAACCGATTAGGTAGAAAGAAGCAGAAACAGCATATAGATAAACAAAGATAGAGGTGATATATAAGGCTTTAAATGACTAAGAGAAAAAAAAAAGACTAAGAAAAGCAGGAAAGTGTCTCTTGGATATTAGGAGTCACCTTTACTTGCTATTCTACCTTTATTCTTTTTCAACCTTCAAAACAAATATAGCCTAAATAAGTTAATGTCACAGTCTACTTCGAAAGAGTGATAAAACAGCAACGACCAGGTGTCATCTTTAGTGGTAACTCTAATTGATTCCCTGAAATACTGTACTGAGAAGGATTCTAAGGGCATACCTAAGGCTTGGCAGGCAGAGAATATGTAATAAATCAGTGATGTCTACTACAGGATTTGGCTACAAATTCATTTTCCTGGTCATGAGGATATAGGACCAGGTGAAGAGGATGGCAGGAAAGAAAGTTTAAAGGGTCAGTTCGAGAGAAGGAGATGACCTAGAAAAAAAAAAAAAAAAAGGAGGAAGAATGTACAATGTTATCAGTGTTATCTGCTTAATAATTTGTCTATGGTTATTTCTGCTTCCAATTACCTTAGTAGCCACAACAGCTGATCCTTAATAGTCTATTAAAAGCTTGGTTAATAATAAGTAAGCTGTACACAGCTATGTTCCTGTAATTTATCTCCTGAATATGAAGGCTTTTGTATATAACAATAAAAGTGATTTTATTTTTATTTATTTTTAAAAAGATTTTTATTTTATTTATTCATGAGAGACACAGAGACACACAGGCAGAGGGAGAAGCAGGTTCCATGTAGGGAGTCTGATGTGGGACTCGATCCCAGGTCTCCAGGATCAGGCCCTGGGCTGAAGGCGGCAGCGCTAAACCATTGAGCCACCCAGGCTGCCCAAAAATAAAGTAATTTTACAATAAATCTGGCTGGGGCAGCCCTGGTGGCACAGCGGTTTAGCACCGCCTGCTGCCCAGGGTGTGATCCTGGAGACCCTGGGTCGAGTCCCACGTCAGGCTCTCTGTATGATGCCTGCTTCTCCCTCTGCCTGTGTCTCTGTCTCTGTCTCTCTCTGTCTGTCTCTATGAATAAATAAAATCTTAAAAAAAAAAGTAAAATAAATCTGGCTGACTGAACATATATAATACTGCAGAGTTGCTTCTGAGAATGAACACTAAATGAGAGAAGCAGGAGAAAAGGTGCAGTGCCAGAATCTAGTTTAATGAAAGGACAACCAGATCTTCTTCATGGTGGTGAAAGAAATTATTTCCACCTCCATGCCCTAAGCCAGGCAAGTGGTGTCCATTTAATAATAAAAACTTGCAAATTACCACTTTGTTAATAAGAAGCCTGGTATAAGGCAGCAACACAGACTTGATTTAAAATAGGGGCACCAAGCTGGTTCAGTTAGTGAAGCATACAAACTCTTGATCTCAGGGTTGTAAGGTTCAAGCCTCACATTGTATAGAAATGATTACTTAAAAACAATCTTAAAAAAAAAAAGTTATAATGAACTGTTTTTTTTTTTTTTTAAAAAAGAATACTTGAAGAGGTAGTAGAAAAGTGTCATAAAGAAAAATCCAACTGGAATCCCTAATATAAAGAAATCAATATCCAAAGCAAAAAATTAACTTGATGCATTGGGTACAAGAATTGATAACTGAAGAGTGTATTAGTGAGCTGAAAGATCAGATTGAGGAATTCCCAAATAGGGATTTTTTTTGGACAAAGGGATGATGATACAGAAAATATAAAAGAAAATTTAAGGAAGATAAAAGTAGAAATACTACTATCAATAGTAAGAAGGTCCTAGAAGGGGAAGAAAGGGAAAAATAAAGGTAAGAATCTAAGAATGTATCAGAATTAAAGAAAAAAATCCAGCCTCAGACTAACAAACAGATATTTAAGAAAATTCTCACAGCTAGACAAATTATAGTTAAGATTGACAGAAACAAAATATGAAAGTTTCTAGAAAGAATGACTGCCTACAAAGGAAAGAATCAGATGAACATCTGATTTTTCAAAACCAACACTAGAAACCAGAAGATAATGGAGAGAGAGTTTTAAAGTGAGAAAGAAACCCCCCCCACAACTTTGAGCCTATAATTTACAGAGCTAAAATAACATTTTAATATAAGGATAGAATAAATTTAGCTGCAGGCATACTAAAACTCAGAAGGCTTACCAAACCCAGAGACCGTCTTTGAGAAATTCCAGCAAGGACAAAAATAAACCCAAGAAAGTTCTATGAAGTATTTCAGGTATGATAAAGAATAGTTCATATAATGTTTTATTTTGTTTTTAAGCAAGCAACGGAGGATTAAAAAAAAAAAAAGCAGGAAAGTATATCCCTAAACAATCCAGAATCAAAACTTTGGAGAATATGAATATAAAGAGAATTGAAGAAGAGTTAGGGATTTAAGTGAAAAATGTGCTGAGGCACTGGTCACTTGTTCAGAATGGTATTAATATTGATAAGCTTAAGACATGGAAAAAAATATAACCATGACTTAATAAATCAGATGTAACCACTATAAAATTAGGGGTTGTAGGATACACCTGAAGTAGTTATAGTTATCATTACAAATGTCCAGCTTTGACTATTAGGCAGTGTGTTAAACTCAAGGAGTGTAAACACAAAAGAAATAATTAAGGGCAGATATCAACAAGATAGAGAACAAAAAAACAATGGATATCAACAGACCCAAAAGCTGACTCTTAGAAAAGCCTTCTACTATTAACAGCAGTTAGCATTAACTCAGCACTTGTGAAGTATCAGGCAGTATTCTCAACAGTTCCCATATATTAACTCTTTTAATCCTTTCAACAACCTTTTGACATAGGGACTATCAATTCACCCATTTTCCATCTGAGGAAACAGAGGCACAGAGGAGTTATACAACCTACCAAAGGTCACATAGCTGGTAAGTGACAGAACCGATTATGTGTGGCAGGATGAGTTTTGGGTCCTGAACTCATAAATACTGTTTTGTGGAAAGAGTACCTACACAAGACTGAAGAACAGAAAGAGATAAGCAAAAACCCAAAGTACTACCATGAAAAGGACAGACATACATAGTTTTTACAACTAAAAAAGTTTTAAATAAAAAGCCCCGATAAACTAAGTAAGTTTGACATGAATTAAATTCTTGAGTAGCATAAAAGAACAAAAAACCCGGGCATCCCCGGTGACACAGCGGTTTAGTGCTGCCTGCAGCCCAGGGTGTGATCCTGGAGACCCGGGATCGAGTCCCACGTCGGGCTCCCTGCATGGGGCCTGCTTCTCCCTCTGCCTGTGTCTCTGCCTCTCTCTCTGTGTGTGTGTCTCTCATGAATGAATAAATAAAAATCTTAAAATCTTAAAAAAAAAAAAAAAAAAAGAACAAAAAACCCCAATCCAGGCAGAAAATGGACAGGGGTGCCTGGGTGGCTCAGTCTGTTAAGTGTCTGATCTTCAGCTCAGGTCATGATCCCAGGGTCCTGGCTCTCTGCTTAGTGGGAAGCCTGCTTCTCCTTCTCCCTCTGCTTGCCACTCCCCCTGCTTGCTCTGTCAAATAAATAAAATCTTTAAAAATATATATATTGGAAAAAAAATGAACAAAAGATCTGAAATTTCTCCAAAGGGATACAAATCGCTAACAAGTATATGAAAAGACACTCAACATCTTTAGTCATTAAGGAAACAAATGAAAACCACAATGATACCACTTCATACCTGCTAGGATGGTGGAAACAGAAAAGACAGGTAAGATCAAAGTTGACAAGGACATGAAGAAATTGGAACTTTTATACACTGTTGGTGGGAAGTAAAATGGAACAACTAATTTGGAAAACAGTTTGGCAGTTCCTTAAAGAGTTTAAGCACAGAGTGTTAACATTTGATCAAGCAATTCACTCCCAGGTACATAACAAAGAAAAATGAAAACCTACGTTCACAAAAACTTGAACTCTTTCTGGTGGCATAATTCATTATAGCCAGAAGGTAGAAACCATCCAAATGTCCATCAACTGATGGATGGACAAACAAAATGTGATATATTCATATAATGAAACATCATTCAGTCATTAAAAAGGAACAAAGTATTGATGCATGGCATAAAGTAGATGAATCTTAAAAAAAACTTATACCATGTGAAAGTCAATCACAAAAAAAATCTATTGTATGATTCCATTTTTTTTTTAAGATTTTATTTATCCATTCATGAGACAGAGAGAGAGAGAGAGAGAGAGAGAGAGAGAGAGAGAGTAGCAGGCTCCATGCAAGGAGCCTGACAGGCAGGCGACTCCATCCCGGGTCTCCAGGATCATGCCTTGGGCCGAAGGCAGCACTAAACCGCTGAGCACCCATACAGGGCTGCCCTGTATGATTCCAATTATATGATATGTTTAGAATAGGAAAATTAATAGAGATGAGTCTAGGACTATGAAGTTGTGAAGGTGGGGCGGGGAGTAATGGCTGAAGAGTACAGGGTTTCTTTTGGGGGTAATGAAAATGCTCCAAAAACTTTTGAGTGATGGTTGCAGAACTTTATCTGCACATTTTAAGTAAGGAGATTGTATAATATGTGAATTACATCCTCCCCCCGCCTTTTAAAATGTAGGCTCTATGTCCAGCATGGAGGGCCCAATGTGGGGCTTGAATTTAAGTAAATTTTCATTTACTGAGAACAGAAGTCAGGCACTTTAACTGCTTCAGCCACCCAGGTGACCTGAGGATTACATCTTTTTTTTTTTTTTAATGATTTTATTTATTGATTCATGAGAGACAAAGAGAGAGAGAGAGAGAGAGAGAGAGAGAGAGAGAGAGGCAGAGACACAGGCAGAGGGAGAAGCAGGCTTCTTGCAGGGAGCCTGACGTGGGACTTGATCCCCAGATGGGATCACACCCTGAGCCAAAGCCAGGCGCACAACCGCTGAGCCACCCAGATGTCCCAAGAATTACATCTTAATAAAGCTGTTTACTGTGGGTGCCTGGATGATTCAGTTGGTAGAACATGCAACTCTTGACCTCAGAGTAGTAAGCTCAAGTCCCATGTTGGGTGTAGAGATTACTTAAAAATAAAATCCTTAAAAAAAAAAAAAAAAAAGCTTTTTACCATACTCACCTTCCCATACACACCAAATCTATGGAAATTTAAGGTAATCTGCAAAGAAAGAGCTGAAGTATGCATGTATTTGCAGGGTATCTGCAATTAAGATAGAGACTATTACATACTAAGAGAGACTATGCAAAGCCAAAGTAATAGACTTGTGCTGACACAGAAACAAACAGACCTAATTGTAACAGAATACAAAGCTTATAAACAGGCCTGTATATAAATGAGTCTCCTATAACATAGCTGGTTTTCTCAAAGCAGTAAAAAAGGATGAATTCTTTCGTAGATTTTGCTGGAAAAATTTACATATTTACATAGGCAAAAGTAGTTAGAGCTCTGCCTCTCTGTATATATGGAGAACACAAACTCCAGATGGATTAACAGATCTAAAAGGCAAAATTACTTAACAAAAGTCTGTAAAAGATAAAATACTGGCAGGTTTAACTTCATTCAAATAAACATTTCAGTAAAAAACGCTTTGGGAGTAATGATTTTTTCATCTAAAATTATCAGTTAATACCTTAACTATGAGGAACTTCTACAAAAGCAAGAAAAAAGGTAACCCAGGAGAACAAATGGGCAAAAGATATTAGTAGGCAATTTACAGGATGAAGAGGCTATCAAGTAAATTAAGAAAGGCCACTCTTACCAACTCTCAGAGAAATGCAAGAAATACTATTTTTAAACTACAAGAAAAATAAAAATTAGAAAGCTGAGTAATATAAAGTACTGGTAAGAATAGGGGAAAATAGGAACCTTTTTGTGAACTGCTTGATAAGCCATTCTGTTTACCTATGACCCAGAATTCCACTCATGGGTAAGTACTCCAAAGAAATACTTGCAGAGATCCCTAAGGCAATACATACAAGGGTGCTTGATCACTGCAGCATTATTTGTACCAGGGTATAGAAAGCAACATAGATTCCATCACCAGGTAATGACTTAAAGTAAATGTTTTGGATGCAGATAATGGAATATTAGGCAGAGTTAGAAGTAGTGACTATGATTGGCTGGAGCTTAAAAATACAGTACTGGGTAAAAGCGAATAAGCTGAAATCTACACTACCATTAATGTAAAATTACAACCACACATAAATATATATTTAAAGATGAGTATCTGAGTAGATGCTTATGGAGGGGAACCTGAAAAGAGATTGAAAAGTAAAAAAAAAAAAAAAAAAAAAAAAAAAAAAAGTAAATGAAACACAAGTAGGGCTTATGTTCATAGACTGATGATGACAGTGTACCACGAAGTATAGAGTTCCACAAGGCAAAAATCACATTTTGCTGGGATGCCTGGTGGCTTGCTCAATTAAGTGCCTGACTGCTGGTTTTGATCTCAGGATAGTGTGAAATCAAGAGAAACTGAGTTGGGCAGAGACAGAACCCACCTCTGGCTCCATGCTCAGTAGGGTGTGGGCTTGAGATTCCCTCTGTCCTTTTCCCCCTGTCCCTCCCCTGTTTCATTTTCTCTGTCTCCCTCCCTACCTCCCCTCTCTAAAATAAATAAATCTTCAAAAAAAAAATCCTATCTGGTTGTTTACCACTGGGCCTATAGTGTCAAGCAGAACACCCGACACATAATAGGGTTTTAAATATTTTCTGGGTGAATGACTTAGTAAATTAATAAGATTAACTCAATTCTCTACACCTGAGAGATTCCCACAAAAGAAAAAAGTTTACTAAATCCTATTTTTAAAAGAAAGCAGATATGTTTTGTGATAATTACTTACTTAGGTTTTTGTATGTGAGCAAAGTAGAAGCAGTATAATAAAAACCTATGAACCTAGTTTGGGGTGAGGGGTGCAGGTGGGAAAAGCAGAGCTAGTTACCCAGAAGCATTCAGTGTCATGAAGCACAGAAAAGGACAGTCTTCTAGGAAGAAATCTTGCCCCTCTCAAAATCAATTCACAAATAAAAGGTCAACTGAATGTTAAACAGATGCCTATTGTGAAAATTAAGGTTTTCCTTTTGGCAGGAGACTCTTAAAGTTACTTCACTTATAGCAGGAGCAATTTCCTAAAATTGTATGAATTAATAATTTAAGAACCTGATAATCTCCTGATAAATTTTCCCTGCTCAATGACAAAGGAAAAATGATGAACATCTGAGTCCCTTCTCAGCAAAACAGGAAAACTAAGGTTAAAAAAAGGTCTCTAGGGCAGCCCTGGTGGCTCAGTGGTTTAGCGCTGCGTTCAGCCCACGGTGTGATCCTAGAGACCTGGGATCGAGTCCCATGTCAGGCTCCCTGCATGGAGCCTGCTTCTCCCTCTGCCTGTGTCTCTGCCCCCACTCCCCTGTATCTCTCATGAAGAAATAAAATAAAAATCTCAAATAAATAAATAAACAAACAAATAAATAAGGTGCTATATTGCCTTCCTCTCTTTTGACAGAGATTATTGAAATGACTCTTGTCAATACCTGATGTAATAACAGTTTAATGAAAAAAAAAACCCCTTTTATGTCCTTTCTAATAGTCACTTAAATTTTGATACACTAGACTTCAGGTTAAGAACGACATTCTAAAGTCAAAAATGAATTGCTTTAAATTTGGCTTCATTCATGGATAAATCTGGGAAAGTACTATTAGCCATCCAGTTTTATAGAAGTAAGGATTTATCATGTCACTTAGAAAATCTCCAAATGATTCCAGTTAGTTAAGGCACATCTACTTAGCAATCAGATTTCTGGAAGTCTCAATGACTCAGGATAACAATACCTCCAAGAGATTTTTTTTTTTTTTTAGTAAACAAATCTCTAAGCATTCAAAAATGAAAAAGAATTGAACACGAGAGTCTGCATAAAATGTAAAAGATTGATTCGCCACCATTTAAAAAAACAAACTCACTTTTTAAAAAGATTTTAGAGATACAGAGTGTAGAGGGGAGGGGAACAGGGAGAGACAGAATCTCAAGCAGATTCCCCTGCTAAGTGTAGAGCCCAACATGGGGGTTGATCCCATGTCTGAGATCATGACCTGAGCCAAAATCAAGAGTCAGGTGCTTAACTGACTAAACTATCCAGGCACCCCTAAACAAACTTACTTTTGATTTTTATCTTTGGTTATAAAAATTAAAGCCTGATTTTTAAAAAATAAACTTATAGAAGAAACAAAAAATTAGATTTACAGCAGAGCTTAACACCAAAGAGACAAAGTAGATTTTTAATTATTAACAGCAGTAAGTAGGAAAGATCAGAATGGACCAAAGTCACAAGTGAAGGCAAAGAAATTCCATTGTGAAAAAGCAGGGGAAAAAATCTGACATTAGGTCAATTCTGTTCAATGGGGCCATGAATGCAACATATCCCAAAGACCGACCTTAATAGTACTATGCAAAGATGGTCAATTATATAATAGCTCAGTAGCCCTAGGGGTGTTATCAATACCAAAATAAGGAAAATTAAACTTACTTCAATATCCTTTATGGGTACCAAGTATATAATGCATACAAAGAAGAATACTCATTCACCTTTAAGGAGTTTTTGGCAGCATGCTCCTTTTTCAGTCAAGACAGAATCCAAAATACTTAAAACTATCAAAATAAGTGCAATTTAGAAACTAGGTGTTTAGTATATATTCTAAAACACATTTTTCTGGGATGTCTGGGTGGCTCAGCAGTTGAGTGTCTGCCTTTGGTTCAGGGCCTGATCCCGGATTCCCAGGATCGAGTCCCACATTGGGTTTCTTGCAAAGAGCCTGCTTCTCCTCCCTCTACCTGTGTCTCTGCCTCTTTGTCTCTCATGAATAAATAAATAAAATCTTTATTAAATACACCTGTGTGGCTCTGTTAGTTGGGCATCTGCCTTTGGCTCCGTTGTGATCCCTGGTCCTGGGATGGAGCCCCACGTGGTCTCCCTGCTCAGCAGGGAGCCTGCTTTTCTTTCTGCCTCTCCCCCTGCTCATGCCTGCTCTAACAAATAAGTAAAATCTTAAAAAAGAAAATAAATAAATACAAGTAAGATTCTAGAAATACTTAGTAATTGTGCCAATGAGTCACCTGAAAACACCCTAAGAAACGTGGTTTTATTGGTATATTGAATAGATGCCTTAATAACTGAGTTTAGAAAAGTTTAAGAGTTTCCCAAGTAGGAAAGACTTACCAGGCACTGTCAAAATAAGATTCCTTTCCACCAAGGATGAGAAGAGTTGGGGTCAGACATACAAAAATAGTTGAGGTAAAGAGGACAAGCATCTACCAGTTATCAGAAGTCTTAATCCTAGCATTTGGTTATGAACCTAATTTTTTAGTTAAAAAATCAGCAGTAAGAATCAGAAGTGAGGAAGTTGGAAAGCCTATAGGCTATGCTAAACTAATTTCTACCAAGTCCTAACACAGGTCAATGTAACTGCTTCTATATTCATGTTTTCCCTCAGTTTCTTAATACTACATTATTACAGAAGCCATTAGCTACAAGTAGCTACTTAAATTTAAGTTAGTTAAAATTAAATATTCAGTTCCCCAGCCACACTAGCCACATATGACTAGTGTCTACCAAACTGTATAGTGTAGAATGAACATTCCCATCATTGCAGAATGCCCTACTGGGCAGTCCGGAACTAGAATCTTTCAAACCGAGGCAATCCAGAACAAGAGTTTTCATTCTTCCTATCCATGTCAGCTTGAAATGTTAGAGCTCTTTCCTTCCTGGTACATACAAGACAAGGTTTATAGATCTTCCTATTGAACACGGTAAATGACACAGAACTAAGTGAGATTACCTACAAAATACTTCTTTATAAGAATGCATTTTGACAAAAACATTGCAACATCTAACCCAATCAATTTTTTTTTTTTAAAAGAGTGCAAGTGTGGGAAAGGGGGAAGAGAAGCTTAAGGAGGCTCCACACCCAGCATGGAGCCTGATGTGAGGCTTAATCTTACAACCCCGAGATCATAAGCAGAAATCAAGGTTTGGACACTTACCAACTGAGCTACCCAGAAACCTCTTTTTATTTAAATTGTACTTATATAACATACAGTGTAAAACTAGTTTCAGGTGTACATTATAGTGATTTAACACTTCCATATAACACCCAGTGCTCCTCACAAAAAGCATGTTCCTAAATTCCCATTACCTATTTCACCCATCCCTAATACCTACCCACCCCTGGTAATCATCAGTTTGTTCTCTGTAGTTAAGAGTCTGCTTCTCGGGCAGCCCTGGTGGCTCAGTGGTTTAGCTTTCAGCCCAGGGAGGGATCCTAGAGACCCAGGATTGGGTCCCGTGTCAGGCTCCCTGTATGGAGCCTGCTTCTCTCTCTGCCTCTCTAAAAAAGTCTTTCATGAATAATTTAAAAAGAGTCTGTTTCTTGGTTTGCTCCTCTTTTTTCCCTTTGCATGTTTGTTTTGCTTCTTAATTTCCACGAATGAAATCATATGGTATTTGTCCTTCTCTGACTTATTTCACTAAGCATTATTCTAACTCCACTTACATTATTGTAAATGGCAAGACTTTCATTCTTTTTCATGGCTGAGTAATATTCCACGGTGTGTGAGTGTGTGTGTGTACACACACACACCCCATATCTTTATTTATCATTTAGGGATACTTGGGCAGTTTCCTTAATTTGGCTACTGTAGATAAGGCTGCACATATCTCTTTGAACTCATATTTTTGTATTCTTTGCATTTAACCCAATTCTAATGTAAAAGCTATTTTATTAAAAAGGAACAAAGCAGGGGCAACTGGGTGGCTCAGTTGGTTAATCATCTGCCTTAGGCTTGGGTCATGATCCTGGGGTCCTGGGATTGAGCCCTGAATTGGGCTTTCTGCTCAGCAGGGAGTCTGCTTCTCCCTCTCCTCACTAATGAATACTCTAATAAATAAAATATTTTTTAAAAATGAGGAAAGCAAACCAATTAGGACAACTATACATTTTAACGCATGCCTTTGATGTGTCAAAGTGATTCACACTCTTGAAAGGTTCTTCATATGCTGCAGCTGCAAGCAAACCATAAGAAACTATAAAAACATTTGTGACTATTAGTTAAGTAATTTCTGAATGTAGCCCATACAGTATTCTGAACACCTACAATCCTGATGATCCACTTAAGCAAAGACCAAACAAGCAAATCAAGCCTTCCTAATGATTAAGTAGGACAGGTTGTTGATTTTTACATATGTCAGTATTAGAGTCCTATAAAGCTTTTCGTAACTGGGAAGGGATTATAGCTTAGCTTTCAAAACCAAACCTGTCCATGTTGCTGAGCATAAACTAAAAAATGAACAGGCACACATTTTCCTCCCTTAATTATAATTTTTTGGCTCCCCTCCTGACTTTCCAAAACATGCTTATCCTTAAAGTTCACAGAAAAGCTAACCATAGTACATTGGGAGAGACATTTCACAAATATGCATTATTCTCTCCTCTATTTATAAGAAGTTTAAGATATTTTCCTAGGAAACTGCTCAGATGAACATCTACTCAATGTATTCCACAACATATAATACCCATCTATAGCACAATATGATCTAAATGAAGTAGTCACAAATTCAGCAAGTTTAAGGATTATTGCTGATTATAATGATGAACACAATCTTTTTCAAAAACAGGACTGCTGGGCAGCCC
Organism: Vulpes vulpes; assembly: GCF_048418805.1. Taxonomy (NCBI): domain Eukaryota; kingdom Metazoa; phylum Chordata; class Mammalia; order Carnivora; family Canidae; genus Vulpes; species Vulpes vulpes. Next base: position 35,802,820 of record NC_132780.1, read on the forward strand.
TGGTGGCTTAGTGGTTTGGTGCCGCCTGCAGCCCAGGGCATGATCCTGGAGATCCGGGATCGAGTCCCACATCGGGCTCCCTGCATGGAGCCTGCTTCTCCCTCTGCCTGTGTCTCTGCCTCTCTTTCTCTGTGTCTCTCATGAATAAATGAATAAAATCTTAAAACAAAAACAAAAACAGGACTGCTATTACTGATATCTCAATTTAAATTTCTAAGAGTCAAAAAAAATTTCAAACCACATAGGAGGTTAAAAAAAAAAAAACGAAAGTCTCACTGTCAGGCTAAAATAAGGACTAATTAAAAGTCAATCAAAGAATTCAGTTTCCTAGATAATCTTCCCAACTAAGAAGACCAGAGTTTTACATGATAAGACCATTTTCGAAGGAATAAGACTAAATTGAAGGAAAGATCCAAAGATCTGGGAGGTTCCATGGTGGAAATGGAGTGTAACTGTAGTGAGGGAGAGCTATCCCCTCTTCTATAAGTGGATGTCAACATGTACAAAATAGTGAAATAACAGTTATCCAAGATACAGAGCTAAACATCAAAAGAATCCTTCAGAGGCTGTCAGTTAAGCTACTGACTCTTGATTTTGGCTTAGGTTATGACCCCAAAGTCCTGGGATCGAGCCCTACATAGGGCACTGTGCTCAGCCCGGGGTCTTGCTTGGGATTCTCTTGCCCTCTCCAGATGCCCCTGCCCCCCTGCTTGTACATGTGTATTCTCAAATAAGTAAAACCATTGGAAAAAAGAATCCTTCAAAATAGGTGAATGCCACTGGGAAGAGATCTATCATCAAAGAGATAGAATGGGAGCCTGGAGTGGCCAATTTTCATAATTTTATTGAATTACTTGCTTTCTTAACCATGTGTTCATATGAATTCAATAAAAATAAAACAAGAAATCTCCTCCCTAATTTCATCTCAAACTCAAACCACTTCAAATCTAGAAATTATAACCCTGGGTCATTTGTTTTTAGTCCTGATGTTTACTACTGTACTCATATTTATCCTTTATTATAATGTATCATTATAAAAGATTCAGAGAATTCACCCTATTTTCTCCCTCCTCTACTCATTCTGATTTGTTATTTTTAGTTTTTATTGGTTATTTTAATAACTTTATTATACTTCAGTCTTCATTTCTTGTCCCATCAATGTGAAGAAGTTTCCACTGGCTCCCCAGTAATCATCTACCTAAATTTTGTATCATCTGCAGTTTGTTTTACAACTATGAAATTTTCCTGTGTTTTCTCTTTAGGTTGATTTTTAAAAACTGAATAACAAAAGGTATTTACATTATTGACTGCCATCCAATCAATGGGATGAAATCCAAAGAATGTATAGTGATTTTAAGTCACTTAATTTCAACTGAGGGTGTGTTTATACTTTGGTAATTTGTTCAAAACTAAGGCATATTTTTGCTTCATATTTGACCTTTCTGAAGTAACTAATTTTTCTAGAGGTTCTTTCAATTTTTAGAAAATTAAAATTTTTATATTTAAAATTATTAAATTATATTTTATAAATCATATTTAACACATTCTAACTTACTCTTATAATATGTGCAACAGAATCCATGTTGTTTTTGAAGACATTCTTATACTCCAGTGACTTCTGTTTTAATCTGAAACAATTATGTTCTAGGCCAGTTCGCAGCACAGTTGTCTCCCTCCCAGGATTTCATTTTTCATCACATACTTCTGTTGATTTTTAATCTCACGTTTTAACCTTTTAAAGGTGGGATTCTTTGGTTTTGCTAGAATATATTTCCAAGCACTTTGCCCTGCCTCCTTCTCAAGGACCTATGAAGCAAACCACATTTTTATGCATACTTTCAAAAACTTACTGGCCCACATCTTCTAGCATCCCATTGTGATGTCTAATACCTATCTGGTTTTTTTCAAGCGATTCTCATCTGTCTTCCCACAAAAAATTTGAGATTTTCCTTTATCTTTAGCTCTGAAGTTATTTTTTTTCCTATTTGTATTTAACAGTTCCTTTTTAAAAAAAATTATTTATGATAGTCACACAGAGATAGAGAGAGAGGCAGAGACATAGGCAGAGGGAGAAGCAGGCTCCATGCACTGGGAGCCTGATGTGGGATTCGATCCCGGGTCTCCAGGATCGCGCCCTGGGCCAAAGGCAGGCGCTAAACTGCTGCACCACCCAGGGATCCCTTAACAGTTCCTTTTGATCAAAAGCCCCAGGACTTTATTTATTCAGCTCAGAGAATTTTTCTTCATTCTTCTTTTTTTTTAAATTTCCTCTCTTTTTTTAAAAATATTTTATTTATTTATTCATGACACACACACACACACACACACACACACACACACACACACAGAGGCAGGGACACGAGCAAAGGGAAAAGCAGGCCCCATGCAGGAAGCCCGAAGTGGGACTTGATCCTGGGATTCCAGGATCATGCCCTGGGCCAAAGGCAGGCGCTAAACCGCTGAGCCACCCAGGGATCCCTGCCTTCTCTTTTCCACCAGGAATTCCTATTTAGGAATCCTAAGATTATCCATTATACCTATAAACTTCTCTCCTTTTTACCATCTCTTTCTTTCAGCTCTACAGTCTAGGAAATTTATCTTAAGATCATTACTTTGGTGTTCTAGAGCGTAGGCTCACTTTTATTTTTATTTTTAAAAGATTTTAAATTTATTTTAGAGAAAGAGTGCATGCAAGATGGTAGTAGGGGCAGGGGGGCAGGGAGAGGTGAGGGAGAAAGAATCTGAAGTAGACTCCACACTAGGAATGGGATGAACATGGGGCACTTGATTCTGTAACTGCAAGATCATGACCTGAGCCAAATCAAGTCAGCTGCTTAACCGACTAAGCCACCCAGGCGCCCCCAGAATCACTTTTAATGTTGGGACGCTGTTTTAGTTTTATGGTAACAATAACCTCTCAAATCTCTCTTAAAATACTAATGACAAATTTTTGCTGTTTTGTTCATCTGTGTTTCTTAGATAATGTTTATCCCTGTTTGTTCACCTTGGATTTTCATGGTGGGATGGCTTCTTCATTGACTTCATATTTACTAGTAAAATAGAGTTCTTCTGAGAATAGACTACTATATGTGAGAATCAGACTCAAGTCTCAAATATCTCTTTCACAAACACACACACTCACCCACACCCCACCACATACCTCTGCCTATAACACAAACAACTATTTTCTGTTTATTATGTTCAATGGGCCCAGAAGATACTTTACAAATACTCAAGAACATTTACAGCTTTAACTATTTGATCAAGTAAATGCAATTAGGACTTCTAACAAGTAAATTCTTCCATTGAGTACAGGGCAGGCCAGAAACCACTAACCTAAGAATTAAAGTGACCTTTCAGTTCTAGTTTTACTACCAAAAAGTTGGTGACTTTAGGAAAGTCAATTTCTTTAAACATAATGTTCCCTTCCCATAAAATGAGAAGTTTGACTTTGATATTAAGTTTTCTTCTAGTTCTGCAACTTTATACTAAGATGCTTTTCAATTCTCATACACTTCTGATTCACTCAATATTCCATAGCATGTAAATGAATAAAGAAAATAATAATTGGAAAAACTTGATATTCTCAAGGCTTCCCACCATCACCACTAAAATAAAGCACCTCAACAAGCACATTAATTTATTTTAGGCAAGTTCTAGTTAATAAGTTGTAATTTGGAGTGGCTTAATGGTTTGGTGCCGCCTTCAGCCCAGGGCGTGATACTGGAGACCCGGGGTTGAGTCCCACATTGGGCTCCCTGCATGGAGCCTACCTCTCCCTCTGCCTGTGACTCTGCCCCCCCACCGTCTCTCATGAATAAATAAATAAATAATTTAAAATAATAATAATAAGGGCAGCCCCAGTGGCGCAGTGGTTTAGCACCTCCTTCAGCCCAGGGCATGATCCTGGAGACCCGGGATCAAGTCCCACATCGGGCTCCCTGCATGGAGCCTGCTTCTCTCTCTGCCTGTGTCTCTTTCTCTGTCTCTCTCTCTCCCTCTCCGTGTCTCACATTAAAAATAAAATCTAAAAAAAATAAAATAATAAAATAAAATAATAATAATAAAGTGGAGGAGAGTGAATGTGTTTATGAGAGAGGGAGAGAGGGAGAGAGAGAGATAGATTCCTGTTTCTCACAGCTCTACTTCCCAAAATGAGGGACTTCTTATCTCCTGGCCACTGTCAGGAAACAATGCTTCATTTAAAATATTGTAGTAAAATACACATTTAAAGCATTTTTAAATGTATATTTCTGTGACATTAAGTACATTTACACTGTTGTGCAAACATCACCACCAGTCTTCTCCAGACCTTTCATCTTTCCCATCTGGAACTCTATACCCATTAATCAATGACTCCTTGTTCCTTCCTTTGCTTAGTTTCTGGCAACCACTATTCTACTTTTGTTTCTATGAATCTGACTACTCTAGGTATCTAAGTGGAATTATATACTATTTGTGCTTTGGAGACTGGATTGTTCCACTTAATATATTCAAGTTTATCATGTTGTAGCACGTATTAGAATTTTCTTTTCTTTAAAGGCTGAACAATATTCAAGGGCTCCAAAATGGCTCAGATTCCAAGTTGGTTTATGAACCACTAATACCAATCCCATCTCCATTTCCATGCTAACACATACTCCAGGAAGAGTGCAGAGCTTTCACAGAAACAAATCATTCAACTCCACATTTAAGGCTTAGAGATAGAATTCTTTTACCAATGGCTGATAGGACAGACCTCAGCTCTTACTCTTTCTTGCAACAAACAACCTCTCAGTTTGAATTTTGGATTTGTATTAGGTCCTGTTTATTTTTACTTCATTATTAAAGCAACCCTTTGAAATAGGCAGTATTCATTCCCATTACACATCATTGCAAGGATATCTTCCTTCATCTGTCCTCCAGTAGCTGACACTGAATGGTAAATCTGTAAATTCCAGAAGTCTATAGATCAGACATTGCTTAATTAAGACTCATTATGTTAGGAGTTTTTGTGCAGTAGGCAGTATTGTTCTGTGAGGTTTCATCCATTTCTGACTTCTCAGGGACAGCTACTACCAAACTGTTTTTGCCTTTTTAAAAATGCTTTATTGAGGTATAATTGACCATAAGCTGCACATAATTAAAAGTACACAGTTTGATTTTTTTCTAATTGAAGTATAGTTGACTGTAGGTATTTTTAAAAAGAGTTAAAACACAGGGAAAGAATAGCAAGAGACAATGGAGATCATAAAAAAAAAATCTTTAGGTAAAAAATATAACAGTAAATCCAATTATTGACTATAAGAAAAACAACTAATTTTTCTTTAGCATAAGAACACACCCCAACTAAATTATATGAACTTAACATAAAATACTAGACAAGAAATATGAAAGCAGATGATGAAAGGCCATTCTTAATCATGTATGTAAATGAAAAACCCTATGCAAACTATAAGCAAAGGGAGTCTAGCAATGCATAAAGAAATATTACATTACCACAAAATTAGGGTTATTCCATGAATGCCACGCTGGTTTTGTAAAATTTATCTCATTAAAGGTCTTAGAAAACTAGAATAAGAAGGAAGGAAATTTCCCTAATCACTGAATGATATCCATAAAAATTCTGTAGGAAAATTTATACTTAAAAAAAAAAAACAAAACAAAACACTGGCTCAGTGGTTGAGTGTCTGCCTTCCACTCAGGGAGTGATCCTAGGGCCCTGGGATCAGTCCCACATCAGGCTCCCTGTGGGGAGCCTGCTTCTTCCTCTGCCTATGTCTCTGCTTCTCTCTGTGTGTCTCTCACAAATAAATAAAATCTAAATATACTGTCAGTGTTTCACCATTAAGACCATGAGCTTACATGGTTATTTTATGGACAGTGTGCTGGAATGCTGGCCAGTGCAGCAAAGCAAGAAGAAGCAATAAAAGAATATAAGAATTTACAAAGTTGTTGTGTACTAGTAAGTCAGTACACAAAAACATTGCATTTTTATACATCAACAGGACTAGAAAATAGGATTTTTAAAAAGATGTAAACAGGGATACCTTGCTAAGGAATGCAGATAGTCAAAAGATTTCGGTTCTTTCCAAACTGATTTCTAGATTCAGTGCTACTCATTGACATCCCATGGGAGTATCACTTAAACTCATTAATGTATCAAAGTTAATCCAAATGACAAATCCCCAAGGGTTGTTAGTATAGGTGTTACTGCAAACTGATGCCACCTTTGAGAAGTTTGGTGGTCCATCTCAGGCATGCTTCTAGAAATAGAAATTTGCTAATACTGAAGCATATATCCAAAGACTTCCTAGACTCTACATATTTAAAGCCCATTGAAATACATCACCTCTATGTAATAAGTAAAATTTACCTTACCTTTAATAAAAAAGTGACCTCATCTTCAGAAGAGAGCAGCAAAGCTGTGAACATATACGTGCCAATTCAGATCCCCCACCCCCCTTTTTTGCCTTCTGGTGGCTAAAACCACTCTCTCTTCTTTCCTCCGATACATACTCTCATATTCTGAACTATCTAACCTTTATTTTATCCATTCTTAGATTTAAAAAAATTTTTGGTTTTTGTATATGAAATGGGAAGATCTTTCATCTGTATTTTTCTTCTTCCACTGGACTCATGATACTCTCTACATCCACATTATAGCAAAACACTTCATTCTCACACTTTTTTTAGAGACAGAGAGAGAGCACACAAGTGTGCATGGGGGAGATAGAGAATCTCAACCAGGCTCCATGCTGGGTGTAGAGTCCAACGTGGGGCTCAATCCCACAACCTGAGATCATTTAACTCCAAATTTAAGAGCATGAACTCTGGACACAAACTGCTGAATATGAATCTTGACTTTACTATATTTGTGATCTTGAATGTTAAGTATCTGCAATGAAAGATGTGTGATAAGGCTCAAAGCAATAAGGGGAGACACCCTTGGGGTTAGTAAATAATTGGTGATTTACAAAGTAGTTCAGTTGATTAATTATATAATAAAGAAGAAACATTTTTAAGCCCCAAAAGTCCAGCTTCTTGAAACAGTATTTCCTGGGTCCTTCATATACATTTCCATACTTTTAGAAGATACCTTTTAGTAATACGTAGAGTGGAAATTGAACTTTTTAGTGATGATTCACCAAATACTACAGATATAAAATATCTAAAATTTTTTCAGTTTAGAGAGAGTAAATGTTTAAATTTAAATTTTTTGAAAATTTGAAAATATGAAGTTTTATTTTAGGAACTTAAGAAGTATTTTTGCTATAATCCAATATTGATCTGTAAGGTAGAAAAGTGCTACTCTACCTTCCTTTGCAGTCTGGCCAATCTGAAGAATTTATCAAGCCATTCTGCCTCTATAATACCGATCTTGCCAATATTCTAATGCTTAATGAATTGTTTCTTCTTTTTTCTTATACCACCCCAAATGGCAATGTATCAGGATACTGTGATATATTGCTCTCAGACTTGACATTGGACAAATCCGTATCTGGATAGTTCTGAGCTAGATACTATTTAATCAATTCCATGTAAAATCAGTTTGTGTATTATCAACTTAGGGTCAAACCTGAAAATTACCTTAGATACCACCGCTATTAAGAATATGGTTCTAGTGCTCACTTCAGCAGCACATATACTAAGAATATGGTTCTATGGCCCCTGAAACTATATACAAAGTTTTTAGATGGGTCCTAAACATTTACTAACAGAATGACCTGAAAACAATCTTCTCAAAAATCTGGAAGTTTGAGTCAAGATTTCTGTAACATTAAAAAAAAAAAAAAATCTGTAACATACTCATTTTATGCTTCTGAAGTCTTACCATGCACCCAATCTAGAATGACTACAGCATTTTAATTTTTATAGAGGTATCTGAAAAGCTTTAAGAACTCATCCCCTTTACACATATCTGATTTGTGGTTAAGATGGATTATCTCCAATGTTGCACAGGCTTTTCTGTCACAAATCAACCTGGATGTTAACCTACCTATACTTTGATTCTATAAATACTCTCTCTCCCATAATTCACTGCTATGTAATTAATATTCTCAGCTCTAGGTTACTTTGTACTTTGGAATTTCTACTTTGTACTCCTGACTTCCTTCTTCTCCTTGGCACTGCACACAAACTAGGTTCAATTCTGGTAGCTGACTTTTTATTCTTGTTTTGGAGATATGCCTTTAACTGTGCATTAAGGAATATCCCTAGTCCTGTCACTTACCCAGTGGAGGTTCCAGAGAACTTGGTCAAGACATGATACTTCTAAAAAATAGATTTACAGATACTGGGGAGAGGAGAGGGTTAGAATTTTAGTCTGTGAATATATATTTAGATGCCAGATTTTTAGAGTAACGCTGCCAGCTTTTCATAGAAGATCTATATACTAAAATCATCATACTAGTATCAACAGAAGAAACAGGAATATACACATTTCTCTTATCCTAAAAGACATATACAAACCCCTTCCTCAGAACAAGAGACTATCACTCCCTACCTTTTAAAAGGTAAAAAAAAAAAAAAAAAAAAAAAAAAAAAAAAAAAAAAAAAAAAAAAAAAAAAAAAAAAAAAAAAAAAAGCCAAATATCTTTCTCTGAGAAAACACTAAATGATGATGATGATGCCAGTGCTGCGGCAGGGCCCTGGAACGGGAGGCTACAGTAGAAGGCTTCTGCAGCAGCATCCGGGGTCAGGGTGGTGGCTGTGGTTAAAGCTGGCTGAGATCACAGAGTTTGAAGAGGCAAGGTCGAGGACAAGGAATGGATCCTGTCACCAAGCTGGGCCGCCTGGTGAAGGACATGAAGATCAAGTCCTGGAGGAGATATATTTCTTCTTCCTGCCCGTTAAGGAATCTGAAATCACTGACTTTTTCCTGGGGTATCTCTGAAGGATGAGGTTTTGAAGACTATACTAGTGCAAAAGCAGCCCCGTGCTGGCCAGTGGACCAGGTTCAAGGCATTTGTTGCCATCAGAGAGACTACAGACATGTTGGTCTGGGTGTTAAGTGCTCCAGGGAGATGGCCACTGCCATCCGTGGGGCCATGGTCTCGGTCAAGCTTTCCACCCACCTATGTGGCAAGGCTACTTGGAAAACAAGATCAGTAAGGCCCACATTGTCCCATGCATGATGACCAGCTGCTGTGGCTGTGTTTGTGCACCTCACCTCTGACCACAGGGGCACTGGCACTGTGCCTCAGCTCCTATGCCCAAGAAGCTACTGATGATGGCTAGTATAGATGACTGCTAAAACTCAGCCAGGGGCCACGCTGCCACCCTGTGCAACTTTGCAAAGGCCACTTTTGATGCCATTCCCAACACCTACAGCTGTCTCACCCTGACCTCAGAAAACAAACTGTGTTCACCAAGTCTCCCTCTCTGGAATTGACTGACCATCTTGTCATGACCCATACCAGAGTTTATACAAACTGAGCCACCCAGTCTGTTAAGCATGACTTCAGCTCAGGTCATGATCTTAGGGTCCTGGGATCGATCCCAGAGTTGGGCTCTCTGCTTAGCAGGGAGTCTGCTTCTCCCTCCCTCCCTTTCCCTCTGCCTCTTCCACACCTCTTGCTCATGCTGTCTCTCTCAAATAAATAAAATATTTAAAAAAGTGAACTAAAGCCTGTTAAAAAAAAAAAACCAAAAAGATAAATGTTAAGAATAAAAAGAAAACTTGAATAGAGAAAATTGATCAAGTTCCTGTATACATTTTGCATGTTGGTACAAAAAGGGTGTTTTTTCTGAGCTGAAGAAATCAGATTAGGTTAGGAATGTTGTATGTACCTCCTCCAGCAGCATGGGGCTGATTATATGGAAAACTTCTTAGAATGAAATAAGGTCTGGGATGTCTACTAGCAGGATTCCACAAGGAAGTAGCAAACAGTAAGAAAACCTTGAGGTATTTCACAGGAAACACATAAATTTGTAACTAGAAGTAATTTCAAATGCCAATTAATGCTAATAGATTGATTTGCCCTTATCTAAAGATTGATCTAAGAAAAGCTGCAGCTCTCTAAGCAGCAGCTCTAATAAGTTATAAAATTAAAAACAGCTGCCTTAGAAGACTTAACTGCTCTACATTAACTTCTTATAACCTTGTTATAGGAGATATGAAATCGACTAGCAGAGAAATTACTTCCTAAGACGTAAAATCAAGGCTGTAACAGTGTGCCAAAGCTGGATAAAATCATGAGCCTCTGGTCAGAAGTGAGGAAGAAATGTCAACAATCAATTATTTTAAAATCAGAAGAACATATAAAAAGTATAAACAAAAAAAAAAAAAGAAAAAAAAGTATAAACAATGACTACTGTCTAAATTTAACAATGTATCAGGTTTCATCCCCCAACCTTAAAAAAAAATATCAGTAACTGATCTGTGGTATAGTATAAAGAACCATGGTCTATAAATTAGAAAAACTGGATTCTATCCCTATTCTGATACCAATTAGGTCTGAGACATTTATATAAGTCATTTTCCCCTGAATCTCAGCCTCCTTATTTCTAACAGCAAAGGCTTGAGTTCAATGGCACTTAAATTACATTCTAGCATATAGGCTTCTTAACTTTGAAAGTAAATATATAGTAGCTAAGAAGGGACTGATAGAGTGAATGTCTAAAGAGTGGAAACAGGGATCCCTGGGTGGCGCAGTGGTTTAGCGCCTGCCTTTGGCCCAGGGCGCGGTCCTGGAGACCCAGGATCGAATCCCACGTCGGGCTCCCGGTGCATGGAGCCTGCTTCTCCCTCTGCCTGTGTCTCTGCCTCTCTCTCTTTCTCTGTGTGACTATCATAAAAAAAAAAAAAGAGTGGAAACAAAGTAAGAATTTATTCCTCCCAAAACGGTCTTTGGATTTTCCAGTTTTCTTATTAAATGTACTTAGAGTCTAATCTTTGACAGTTACTTTTTACCTCCATTTCTTTAGCTTTTATCTTCTACTTTAACATTCTGTTCAAAGACTCCTTTTGAGAGAAATTTCAATTGCCTTCCTTGTTATGAAAACATTCCACCGTCTTACAGGATAGACTGCAAATGGAAGTGGTCAAATTTACATGTGTATTAAACATTAATTCTCAAAATAATAGGCTCTTCCACTGGGCCATTTCTGAAATATAACATCCTAAGAATGTTTATTTGGTGAAGGAGTAAAATTTCAGTTACTTAAAGTTAAGTCAGTATTATCCTACCACTTATTTAATAAAGCAGTACAGAGAAGTAGGGCACATAGAAGTCTGTTTCAGCATACAAGAAACGAAACAAGACTACATGACTTCAGAGTAGATCAGAGTACAATTTCAACTGTTCCTACAAATATTAGTTTTGAAAAAGGTATTTTTATCAACCATGTGGAAAGCAGAACCGCAGAACTGCATAAGTAGCATGTAAATATATTCCTCTTATCTATCAATCCCTTCTCTACATATTTATAATATATAGGCCCCTTTTAGTAGGGATACAGGGGGATTACAGCATTTACGCAGTCTCAATATAAGTATTATATTCCTTAACAAGATCATTGCCTCTCTTTACAAAGGTTGTGTAACAAGTCAGTCAATCCTTACTAATACGGCCTTCACAGTTTGTTACCAACAGTCTGTGGAGTCTGGTCATCTCCACAAACTGCCATTTCTACCACTTCCTTTTCCTCTATTTGCCAGCTGCTTTTCCTTAGCTATACCCATCAGTAAGTAAAAACGAAGAAATTACCACTACTCCTAAAGAATGTGTAATAAACACCTGTCACTGTACTTGTGCTTAATACCTTTCCTGTTCCAACAAATCAACATTTTGTCAATGTTTCTATAAACATGAAAATTTTACCTTTCACATACATTTTCTAAAGGAGTACATTAACACTAACTAGAATAATTACATCAAAGAAAAAAGGTTTAAATTCCCAATTAAAGAAAACAAATTTAATAATTAGGAGTCAGTTTAAATTCTCCAGACTTTGGGCAAATCACTTAACTGTTCTGTTTCCTCCTGTGAAAACATAAGGTAACTGGCCTCATGTTCATTCAAGTCTCTTTGAATACTAAATGCATTGCTCTTTTGTAAATTGGTAGTCAATACTTTAAATGTATTATAGTCAATGAATATATAATTTATTATTAATAAATCAATGCTATACAGGGTCCTTTCATCTTCTAAAAATCAAGTACTATATACTGTGAGGTAGGTTTTAAGCTTCAGAAATCAGACAAAAGTAGATATCAATACTTAGTAAAGACTTTGTGGGGATCCCTGGGTGGCGCAGCGGTTTGGCGCCTGCCTTTGGCCCAGGGCGCGATCGAGTCCCACATTGGGCTCCCGGTGCATGGAGCCTCCTTCTTCCTCCGCCTGTGTCTCTGCCTCTCTCTCTCTCTCTCTGACTATCATAAAAAAAACAAAAACAAAACAAAAAAAAAAAACTTTGTGGACTTAGAACTTTAAACTAGATGTGATTTCCAAAAGCAGAGGGAAAACTTTCCAGGCTGGGAATATAATACAAGTAAAAGTGTAATAGGAAGAACTGAAGCAGAGAGTGCATGATAGAAAGAAAGGGAAAAAATTGGGAAAGGGAAGGATTAGATAAATAAATGAAAAATTTAAAAACAAATCTCTGTTCAACAATGTACAGAAATCACTGTAGTTCCTTACACATCTATTAAAATGATGCAGTTACAGACACAGGCAACACCCTTTTTGAACTCGGCCACAGTAACTTCTTGCAAGATACATCCATGAAGGCAAAAGAAACAAAAGCAAAAATGAACTATTGGGACTTCATCAAGATGAGAAGCTTTTGCACAGCAAAGGATACAGTCAACAAAACTAAAAGACAACCTACAGAATGGGAGAAGATATTTGCAAATGACCTATCAGATAAAGGGCTAGTTTCCAAGATCTATAAGGAACTTATTAAACTCAACAACAAAGAAACAAACAATCCAATCATGAAATGGGCAAAAGACATGAACAGAAATCTCACAGAGGAAGACATAGACATGGCCAACAAGCACATGAGAAAATGCTCCGCATCACTTGCCATCAGGGAAATACAAATCAAAACCACAATGAGATACCACCTCACACCAGTGAGAATGAGGAAAATTAATGAGGCAGGAAACCACAAATGTTGGAGAGGATGCGGAGAGAAGGGAACCCTCATGCACTGTTGGTGGGAATGTGAAATGGTGCAGCTACTCTGGAAAACTGTGTGGAGGTTCCTCAAAGAGTTAAAAATAGATCTGCCTTACGACCCAGCAATTGCACTGCTGGGGATTTACCCCAAAGATACAGATGCAATGAAACGCCGGGACACCTGCACCCCGATGTTTCTAGCAGCAATGTCCACAATAGCCAAACTGTGGAAGGAGCCTCGGTGTCCATCGAAAGATGAATGGATAAAGAAGATGTGGTTTATGTATACTCAGCCATTAGAAACGACAAATACCCACCATTTGCTTCGACGTGGATGGAACTGGAGGGTATTATGCTGAGTGAAATAAGTCAATTGGAGAAGGACAAACATTATATGGTCGCATTCATTTGGGGAATATAAATAATAGTGAAAGGGAATAAAGGGAAAAGGAGGAAAAATAAGTGGGAAATATCAGAAAGGGAGACGAACATGGAAGACTCCTAACTCTGGGAAACGAACTAGGGGTGGTGGAAGGGGAGGTGGGCGGGGGGTGGAGGTGACTGGGTGGCGGGCACTGAGGTGGGCACTTGACGGGATGAGCACTGGGTGTTATTCTGTATGTTGGCAAATTGAACACCAATAAAAAAATCAATTTATTATTAAAAAAAAAAGAATGATGCAGTTATTTAGACATTGCATAAAAGCCTATGTTCTGAGGACTTAAGTAGAGCACAGTAATTTGGTAACTATTGTACTGCTGAAGAATTTATTTAAATTTTAAGATCTCAAATTTAAGGTGTTCAAAAACAAGCCTCAAATAAGCAGACATTTCAACCTACTACATGGAGGCATGTCAAACACACTATTAAGAAAGTAGAAAATAAAATGGTTATCATATTGCAAAATGTGTAAACCACATCCTTCAGTTAAACATCAATACTTGACTACATTTAAATGTCATTGTTCCTCTACATATATAACTTTCTACTCTGCAAAATAAAGATAATCTTGATTTACGGGATGTTTCAGTTAATAAAATTTTCACCTTACATTTTCCTTTTAAAGAGGCAAGTAGCAAAGAAACAAGTGAATATTATAGACTTTATTTCTTGTAGAGACAATTTCTAGACTAGGTCTGCAAAGGCTTTTAGTCAAAGCTAATAGAGAACATTTCTGAAGCCTTATACCAAGTAATGCAACTGGAGAAGAGTGGGATGGAGAGAAGAACAGCAGTTTGCAGAAAACAGTGGGGGTAAATCTTTGATATCTGATTTGAGAAGAATCTGATAGCTAGTTTTTTGGTAGTCTACACATGTAGTATACTTCTGGTGTAAATACTTGTTTGGGACGGAGAAAGCAAAGATTAAAGATACAGAGTCCATTCATCTCTCCAAGTGTCATTAATTGGGTTAGTAAATATCATCTTACATGTGATTCTATTTATAGTTATAATTTTATTTAAAATGAACTTTTATCCTTCTAAATGCCTCAATTTTAATGTGAGAAGACTGAAACACAAGAACTGGAGCTTTTCCAGCAAGAATATTTTGTTATATTGAATCTTCCTTCTCTTTTCTATCTGCCTGGATGTTTTGCAACATCATATCCTATGTTCATGTATCTTTCCTTACACAACTAGATATGGTTCTCTTCCTGTCCTTGCTCCTACAGAAAGAGAAATCTGATTGTACATTCTATCAGAAATATAAAAATAACTTCTAAGTATGACATTTCTAAAGGAAAAAAGGAAACCTTTGGTAGCATTACTTAAATACAAGTCAAAACAGTATCAAACAGCAGGAAGTTTACATTGACCTCAGTATCTTAAAGTATAAACACAAAAGAGTCCAATCGAGAAGTCATTTCTACCATCCTTATAGATGAAACACATACTATTTTCTTGACTTAAGTGTGAATTTCTCCCATTCTTATGTTCTTCAAATGTACAATTTCTTTTCTACAAGACTGTTAGGTGATGACTTAAGAACTCCTCTACGGCTTTCCTCTGTACTTGTAATAAAATCTAACATTTCCCACAAGTCTTTAAAGGTGTTGCAGGATGCGGCCTTTGCTTACCTTTCCAAATTTATCGATACACTCTCCTTTCATCACTTATGTTGGCGGTCTCCCTATCTTCCATTTCCTTGAAAGCATGAAAGCTGTTTCCACTTCAGAGTATGCACACTTTCTACCTTTTTATTATTCCAATCTCAAATGCCCTCTTTTCAGAGAGGTCTTGTGAACCCCAAATCTAAATTAGGTTATTCTTTTTTTTACAGCACCCAGTTCCTTTCCTTTGTAGTTGAAAACTGTGATCTTTGCCACATATTCACCTGTGAGCTTGATAAATAACCTATCATCTTTAATATGCAGCCATTGACTATGTTTTTTTTAGCACTACATAAAATACCTAATAACAATATAAATGAAAAAGAGTAAAGAACACAAAGCCTACAGTTATACCTGAAGTGTCAGAATATAAACTGAGATAATGCTAAATATAATCGAAACATATTTTAAAAAAGATTTTTATTTATTTATGAGAGACAGAGTCACAGGCAGAGGGAGAAGCAGGCTGCATCCATACAGGGAGCCCAGCCCGATGTGGGACTCGATCCCGGGTCTCCAGGATCAGGCCCTGGGCTGAAGACGGCACTAAACCGCTGAGCCACCAGGGCTGCCCATCAAAACAGATTTTGTTTTGTTGTTTTGAACCAGGATTCACAACACTAATTTAAGGCTTGAATCTTTCTGGAGATCATGACAATTACACATATTTCTATTTACACTACATTCTATGCATTAAAAAAAACACACCTTATGATAGATTTAAAATCCTTTAGAGGCAATTAAATAGACCATTAAGTTGGAGGTAATTTCCACATGGACAAATTACTAATTTATTAAAGATGTTTTATCTGGTTAACGCACAATAATTGCAACATAGCATATCAATTTCCTGACTATAAAGTGGTAATACTTTATTTTTACATATCAAGTTATATCATGAGTGTCCTTTGACAAGGCTGGAAAATTCTTTTTTTAAAGGGTCATTTGATGGGTGGCCAAAAAAAAAAAAAAAAAAAGCAGAAATGCTTCCCAACTGATTAATTTGGGAAGCCATTTAAAGAGCCTAGTAGGGCAACCCGGGTGGCTCAGCAGTTTAGTGCCGCCTTCAGCCCAGGGCCTGATCCTGGAGACCCGGGATCGAGTCCCACGTTGGGGTCCCTGCATGGAGCCTGATTCTCCTCTGCCTGTGTCTCTGCCTCTCTCTCTGTCTCTCATGAATAAATAAATAAAAAAAAAAAATCTTCAAAAAACCCCCCAAAACTGAAAGAGCCTAGTACTCATGAATTATTTTGAATAATCTTTCCTATTGGCAAAAATGGAATATTCTTTTATGTTTGACTGAGGGCTTATTTTGGGATAAAATGTATGCTAATGAGGATTTACAGCTTGAAACATTCATTTTTGTTTTTGAAACCTTCGTTTTTAAATGGTTCAGGCTTTTAAGGATTTATTTGAGAGCCAAAGAGTAAGGTAATGGGCAGAGGGAAAAACTCAAGCAGACTTCCTAAGAGTAGAGCCCAGGACCCTGAGACAATGGTTCAGGCATTTAAAATAAAGGATTTGCTCCCACAGCCCCCAGGTGCAACACATTGTCTTTAAGTGATAAAGCAGCAATCAAATGCCCTGACACCACCTTAAAAGATCAAATTTGTCTTTAGAGGGGACTGGCCTTGCCATCTAGTTAGGGTAGTCAACCGCAGCTGCTGAAGACCTCAGGTGATGGAGCGTATCCTCACTCAAAAGTTAGCCCATCAAAAGTGACTGGGATATTCAGATGGTAAGAAATTCTTCCCTTTTCCACTTTAGCATCAACATGAGGGAATATCAGCAAATGTCTCACTCACCATCTCCCTATCTTCAGAACTTGGGGAGATGGCAGCCTGGGTGGCTCAGCAGTTTAGTGAGTGCCGCCTTCAGACCAGGGTTGATCCTGAAGACCTGGGATTGAGTCCCAGGTCAGGCTCCCTGCATGGAGTGTCTGTTTGTCTGTCTGTCTGTCTGTCTCTCTCACTCTCTCTCGAATAAATAAATAAATCAATCTTTAAAAAACAATGGCAGCTATAAGCCTCTGAACTTTTGATTTTTTTTTTCTGTATTACTCTCATTGTAGCCTAAGAGGTTTCAAATAGTTGCTACCTGGACTTTCACAGAAAAAGTGTGCTTTGTCCTAGAGCTATGCACTAGAGCATTTACAGATCAAAGGACAGATGTCGAGCAGTCCAGGTGGCTCAGTCCAGGTGGCTCAGTCCAGGTGGCTCGGCGGTTTAGCACTGCCTTCAGCATGGGCGTGGCTTTCCAGTACCATCAAAGGCAGAAGCAGAAATTCAGACTTAGAGAACATGGAGCCTAGGACTTTGATAGGAACCCTAAAAAATGTGTCACACATGTGTTGATTAAAGATGGGATGTTATAGTTGATTAGGTTAATACTTACATTTCTTTTTTTCTTTTAAGATTTTATTTATTCATGAGAGACACAGAAAGGGGCAGAGACATTGGCAGAGGGAGAAGCAGGCTCCCTGCAGGGAGCCTGATGCAAGACTGGATCCCAGGACCCCGGGATCACGCCCTGAGCCAAGGCAGATGCTCAACCACTGATCTACCCAAAGTGCCCCAATACTTACATTTCTATAAGCCAATAAGTTTATGCATACAGGAGAATATTTCTAAACAGGAACAAAGTAAGGTAGTAAGTAATGATATAATGTAAGAGCAACTTGATTTCCTATTTCTAAAAACATTTGAGGGCATTTGCTGGCTCCATCAGTGGAGCATGTTAACTCTATTTCCGTGTTGTTAAATTCAAGCCCCACACTGGGTATAGAGATTACTTAAAAATAAAAAAAATAGAAACATTTGGATTTACAATAGCTTTCAGCAATTGACAAAATAAACCATAATAAACAAAACCACAAGTACTTAGTATGTTAACAAAAGGAAAAGAGTTCAGAAAATTTTTTTAAAAGATTTTATTTATTTATTAGACACACACACACACACACACACACACACACACACACACAGAGGCAGAGATACAGGCAGAGAGAGAAACAGGCTCCATGCAGGGAGCCTGACTTGGGACTCGATCCCAAGTCTCCAGGATCACACCCTGGGCTGAAGGCAGCGCTAAACCACTAAGCCACTGGGGCTGCCCAGAGTTCAGGAATTCATGCTATATATTTCTCAGAGTTGTTTCAGTTTATCACTTTATTAATTTATCAGAAGTTTGGTAATGAGAACCCTTAGAAATCAATTTGCAGCAAAATACGAGTTTCTAACAAGGAGGGAAATACAATATTTAGTTTCTTTGAACATAAATGTTTAGCAGTAACAACTGAAGTAACAATGTACTATATTTTTGTGTAAAATATTGTCATTTCATGAGTCTTTTGGAAAGGGTGGTTTGAGGACCGGTACTGGTCTATGATAAAGTTATTCTTTGGCAAAATGAGAAAGCTACAGATAATAGTAGTGGGCTTAATGATTTTTTACAGGTTTGCCTTCTATTTGGACATTATGTCCTTCTTATTTTTGTTAAAATACGTTTTGTGAAAAACTATGTAAAAAAATTAAAAAATTTTAACAGGCACTAAGTTAAAAACATTTTTTTTGAAGTGATTTCACTGGGCAAAACAAATTAGAAGCCTCTTACTGTTTTTCCCTTTTGGGGGAATTTGGCCCTTAAAAACAAAAAAAGTTTTAGTTCTAAGCTCTGGAGCTAGACATAAACAATAAAATCATAGCTTAGTTTCCTATTAGTTGTGTGGCTTTAGACAACTTCTGAGCCTCAATTTTCCTATCTGTAAACTTTGCAAGAGTTGCTAGGAATATTTAAATAAGGTAACATCTAAATTCCTGGCATACTAGATGCAGAAAAAGATGGTTCTTTTACTTGGAACAGGCAGGTACATATTTGATAATCTCCTTCTGAACCTTAGAAATCAATTCATTGAATCCTGATTGCCTTTTCATTCCTTTAAGTTCTAATTCCCTCATAACCAATCCCTCCACATATTCTAGATTGTTTCAATGTCTCTAGCATCTTCAAAGACGCTGCCTAATCAATTATCCTGTTTCCTGTATCGTTAGCCTCTCCTGCTCTACTGGCTCATTATCTTCTGTGCAGAAACATAATCAAGATTCTCCTCCTTAAACAAGTGAGTAGGGCAGCCCCGGTGGTGCAGCGGTTTGGCGCCGCCTGCAGCCTAGGGTGTGATCCTGGAGATCCGGGATCAAGTCCCGCATCGGGCTCCCTGCATGGAGCCTGCTTCTCCCTCTGCCTGTCTCTATGAATAAATAAATAAAATATTTAAAAAATAAAAATAAAATAAAACAAGTGAGTATACATCTATATCTAGGTCCTTTAAAAAAAAAAAGATTTTATTTGAGAGCAAGAAGAGGCTCCCCACTGGGCAGGGGGCCTGATGTGGGGCTAGATCCCAGAACCCTGGAATTAAGACCTGAGCCACCAAAGGTGCCCTATATCTGGATTCTAATTACCATCTCTGAGTGTTCTTCAGAATCAAACTTTTTCTCACTTCCCAATCTTCCATAAATGAATTGTAATCTAACATCTACCATAAAATTGTTGACCCATTTAAGATTACCAACAACGTCTTAAAATTTCAAAGTGCAGGGGCACCTGGGTGGCTCAGTCAGGTTAAGCATCTGCCCTCAGCAGGTCATGATCCCAGGATCCTGGGACTGAGCCCCGTGATGAATTCCCTGATGAGCAGTGAGTCTACTTCTCCCTCTACCTCTGCCTTGGCCCCTGCCATGTGCACACACACTCTCTTGCCCGCTCTTTTCAAACAGATGAATTCTTAAAATTTTTTTTCCCCAAAGTGCACTGGGTACTACTTCTCAGTCTTCAATTTATAAAATCATCTGTGGCATTAAACACCACTGTCCTTTCTTTCCTTCTTGAAACTAACTTCCAGTCTTGGTTTTTCTGGTGACCTCTTCAGTTTTATTATTATTTTTACAGATTGGCCTTTTGTCTTCCTCTTTTGTTTAATTCACCCAAGCCCATGGGTTTAATTATTACTTGGGTTCTTTGTCTTCCAGTCTTTTTATCTCAACTGTACCCATGGCTTTAACTACCTCTTACACACTAAAGAGGCCTAAATCTAAAAACTTCAATCTCTAGCACAGACTTCTCCTGTAAGCTATAGACTCTGAGTTATCTCCATGTGTACTGCCCTCTATCTTTCCTTTCTCTTCATTCCTCATTCAATCAAGGCCTGTCTCCTATGTATCTCTCGCCACTCCCTCAGCCACATCTTCGCTTAAAAACTTTTTATTTAACATAATAGAATCACTCACTATTATCTGTATCATACTCTTCTAATTCACACTCTACACTGCTATCAGGTGATGTCACTTTCCTTTTTAAAATCTTTTAACGGGCCTTATAGTCCTCGTAAATAAATCGAATTCTTTAGTATACGTCATACATGATTCCTTTACCCTCTCTGCTTCCTACTCTCTAGCCTCATTTCTGAGCATTTGCCTATTCATGCATTCTACTGAACATACTATTCTCCTCAGTGAGACCAATTCTTTCTTCCCTCTATGCCTTTGTGCATACCGTTCCTTCTCCATTGGTTAAATTCCCCCAACTCAATCACTTCCTCTACAAACAAATGACACAACTTTTACTATTTTTTTTTTAAAGCCAACTTTTACTTCTTTCTCTAGGGGGAGAAAATCTCCCCTGAAGAATGCTCATGCTGACAGATTTAATCCCTTCAATGAAACTTTTTTGGAGTGCATACGCATCTATCAAGTTATAAAACAAAATGTCTTTCTAAGGAATTCTAACCCAAAAAATTGAAAACCATTACCCTAGAGAATTGTATCTGAATGTCCTTAATGTATAATTTTAAAATGTTCTCCTCAATCCTATTAACTTTACTGCCCTAAATCTTTATTAATACAAGTGTCAATAAGGTCTGTTAAAAAGCTCTGAACAAAATGGAACTCACAGTGTTTTAGTTATAAGCTTGCCAAAAGCAGTTACTGAATGGCATTATTTCCTTGGTAATAACTTAAGTGCAAAGAATAATTTTTACTTTTGGGGTTGGAGATGTCTAGGCTAGAGTAAAAAAAAATATCTAGGTCACAGTTGGTGGATGGCATTTTTTGGAGAAAAGTTTATTAGAGGAATTGTTTCAATTGATTTTAATCTTAAAAACACATTTAGGGGGCAGCCTTGGTGGCGCAGTGGTTTAGCGCCGCCTGCAGCCCAGGGCCTGATCCTGGAGACCTGGGATGGAGTCCCATGTCGGGCTCCCTGAATGGAGCCTGCTTCTCCCCTCTGCCTGTGTCTCTGCCTCTCTCTCTCTCTCTCATGAATAAACAAATCTTAAAAAAAAAAAAAATCTAAATTCAGAAGTCAAACAAGTTTACCGAGTTGATAAAATGATTGTCTTCAATTTTTGTTCATAGGGGCACTCTTGCTCTACTTAAGGTTTGCTGAGGATATAACGCAGATTTGCTTATCCCAAGTTAATAAGGTTATGTCAACCCCTTTTCTTCTCTGCCCTGACCTACACTAAAAGCATATACTCATTTTCTCTTAATCCTGTTCTTTTAATGTGACATCTTAAAAATGTTTAATAACCCAAGACAACCATACTGTTTGAAATTTCCTTAGCAGTATCTATTTATAATAGTAAAGACCTCTAATTCTACTGCCAGTTCTATCTAATACTACCTCCTTAGTTAGATACAATGAGAAGCTTCATGGGGGAAAACAAAATAGTCATAACTACAATATTGTTTGTGTCATAATGATTTTCCAAATGCTACAATCTAACAACATAAGCTACGTGTTTTTGTTTTATACTTTAGCTGTATTGAAGAAAGGGGGAAAAAAGGGAAAAAAGCAGCACAGGGAAAATAAAACCAAATATATTTGGATTTCATCCAAATTCTCCTTGGCCGTCTTTGTCATTTTATACCATTTAGCAGTGTCAATTCATCCCAAATGCAAGATGATATGTATCTATCCCCTACCTCCATCACAAAGATGGTGTGCTGTGATCAATAGGCTAAAGCACTTTGAGGCTCTAGCACAAATACACAACATTCTCAACAAATCTGAGATTTTCGCATAAAAAAGGGTTAAAGGTAGTTTACGAATGACTATGTGTTAATAAAATATAACACTGACTGGTTCTTCTCATTAGTATTTCAGAAGAGGTGGGATAAAATTTATCAATTTATCTGGTGACACAGATAATTACACTGTGATGTTATGAAAATAAAGTACAGAGTGCCACATGAGAACTAGGTGGGGGCAGGAGGTAGGTGTTTTCACTTGTTATCTCCTTTAATCTTAATAATACTTTTCTCAGGTTATCATCCTTTTATACATGAGGAAATCAAGGCTTCAGGTTTTTAACTCAGTTAATTTGTCCAAGTTCACACAACTTATTACATGGGAAAGCCAAGGATACATATTTAACTTAAAGACTATACTCTGTCCACTCTTCCAAGATTTTGCTAATATCTGCACGGCTAGTGTCTTGTCTTCGCTGCTCCCTCCTCTCAATGAAGCTTACCCTTAACCACCCTTTTAATAGGTCAAACTGACTCCTTTAATTCCCCCTATGCTTTACCTTTTCTTTAGAAGTATTTGTCACTTTCCAAATCTTAGATAGGTTTAAAATTCTGCATATAGCCAACAGTCCTCTGCTACGTGGCAGGCCTAGGAAGCTAAGGATATTTGCTTGTATTCTTTATAGATGTACCCCCTGTACCTCCAAACTCTAAAATAGTAATGACACACAGTAGACCCTGACCCAATTTTCTTTTACTACTTTTCACCTCTACCTATATGTAAGAACTTACTTGCCTAGCCATTCTCATTTTGAATTCTAGGGAAAATAAAACAGGACCTATTTCTGAGCCAAATTAACATCAAAATAATATGTGAATTTAGTCTAAAATTCTGTTTAAAAATTAGGGTCATAACCATTAAAACTATTCTAGCCAGAATAAAAAGTGATAAAAACACAAGTAAAATAAAACAAAATGTAAAGGATGCAAATGATGATGAATGATCAGTGCTGCCTGCTCACCTTCTGTGATGCTTGAGAGGCTGAATTTAAGGTAGAGAAGAAACATGGGAATGAAAGTAAAGCAGTGGTCCCCAAAGCTGAGGAATTTCAAAAATCAGATTTTTTAAAAGTTGGAATAACAGAGTAGCCAAATTTTAATTTTCCTATAAAGGAATATTAAAAACCAAATACAATCTATCTTTAATTTCATCAAAACACATTAACATAAAAATGACATAGTTTCACTATGGAGAGTAGTGATTTTACTAATACGTAAATTCAGATCCACATATACCTCATTACATAAAAATAGTCCTGGGGTACCTGGGTGGTTCAGGTCGTGATGCCGGGATCCTGGGATCGAGTCCTGCATCAGGTTCCCCTCGGGGAACCTGCTTCTCCCTCTGCCTCTGCCCCTCTCTGTGACTCATGAATAAAAATAAAAATCTTTAAAAAATAAAATAAAAACAAAAATAGTTTTTGTGTGAATTTAAGACCTAAAATGAAAAGTAATTCTTTAAAAAGCTGTTATCAGAATCCTCACAACCTCAGGATAAAAAAAGACTTCCCTTAAAAAAAAAAAAAAAGCACGATTATAAAATGCGTTTGACTAGGGGCACCCGCTTGGCTTAGTCAGCAGAGCACGCAACTCTTGATCTTGGGGTCATGAGTTCAAGTCCCACCTCAGTGTAGAGACTACTTAAATAAATGAATCTTGGGCAGCCCCGGTGGCTCAGCAGTTTAGTGCCGCCTTCAGCCCATCCTGGAGGATCGAGTCCCATGGCAGGCTCCCTGTATGGAGCCTGCTTCTCCGCCTCTCTCTCTCTCTCTCTCTCTCTCTCTCTCTCTCTGTGTCTCTCATGAATAAATAAAATCTTAAAAAAAATAAATTGAATCTTAAAATTATATATATATATATTTGACTTTAAAATTAAGAACATTAAGTCAGGGACGCCTGAGTGGCTCAGTGGCTGGGAGCCTCCCTTCTGCCCAGGGCAGGATCCTGGAGCCACGAGTTCGAGGAATCGAGTTCCTCATCAGGCTCTGCTTGGAGCCTGCTTCTCCCATGAATAAATAAATAAAATATTTTTAAAAAAACCCAACACATTAAGTTGTACAAAAAAACCATATTTACAGTGAAAAGACATGCTAAAGACTGGAAGATATTTGTGAAGGCTACTAAGCACTGTTATCCAGAATACATAACAAGCATTTATGAATCAGTAAGATAAACAATCTCATTAAAAAAAAAAAAAAAACTAATAAGCAACTCACAGAAAAGGAACATGAATGCCCCCCAAATAAAGTGTTCTCAAATTATTCTCAACTACAGGACTAACTGGAGACATGCAAATGAAAACTGCAGTGAGGGGGTGCCTGGGTGGCTCAGTGGGTTAAGTATCTCCCTCTCCCTCTGCTGCTACTGGGATATAGGCTTGTGCTCTGTCAAATAGATAAAATCTTAAAAAAAAAATGCAATGAGGTACCACATTTCACATACTCCTCAGAACGGCAAACCATAAGCAGTCTAATAAAGTATTTGGAAAGTGGAAAAATAGATTCCTTCATCCATTCCTTATAGAAATACATGAGAGAAAACTGGTGGTTATCCAATAAAGTTAAAGAAGCTGCTCAGGGCAGCCCAGGTGGCTCAGCGGTTTAGCGCCACCTTCGGCCCAGGACGTGATCCTGGAGTCCCAGGTCCCATGTCCCACATCGGGCTCCCTGCATGGAGCCTGCTTCTTCCTCTGCCTGTGTCTCTGCCTGTCTCTCATGAATAAATCAATAAAATCTTAAAGAAAAAATAAAAAATATTAAAAAAAGAAGCTGCTGATACATACCCTTTGTTCTAACATACTACCATTAGATTTACATCCCAGTGCAATCTTCTCAGTGATGGCTTTTTAGTTGTATAACAATAGGGGGCACTACTGAATAGCTTCCAGGGATGCCAGGCACTCTTGGCACATAGAGATGATGCTGTCCCATGTCTCATGACTTTTGAATATTCTGTTGGTCACTCATTTAAGGGAATGAGGCACGGGGTGGGGGACATACGGTCAGATATTTAAAAACAGGACTTAAAATATATTTCCACTGCTTTAATATAGATGAAGATTTTAAAGAATGCAACCACTGTGTAAAGAGAGAAGACTGCATTTTTTTGGTCCAAACTTTACTGAAAACAGTTCATTATTTCAGAAACTGTTTTATCAACAACAGTGCCACCATTGGTATTTGAACAGCCAATTCAACACACCTGTTTTAATTTGCATCGGTAGCTTAATCTATTCATTGTGATACTAAACACTGGTGCAAAGTGTCTGACTACTACTGTTTCTTCTAGCAGTGCCTCTAGCATTTTAATGTGCGCACAAATCACCTGGGAATCTTCTTAAAATTCAGCATGCGTCAGTAGGGTAGGGCCTGAGTTTCTGATTTCTAACAAGCTCCCAGGATTCTGATTTTACTAGTCCACTATCACACTTGGTAGCAAGATTAGAGTGTGGTTTGGTCTGAGTATCTACATAGTGAGACACAATACTTTGTGATAAATTCTTATATTTTAGTATAATGTAAATTTACTCTAAGTTTTAATTTTATTATAAGTTTGTAAGTTAAGTTTCAAATGAATGAAAGTTGATTATTTTGAATTTCATTTTAGTGCATTATTGGGGATGTTATAAACTGTTTCTATAAAAATGGGATATAGGCTCAAAACCACTGCCCTAAAGGAAGTCTTGCACATGTACCTAAGTAAACATATACAAGAAAATTTCGTTCAGTGTTTAAGAAGTAATTGGAAAAAACTAAAATGACCAACAGAAATCTGAGTTACATAATGAAACACATACCATTATTGCTGTAAAAATAAACTAGTTACCTGAATGAACAGATAAATCTTGGCAAATTGAATTTGGAAAGCTGGCTACCCATACAAACATTTAAATAGTTTTAAAATAATCAAAGAAAAGCTATACAATGTTAAAGGACATAAAGGCATGTAGTTAAGTATAAACATGTGGATAGGAAGGAAGCATTTTAATTTCTGGTTAGTGGTTGGGAATGGGGGAAAGAGGAAGTAGGATTTAAGAGGACTGTTCAAAGTACAAAGGAAGCTTCATTTTGTTTTGTAGATTTCTTCAACTGAGTAATGGATGCATGGATATTCATTATATTGTATGTTGCCAATACTTAGATTGTTATATTCTCATTTCACCTGAATTGGCAAAAACTATTGGGTCCAGACAGCTGTTTGGAAAACACTGCTCCAAGAGCAAAGGATTCAGGACTAGAAGTCAGGAAATTCCGGTTCAAGTCTCAGTTCTGCTTCTTACAAATTATGTAGCTTTAGGCAATTCAAAGAATTAACTTCCCCTGGCTTTATTTTATTTGTAAAATTGTCATAAAACATCACTTTTCCTCCCCAACTCACAAGGCTGGGTTTGAGAGGTATAATAAAGGGCAACTTATATGAGAATTTTCTTAACATGGTAGGAAAGGTAGAACAAAACCTTGGATATATTAGAAATAAGATCTACCAGTAAATAAACCAACCAAGCTAATTTGTCACTCTCTATTTTCTCATCATCACTGATTCTAAAGATATTAACAGCAATCTTAACATGGAAGAAATTTTGTTCTCAATTCTTAGATGGTGGCATATGGATAGACCTTCTCCTTATTAGAATTATTTCTTTAGGCTAATTCTTCACCAAGGAATTGAAATTCCTGATACAAAAATAAGAGAACTGCATTGAAAAACACTCTCATTAATAAACTAAATCAATGTCACATAACCAAAGTAACTGTTAGTTCTCTATAAAGTGAGGAGGTGGCACATCTTATTAGCCCTATATTACAGATGGAGAAATGGATTCAGATGTGGGATAGCTTTGCTTGTAGTTGGAGACCAATTCAGTGACAGAACTTGGAACAGACACTAATTGCCTAGTTCTTTTGTGTTCATAATAATGTTCATCAAAAACATTATTTTGCAATGATGTTTTATGATGATTTTGTCAGTCACAGGAAATAGAAAATTATTTTTCAGACATCATTTCATACGTATTTCAAAGTGGGGAAAGAAACTCAAGGAAACAAACCACTTACCAACTACAGTCCTGCACAGCAAGGGACAAAATTAAAACTGCCTAGCCTGCTAAAAATCTAATCCTATCCTTTCCAATTAACCTTATTAATATTAGAGTAGGAGAAAAGAGAGGTCAAAATATGGGCGAGGGTGCTATTCATTTCCTCATGGACCTCAAATAATAAAATTACTGTACAACAGGGATTTTATTGCTTTTATAGGTTGAAACATGTCTATTTCCCCTGTTCTTTAAGCCACCACCTCTAAATCTCAAAAATTAAGCAACAAGCGAAGAGTTGGGTAGTCCCAAAAAAGAACACTGGTAATTACGATCATTAAAATATTGGTTATGATTAGATACTAGATATGTTCCACAACTGAATGTATGGTATCCACACATGAAAAGACAAACTATGGAGAAAAGTTCATTTTAAGTTTTCCTGTTAACATAAACAGATACACGCTATTACAACATATACCTGACTTTTTACTCAGACTCATTTGGCAGTTCCAAATGCTGACACAAGATCTCCAAAATTTTTTATTAGAGCCTTAAAAAAAAAAATCAATGAATCATCTTGCGGATGAAGTATTATATGCATATATATTACGAAACATATTAAACAGAAAACACCTTTTCATAAACAGCCAAAATTTAAAGGTCACCCTCTCTGTATTCCGTTATTCATCTTTTTGCTTATCAAACCCACCTCACGCAGACTTAGATCACAGCATCACTTAAAAAAAAAAAAAAAAAAAAAAAAACCCTGTGTTCTGGCATTGGCAGAAATCTCCCAAGGATCAAAGCTCTGAACTTTTTTTTTCTTACAAAAAGCTGGGGTTAAACTCACTTTTCTTTACACACACGCGCGCACTCAAGAGCCCTACACAACGGTACACTCTAACTCGACAGAACTTTCGTTTTAGGGTCAAAAAGAAATTTCCAAACAAAATCTCTCCTTTTCCAACTCAAAAGCAACTACGGAGGAGCCCAGCCTAGGGTTCGAGGGCAGAGTTTGAAACAGGTTAAGATTCAGGCAGAGCCGCCCCGAGAAAAGGAACCCTGCGACGGCCCGCCGGGAACCGCGGGAACCGGGCCGATCCCGCGTCAGAGCGAGGCTGGCACACACCAGGACACTCCGGAGAAAGCCTTCGGGCATCGCCAGCCGCACAGCCAGCCCGGGAGGAGGAGAACCTGACCCCCTCTTCCTGTCCACGGGGCGAAGAGCAAAACAAGTGAAACGAGACCCTGCTCCGCAAGGCGGACCCGAGACCTTTCCCAGTCCGTCCGTCCGTCCGACCCCCTGCCGCCCCCGGGCTCCCACAGCCTCTGGGACGCAGCGACCCTCCGACCTCTCCCCACCCCTTTCCCCGAGCCACCGGAGAAGCTCGACCCGAGGCGGCTTCCGCGGCTTCCTCGCCTTCCGCCGCCGCCGAGAGGGATCCCGGTCGCCAACAACAAAGACGCCTCCCGTTCCCCTCCCCCTCCCCCTCCCGGCCCGGGCTCGGCCCTCCCGCGCTGCGGCTCCGGCCTAGCGCCCCCTCCCCGAGCCCGGCCGCAGAGCCCGGCCCACCGCGGCCCCACGCACCTGCACCTGAGGGGCCGCGGCCAAGGCGTCGGGAAGAAAGGGCCGGGAGAGACAGCCTCTGCCGACGCGCTGTCCTCCACAAGGTGCGACCCACGCCGCCGCCGCCGCCGCCGCCGCCGGACTGTGCCGGCCTGCGGGCGGGCGCGGCCGAGGAGGGGGGGACGAGGGCTGCAGCCCCCGGCGCCGGGACGACGAAGGACGGCGGCGCCCGGGGGGGGCGGCTCGCGCTCTCGAGCCTCGCCTCGCGCCGGCCCTGCTCCTCCACACGGGCTCGCGTTCTGCTGACTAACGGCCCCGGCGCGAGGCTCTGGGGCGGCCGCCGCCGTCGGCTGCTCTCGGGCCTCACGTCCCGCGCGGCCGTGGTCGCAGCCGCCGCCGCCGCCGCCGCCGCCGCCGCCGCCGCCGCCTCCCTTTCTGGCACTGCAGACACCAACCAGACCCAGCCAGCTCTTTCTTCTCCTTAGTGCTCCTTTCTTGGCTCCTCCTCAGCTTGCCACCGCGGGGCTGGCTCCGGTGGCGGGAGGAAGGCTGCAAGGGAACCGAGGGGGCGAGCGGAGCCCTGGCCGCGGCTGGACTTGGTCACTGACTGGAGGAAGATGCCAAGCTGACCCGGGCTCCAGCCTGCGAGCGGGCCGGGGGAGGGACGCAGCCCAGCTTAGCCCGACTTCCACCAATCACAGGCCGCCCAGCGGAGTCGGGCGCCGGGAGAGGCTGAGCT
Organism: Vulpes vulpes; assembly: GCF_048418805.1. Lineage (NCBI taxonomy): Eukaryota > Metazoa > Chordata > Mammalia > Carnivora > Canidae > Vulpes > Vulpes vulpes. The sequence continues at coordinate 35,832,462 of NC_132780.1, forward strand.
GAGTCGGCAGGAGGCGGGGACTGCGGAAACGAGGAGCCAATGACAGCAAAGGCTCCCCGCCTCTCCGCCTTGATGGGCAGCCACGTTCGGACCAATGGGGGAAATTCTCGCTTCGGAGGAAGCGGGATTTAGACGCCCGGGTTGGGAGAGAGAGATATGGTGCGGAGGGGGATGGGTCGAGACCGGGCCGCGTGGGAGAACCTTGATGGTTCTGAGGGACCGGAGGGTGGCCTTTGACCTCCGCGGTGGGTCACGTGGGCTGGCGGGGGGCGGGGGCGGAAAGGCGGGAGAAGTTCCTTCCGGGTCAGTGGCAGAAGCGTGGACTGCGTGGGGGAGCTCCTGGCGTCTTGGTCTCCCCCGCGTCTTCCCTGTGCCGACGCGAGGCGATCGTGGTTTCCACGATGAGCTCCCAGAAGGGGAACGTGGCTCGTTCCAGGCCTCAGAGGCACCAGAATACGTTTAGCTTCAAAAATGACAAGTTTGATAAGAGTGTTCAGACCAAGGTAGGAACCTGCCTGTTGCACCCAATGGGACTCTAGGAAGGAATGGCTCAGTGGAGGGGAAAGAGGAAATGAGAGGAATTGGCGAGAGCGAATGTGGACCGCAGCCCAGAGTTAGTCTTGGCTGCAACGCAGCCTTTTCTAAAATGATATTCCCACGCCCTCTCTTTGACCTGGACGTGTTACCTCCTCGTAAATACAGTTGGCGGTCCACACTTAACCAGTTGCTTCCAGTGAACGGGTCCCTCATCAAACCTGAAATGCAAATGGGAGCATTGGTGGTTGAGCTGTTCCCATCTGGCTCCTACGTCTGCAGTAGGAGACTGCAGACGAGGATTATGGCACGAGTGTCTCACCAAGTTTATGCAGCCACGATTCCTCTGTGGAAATTCCAAGCCCATAGGTTCGTAGGGAGAATGGGAAAGATCAAGAACTCAGCCCCAGTGTTCTGCCCAACATAATTGTCTCTTGTATGATTGTTTTGAGGGTCAAATTCTTTGGCTAGTATAAAAATGCTAGTTTTGTTGGTTTGTCAGTCATTTGCTTCTTTAGGAGGATTTCTGTGACCTGGAAGAAAATTCAGATGTCTGCTCCGAGGCTAAACTAAATGATGTACGCATTATTCTCGGTCATGATAAGTGTCCATTAGGTGATTAATTTCTTAACATTTAGTAGGAAAGCAAAGTCAGCTTTATGGTAATCTGTGATCTCCTTTTCTTTTTCTCTGTCTTCACTTACTCACCTTGTAGATACTTGTGAGCACCCTCCAAGTACAAACCCTATGTTCATGTGTTTGCAGCATTGAAGAGTGGACTCTGCCTTCAAGGGGCTTATAGTTTTCTGGGTCATTGGACAACAAGCAGGCACAAAGATACATAATTACAAATTATGATAAGCTCTTTCAAATGACGTGAAAGATAGCTCAGTAAGGAAGAGGAAGGAGGGATATTTTCAATTGGGTGTTCAGAGGACCTCTCCTTTCCCTTACTTAGGTTGAGATTCAGAAAGAAAACCTGAAGCAGCATTTGATGGACCCATGTTTGTGGTCATCAATCGGTAAACCAGGATAAAAAGCTGTGCTCTTCCAAAGAGATGTCTGTCTTGTCCTATATTTTTGCTCTGAGCTTTTGCACAAGCATTTAATTCTGAATGGTTGGGATCCCTGGGTGGTGCAGTGGTTTGGCGCCTGCCTTTGGCCCAGGGCGTGATCCTGGAGACGCGGGATCGAATCCCACATCGGGCTCCCGGTGCATGGAGCCTGCTTCTCCCTCTGCCTATGTCTCTGCTTCTCTCTCTCTCTCTGTGACTATCATAAATAAATAAAAATAAAAAAAATAATAATAATTCTGAATGGTTTTCATCAGATGGTAAAAGATAGTTTTAATATTTAGCTACAATGTCGCTTACTCTACCTCTTGTGGTTTTAAGTATAAGACTTCTTGACCTTGTACTTGTGCTTTTTTCATTGTTCCATTTTTTTGGTGTTCTCTAAAAACCTTGTCATTATTCTCTTAAATCTTTTCATGATCTCAAACTCAGTCACTAAGGTTCATTTTATAGCTTTTATCATTAATTTCTTTGCCTCTTTTAAATCATGAGGAAGTCTCATTTGTCCATTGGTAGAATGACCGGGTATTTTGTTATTGGAAAATCGACCAAGGCAGCCCAGGTGGCTCAGCGGTTTTATTGCCTGCCTTCCGCCCAGGGTGTGATCCTGGAGTCCCAGATCGAGTCCCACGTTGGGCTCCCTGCATGGGGCCTGCTCTTCCCTTTGCCTGTGTCTCTGCCTCTCTCTCTCTCTCTGTCTCTCATGAATAAATAAATAAAATCTTAAAAGAAAAAAAAAAAGAAAAGAAAATCTGACCAAAACAGCAAGAAATATTTTACTGAGGAAAAATTAAGTTGATTGTCTAATGGAGGAGTAATATTGGCTGTGTTCATAACAAATTCTTGAACCAGTTCTGTGCAGCTGTCTAAAGCCAAGATTTTGTCAGAAACATCTGACCCTGTCTTCATTCCTGTTTTATACCAGAAAACTGTTTGATTTGGTGCCATCCAACAGAGGAGTGGTGAGAGTGCATGGTAACTCTCTAACTCTCTTACTTAAAGAACTCCTTAAAAAATAAAAAGATAAAAAATAAATAAAAAAATAAAGGACTCCTTAAAGGACTGTAATGACAGTTGCTTATTTGTACCTCATGAGTTTGCAGGAGTCCTGCATAATAATTTCCTTTTCTGCCAACCAGATGGTCAAGACTTGACCAAGAATAGAAGTGGGATACTGACAGGTGTTTTATTGGGAAGGTTGTATAAGTAAAACACCCATTCTCAAAAGGACATGGTGATAGCTGTCTTCATATGTTCGAATATAATCCAGAAGATGAGAGAAGCTTACTCTATAGTCTTTCTATTGGCCAAACTTGGACCAAAAGGCCAAAGTTACAGAGAGAGATGTCAGCTGAATATAATGGAGTCATCTAATAGAACCATGTCCTAGGATTTTGTAACCTGTCTTTCACTGGGATTACTTAAAAGAGGCCTCCATGGCAATTGGCCTGCAGTGTCCTCTCATGATTTGCTGAGATGGGAATAGGTTTAAATCTCTTCTGGTCGTTTGGTACTAAAATGTTGATTGTATCAAGACTGCTTTGTGTCCCTTTCTGAAAAGGCAGTGATGTGTAATGAAAAGAATATATTGGACTAAGAAAAAAGATGCACATTTTAGCCTCAGTTCTGTTGTTTATTTTGCTTTGTGATGTTAAGCAGTTTATGTCTAGCTTTTAATTTAATTTTAATGTTAATACAGGGTAATTACTGTCTCTTATTTATCTCTCAAGATTGCTATGGGGATCATTACAAAAATATCTTTGAGAAATAGTGATACAAATATGAACTGAGCCTAGAGCATATGGGAATTTTGAGCATATGCTCAAAGCAATTAATTACAAAAGAAATGCATACTTCTTGGAGAATATTGAAAATAGAGACATGTATAAAGTATAAAAGTGGAAGTACCTTTTCCCAGTCCTGTTCCTCTTCAAGTGTAGTCACTGTTAACAATTTTTTTGTTAAGAATTTGTGTATGTTTTTAGATGTCTATGCATAATATAGTATATGTGTAATAAAGTACATTTTTGTTTCTCATTCAATTAAAGTGGGTATGTCCAAACACAAAGATTAAGCTTGTTCTTTTTAATGGCCATCTAATATAATATAAATGTAGAGTACCTAACTTTCCTGTTAGTAAATGCTTAGATTGTTTTCAGTTTTTCACTGTGACAAGCTGCAGTGAAATTCTTGGATTCGCATATTTGTTCCACATCTGTTATCCGGCACATTTGTTCCACATCTGTTATCTGGCACCAGACATCGTGCTAGATGCTATTGGTATAAGGTTGAGCATAATATAGCTTGGTGAGTGAGATGAAAGCAGTAATCAAATAATCTCTCAAGTATGTTAATACAAATTGCAGTAAGGGCCATGAAAGAAAAGTCTAAGGGAACCTGAAGGTGTCAAGCAGAAAGTCTTAAGTTTGAAGGCTGAAAGAAGACATCCCCAGGTTCTAAAGGATGGATAGCATTTAACTAAATGAAAAGGGAAGAGCATATTTGGATATATACTATAGGATACTATTTTTTTTATGTATACAGTTAGTGTTGTTTTTCCTAGCATTTCCTAAAGTGCCCCCAGATCACATCTCTGTGAGGCAAGAGTCAGTTTCATGGTTAATTACTTTGGAAATAGTGTATTCTGAGTCTCACTTTTAGGGATTGTAGTGTGCATTACATACAACACTGAGAAGTTCTGCAGTTTAAAAAAGTTATTTAACCAAAACTTGCTTGGATATGGAACCTTTTGGTTTACATAATACATACTGAATTTGAACACATTTTGGGAGGAACGCACTCACTTTGGCAAACTCTGGTCTTTACCTTGAAATGGAAAAAGAAAATGAAGATCTGAAGCTGTACTCTCTAAACCGTTTTGGAAATAGTTTTGTTAGCAGCAAATAATATTGATGTTCTTAAATGTGTTAGCCACTATACATACTTGAAATACATCATCTAGTTTTGTTTTGTTTTGTTTTTTAAATTTAACTTTATTTATTTGAGAAAGAGAGTGGCCTGAGGGAGAAGGAGAAGCAGACTCCCCACTGAGCAGAGAGCCCCATGTGGAGCTTCAGCTCAGGACACTGAGATTGTGACCTGAGACAAAGGGAGATGTTCAACCTCCTGAGCCATGGAGGTACCCCTGCATCATCTAATTTTGATCTTCAAAATGACCCTAAGGGGCACCAAGCTGGCACAGTTGGTTGAGTGCCAACTCTTAATTTCACTCCAGGTCGTGATCTTAGGGTCTTGGGATTGAGCCCTGAGCCAGGCCGCACTTGGCTCAGAGTCTGCCTGAGATTCTCTCTCCGTCTACCTCTGCCCCTTGCCCCTACTAGTGCATGCATGCTCTCGATTTCTTTCTCTCTCAAATACATAAATAAAATCTTAAAAAAAAATTACCCTAAGATAGTTGCTATAATTATCTCATTCTGCATATTGGGAAGCTAGGACTTAGTGATAAATGATGTACTGATCCAAAGTTACGTAACTAGTACATGGCTAGCCATTGATTAGGTGATGTCTGTGCTAGGCGCCCTTGAGGGCAAATAAATCAAAACCCTTCTTTTGTGCATGTGTGTTGCAGTTGTTGTTTTTAAGTAATCTCTACACCCAGTGCGGGACTCCAACTCACTACTCTGACATCTAGAGTCAGGTGCTCTACTCACTGAGCCGCCGGGTGACCCAGTGTTGTTTTTTATTTATTTATTTTTTTGGTGTTTTTTTTTTTTTTTTTAAGATTTTATTGATTTATTCATTCATGAAAGACATAGAGAAAGAGAGAGAGGGAGGCAGAGACACTGGCAGAGAGAGAGAGAAAAGCAGGTTCCATGTACGGAGCCCAACATGGGACTCAATCCCGGGTCTCCAGGATCAGGCCCTGGGTGGAAGGCAGATGCTAAACCGCTGAGCCACTCCTGGATCCCCAGTGTTGTTTTTTAATACTGCATTTTTGTGTGTAATAGCAGCTTGACACCACATTAGGGTCAGAACAAAGACATGCTTTATTGCCATTGCCCCTAAACACTACCTTTTTGAAATATGTCAGAGAGAGTCTCTCCTCACAAGGTGTGACTGCCTGTGGTGTCACATATCACAGATTGGGCTGTTTGGAATAGGTCCCTTCTATTCAGTCTGGGCCCTGTGGCAGGGGTGGAGCTCCTTTCACTCCCTACTGTGATGCTTATATAGTCAGATCCCTCAGCTTCTGATTAGGTAGAAAGGTATCTTTTTTGTTGTTGTTAAAGATTTTATTTATTTATTCATGAGAGACAGAGAGAAAGGCAGAGACACAGACAGGGGAAGAAACAGGCTTCATGCAGGGAGCCCAGCGTGGAACTCGATCCTGGCACCAAGATCATGCACTGGGCCGAAAGTAGGCGCTAAACCATTGAGCCACCCAGGCATCCCAAGTAGAAAGCTATCTTTTCTTTTTCTTTTTTTTTTTTTTAAAGATTTTATTTATTTATTAGAGACACAGAAAGAGAGAGAGAGGCAGAGGGAGAGGGAGAAACAGGCTCCGTGTGGGGAGCCCGAAGTGGGACTCGATCCCGGGTTTCCAGGATCAGACCCTGGGTTGAAGGTGGCACTAAACCAATAAGCCACCAGGGCTGCCCAGTAGTAAGCTATCTTAAGTTTAAGATGATATGATTACATTTACAGAAGAACAGGATTCTGTGTTTACAAGCAACTTTATTCACAATAGCCAAAAACTGGAAAAAACCTACGAACACGTAAATATCTATCAACAGGAGAATAGAAAAGCAGATTGTGTCAATCATACAGTGGCATACTACTCTGCTATTAAAAAGAACTACTTAAAAAAAAAAAAAAAAAAAAAAAAAAAGAACTACTGAGGGCAGCCTGGGTGGCTCAGTGGTTTAGTGCCTGCTTTCGGCCCAGGGCCTGATTCTGGAGACCTGGGATCAAGTCATGGGGCTCCCTGCATGGAGCCTGCTTCTCCCTCTCCCTGTGCTTCTGCCTCTGTGTGTGTGTGTATCTTGAATAAATAAGTAAAATCTTAAAAAAAAAAAAAAAACTAGTGATAGCATTATTTGCATGTATCGGATACATTGTGGATGAATCTCAAACATTGTGTGGAGGGAAAGGAACCAGATATTTGTTTCTTTCTTTTTAAGACTCTTATTTATTTGAGAGAGGGAGACAGCAAGTGAGTGAGCACAGATGCGGGGAAGGGCAGAGGGAGTATATAAACACTAGTCATGACACTTGAGTTTGTTTTTCCTTATGACAAGTACATATGATCATTACAAAGTGGATTTTGTGCATAAGATTACTCAGTTTGGGTTCCATTTTTTCCTATTTTCACTTTAGGATAGAATTATATTAATTTAGTATATGAATAAATAATAAGTGAATAAATAATGAATAATGAATAAAATTTTGCTGTGTAAAAGGATGTCCTGCTGTTGATATGGGCCATTTTGTCCAGATAGGTTAGAATCAGGTGGTCTAGAATCTATCTCACCTAGCTCAGAGCTTTTATACTTTAGGGAACAGTCTCAGATTGGTTCAGATAATTCCTGGTGTAATTTTCTTGTGATGAAGCGCTAGTCATGGGAATAAATGTTATTTCTCAATCAGTTGGTGTCAACAATATAGGGTAAAACAAGTGCATAGCCATTGAACAAATCTGTAGTTGGACAGATACAGAATCCATGGTAATTTCTACCTAACCATCTCTGGGACCCTGGAGACCCTCTGGGACTCCCTTTGATCTTTTTCCCAATTGGGAAATGTTCTTTGATAAATTTCACCAACGCTATTAAATTGGTTTATGTTAAATCAGTCTTGCCTCCAGGTAATTGGTTATTAAATTCAATATGCTTTTTCAGCTGGCAAGGTGACAATCTATGGTATGCTAGGCATTATTATATGCATAAGAATCTTCTACTGAGGGCAGCCCCGGTGGCACAGCGGTTTAGCGCCGCCTGCAGCCCAGGGTGTGATCCTGGAGACCCTTGATCTAGTCTCACGTTGGGCTCTCTGCGTGGAGCCTGCTTCTCCCTCTGCCTGTGTCTCTGCCTCTCTCTCTGTGTGTCTCTATGAATAAATAAATAAAATCTTTTTAAAAAAAAAAAAAAGAAAAGAATCTTCTACTGAATAAAAGTCGCAGTGCTAACGATACTCTTTACTTTTCCTCTGTGGTATTTTCAATACTTGGAAATGTTGTATTCTTATTCTTATTTACTTTTTATTTTCTCTCCCTTTCACACAAAAAGAATTCCACCATGCTTGGGGATATTTCATATATCTACATTCCCATGGTGCTTCCACTTGAATCCAATTAAGTGATTATTTTTTAAAGAGTTTATTTATTTATTCATGAGAGACCCAGAGAGAGAGAGAGAGAGAGAGAGAGAGAGAGAGACATAGGTGGGGGAGAAGCAGGCTCCATGCAAGGAGCCAGATTCAGGATTTGATTCCAGGACCGCGGGATCACACCCGGAGCCAAAGGCAGACAGACGCTCAACCGCTGAACCACTCAGGCATCTCTCAATTGTATATTTTAGATATTTCATTTTATGTACAGTGACAACTGAAATTAATTTGTCTTGATCTATTGTGTTAGGGAATAATATTCACCATTATATTGTATCATCAACCCTTGTTTCTTCATAAAGTTAAATATACACTGATGGAAAAAGTATTCTCAGAATTCTTCATCCAGGTAAATTAGTTTATCTGAGAGAGGGAAAGATATAATTTATATCAACTCTCCCCAAAGGACCTCTTTTTCTGTTTAGAGAAACACTATAGTAGGGAGTGGTGTGTAGTTGGACAAAGAACCTCCAGCCTGACAGTTAGAGGCTGTCGTGGTTGTTATTGTAAGCCGTAGGACTCTTTCCACACCTGTACGAGTGTTATTGTGAGGTCACAGGCAGGTGTGCGAGAATCCTGCCTGTCTTCTGAACAGCCCTACTTCACGGCCAGCTCACTCCATCCTCAATAGTGGTTGCTCTTTTTCTCACCACTAACTTTTGTGAAAGGAAGAAAGGAAATGAGAAGGGGATAAAGGAATAGCTAACATGCCTGAGATTCCTTTCTGAGATTTTCCCTTATCACTCCAGGCCAAATAGCACTTAAATGTATTGAACGAATTAAATAAACATTCTGTTTCTGAACTTCTCTGAGGTGTTCAAGGTCCTCTACATGAAGATAATTATCATTAGGATTCTTCAATTGCTAATTTAAACATAAATTTTATTGGAAAGATCCTGAGCTATTCTCATAAAGCTTTGAAAAGGTGTTTGTTTTGGTTGATTTTTTTTTTAAGAGTCTGAGATTCCCAGGTTAGCTGTTATTATTGGGAAATTTATCCTCATTTGGCTCTGTTCATATTCTAACCCGATGCAATCTTCAGTGCCCCTCCCCTCACCCTTCCAGTTGGCCTCTTGGAATCAATAGTTTATTGTAATCAAATAAAGGCATAGTGTTAAACAAAATTGCTTTCACTTTCTTGCCCTACCTGGCTATTCCCTAGAACTCTGTTTCCTTGTAGTCCTTAAGTAATGATGTTTGTTCACCCCACCCTCCGTTTAGAACTCTTTCTCCCATTTGCGGCTTCTGTCCATTTTCTTTCTTGCTCAAAACCCCCACCTCTTCTGAAATGCATGCCATCAGACTGTTATACTTTGTGGATCTGTCATTGCTTCCTAGTTATACCTCTGCATCAGTGCCTGGCTCACTGCCTTTCCATGGTTCCTGTCATCATACCGAGTGATTGCTATATCCCTGTGGGTAATGCAACATCTGATCTCTCAGCTTTTAGACCTTCCCCCACCCCCCATCAGAAACCTACTCCCATGGTCAAGCCTTAAACTTTGGTTTGTAACTGCTCCATTTACAAACCTTTTAGAAAAACAGATCACTATTTACTTCTCTCTTTTCCTTGTGCCTGAAATATATTTTTCAACTCCCTTGGGTGCTCCTGTCCACTAACCTTTCTGCTTTTTACTGTACCTCATTCATGTCTTTGTCCCCCTCCCTATCTAGCTTGGAGTTCACATTTTATCAGTATACCTTTTTCTTCTTGCCTTCAGCCTTACCCTTTTTTCCCTCTATGGTGCTTGCCCAGTAGAACCTCTGCATTGAACCAGTTTTCTATTTTTCCACCATCACATCTACCAAACAACCTGCATCTGTACCCATAGACTCTGCCTTCCTGTGATGTGGATGAAATGCCCATCCTTCCCAAAGACTAGGACCTCTGTTTGTACCTTGGAGCTTATTCCCTATTGTCTACCTAAGGACTTAGAAGCTTATGGCTCCTCTGTTGTCTGAGTTGTCCTGCATCATCAGTCTTTCCATTATTTCAATATCTTAAGGAAGAAAAAAAAAAAACACAACCCTCATTAGGTGGAAACCCATATTCTTTTCTAGCTTCATCCTATTTCTTTCTTACTCTGTTAAGGAAAAGCTCCTGGTTCTCAACTTCTTTACATCTCATGGCTTTCATCCCTGTCCAGATAGTATTTGTACTCCTCATTCCACTAAAACTCCTCTTGTCAAGTCATTGGTATCTGGTTGCCAAATCCTTGGTAAATAATGCTCTGTCTTCATCTTTCTCAGTCACTTTGTATCATTGTCTCTTGAACACTCTCCTGAATTGTGAAATTTCTTCATTCAGTTCAGTCTGTGGCATTAAATACCATCTTTATGTTGATACCTTCCACATCTGAAGCTCTCTCCTAAGCTGCAGAGCTGTTGTATATTTAGCTACCTACTTGACCTCTATTCTTGAATATCAGAAATGACAGAGAAAGTTTAACATGGCAGAGAAAGAACTCTTCATTTTTCTCTCTGAAACCTTTTCCTCCAGTATTCCCCAACTCTGTAAACAGCTCTATCATTTACCCAATTCCTTACACCAAAAATATAAGAATCATCCTTGATTCTTGGCCTTTTCTCACGTTCTGTGTTTCTTTTTTTTCCCTATGTTTCAATTTATCAGCAAAACTCTGAACTCTTAAATTATTTTTATTTTTTATAACCTAACTACATTCTGGTATGTTATTTGTTTACTTATTTGTCTTATTTATAGTCCACCCTGGAATATGATTTCCTCCAGGGCAATTGTATATTTTTTTATATTCTCAATACCTAGACCAGGGGTTCCTACATAGGAAGTATCCAGTAAGTAGTTGACAGTTCAATGAAGTAAATAAAGAATTTTAACAGTGTATTAAATGCTGTGGTAGGGATAGTACAGGGGAGGACTATAGCAGTTCTGAAATGAAGGGGAGGGAAAGGGAATAATTGATACAGTATTATCCTTAAGGAGATAATACAGCCTGGGGATGAACAGTCAAGGAAAAGTTGAGTGGAATGAGATAGAAGAGTGGAACAAGGCAGAAAGGGAGGATAGTACTGATGATTTTGTAGGTTGTGGGTCAAGAAGTTGAAGGAATTTAATCTGGAAATAAAAACAAAATAAAATAGGGTCAGGTAAAATTGTTGTTACATTAAGGGATCTTTTAAAAACAAGGCTTCTCTTACTCATTTTTGAGGGAAGAGTTCCTGACTCATTGAAGGCTCCTCAGGAATGTTTGCATGAATGAATAAAAATCCTCTTCAAATGAACAGAGAAGGGCAAGAAGAGGCTATGAGTCTCTGAAGGTCTTGTTCCAAAACAAGATTATAAATAGGTATTTATGCTTATCACCAAAATGAACATATTACATTATATGGTGGCCAAAGCATAAGAATGAAAGCATCTCTTAGGCTCTTTAATTAGAAGGCTGTGGTTGACTAAAATCTTTTTACCAGAAAAGGCTAGCTGATGGATTGATCTCAGGCTATGAATTAAAATTTCAGTACTGTCGGGATGCCTGGGTGGCTCAGTGGTTGAATATCTTCGGCTCAGGGCATGATCCCAGGCTGCTGTCAGGAGCTTTAGTCCCCTGTGGGTTCTTGCTAGGGCTGAGTACTTCTAGCAGGTGCTGATAGTCCTGAAGCTGGAAGCGCTGTAGGTACCTGATCAGCTTGACAGGTGCTTTCTCCTGTACCGGCACACCTGCAGGCAAAAGGAGAATGAGGAGGGAACCAGACAGAGCCTTAAATGCTTTGACTCTGCTCCCTGCCCACATAGCCAGACCCCAAAGTTGTTTCCAAGGCAGAACTAGCCAGACCCCAAAGTTGTTTCCAAGGCAGAACTGAGATTCTGAATGCCATCCAACCAGTTTCTGTAACCCATCAGGGCATGCATACCCTGATTGGCCTGTACAAGTGGGGCCTACAAGGGCCACTTCAAGCAGGAGCTGGGCTGGGAAGCCAAGCATTAGCCTCTGCTCCAGCAAGGAGAAATGGTGAAGAGTTCAGGTGCCATGAAGCCAGGTCAAAGCTCGTTAGGTTGGTAATGAAGCACATGCAGAGATGCACACAGAAACAGGGCTATAGAATAGAGAAGCAGCTATAGCCATGGCATGGGAATCACACAGAATTCTAGCCTCTTTGTGGTACGGAGCCATGATCAGTCAGTGTCTTATTGTTAGAGCCTGGCAGCACGCTGGGCATATTTGCAGAAAACTCAGCTCAGTGTATGTCTGCTGAGAAAGTGAGAGCAACATTCCAGGACTTTAAGGCCTCACAGGATGTGCAAACCCATCCTTCTGTGGATGAACTGTCTACAGAAAAATCTGCCCCGGAGTCCTGGGATCAGGATCCAGTCCCGCATTGGGCTCCCTGCATAGAGCCTGCCCCTCCCGCTGCCTATGTCTCTGTCTCTAGCTCTGTGTCTCTCATGCATAAATAAAATAAAATAAATCTTTAAAAAAAATTCAGTTCTGTCAATGTAGACTATCATTCTTGTATGTTAGTGTGGTCTGTTTTGACTTGGTTTTGGTTGGTTAACTTTGACCCCTAAAGATATTTTGAAGAGTATACATTAGGTAGGAAAAAAATTCCTTGTCAGGGTTTGTCAGATTTCAAGCGTGAGCTTTTGGATTTTTGGCCAAAGACATCAAGCTCTTGTTCAAGACAGTGGCAGCATGGTGTAGCAGAATGTCTGATCTTGGAGTGAGAAGTTTAGGACTCATTCTATGCCATTTATTGGCTATGTGACCTTGCACAAATTCTTCAGCCTGCCAGGGTCTCAGTGGGCTTAGCTGTGTTGTAAGGGTTGAGTACAGTCTGTGAAAATGCTCACATGGTGCTCACATGCAGTGTGAAGCATTCTGTAAGTGCTAGTCTATTCCTTCATCTTACTAAGATGTTTATCATGCTCACATGCTACTCCTTCAGTTATTCCTTTCCTGGTTAACCCTACTGGAATGTCTCCCTCCTTCCCGGTGGCATTTATTGTCCTCACCACACATATATGGTACGTGTCATATTAGTTATTAACATTTATGTCCTGGCTTCTTTCCCTTTCTCTCATGCATATGTACACAAATACTGTCTATCTTTCAGAAGACAGGGACTCAAATATTTTTTTTAACTACTCATGAACTTGTGGCAAGCAGTTCTATGATGTGGGTTAAAAGAATAGGTAACAAGTAATTCTTATGGACATTGTATGATTGATTATCTGTTAATTCACCTGTCATTATTAAGCCCCTACTATGTACCAAGCACCAACAAAAAGATGAGTAGAATATGAATCCTTCATTTGGGAATCTCATAGTAGTAACTACTTTAAAAAGTGGAAAAAAGCAAATATAGAGCATTTTCACTTAATTAAACTTTTGTTAAAATATAATATATAAACATACAGAAAAGTGCAAAAATTATAAACACAGTTCAGTGAATTTTCACAGAGTGAATGTAATCATATAACCAATATAGAGATCAAAAGAACGCTACTCCCCTTTCTTATCACTACTACTCTCCTCAAATTTAACAATTATCTTGATACATATGAAATATTTTAAGACAACCTGAAGTCACAGCTTTTGGAAGCAAAGGAGAGAGAGCTATAGGTACCTGGATGACTGGTACCCTCTTTTCAGAAGTAGTATTAGTGGGTATAGAGATAAGCATCCTAATGGATCATCTCTATTATTTTTTTTTTTTGAAGATTTTATTTATTTATTCATGAGAGACACAGAGAGAGAGAGAAAGAGAGAGAGAGGCATGCATGAAGCCCTATGTGGGACTCGATCCTGGGACTCCAGGATCACGCCCTGGGCCAAAGGCAGGCGCTAAACCTTTGAGCCACCCAGGGATCCCCTATTCTTTAGATATACAGTACAACTTCATGTAATACTTTTTTGGGATGAAAGAAAATGGTGTGATTAGATTTTCCAACAATGATTAACTTGGCCTCTGTTGGACATTTGGCTTCTAAGAATATCAGAGTAAATTTGAATTTTCCCATAGCTTTGGAGCTGATTATTTCAACCTCAGTCCTAATTCTTTTCCAATTTACCTGTTTATTCATGGGATTGAATGACATTTTTAGAACTTCATTGTAGGGCAGCCCAGGTGGCTCAGCGGTTTAGCGCCGCCTTCAGCCCAGGGCTTGATCCTGGAGACCCGGGATCGAGTCCCGTGTCGGGCTCCCTGCATGGAGCCTGCTTCTCCCTCTGCCTGTGTCTCTGCCTCTCCTCTCTGTGTTTCTCATGAATAAATAAATAATATCTTTAAAAAAAAGCAGTCACCTTTAAAAAAGAAAACTTCATTGTAGACATTTTCTTGGATATTTTATCACGTTCATTTCTAGTTGGAATAGGTGAGTTTACATTCTAAAGTTAATTATTCACATTGTCCCTTTGAAATTAAATTGAATGACACTTTCTATTTTGTTTTTGCCTTGTCAGAGGTATGTCTCTTTAACAAGGAAGTTTTTCTTGTAGATGGTGGAGCTGTGTATGTGTAATAATTTTCAGTGATGGTTTATCAGCGATAGAATTCTATTGTACCTTTATGTTAATCACGTCTAGTTTTGAAGGTCCTTTGGTAGTGTACGCCATTTACAACATCATGGCTGTGAAATACCAAGCTCAGCTGGTGATTATTTTAAATGCTTTGTTGTTCTGTGAAGATTTGTATATTATTAAATGCTCAGCCCTCTCTTACCAGGTGGCTGATTTGTTTTGAAATTACTCATGTCACTGAAGTCATCAATTTGAGTAATATATTTGACATCATGATATATACTTGTATATGTGACTGTTCTGTATACCATCATTAACTTTTATCACAAGACATTAGAGTGATATGATATCATATTTCCAGTAAACTTGATTGCTTATAAGATATAATGCTAGATCTAGTTTTTTTTTTTTTTAAGATTTATTTATTTGTTTTGAAGAGAGAGCATGAGCAGGGGGAGGGGAAGAGGGAGAGGAAGAGAGAATTCCTCAAGCAAACTCTCCGCTGAGCATGGAACCCAACTCAGGGCTCGATCTCATGATCCTGAGATCATGACCTGAGATGAAACCAAGAGCCAGCTACTTAACTGACTGGGCCACCCAGGCACTCCACTAGATCTAGTGTTTTTGTTGTTGTTGATGTTTTTAAAGATTTTACTTATTTGAGAGAGAGAGAGATCACAAGCAGGGATGGGATGGGTACAGAGAGAACCTGACTCCCTGCTAAGTGGGAAGCCAGATGCAAGACTCCATCCCAGGACCCTGGGATCATGACCTGAGTCAAAGGCAGACACTTAATGGACTGAGCCACCCAGGTGCCCCTAGATGTAGTTTTTAATAAAACTAGAATAGTCCTGTGGGATAAGTTATATATTATCTATACGTGTAAAAGAATATTATGGTTACTTTTACCTATGTGATCTTGTTGCCTTAATGTACTCATTTTAATTAATTAATTTAAATATTTTATTTATTTATTCATGAGAGACACAGAGAGAGAGGCAGAGACAGGCAGAGGGAGAAGTAGGCTTCCTGCAGAGAGCCCAATGCGGGACTCCAGCCCAGGACCCCAGGATCATAACCTGAGCCAAAGGCAGATGCTCAACCACTGAGCCACCCAGGCATCCCCTTATCTGCTACTTGTAAAACAACAACCACAACGACAACAACAACAAAAAAACACAATAGGGAAAGATCTACAAAGTGCTGTAAGGGAAGTATTTTAAATTTAGAGTTCTTTTTAGAGGTAAACTATGACTCAGTTGCCAGGATAAAAGTAATCATCCAGACTAAAAGTTTGTCAAAAACATATGTATAGGGCAGCCCCGGTGGCACAGTGGTTTGGCGCCGCCTGCAGCCTGGGGTGTGATCCTGGAGACCCGGGATCGAGTCCCACATTGGGCTCCCTGCATGGAGCCTGCTTCTCCCTCTGTCTGTGTCTCTGCCCCTCTCTCTCTGTGCCTATGAATAAATAAATAAAATCTTTAAAAAATATATATATGTATATACTTAAGGATGTACTCCAGAATATAAGGAGATATGTGGTAGAAGAAATAGTGATGAACTAAGAACCTAGTAAAACTGAGTTAACCTTAAATAACCATTGATGGGATGGTGGTGAAAGTTAGTACTGTTGTTATATTTATGAATCATGTAATAGGAGAGGTAAGTTTTCTAGAAGACAAGATCTATACCATAGTTGCCGATTTCAACCAAACCTGGGAAGTTAAGAATAAAAGCAAGCTAAAGATCTTATCTTATTTGGGGTGGTGGAGATGCAAAAGAAGAAAAATTAGTATCACCATTTAAGTTGTAAACTGGGTGCCTATTATTTGTTCAGATAAACTAGCATTAAAAATGTGGGATTTGGGGCATCTGGGTGGCTTGGTTGGTTAAGCATCTGACTCTTTGCAGGTCATAATCTCAGGGTCCCAGGATCGAGCCCGATGTTAGGCTCCCTGCTCAGCAGGGAGTCTGCCTGTCTCTTCCTGTCCCTCCCTCTTGCTTGTGTGCTCTCTCAAATAAATAAAATCTTTTTTAAAAAATGTGGGATTTGGGGGCACCGGTCTAGCTAAGTTGGTAGAGCATGTGACTCTTGAGCTTGGGGTTATGAGTTTCAGCCCCATATCGGGTGTAGAGATTATTTAAAAAATAAAATCTTTTGGGGCAGCCCAGGTGGCTCAGCGGTTTAGCGCTGCCTTCAGCCCAGGGCGTGATCCTGGAGACCCAGGACCCAGTCCCGCGTCGATAATAATAAAAATAAAATATTTTTTTAAAAAAGTGGAATTTCTCCTCTCTTTAGAAGGGGGCAGCCCCGGTGGTTCAGCAGTTTAGCACCACCTTCAGTCCAGGGCCTGATCTTGGAGACCTGGGATCGAGTCCCATGTTGGGCTCCCTGCATAGAGCCTGCTTCTCCCTCTGCCTGTGTCTCTGCCTCTCTCTCTCTCTCTTTCTCTCTCTCTCATAAATAAATAAAATCTTAAAAAAAAAAAAAAAGCAGTTATTTGAACACCTTGTTCTCTAGGTGACTTTTTTTTAATAGTTTTATTTTTATTTATTTATTTTTAAAAATTTTATTTATTTATTTATGAGAGACCCAGAAAGAGAGGCAGAGACACAGGCAGAGGGAGGAGAAGAAGGCTCCATGCAAGGAGCCCGATGTGGGATTTGATCCTGGGACTCCAGGATCACGCCCTGAGCCAAAGGCAGACACTCAACCACTGAGCCACCCAGGCATCCCTCTAGGTGACTTAATATTCCATTATCAAGTCATATACATTTCAGGAAAGACTGAAACCCAGAAGCCTGTGTACATATCTACACATAGTCTCTCCTGCTTGTCCTTATGATTGAAGCACATTTCTGGTTTTAATACATGAAGAAGTACAAGGAAGGAAGATGGGTTGCTGTTGCTTTAAATTAAGACTATATCACTTTATTTTTAAAAAACTTTTTGAAGATTGTATGTATGTATGTATTTATTTATTTATTTATTAATGAGAGACACACACAGAGAGAGGCAGAGAGTGAGAGAGCTTGCACAAGTGATGGGGGGGAGAGAGGGGAGGGACAAGTAAACACCATGCTTAGCATAGAGCCCTCCGTGGGGCCAATCCTATGACCCCTAGATCATGATCTGAGCTGAAATCGAGAGTCTGATGCTTAATCAACAGAGTTATCCAGACACCCTGCTTTTTTTTTCCTGACACTTTTTGAGGACTTACTTAAGATAAATGGTCTTTGAAAACATAAAATGCAATATTCTATGACACCTTTACAAATTTGTCATAAGTAGCAGATACATGACTCCCTCACTTTGTCCCACTGGGTTGGGACTAAATAAAATGATACTGTTTTTAAGTCTGCAAGGCTGTCCGCACTGACTCCCCCTTAATCCTAGTCTTTCCAAAAGCTCGGTTGGAAGATGCCAGTTAATCTCTTATTTTAAACACCATTTTAGGGGTGCCTGGGTGGCTCAGATGGTTAAGCATCTGCCTTTGACTTAGGTCATGATCCTAGGTCCTGGGATCGAGCCCCCACGTTGGGCTCCAAGCTCAGCAGGGAGTCTGCTTCTCCCTCTGCCTCTGCCTCTCCTCCCTGCTCATGCTTGCTTGCTCGCTCTCTGTCTCAAATGAATAAATAAAATCTTTAAAAAAAAATTAAAGATAAACACCATTTTAACTCTAACAGATACTGCTTACTCTTCAGATTTCATGCCCATTATTTTTGTTTCTCCAAATTCTAAGCACTGTGTGGAAAGGACTGTACATCATAAATCTTCTGAATCTTTGAGATGCCTGGCATAGTGCTGAGTACATACCAACTCATACTTTTTTGGATTGTTCCCATAGGCAGCAGAGAGATAATCATAATGCATGCTGTATTTAATTCTAATCCATGACACATTTTATAGTTTGACATGTTGGAAGAAGTACTAAGCTTGGAGTCAGGGCAGCACCATAGACTCTTCTGACTCTTGGTGTGGCTACTGAGTCACTCTATAACCATAGGTAAGTTATATCAACTCTATAAATTAGGATAACAATAAATAACAATAACACCTTCTTGCTTATGCACAGGGATGATGTGAGAATAAAATGAGAAGCATTAAAGGACATTCAGATCTTAAAAAATCTATAGAAATAAAATGTAGTATTTTGTTACAGGTGATTTGCATCCTTCATTCAAAATACACCTTAAGGGCAGCCCCGGTGGCGCAGCGGTTTGGTGCCGCCTGCGGCCCGGGGTGTGATCCTGGAGACCAGGGATCGAGTCCCACATCGGGCTTCCTGCATGGAGCCTGCTTCTCCCTCTGCCTGTGTCTCTGCCTCTCTCTCGATCTCTCTGAAGGAATAATCTTAAAAAAAAAATACACCTTAATTTTATTCCTTAGCTTTTAAAAAAAAATTAAGACTTTAATATTTGACAGAGCAGTGCAAGCAAGGGGAGGGATAGAGGGAGATGGAGAAGCAGACTCCCCATTGAGCAGGGAGCCCCATGCGGGGCTTGATCTGTATGACCTGAGCCAAAGGCAGGTGCTTCACTGACTGAGCCACCCAGGTGCCCCTCCCTTAGCTTTTTACATTTTTGTCATCAAAAACAACTTTGTTTTCCTTTTAAGAATGAGAAAATGTTCTCTACTCAAGTTAGGTAAGTCATGTGTGAATACTGAGCTCTAAAGAGAATGAATCATGGCACAGACCTAATATTTTCCTTAAGTGACTTACTTCCTGAATCAATTATCAGCATATTACTAGTTATTGTTACGACATATTAATACGACCAGAACAAAGTGACTATCTTTGAAGAAGTTAACTAGCTTCAATATGGTAATTGTCCTCATATATCTGCCCCCAAGTAAATGACTTAAAATACTGATTTATTTTAAAAGGTAAAATCATTTGATTTGTGGACATTACCAGTTATTATGCTTGGAAGAGTTAATCCATAAAATCCTAAAATATGCTACTAAGAGGAAATGAATATCATCCTTCTTTTTTGTTTAATACATGTTAAACAATGATCAGTCTTTTTTGTCTCATTTAAGATCACTAACTTGGGGCATACCATACCGGTTGGGCAAGATCTTAGACTGTGACTAACTTTTAATGAGTGGTTATAAAAACATGTGTTGCCTCATGACACTATACACAACTGCTGCTTGAATAGGCTTTTTGCATTCCAGTTGTGCATAGTCCATTTGGCTCACCACTTATTTACCCTTTATTGTTTAAGTCTCAGTGCATTGAAAATCTCTGAGGAGCATGGTAGAAAGTTAATCCTTTTCTTCTAGAACATTTGCCTAGCAAAGATAATATTTTCTTTCCTAAATGAGTTTTTCTTAACTTTGGAATTTCATTTTGTATTTTCTAAACAAATAATGTATAATACTGCAAGGCTACCTTACAAATGAGCCAGCAGGTTTGGCCCTATTTGTAAAACGATATACCAGTGTTTGAATTTGAGTCCAAACAGAGTGCAGATTGAAGTGTATGCCCTGCAAAATTTTTTTTTCTTTTAATATGGAGAAAACCTTGAAAGCTGTAAGAGAACACTTTCTACTTGTAACTTCAGTACAATGCCCTAAACCAAATGGCATCTTTTTATGGGATCTGCCTCTGCTGCTTCTGATTAATTGTGTGACCTCAAGCAAATCTTTTAATTCTCTGAGCTTCAGGTTTCTCATCTGCAAAATGAAGATAATTATGCCTGCCCTAGCCACAGGAATGTTCTAAGAATAGCAGCAGAAAGAATTTTTATAAAGGATTAGACATGCGGTTTATAGATTTATGATAAGAGGATAAGAGTCTATGTAAAAATTAGTTTGGTATTATTTTTTTAGTGAACACCAAAACTACCTGTTTTATAATGAACCATGTAAACAAGTAACAGTTCCCTAACTCTGCTTTTGTTCAGACACCTGCACAAAGTAGACATGTTCCTTGCATGTTAAATCACTCACAGACTTGAATAAGCAAAAGAATATTATCTAGGAACTGTAAACAACCAGGCAGAGAGTTATATGATAAGTACAGTAGAAGGTCTTTTGAGAAGATAGAAACTTTAACTCCTTTAATTTTGATAGGGACATTCTGTGTTGGGAGGCAGTGTATCAGGCTTTCTCTTCCCTGTCCTTCCCCAGTACTCATTACTCTTGTTAATTAAGACATTTCCTGGGGCTCCTGGGTGGCTCAGTTGGTTAGGTGTCTGCCTTTGGCTCAGGTCATGGTCATAGTTCTGGGATCCTGGGATGGAGCCCAACATAGGGCTTCAGCTCCACGTAGGGCTCCCCCTGCTTGTGCTCACTCACTCTAGGGTGCTCTCTCTCTCTCTGTGTGTGTCAAATAAATAAATAAAGCCTTTAAAAAAATTAAGACATTTTCTATATTGGAGCACCTGGTTGGCTCAGTGGGAAGAGCGTGCAACTCTTGATCTCGGGGTGGTGAGTTCAAGCCCCACATTGGGTGTAGAAATTACTTAAAATCTTTTTTTGTAAAGGAAATTTCCTGTATTCAGTGATGAGAGTAACCTCAGGATGTGAACAGTAGAGGCAGAAAGGAAGATTGAGAATCACCGATCAGAAAAAAAAAAGAGAGAGAGAGAGAGAGAGAGAATCACTGATCAGGAAATTGCCCAATTTCCCAGCATATCTTTAATTTTAGATTCCCTAGCTATTTGAGATTTGGCCTGCCATTTGATTCTATTACTAAGGCAGAGTTAAAACATAGGGATGATTTTTTCCCCTTTCTTCTTTTTATTGTATCTAAATTAAAAGATGGATAGTAGTGGAACCTATTGTAATTATTTCACAATATAAGTAAATCAAACCATCATGCTGTATGCCTTAAATTACAGTGTTATATGTTAACTCTTTCTTTAAAAAAAAAAATATTTTATTTATTTATTCATGAGAGACACAGAGAAAGAGAGAGGCAGAGACACAGGCAGAGGGAGAAGCAGGCTCCTTGCAGGGAACCTGATGTGGGACTTGATCCCGGGTCTCCAGGATCACGCCCTGGGCTCAAGGCAGCACTAAACCGCTGTGCCACCCAGGCTGCCCATATGTCAATTATTTCTTTAAAAAACTGGAAAAAAATATGGAAGAACAATGAAGAAACAATTTCCCCCATTTTCAACATGTTTAGATTTGGCTTAAGTTCCCAGAATAGGAATAAAGGTTAGAAACTACTGCTATAAATTCTATTTTTCCTGACCATGAGGAAATAAGAGTTTCCATACAATACGACATCATTGTGAACCATGTCTGAATTAAGGGGCGTTATACATGTGAGTGAGAATTGAGTATAAGGTACATTTTGGAGTAATGTCTTTGGATATAAAATTTTGGAAAAGCTTCTTAAATAATAGCTCTTCTGCATTCTGATTTATGTCTCTAACACAGCTTTTCCTGTCAGTTCTGAGGTCATTCTGGAGACTCAGCTATTTGATACATTATTCTAGAAGTAGGCTAGGGACCCCTGGGTGGCTCAGCGGTTTAGCGCCTGCTTTTGGCTCAGGGCGCGATCCTGGAATCCTGGGATCGAGTCCCACGTCGGGCTCCTGGCATGGAGCCTGCTTCTCCCTCTGCCTGTGTCTGCCTCTCTCTCTCTCTGTCTGTGTCTATCATAAATTAATAAGTAAAATCTTTTAAAAAAAAAAGATAAGTAGGCTAGTTGTAACACTATATGTCTCAATCTTTCTTTGAGAAATGAATATTTCTTTCATTCACTTGGTTGGAAATCAGAGTGCATCTTCCCAATGAAGTGATGCTCTCAATGGTGAAAGTAGGAATCAGATTGAGATTTAGTTCCTAAAAGAGAGGCAATGTGGAATACTGGGGTGGAATATGGTATTTGGAGTCAGAGGGCTTTGTCTTGAGTCCTGGTTGTATTATTCTGGGTATGTGCAATTGCAGGTAGATTATTAAGACTGTCTGGATTTGTTTCTGCATCTATAAAGTAGAAATAATACTATTTATCCCCCAAGGTAATTGTGAGGAAATGATATACTTAACTGTAAATACGGAGTTTTAAGCAAAAGACACTATATGTCATTTATTTTATTTTATTTTTTTTTAAATTTTTATTTATTTATGATAGTCACAGAGAGAGAGAGAGAGAGAGGGGCAGAGACACAGGCAGAGGGAGAAGGCAGGCTCCATGCACCGGGAGCCTGATGTGGGATTCGATCCGGGGTCTCCAGGATCGCGCCCTGGGCCAAAGGCCGGCGCCAAACCGCTGTGCCACCCAGGGATCCCTATATGTCATTTATTATCATCATCATTTCTCGTTGACACTATGGTGTTTTAACTATAATAATCATAACTTTCTAATCATAATAATCATATCCAAAAGCATATCACCTCCCTTGTAGTAGTACTTTCAGTAGCATAGATGAGGTAGGGAATACACTCTTCTTTCTAGAAATGTCTACTTTCTTCAGCTGCCTACGACAGTGGTTCTTAAACTTTGGCATGCTTAAAGATCATCTGGAAAGCTTGTATAAAATACAGAATCCCATTTTCCAGAAATTCTCAATCCGGATTGAGTCCAGGAATCATCATTCTTAACAAGCCTCACAGGCGATACAATGTACATGGTCCTCAAACCATACCTGAGACTATTCTGGTAATTACCTTCTCCACATTTGATATTCTGGTCTATGTGACTAGCTTTCTAAGGATCATATGCTCCCTGTCTGTACATTTAGGTCTACTTTGGGAAGATGGGAGGGTTCTTTTTCCAGAAACCCAACCTGTCTGAGCTCCTTCTTGCTCCAGAGCTATCCCCCATCCTTTATCCCCCATCCTTTATCTGAAAGCATGATCCATGCAACAGAATCTCCTCAGTTACAAAATCGCAATCTCATGAAGTGGGACCTGGAAATTTGATTTTAATTTAATTTAAATAAATTATTATTTATTAAACTTTGTTTATTTTTAGTAATCTCTATACCCAGTGTGGGACTTGAACTCACAACCCTGAGATCTAGAGTCATATACTTTTCTGACTGAGTCAGCCAGGTCCCCCTGGAAATAGGATTTTTTTTTAAAGATTTTATTTATTTATTCATGAGAGACAGAGAGAAAGAGAGAGAGAGAGAGAGAGAGAGGCAGAGACACAGGCAGAGGGAGAAGCAGGCTCCATGCAGGGAGCTGGATGTGGGACTCGATCCCTGGTCTCCAGGATCACACCCTGGGCTGCAGGCGGCACTAAACCACTGTGCCACCAGGGCTGCCTGGAAATAGGATTTTTAATATGCTTTCCTGTTGGGTCTTTTTTTTTTTTTTTTAAGATTTTATTTATTTATTTGAGAGTGAGAGTGAGAGAGAGAAGAACAAGGGGAGGGACAGAGGAGAGGGAGAAGCAGAATCCCTGCCAAGCAGGACCTCATGACCTGGATATAGGGCTCAGTCCAGGAACTCCAGGATCATGACCTGAGCCGAAGGGAGATACTTAACGAAGTGAGCCATCCAGGTGCCCCTCCTATACCCCAGAATTTGAGAACTGATTTAAAAGTCACTCCCCCCGCAAAAAATAAATAAATAAATAAATAATAAATAAATAAATAAATAAATAAATAAATAAATAAAATAAAAGTCACTCTTCCCTGGAGTCTTGGCTTTGCTCCAACACTCTTATAGTCATGTTCTCTTTTACTGAATCCAGATCGTTTTTTTTAAAAGATTTTATTTATTTATTTGACAGGGAGAGTGTGCACAAGTAGGCAGAGGGGCAGGCAGAGGGAGAGGGAGAAGCAGGCTCCCCACAGAGCAGGGAGCCTGACACACAGGGCTGGATCCCAGGACACAGGATCATGACCTGAGCCAAAGGCAGACACTTAACTGAGTCATCCAGGCGCCCCAATTCAGATCATTTCTCTGTCTTTATTACCTCCCATGCTGGTGCCCACCTCTGCATCCCCACTACCACATCCAAATTTAGTGTTTTAGTATGTAATTCTAAGTGACTCTAGCAACTTCTGTACTGATCTCCATACTTTCCTCTAGTCTTGTCTGTAATTATATTTTAGGATCCTATCCAGTCAGGTCTCCTGCCTATTGAAGAGTCAAAATTCTTTAGCTGAGCAGTTTCTCTTATAGTTTAGCTCATTCCTCTCCTTCTCTTCATACCCTATTGTTCAGCTGTTTTGTTTTTAGTTTCCCAGAGGGCCGAATGTTTCTCATGTATCCACAAGATCTTCCCTGTGTACTGGACTCTGTTAAGTAGAGGATGATCCCAAAACACTTCTGGTTTGTCTGTCATCACAATTTCCAGTGTCAAAACTGTTCTTTTCCTTTACCTGCTTATTTGTTCAAAGGCAAGGACCTTCCCTCACTCTTTTTTTTAAAGATTTTATTTACTTATTCATGAGAGAGACACATACAGAGAGAGAGAGAGAGAGGCAGAGACACAGGCAGAGGGAGAAGCTGGCTCCATGAAGGGAGCCCGACATGGGACTCGATCCCAGGTCTCCAGGATCATACCCTGGGCCAAAGGCAGTGCTAAACTGCTGAGCCACCAGGGCTGCCCTCCCTCACTCTTTTTTATTTTTTTATTTTTTTATGTTTTTTTAGTTTTTCTTTATTTATGATAGTCACACAGAGAGAGAGAGAGAGAGAGGCAGAGACACAGGCAGAGGGAGAAGCAGGCTCCATGCACCGGGAGCCCGACGTGGGATTCGATCCCGGGTCTCCAGGATCGCGCCCTGGGCCAAAGGCAGGCGCCAAACCTGCTGAGCCACCCAGGGATCCCCCCTCACTCTTTTTTAAACCCTGCATCTCTAGTGTGCAGCGTGGCCTGGCTATTGGGAGTGTTGGTGTACATCTTCTGAGTTGGATGAGGTGGGAAATACTACAGGTGATCTGGGGTGATTGCTTGGAAAGCAGAGCTGGAATATGAATGAAGAGTTAAAAATTAGCATGCAAGTACTGAGCGAAAGGAGATGCAGTGCCAGCACAGCAAGGACAGGAGGAGGCACAGTGTTGTTTCTGTGTGACCAGATTTGTTTACTTGGGAGTGCTTACTTAGATGCACAGGGAGGGAAAACAGGAGATGGGACCAGAAAGAAAAGTAGGGATCAAATTGCAGAGAGTTCTGACTATCAGTCTTTCTTTCTTTCTTTTTTTTTTTTTTTATAAGATTTTATTTATTTATTCATGAGAGACACACACAGAGGGAAAGCTAGAGACACAGGCAGAGAGAGAAGCAGGCTCCATGCAGGGAGCCTGACAGGGGACTCCATCCCCCGTCTCCAGGATCACGTCCTGGGCCAAAGGCTGCGTTAAACCACTGAGCCACTCGGGATGCCCCTGACTATCAGTCTTAGAAGTGCCTTAAAGAGTATCAGTATCCTGGGCACCTGGGTAGCTCGGTGGTTGAGTGTCTGCCTTCTGCCTAGGCCATAATCTCGGGGTCCCGGGATTGAGTCCTGCATTGGGCTCCCCACAGGGAGCCTGCTTCTCCCTCTGCCTGTGTCTCTGCCTCTCTCTCTGTCTCTCATGAATTAAAAAAGAGAGAGAGAGAAAAAAAGACTGTCAGTTTCCAACCGGAGGAGAGTTAGGGAGAGATGTCCACTAAAATATAACTGTTGATGGCTTGGTCTCCCGTTCTGTCTCTCCCTCATTGATACTCCCCAGTCCATCTTCCATTTGGGATGCTATTTCAGTAATACAGATCAGAAATAAGGACCTGCTAGAAGGAAGTGAGGAGATATAAAGTAGAAGACACAGCTGGGGGCATTGTTTAAATATCTATTTTGTCAGTATTGGTATTTTGGTAAAGGGGGAGGGAGAAGCCAAAGGTGACCTGAGATTTTTGTACTTGAGCCTACAAGAAGATTTTCTTAAGATGAAGCTCGGAGCAAAGGGGAAACGGATTTTATTGCTAAGATAGTGACTGCTATTTGGTTCATGAATTTGAGATAGTTTAAGGATTTGCATGAGGAGGAAAGTGAATATTGTACACACAGTCTGAGATATCAGGACCTTCAGAGAGAGTAGGACTGGGAGTGTAGTTTTGGTTATAGTCTTCATGGAGTTCTTGTTGAGGCTGTGGGTATAGGTTCAGTTGACCAAGAGTAAACACATAATGTGAAAGTACTGAGCAGCCACCTTGGTTGGAGAGACAGAGACAGAATAAGTGAGTGAATGCATGAATGGATGACTAAATAAAAAATGGGGGATGGATGTTTTTAAGGGGTAAGCAGAGGAAGAAGCCTCAGCAAAGGATCTTGAGAAGGAGCAAATGGAGTTAGGGATACAATCCTACTTTGTAAGGTCTTTTTTCAGGAAAGACAAAAATCTTTTTTTTTTTAAAGATTTTTATTTTATTTATTCATAGAGACAGAGACACAGGCAGAGACACAGGGAGTGGGAGAAGCAGGCATCATATAGAGAGCCTGACGTGGGACTCGATCCAGGGTCTCCAGGATCACACCCTGGGCTGCAGGCAGCGCCAAACGGCTGTGCCACCAGGGCTGCCCCAAAAATCATTTTTGATAAAGCCATTGACATTTTGATCATTTACAGCAAAATTTTGAGGAAGAAAAGACTGACATTTTAAAAAGCGAATGATCAGTTTAACAACGCAGTTCTGGTTGTTTAGTATCTTTAGAAATATTTACTTGTTAAAATGCACAGCACTAACTTATTTTAATTTTCTTAGAGTAAATGAGCAAATATACTTTGGGTAAAAATACTGTTTAAAATAGGTTTCTCGGGCAGCCCGGGTGGCCCAGCGGTTTAGCACCGCCTTCAGCCCAGGGTGTGATCCTGGGGACCAGGGATTGAGTCCCACGGTTCCCTGCATGAAGCCTGCTTCTCCCTCTGCCTGTGTCTCTGTCTCTGTCTCTGTCTCTGTCTCTGTCTCTCTCTCTCTGTGTGTCTCTCATGAATGAATGAATGAATAAATAAATAAATTATTTAAAATAAAATAAAATAGATTTCTCTACTGCTAGAAGATAATGCAATGGCATGTTTTTGCCCGTAGGGAGGTGTGACTCCACTTAGATGTCTGTTTGCATTAAGTTTGTCAGTGAAAATCTGGGTAGTTTGCTTGGCTGCTGAAATAAATCAGTAGGTAGTTTGGGTAGTTTGTAACAGGCCCTCTCTGTATAATTCCAACTGACAATGGCTCTACCCGCTTATTGAGAGAATAGTCTTCTGTTTGGGATGATCAGGACTCATTTTATATTCAGTGTTTGGATGAAAATGCAATTGTTTATTTTCACAGATGTCACTTGTTAAAGATTCCAGCAGTAACAAAAAAAACTTGGAGAAGGACACAAATATTATTTCTTGACTATAAAAAGCTCATATTTTAAATGTATTGAGTAAAAGGAGCAGTTTGGGTATTTCTGAAGTATATTTAAACTTTCAGTTTGGTATTGATTCTTTAAGGACTTAAGATTAATACAGAGTAAATGGAAAGAAGATAGAGTAGACTTTGGGGAAGAAAGTTATTTTAGCTTATAGTAGAAATATACCTCAATTTATGCTTTAGGTATCATTTTGTTTTGGGTTTTTGAGAAAGAGAACATGAGAATGTGTGTACATGAGGGGAGGGAGAGGAGGAGGGAGGAGGAGAGCTAGAATCCCAAGTGGACTCCATGCCCAGTATGGCACCCCACTTGGGGTTATCTTATAATCCTAGGATCATGACCTAAGCAGATATCAAGAGTCAGAAGAAGCTCAACCTACTGAGCCACCCAGGTGCTCCTGTGTTTTGTTTTGTTTTGTTTTTCCATTTTCTTTGTTTTTTTCTGTGTTTTTTAGTGTTGGGTTTAAATTTACTTTTCTAAAATAAATAAATAAATAAATAAATAAATAAATAAATAAATAAATAAATAAATAAATTTACTTTTCTTTTTAGTAATCTCTACACCCAGTATGGATCTCAAACTCATGATCTTAAAATCAGAGATGCTGGCTCTTCTGACTAAGCAGCCAGATGTCCCTATGCTTGAGGTATCTTTTTTAAGAATTTTATATAGTAAAAAATCAAATATTGGTAATTCAAATATTTATGAATATGATGTATGGATGTATAGTAAGTATTTTAGAACCCTAGGTATTATTTTGCTTAAAGGAGGCTTGACCTGAATTTTTTCTGAAAAATTGTTGTCAATGTTGGCAGCTAATCTGTAATTAGCTATATTGAATAAATGGTTTCCTAAAAAGAAATAAGCCCAAAGTAACTTTTGTTTTTGTTTTTAATTTTTTTTAACTTTTGTTTTATATTTTTCCTTAAATGACAGTAAAATCAGTTTTACTATCAGAACTCACTTCAAAAGTATTTCTAGGCTATTTGTTTGACCAGCTCATTTTGTGAAATAATAAAATACATAAAAATAGGAAGACTCAGTGTCTTAATCCAAATAACATATTTCTGAGAGTAATGGACGTTCACATTTATTACTGCTTTATCACACTAAAAAAAGAGTATGTAGGTTTGAAAGTTTGAAGTAATAGAACTCAATGTTGATATCCTGGGTGATATATTAATGGTGGTCTAAATGTGATATTAAGTTGATTTTAGCAAGAGTATTTTTAAATTCTCTTTTTGAAAAGGAAATGGCAGTGTTTTCTATTCTTTTTGAAATGTTAACTACCTGGATAAAAAGCAAAGCAAATTTTTATAGGCAAGATTATGAACATTTACTTCCATATCCAAGTAATTATGTACTTGATTCAAGAAAGGGACAATTAGAAGCACCTGGCTAGCCCAGTTGATGGAGTGTGTGACTCTTGCTCTTGGGGTCATGAGTTCCAGCCCCATGTTGGTGTAGAGCTTACTTTAAAAAATATTTATGTATCTGTATCTATTCAGTCAGGAATTGGAGGCAGCCAAATTGTCAAATAACAGGAAACAGGTTAAGTAAATGATAGTATTACTCGGAGAGAATATAATGCAGCGAATAAAAACAAGCTTTCAAAATATATATTAATGTGAAAAAATAATAACAGGTTATAAAACAACATGTACAGAAAAAACTGAAAGTTTTGTAAATATACTTTAAGTGCTGGAAATTATGGCTTTTTTTATAAGACTTGCCTTTTTTTCTTTATCTGTATTATAACATTTCTCTAATATGAATATTTAGATGTAATTGCTCATATTGTTTTAAATCTATAAAATTCATCTGTAAATTATTTTTCATCTACAAAAGTAATTCTTTTTTTTTTTAATTTTTTTATTTATTTATGATAGTCACAGAGAGATAGAGAGAGAGGCAGAGACACAGGCAGAGGGAGAAGCAGGCTCCATGCACCGGGAGCCCGACGTGGGATTCGATCCCGGGTCTCCAGGATCGCGCCCTGGGCCAAAGGCAGGCGCCAAACCACTGCGCCACCCAGGGATCCCTACAAAAGTAATTCTTATAAGAAAACTGTATAACCTAGTGTGCCATTGTTAATACCCAGTGGGGAGAAGTATTAAAGGTAAAGAACCACTGTAGTTGCAAAATTAAGCAGTAAGAAAATGAACAAAGTTTGCAGACTACGGAACAGAATACAAAAGGGATTTCTGGTTGAACTCTATCTTCTCCTCTGTCCCATTTCATATTTATCCACTTGAAAAGTTGAGTCCAAAAGTGTTCTGTAAATATGATCAAACCAAAGGCTAGTTATAGCTATAAGAAATTTGAGTTCCATGCCAATTATGATAATTTTCTTTTTTTTATTATTTTTTTTCAGTTATGATAATTTTCTTTCCCAGGTTTGTGACAAAAAAAACACACCACTTTTAAACATGTAAATGTACTTTTAAACATTTAAAAATAGGATTTGAGGGCAGCCTTGGTGGCTCAGCGGTTTAGCGCCGCCTTCAGCTTCAGGACCTGATCCTGGGGTACCGGGATTGAGTCCTGCGTTGGGCTCCCTGCGTGGAGCCTGCTTATCCCTCTGCCTGTGTCTGTGCCTCTCTCTCTCTGTGTCTATCATGAATAAATAAATAAAATCTTTTAAAAAATGGTTGCACAATCCAACAATACCATTCTTAGGTATTCACCTAAGAGAAATAATAAGTCCACACAAAAACTTGTAT
Organism: Vulpes vulpes; assembly: GCF_048418805.1. Taxonomy (NCBI): domain Eukaryota; kingdom Metazoa; phylum Chordata; class Mammalia; order Carnivora; family Canidae; genus Vulpes; species Vulpes vulpes. Next base: position 35,862,948 of record NC_132780.1, read on the forward strand.
GCAAATATTACCACCCAAAACTAGAACCAACCCTGAACATCCTTCAAATAGTGAATGAATAAATGTTATTGTAGCACATCTGTGCAATGGAATACCATTCACCAAAAAAAAAAAGAATGAGCTCTGCATATACTTTATCCATATTCATATATTTCCATATATGACATTCTGATAAAGGCATAACTATGGGAACAGATTAAAAAATCAGCATTGCCTGGGGATTGGCAAAAGGGATCGACAAAAAAGGGCCACAAGGGAACTCTCTTATCTATTTGTTTATTTTTTTATTTAAGATTTTATTTATTTATTTGAGAGGAAAAGAGAGATAAAAGAACACATAGGAACAGGGGGAAGGGCAGTGGAAGAAGCAGATTCCCCACTGAGCAGGGAGCCCAATGTAGGTCTCCATATCAGGACCTGCATAGAGTAATGAAAAATAGCTATATTTTGGTTGTGAGATGCATAGACTTAATACATCTAAAATGGGCCGATTTTATTATATGTAGATATAATATATGCATTATATTAAAATATAATGACTGACTTCAGCTGGTAACCTTTTTATTCTTTTTTTATTATTTTTAAAGTTTATTTATTTACTTTTGTAATCTCTACACTCAGTGTGGGGCTCCAACTCATGACCCTGAGATCAAGAGTCACATGTTTTTCCCTGAGTCACCTAGGTGCCCCCAGCTAGTAATCTTTTTTTAATATTTTATTGATTGATTGATTGATTGATTACAAGTTGGGGGAGAGGTAGAGGAGAAAAGAGAATCTCAAGCAGAGTCTGCACTAAGTTGAGCTTGACATGGGGCTCTATTTTACAGCCCTGAGATCATGACCTACGCTGAAATCAAGAGAGGGATGCTCAACTGACTGATCCACTCAGGTGCCCCCCAGCTGGTAAACCTTTTAAAAATTTTTAATGAATATATAAAGAATGATATAGTTAGCATTTACAGTGATTGATTCAGGAGCACCTGGTTGACTCTGTTGGTAGAGCATGCTACCCCTGATATAAGGGTTGTATGTTCAAGCCCCATATCAGGCATAGAGCTTACCTAATTAATTAATTAATTAATTCAGGCAAAGGATCTTGAATGGGTACTGAACCATGAGATGAAATATATTATGGAACAGTATATTAACATGACCTGCATAGATTATTGCTAATCTTTATAATTTGAGGAGATCAGGGCAGTCACCATCTTAACCAAGGCAAATTTCATATCCCTGACTAGGTGAGAACTGGACATTTTGTGCCTCCTAGGAGGAGTAATATAAAGTGTATAGCAGCAGCACATATGAACTACTCTTACCAAAAAATGTTAAACCTGGATCTAAACAAGCCTTTAAACCTAACTTCCATTTTATGGAAATATAGCACATAAAGCAATGAGTTAAATTATACTATGAAGAAACAAATCAGACATATCCAGAATGTGGGATGTTTTCAGATACTACTTTGAAATTTCAAAGACCTGCTATTTTCAAAAAGATTAGTGCAAGAGAGGATAAAAGAGGGAAATCTTGGGACACCTGGGTGGCTCAGTTGGTTAAGCATCTCTTGGATTTTGGCTCGGGTCCTGAGATTGAGTCCCTCATCGAGCCTGCTTCAGATTCTTTCTCTCTCCTTCTGCCCCTCTCCCTTACGCTCGCTCTTTCTCTCTCTCTCTCTCTCTCTCTCTCTCTCTCTCTCAAAAAAAAGGGGGGGGGGAATTCTTGTAGAACAAATGAGAGATAACTGTCAAATAGTACTTGAATACTGATTTAGAGGGCAGGAGGAAGGTGAGGGAATTTCAATATAGACCAGCTACATTCAATGATGAGGGTTATTTTTCATTTTTTTTTTTAAGTGTAACAGTAGTGTAGTTAATTAGAGGAAAAAATTTCTAGGATACATATGCTTAGGAGGTAAAGAGTCCTGATATCTGTAACTTTAAGTGTACACACACAGAGAAAATAAATAGGTTAAAAAATGTTAACAGTTGTCTCTAGATAATGTAAATATGGCTATGTATTAGTATTGTTTGAACTCTTTTCTGGCATGTTTGAAATTTTTCATAATAGAGGTGAATGTTTTTAAAACTTAGTTAAGAGAAATACTATTTCTGATGACCTTATTATGTGGGGTACATTCCTGTAGATTCTATTAATATCAGGCATATGTACCTACATTGTACCCTTGAGAATAACTTTTACCACACTGTATTTGACATTATGTAACACCAGACTACTTGGAGAACCCTGGTAGAAAACAGTTCTGTGAAATGCTTTATATCATAAGGGTGTTGTTGAGAGCATGGCTTACTGTATCATAGCAGATCCTTTTTGGGAAAGACTAGACTTTGGGTTTTAGTCACCAGAATAGTTATACTACTTCTGAGAAACTGGCTTTTGGGTGTATTACAAGCATTGAAGCAGGTAGGAGAGTGGAGCTCATTTTTTACTGGCTGCTAGAAAGCATGGATCTCACTTGCGGTTCCATCTCTAGCAAGTGCACTTCTCAGCTGCACTCCTGAGTGCTTCATCATTTTCCCTGCCCACCCTCACTTTGCCTTCAATCTGATTCCCTCATCTATTTTTGGTTGTGTTGATTCTGAAGATGCCCAACAATGTTCTGGCCATATTAAAAGGATTTAAAACAAAAGAGTTTATAGTTTGAAAGTCACAACCTAAAAGATTTTTATGTTATTGTTATCAATCATGTAAGTTCTTGCTCTCAAATCTAGAGATCCTTTATCCTCTAACCAAATTTATAATAACGGGGTATTACTAGAAAATTTTAAAAATATATACTTTTAAATATAAATAGGACATACATATCTATTTTCTGGGGTAATACTGTTATAGCTATATTAGCCCCAAAACCTTATTTTTTTTAAAGATTTTATTTATTTATTCATGAGAGACACACAGAGAGAGGCAGAGACATAGGCATAGGGAGAAGAGGGCTCTATGCAAGGAGCCCAATGTGGGACTCAATCCTGAGACCCCAGGATCATGCCCTGGGCCGACTGCTGAGCCACCCAGGCATCCCCCAAAACCTTATTTTGGAAGAAAGGATGAAGCAGGGGGAAGAACAAACCAATTCCTCGAAATGGATTTTCAGCAGCTGTTAGAATTGTCATTTTCCTTGACTTTAATTTTTATAATTCCTTTTTTTTCCCAATTAATGAAGGGAAGCAAAATATGCCATTGTTTGCTATTAGCATTTCTGAAGGGAATATGATGTACAAAAAAAAATCCTAATGAAAAATTATTAGTTTTTCTTGAATAGTATTCAAATTTCTTTCCCCCATAATAGTATCTTCTTTCCGTTAAAACATACTTTATATTTTATAATGTATTTTTCAGTATCAGCCTGTTGATACAGATATTATATTTACAGTTTGGCTCTTGGGTGGTAAAGTCCTCACCTAATTTCTTGAGATTGCCGCATTACATTACAAAAGATGAATTGTCTGACAATAGAATGTTAACAGCAGGAATAACATTTACTATAAAATATGTTATATGAGTCAAGGATGGCTAAGACTTTACATATATATTAAGTAAATGGTTCTTTTGACACACCCTGTTTATTCTAACTTAAAAGTGTTCAATTTATAAATAAGGTTTTCTTATTTAATTAAGATTCCTAGGTTCATGGGATACCTGGGTGGCTCAGCCAGTTAAGTATCTTCCTTCGTTGGCTCAGGTCGTCATGATCTCAGGTGGTGGGATCCAGCCCCGCATCCAGCTCCCTGCACAGCCCAGAGTCTGCTTTCTCCTCTCCCTCTACCTGCTGCTCCCCTTGCTTGTGCGGGTGCTCTCGCTCTCTGTCAAATAAATAAAATCTTAAAAAAAAAAAAAAAGATTCCTAAGTTCAGTGGAATCTTACTCTGAAGCTTTTTTCCTTTAAAGTTCTAGAAAGTAGGGCAGCCCGGGTGGCTCTGCGGTTTAGCGCTGCCTTTGGCCCAGGGCATGATCCTGGAGACCCGGGATCAAGTCCCACGTCGGGCTCCCTACATGGAGCCTGCTTCTCCCTCTGCCTGGGTCTCTGCCTCTCTCTGTGTCTCTCATGAAGAAATAAATAAAGTCTTAAAAGAAAAATAAATAAAGTTCTGGAAAGTAGCTTTAAAGAATGATCTTTAAAGGCTTTTGTACTTATGAAACTAAGTTTTGATTTTATATTTGGACATGCTTAAATCTTAACCTTAATAACCTATTATTTCTACGAGGAGGAATATGCTAAAATTAATTGCCAAAACTGGGTTAGTTGTAAACATAGGTGTAAGGTAAGATTGCAATCTTCTTTGCTTGGGGCAGAATGATTCCTAGAACTAGGATTTAGTTTTCATTGCTCACATCTCTGGAATTCACTTTTTCTAGATTGCCAAAATACAATAAGGCAAGGTGCACAGTTTTCTTTCTTTTTGCAGTTCTTTTTAAGTGGAGAGTACCATTCATTTTCATTGTTACTCTCATTTCTTAACACATCAAAATCAAGTTCAATTTTGTAGTAGTGCCTGTTAGTCATGTGAACTCTCTACAACATCTCCATTTATACTGCTTCACACGCCACTCACAGAACAAGTTTCCACAAAGACCGGTTTTGTTCTACTGTCCAATCCACCCCAAAGAAACCAGTTTCCACGCTATGTGCAGCTTTGTAAATCAAGATGAACTGGTGCTCAGAAATTGGATACAGAAACAAACAAGAAACCAAATAATGCTTCCTAGTTAACGAGCAGAATGTGTTATATATAATAAAATTGCAAGTAACAAAATGTTTTGCATTCTAACAATATTTTATTAAGAAAGTTCATATCACATTTATCTTGTAATCATAGTTCAAGTCGTTAGCTTGTTCCCATTACTGTTAGAGTTAAGGAAAATACAAGTAATGCTTTTAGTAAGATATTCTAAGCAATAGAAAGCAATGAGAACAAATGATGAAATGTGAACTTTAGTTCTGGGTATTTCTTAGCAAGTCTTACATGGGATAACTAAGTATCAAGTTTGGTAAGAAAAGGAGTTTGGTATTGGACACAGATTTCCCTCTTTCTGGCAACAGCAGACCACTATAGGAAGGAATATAGTGTCATGTAGAATTTATTTTCCCAGGAACTCTCCATTTAAGTCAGGGAGAAAGGAATACCCATATACAATTCATATATAACAGAATATGTGTTTTACGACAGAAGTAAAATCAAACATAATATATCCACAGCTTACTTTGTGGCTTGAAAACACCCTTGAAATATTTTCTCTTTGAATAAATGTTTTGTCAAATTATTTTACCTTCTTGTTTAAAACTTTAAAGAATATCAAGCACAGTTCAAAAGTTTCAGATTTTTTTTTCAGATCCTTAAAAGTTGTACTTTTAACTCAGCATCAGATAACCTCCCAAAGAATCTGCATCTTTTGTGATCCTTTTCTTTCACCTCTTGAGAAATTAAAAAAAGGAAACAAAGGAAGCAAAGAAAACATAAAATGTTGTCTTCTCATTATTCTGACAATAGGCCCAGAAAGACCAGGCTTTTTTATGGCCAAAGTAAGTTAGAGAATTCTCAGAGAACTTAGTGAAAATAAGTACTCTGGGTCCTGAATCACATGAATATGTTATAGAATATAAAACTATTGGGGAAAACACATGACATGTTTATATTTTTTTCATTCTCCTAATTTCCCAGTACATTTTGAGAAGAAAATCATAATAAATGTTTTTTTTTCTTTCATAAATCCCTTTCCCCAGCACAGATATTTCCATGCACACATTTATTTTGTTTTGAAGAAATCAGATTACCAACATTTTTTGTAACATTTTTTCTTCACGTAAGAATATACAAATGTTGGGGTAAAAAAAATGTTGGGGTGCTTGTGTGTTGCTCAGTCTGTTAGGCATCTGCCTTAAGCTTGGGTTGTGATGCCCGGGTCCTGGGATCTAGCCACACACACCACCACCCCCAGTTGGGCTCCCTGCTCAGTGTGGAGCCTGCTTCTCCCTCTCCTTCTGCCTGCCACTCCCCCTGCTTGCTCTCTCTCTGTCAAATAAATAAATAAAATCCTTAAAAAAACCCAAAGTCTTTTTAAAAATACAAAAATATTAAATTAAAGAATTAAATGCCTTTTTGCTTCCAGCTGCTTCTCCCTGACACTCCTTTCTCAGGTGTCATAATTTCTGCTCTCACCTAGAGACTGACAATTTAGGAGTATAATTTCTCAGTGTATTTTCTCATTTCTCATTGGTAAGATTTGAATTGTTGGAAACAGTAGTCTTAAAATATGCATTAGGTTTTCTACTTTATTGTTGCATTGTTATTTCTTCCCTATTATTACCTACATACAGTAAAATGCACATATCTTGACTATATAAATTTGAATTTTAACATTTGTGCACATCAGAATCAATGAGGAGGGCTATCTAAAATGCTCTTGCCAAGAGGTTAAAAAGTTTCCTGGATGAAAAAAAAAAAAAAAGTTTCCTGGATGATTCTGAGCTACATCTAGTTAAGAATCTTTGCCTTTGTAGAGAACCAATTTGAGTAATGCATATAAAAATATATAGTGTATCATAGAATGTTACACAGATTCAATTATGTTACTATTTTTAAAAACTTAAATTTCTCATGTGCATTTTCATGGGTTTGCAATGCTGGCTCACAGGTGAAATTCCAACTTTGTTTTTCTGTTTAAGAAAATTAATGCAAAGCTTCATGATGGAGTTTGTCAGCGCTGTAAAGAAGTTCTTGAATGGCGTGTAAAATACAGCAAATATAAACCATTGTCAAAGCCTAAAAAATGGTGAGTTATGTTTCTTAATTACCTTACTAATTATATATGTATCATAGTTTATTATTTCATTCCTCAATATTCAAAATTGTATCCAACTAAATATTAAGGTAAATAGAGAAAAAAATTCCCATTCTCCCATGTAGAATTTCATCTAAACATGCTGATTCCTGCATTATAAAGTGAATTTAGGGGCACCCGGGTGGCTCAGTGGTTGAGCATCTGCCTTCCCGCTCAGGTCGTGATCCCAGGGTCCTGGGATCGAGTCCCACATTGGGCTCCCTGGGGGAGCCTACTTCTTCCTCTGCCTGTTTCTCTGCCTCTCTCTTTCTCTCTCTCTCTGTCTCTTTCTCTGTGTCTCTCATGAATAAATAAAATCTTGAAAAAATAAAATAAAATAAAGTGGATTCGTCCTTCCCCACCCCATTCTTCTATAAATAATGCACCATTTTAATGGAATCTTTCATAAAAGGTAGGTTAGGGCTGAGAGGAGAGAGTTTGTTTTGCAAAATTCTTCTCCCATTGACCAGATGACGTTATTTATTGTGGATTGTCTTTACCAAAGGGGTCTTGAAACAGGCCTGATTTTTTTTTTTAAGATTTTTTTATTTATTCATGAGAGATACAGAGAGAGAGAGAGAGAGAGAGGCAGAGACACAGGCAGAGGGAGAAGCAGGCTCCATGCAGGGAGCCCAACGTGGGACTCGATCCCAGGTCCCCAGGATCAGGCCCTGGGCTAAAGGTGGCGCTAAACCGCTGAGCCACCCGGGCTGCCCTAGGCCTGATGTTTTTAGTTTTTAGTTTTAGTTTTTATTTGAATGTAGTTGACATGCAATGTTTTATTAGTTGTAGGTATACACATAGTGAGTCCCCAAGTTTATACATTATGCTATGCTTCCTACCATCTGTCACCCTGCATGGGTGGGGGGGGAGGTCTGGTTTTTAATTCAATACATGAAGGTTACTGGGGATCCCTGGGTGGTTCAGCGGTTTAGCACCTGCCTTTGGCCCAGGGCATGATCCTGGAGTCCAGGGATGGAGTGCCACGTCGGGCTCCCTGCATGGAGCCTGCTTCTCCCTCTGCCTGTGTCTTTGCCTCTCTCTCTCTCTCTCTCTCTCTCTCTGTATCTCTCATGAATGAATGAATGAATAAATAAATAAATAAATAAATAAATAAATCTTAAAAAAAATACATGAAGGTTACTGAAATGGCTTAGATTGAGTATCAAATAAATTGCTAGATTGATAACCTATAATTTTATTCCTTTGAAGATTTTGGTCTAAATGAAAAGATACTGGACTTTGTTTCTCATCCCTCTGTACCTCCCCGTTTTTCTATAATTCCGGTATTCTCTTTTATCAGCTTTATTATGTACATGCTGGTGCTACTTTCTTCCATCCTTTAGCTCAGCTGAGTAAGAACCATATCAGAAGGTATTTGCTGCTTGCAAGAGAAAAATTATTATTTTAAATATAAAAATTAGCTTAATATATGTGATAGTATTTTTACACATATGAGTTTGAATTTACATACATTTACTACAATCTATATGTGGTAATATTTTTATATATATGAGTTTAGAAGGTTAGTCTAAATAATAAATATGGTATAACCTTTGTCGTTTATTTTAATTGAAAAATCATGTCCACCTTTTTGTGAATCTGTAACTCAAGCTATGGGGTAATTTGTTTTCTTTTTTTTTTTTTTTTTTTTTTTTGGTAATGTGTTTTCTTGAGAATATTTAACATTTTTGAATGTTTTAATTTGGGTGATTTATTTTGCATAAGATACTTCTTTTAATACTGAAAGATAAAAGCCTAACAGAAAGTCTAATTTCAGCTATCTAGATTTTTTCTTCCTGTATCATTCTTTGAGAGCAGAATTTTTGGTATTTGTTTAGGTGGAGTTGACCCCCTTTTATTTTATTTTTATTTTTTTGTTTTTAAATATTTTTATTTATTTATTCATTAGAGACACAGAGAGAGAGAGGGAGAGACACAGAGGGAGAAGCAGGCTCCATGCAGGGAGCCGGATATGGGACTTGATCCTGCGTCTCCAGGATCACGCCCTGGGCTGAAGGTGGCACTAAACCGCTGAGCCACCTGGGCTGCCCCAACTCCGTTTTAAATATATGAATTTCTCTATCCTTTTTTCAGTCTTTTATTCATTTTCTTTAGCATTTCCTCCAAAAGTATACTTTTAAACAAATCTGTTGAATTTTATGCTCACTGGCCCAAATTAGCTGTAGGGAAATTTGGCAACTGTTTGTGCTATCCAAGGCTAGATTTCCATGAATGAATTAACTGTGTTTTCTACTATATTCTTTTTTTTTTTTTTTCTACTATATTCTTATAGCTGCTTGTGCTGTAAGCCATGTAGTTTTAGTTGATAGACCTATTCTATGATTTATAGTTTTCTAGGGGTAGGCTCAGTTGGTGGAGCATGAAGTTGGGAGTTTGAGCCCCATGTTGGTGTAGAGACTATTTAAAAAATGAAAGTCTTTTGTTTTATTTCACTTTATTTTTTAAAAGACTTTATTTGAGAGCAAGAGAGAGCACAAACAGGGGGATCGGCAGGCAGAGGGAGAGGGAGAAACAGGTTCCCTGCAAGCAGAGAGCCCAAATGGGGCTTGATCCCAGGAAGCCAAGATCATGACCAGAGCTAAAGGCAGACGCTTAATTGACTGAGCCTGAGCCACCCAGGTCCCCCCAAAATAATAATCTTTTTAAAAAAGTGATTTCTCAGGACGCCTAGGTGGCTCAGCAGTTGAACATCTGCTTTTTGCTCAGGGCGTGATCCTGGGATCCAGGATTGAGTCCCATGTCGGGCTCCCTGCATGGAGCTGCTTCTCCCTCTACCTATGTCTCTGCTTCTCTTTTTCTGTGTCTCTTATGAATAAATAAATAAAATCTTTTTAAAGAAAAGTGATTCTCTCTACATGTTGGTATAACATGGAGTGCCTGGGTGGCTCACTCAGGGCATGTGACTCTTGATCTTGGCATCATGAGTTTGATCCCCATGTTGGGTGTAGGAATTACTCAAAATAAATACATTTAAAAATTCTTTAAAAATCTTTAAAAAAAAAAAGAATGATTGGATATGGACACTTAGTTAATAAAAAGTTAATTTTTATAAATAAGAGTTAATAACTCTTTCCTGTCTTGGAGTTGCTGCAGTCCTTGGATCAGGAAAGCTCATGATAGGGTAGTCCTGGTGGCTCAGTGGTTTAGTGCCACTTTCAGTCCCGTGTGTGATCCCAGGTTCCAGGATTGAGTCCCGCATCAAGCTCCCCACAGAGAGCCTGCTTCTCCCTCTGCCTCTGTTTCTGCCTCTCTCTCTCTCTCTCTCTCTCTCTCTCTCATGAATAAATAAATAAAATCTTTAAAAAATATATTTATTTGAGAGGGAGATAGAGCATGAGCTAGGGGAGAAGCAGATGGAGAGAGGCAGACTCCCCCCTGAGCAGGGAGCCTGATGTGGGGCTCAGTCTCAGGACTTTGAGATCATGACCTGAGCTTAAAATCAGACACTTAACTGACTGAGCCACCCAGGTGCCCCAGGATTTTTATAATCATGTTCTTTATGACAGTTTCTCCCAGTTACTGAAAACAACCCTGGATCATTCCCAGAGACTTTTTGGAAAACATGTCCTAACTGTAGCTGGAAGAGCTGAAACTTTGTATTTGGTAGAGGGGGATGGGAAGATGGTCCTGAGAGGGAAGGGGATAAACATGCATGTCACCTGTTAGTGCTATGCAAACAATGTGATCCTGGTACTACCCTTTGGTAAAGGTAGTTTTAAATATCATTGAACATTCACATCTTTAAGTCTTTATAAAAATAAATTAAAAGACTTGTAAAGATAATGTTCAGCTTTTCACAGCTTTTCTTTTCTGTAAAAGAGCTGACATGAGCCACCACTTTGTATGCTACTTAATGAGAGGTCAGCATTAATCCTGTAGCAGAATTCCCACTTGTTTTGGCTTATGTCTTTTGATTCCTCCACCAGGGATTAGAAGGCTACTCTGGTGCCACTAACATCTCCTTGACACCCAAATGGTCTAATCATAATTAGACTTAAAGATTACTTATATATATGTAAGAATTGTGGATCAGGTCTAAATCTTTTTGTATAAAACTTCGTCTTTCAAAAGTCTTGGTTTTGACTTTGAAAAAGAAACTCAAAGATAAATGAAAAACATTATTACTATGCTTGGTCAGTCCCAAGTTGTTTAGGAATCTTGTAAATAACCTTGAGTATGGAGCTGAATTATTGGAAAAGCAAGAGATCTTACAAATACTAAATGATTTGTATGGCTCCTAAAGAAGAAAGGAGTCTTGACTTTTTTACTTAAAATTCATTTGTCAAGATTATTTTCTAGCTATACTGAAATACAGATGGTGAAAAGATTATTCCTTTCCTCAAGCAATGCAAGATGAGAAATAAAGGGGGCTTTTTTTCCCTTTTTTTCTGGGCCCAAAGGGATTATGTGTTTTACCCAAGACAAAGTAAAGCAGATGGATTTAAGATTCAAATGCAAATTGATCCCATTCCAAAGCCATGTTTTCTTGTCTTCAGTAATTTCTCAGTATTGTGTTATTCATTCAAAAAGTCTTTTTCTTCCCTTCATCTGAGCCTGAAGCTATATTAATTTTTATTTATTTTTTATTTATTTTAAGATTTTATTTATTTATTCATGAGAGACACAGAGAGACAGAGAGAGAGGCATAGACACAGGCAGAGGGAGAAGCAGGCTCCATGCAGGAGCCCGACGTGGGACTCGATCCCAGGTCTCCAGGATCACGCCCTGGGCTGAAGGCAGTGCTAAACCACTGAGCCACCCGGGCTGCCCTATATTAATTTTTATAGTCTCCTATCTTGTTTATGAAAATTATCTACACCCTTGCTTGCATGATTCATTCATTCAAGTAAGCAAACAAGCAAGCATCCTCGCTAGCTCTATGCCCAACATAGGGCTTGAACTCAAGACCTGGGAACAAGAGTTGCATGCTGGGGAGCCTGAGTGACTCAACGGTTGAGCATCTACCTTCGGCTCAGGGCGTGGTCCTGGAGTGCTGGGATGAGTCCCACATGGGGCTCTCTGCATGGAGCCTGCTTCTCCCTCTGCCTGTGTCTCGGCCTCTCTCTGTGTGCCTCTCATGAATAAATAAATAAATAAAATCTAAAAAAAAAAAAAGAAAGAAAGAAAGAAAAGGTTGCATGCTTTACCAGGCAGCCTTTTTTTTTTTTTTTTTTTTTTTTTTAAATACATGTGTCCAGACAAATAGATTTTATGTTCAGGCATTGAAATGCCTAAGCTAGTACCTAAAAAATTCTTATGCCATGTATTTCATGTAATCAAACAACCATTTTCAACTATTAATTTACAAGTGTCATGAGCAAATGCCCTTATTTGTGTTAGAGTCTCTAGCTTGCTTTTCTCTTCCTACTTATCAAAAAGAATTTACCAAGAATATAGTGTTAGCTTATATTTAATATTACCATAGTAGCAGAAGAGAAAGGAGAAGCTGATGTAAAACAGCAACAGGCCACAAACAAATTGGGTTCTGAACTTAGAGGCAGACCTATAGTCCTCTACATAAGTAGTCCTCAACTGGTAGGGGAGGATTTTGCCTCACCAGGGAATATTTGGCAGTGTCGAGATAATTTTGATGATCTTGACTGAAAGATTTGGGAGGAATGCTACAAGTGCTGTGAAATATCCTACAATGCGGTTAAACATCCGCCTTGGGCTTGGGGCATGATCCTAGAGTCCCAGGATCGAGTCCCACATCGGGCTCCCTGCAGGGAGCCTGCTTCTCCCTCTGCCTATGTCTCTGCCTCTCTCTCTCTCTCTGTGTCTCTCATGAATAAATAAAGAAAATCCTTTAAAAAATAAACTAAAGAGTAGAGGTGCCTGGCTGGCTCAGTCAGTAGAGCATGCAACTCTGATTTCAGGGTTGTGAGTTTGAGCCCCACCTTGGGGTAGAGTTTACTTAAAAATAATAAACATTTTTTGAAAAGTAAACATTGTTATATACTACAATGTTATCAGTCCCTCCATGTTATCAGTGTATGACAATAAACTATACAGTTTGGCCTCTTTGGTTATATTCTTCAGCCCCTGCATTTCTTATAATAGATTGAGATTCTACTGGTTCATCAGTGATAAGGGAGTTGTGCAACCTCATTCCAGGAGTATTAAAATGTCCCACAGTTTTGCCCACAGGTTGCTATTCATATCATATTGAAGCATGTGATGACTGTAAACCCTGGCTTTATTCTTGCCCAGAAGCTTGGTCCTTCATATTTAAATATAAAAGTGAACAGTTTTCATTACTGTTGTCTGTTGTTCATCTGTGATGAAATCTACTTTTTGACATTAATATTGATTGATACAGCAAGCTTTAATTTAAAATAGCCTGCATAAAGTGCAATAATTTCCATTTTCTCTTTTTTTATAAATTACTCTTGGTCCGAGATGAATATTTTGTACTCTTTTAAGAATCGTTCTAATCAAATCTGTGGTGAGAAGAGGTAGTAAAATCTCTCTCCATTTGTGTTTAAACACATCATTTAGAGACACAAGAAAGTGAATTGTTAACTTTTCTACTCAAAATTCTTTAGAATTTAGTTACTGTTTTCTTAAAAGCATTTTTTAAGTAGCATATGATATAATTCCTTCGTATGGTTTCAGAATCTTTCTATGTTAGCATATTGCTTAGAGTCACTAAAGGAAGTGTGACTTTATTCTGAATCTCTGTCAATGTTGAGTTTCTAGTATTTGTACACCAAGGGTGGAGTACCATAGCTCATTGTTTACAAAAGCTCCTAGTCATCGCATATGTCAGAGTATTGCAAGTAGAGCTGAATTATGATAAAGGTTAAAGTGTCATAATATAACCAGGAAATGAAGGCAGTGCCAGCAGAGTTGTGGCAGAGTAAAATAAGCCCTTTACTTCTAGCAAGTACTAGAAATGGATCAGTTCTTTTTCCCTTGGTATTTATTGTCTAGATCAGTGGTTCTGAAATTTTTTGTTTTCAGGAACCCTTTGTAACTCTTAAAAATTGCTGAGAACCTGGGAAGCTTGGTTTATATGGGTTTATGTGGCTTATATCTATTGATACTTATTGTATTAGCTATGAAAGCTCAGAAATTTTAAAAATAATTATTTAATAAATAATATGAATATAAACAACATGCAAATTAAGTGTTAATAACTTTAAGAAAAATGACTTTTTAAAAAAATATTTATTTATTTATTCATGACGGACACAAAGATTGGCAGTGACACAGGCAAGAGGGAGAGGCAGAGGGAGAGGCAGGCTCCATGCCGGGAGCCTGATGTAGGACTTGATCCCTGGTCTCCAGGATCACACTCCGGGCTGATGGTGGCGCTAAACCGCTGGGCCACTGCGGCTGCCCCGAAAAATGACTTTTGAAACAAAAATATCCGTGAGACAAGAGGCATTGTTATACATTTTTACAAATTTCTTTAGTGTCTGGCTAGTAGAAGAAAAAGGAAAGAGCAAATTTGAGAAGTAAATTTTCATAGCTCTTCTCAGATTGTAGAAATCCTTTCAAGAGTTGTATGCTCTACCCAGTGAGCCAGCCAGGTGCCCCATGTGTGATTTTGTGATATCATGCATTTGCTCACACTGAGTTATCCTGTCTTCCAGAAGTTATGTTTTATTACACAATATAAAAAGTCATGTTAATGTCATAATAATGTCATTAAAAAGTGAGTTATTTTTGTTTTTTAACTGAGTTTTAGGGGGCAACAAGTATAGCGATTACTAGTACAGTTTGGCACCACTGTCTTTGTTCATGCTGAGGTGCCAGCACTTTTAGTATCCATTATGAGGAATGAAACTCAAAGAAAGTGACTTGCAAAGATTATATGACAAGGCAATGTCAAAGCTGGGCTAGAATCTAAGTCTCCTATTTCCCAAGTCTGTGCTATTGTCAAAATAATATTTCCTAGTATTTGCAGTGATCCATTGAAAACTTCAAATTTTGTCCTAATTTTGAAAACCCTTAAATATTCAGTGAACATTTTTTAGCTTTAAATAACTTTTTCCTTCCTTTTGTGTTTTTCATTATAAAAAAGTAAATATGGTAACATTTTTTAAAAAGTGTCCTACTATCTACTTTGCCAGTGAACATGGTTTATAGGCGTGACTTGTTTTTTTTTATTTGACCATGGTTTCCACTGAAATTGTTAGTTGTGGTATATGCATGGTCAAGATTGATTGTTTCTAAAAAAAAAAAAAAAAAAAGATTGATTGTTTCTGGGAATTATATTCCATGGAGAAATAAAGAGAAGACAAGACCATGATTGTTTTAACACTTCTGAAATTCATTTAGTGTTGGCATCTCACAAAGTATTCAAAATATAGCCATTTTCAAGAGAAAATATGTAAGATTTATATTTAGGTGAATTTAAAGTTTTTATTTACTGTATATTTTATTTGTTTATTTATTTTAAGGATTTTATTTATTTATTCATGAGAGACACAGAGAGAGAGAGAGAGAGAGAGAGAGAGAGAGGAGAGAGGCAGAGACACAGGCAGAGGGAGAAGCAGGCTCCATGCAGGGAGCCCGACGTGGGACTCGATCCCAGGACCCCAGGATCATGCCCGGACTGAAGGCAGGCGCCAAACCCGCTGAACCACTCAGGGATCCCTTTACTGTGTATTATAAGAAAAAAACACTGAAGAGTGATTAAATAATTTTCAATCATTTTAAAAGGTGTTTCAAGCTATTTCACAAATTTTATGACAATTTGGAAGATGTGTCTCTTATTAAAATAATATCTAAACCAGTCCATTAAAAGAAACCAAAAACCAAACTAAACAAACAAACAAGCAAACAAAATAAGCCAGTCCATTCTTAAGATCAGGATTCTTTGAATCTTGAGGTAAAAAGAAAAAAAAATGCAAAACCTCAATTACTTTCATGCCTTTCATTCTGCTCCCAGTGAAGACATAAAGCCTGAATTAAGAGATTTGAAAGAGAAGGCACATAAAGGTCTTACTTACTTGTAAGGGAAAATGGAAGATTGTTAGAGTATATATATTTAGATTACATTTTCACAAACAGATTTCACATTGACAAAAAGGAAACATTTTAAAAATGTGTATGTCTCCTTAAAAGATAGGTATATTTATATTCACAGTTACTAGCCTAATAAAACCTGGCTGTTTTTCAGAGTGAATTTAAATTTGAAAAGAGCATAATTGCTTTCAGCATTAGAATTCCTTCTCTTCTTTAAATTGGCTATTGGGATCTCTACCGGCAGTAGGAACACTGGGAAACCCCCATCTGTAGGCAGTCTTACTTTGATCTAGTCAAGAGTTCTCAAGTGGTAATGTGCATAAGAATTTCTTGAAGAGTTTAACAGATTGTTGGGACCCATCCCCAAGATTCTGAGTATGTAAATAATGGCTCTAACCCAGATATCTGCATTTTAATAAGCTATGCAGGTGTTGGAGTCAGTGTTAAGAGTCACATTTATAGGGACTCAGTGGGCCAGAGAATAGATTCTGGGATCTTTTGACTCCAGATTCCAAAACAGGATATCCCATGTTTAAGCCTATTTTACATGCAAATTTTAACATTAACAGTTCTGTAAATACAATTTTATCCCTGATTTAGCAATTTGAATACTTAAGGTTTGGCTTACCCCAGGGCTCTCTGGTATGAATCTACAGAAATGAAAACATTGTAATTTCCTTGAACCTTTGAAAAACCTAACAGAGACAAACTTTCTTTAAAATTATTTGAAAACTTTAAAAAATGTGAAACTAAAAGAAAACCTGAAACTTTTCCTAATCCATGTGGATGGTTAGAGCTTTATTTGTGCATGTTCTAATGGTATACATTTTTTAAATCCATTTTTATTGCAGAGTAATTAAATAAAGCTTTTTGAAAATCCAAAATATAAACAAACATACCAAGTAATTTATTTATTTATTTTTAAAGATTTTATTTATTTATTCATTAAAGACACACAGAGGGAGAGAGGCAGAGACATAGGCAGAGGGAGAAGCAGGCTCCATATAGGGAGCCCGATGTGGGACTCGATCCCAGGACCCCAGGATCATGCCCTGAGCCAAAGGCAGACTGAGCTACCAGGCGCTGAGCCATCCAGGCATCCCACATACCAAATAATTTAATAAAAAATGTTTAATTGTTTTCACTTAGATTGTATATCAGAGTAGGGATTTTCAGCTTGTTTTTTTTTTTTAAGTTCTTAGATTTTTGTCAGGTCTCTTGAAGATACAATTTATATGAAGTAAAATTTACCCATTTTAGTATTACTGTATTAAAAAAAGACAAAATTCACCTGAGTAAATTTTAATGATCTTATTAGCTTTATTCATTGATTCATGAATCAGGTAGCATACAGTTTAGCAGATAGAAAGGAACTCCAAGAAGGTATCCAAAATGAAAGATGTTTATAGACAGAAGGGAGTGGGAACAAGGAAATAACACTAGATAACAATGCTGGTGGGTTACTGCAGGCCACTTTTTCCTAGGGGCTGACTGGAGTCTGTCAGGCTGCTTACCTAACTCTGCTGATGAGATGCCTGATTTGACTGGTGTAGGATTCCACTTCTGGCAGAGCTGAAAGTGAACTACATCTTGATTTGGTGACTTGGGGCTCATCATAAGTAACTCCATTTTGGGCCTGCTTTCATGTTTTTAACTACAATTTTATAAGTTTTGAGAAATGAATACAATTGTGAGACTGATAACCACGATTAACATAGAGGACAGTTCCATTACCCCAAAACTTCATTCCACCTGTTGCGGGGTCATCAAATGCAAAGGCCAGAAAGAATTCTTGAGATATTATACGGTGCAACTTAAAAGGTTTATTTAAATAGCATGAGGATAGAACTCATGGGCAGAAAGGGCTGTACTTTTGCTGTATGAAGCTGGTGGTTATACAGTAGTGCTCAAGGAGGAAGGAATGTGCCGGGAGTATTAGATCATAAATGTCTTCTTTGAATTTCTTTTTTTTTTAACGATTTATTTTTATTTATTTATGATAGACATAGAGAGAGAGAGAGGCAGAGATACAGGCAGAGGGAGAAGCAGGCCCCATGCCGGGAGCCCGACATGGGACTCGATCCCGGGACTCCAGGATCGCGCCCTGGGCCAAAGGCAGGCGCAAAACTGCTGAGCCACCCAGAGATCCCCTCTTCTTTGAATTTCTACTCGTAAAACTAATTTTGCATGATTTCTATGGTGTTTATCATTCAGTTTAATATTAAATTTTGGTGATATACACAAGCATTTATGAGACCCCATAAGAATGTAGCAACAAGGGCCCCTGAGTGGTACAGTTTTTACCCCAAGAGAGTGAAACCCCCTCTTGGTTTCAGCTCAGATTGTGATAAGGTTGTGAGATGGAGCCCCTTGTCGGTTCAGCATGTAGTCTGCTTGAGAAATTTCCTCCCACTCTCCCTCTCCCACTCTAAAATAAACTAATAAATCTTAAAAAATAAAAATAAAAAATAAATAAAAGAATGTAGCAACCAGCACTTATTTTGATCCTTATCAAAACCATGCAAGCAAAAAAACAAAAACAAAAACAAAACAAAACAAACAAACAAAAAAAACATGCAAGCTAAGGACACCAGGGTGGTTCACTGGTTGAGTGTCTGCCTTTGGCTCAGGTCATGATCCCAGGGTCCTGGGATGGAGTCTTGAATGGGGCTTCCTCTCAGGGAGCCTGCTTCTCCCCCTGCCTATGTCTCTGCTTCTGTATGTGTCTTTCACGAATAAATAAATAAAATATTTAAAAACAAAAAACTATGCAGGCTATAGGTCAGCCTTAGGTTCACTAAAGGTGAACGTTTTTCCGCTTCTATTCCTCATCATTTCCCCTCTGACCAATTTTCAGTAGTTAAATTTTTAAGGTTGTTGAAAGGCAAGGGGCTCATGTTCTATAGCTTCTTCAAGTAATAAGGGTCATAGAGATGTCCCTACTTATGAACCAAAACTGTTCACTGTCTGCACCTATAAGCAACTATTATGTAAGACCATTGCTATAGAGTACAGAGTGGACATCAGGGAGGACTGTTTCATGTATTAAGGATCATCTGTCAGTTGGGCAAAGGAATTAGGAACTGTTTCCATGTACCTCGACCTTAGGAGAGAGCAAAGCAAAAGAGACAACACATTAGGATTAATATTACAATAAAAATAAGAAGTTTGGGGCCCCTGGTTCACTTAGTTGGTAGAGCATAGAACTCGATCTCAGAGTTATAAATTTGAGCCCCACTGTTAAGTGTAGAGATAATTTAAAACCCTAAAAAAAAAAAAAATCCTGCTTTCACTTCTTTAAAAAAACAAAAAGTGTGATAAGAAGACTCTTTAAGGTAGACTATAGTTCACTTCCCAACCAAAATGTAACCAGGCGTTGATAAAACTAGGAGTCAGACACTGCCTTAATATGTGTATGTATGTCTGCTAAAACTTTGGATACATTAGCAGAGTCCTCCGGGATATATACACAACATTTAGTCTCAATATTAGCATAACTTCCTCTTTGGATTACAGTACGAATATCAAGGGCCATTAGGTTTTGGAGGGCCACTTTTCCAATTTATGGGTGACTTCACGTTTGGTTAAAGGTGGCTACTGCATGCTTGGCTAAAGCCTCTATTTGTAATTTGTACATCCATAGTGGTGGCTCCCAGAACAAATATGGCTAAGGGAGAAAACCATGAAGAAATCTTACTTGCCTCCTGTCTAGCCTTAACAGGTATCCTCATTATGAGGAATTGCTGGTGAGTGGGAGATGACTTGTCCCAGGAACTAAGGGCATGCCCCCAG
This sequence comes from Vulpes vulpes, assembly GCF_048418805.1. NCBI lineage: Eukaryota > Metazoa > Chordata > Mammalia > Carnivora > Canidae > Vulpes > Vulpes vulpes. The sequence continues at coordinate 35,882,577 of NC_132780.1, forward strand.
TGTATTCTCCAATCCAGTTATGAGGAAGGTGGGGCCATCCATTATCTGCACAAGTTCATAGTTAGCTCCAAGGAGCGAACTTTTAAGGACTTTTAAGGAGCAATTTTGTTACCCTAGCTGCATAGAATTGATCAAAGTGAGAGCTGAGGGGGGATACCTGAGTGGCTCAGCGGGTTAGCACTTACCTTTGGCCCATACTCTGACTTTTAAGGAGCAATTTTGTTACCCTAGCTGCATAGAATTGATCAAAGTGAGAGCTGAGGGGGGGATACCTGAGTGGCTCAGCGGGTTAGCACCTACCTTTGGCCCAAGGCGTGATCCTGCAGTCCCGGGATCGAGTCCCGGGATCAAGTCCCACATCAGGCGCCCTGCATGGAGCCTGCTTCTCCCTCTGCCTGTGTCTCTGCCTCTCCTCTCTGTCTCTGTGTCTCTCATGAATAAATAAATAAAATCTTTAAAAAAAAAATCTGCTTTGCTGGAACTTTTTAAGATTGAACTCTTAGTAGCCTCTTGAGGCCAGAGACAAGCGAAATAGTTATCATCAGACTTGTCTGCAATACCTATAGATTTGGGTGTTTTCCTCCTCTTGAGGTCCCCAAAATATTCTGAGGTCCCTATACCTGCCAGAAGTGACATTCTTTACTTACCTGCTAAGGCTACTGGAAATTCTGTAAGCAAGGTATCAGGTCAATATTTCCAGGCAACTCCCTGGCTCCATACGATCATCAAATTCCTTAAAGCTGTCTCAGCAAATCTGTGTCTATGCGTGTCTCTCAAATATGACATTCTAGTCAAAGCCTTGATAAAATAACCAATGCTTTCAGTGGTGTCCTGTTAAAAGGAGAACAGATTTTCATTGAACTTGTACAAATAATTATAATTGCTAAGGAAGAAAGAATACTCGTTGAGAGTTTCTGAATTTCAGAGGGTTCAGGTGGAGAGAAAATTTAAATACTCCAATTTGTTCATAAAGGAATATTTTATCATGTTTCTGTAAGTCATGAATATCTTTAGGGAAAACAGGACCTTGGGATCATGACCTGAGCTGAAGGCAGATGCTTAACCAACTGAGCCACCCAGGTGCCCCAGTGCTGATAACTTTAGACATGTCTATCTTCATTAAACTATCAATCTGATCCTCACAGTCAGTTTTTACCTGGGGCACCTGTGGGGAGATCTCAAGTGGGTGGTTTAAGTCCAGGGAGGGGTCCCTGGACGCTTTCATGTTGATTAGGGAGGTGCTCCAGTTTAAACCTCATAAGGAGCTGGCCCAGCAGCTTGGAGTGGCTCTTCACTCTTTGATAGCAAGGGCAGGAGGAGCAGGAGCCAAAGGCACCGGAGACAGTGAGGATGGTTTAGAGCCAGTTATGCAAGCTGTGCCCATCGTGGTGCAGAATCAGGAGGGGGACGTGGAGGCAGAAGAGGTGACGCACTGCCAGCAAGGCTGGAGGCAGATAAAAGCCCAGATGACACAGAAAGAGGACTTATGGCCCTAAGGCTCATCAACTTAGATGGATGAACATACACACATTTTCTTTCCACCAACAAAAAGTGAAAATAGGTAGTCCATGTCAGATAGAGAAGACAGGGAACCTCCCTGAAACCAATGGAGTTTTGGCAGCCAGTTGGGTATATTCCTTAAAGTCCATATCCTGAGGTAGACAAACCAGACAATTAGCTCTAGTCTCATAGCCACTAACCTGGGAAATTAATTAGAATCAAGCAGTATTCATCCATTCCTCTCAAGATGTATTCCAGATCTGACACACAAAAGCCTTAGCAAACAAACAGAAGATGAGTAACTCAGGAGTAACAGAGGGAGGCATGTACAGGATCATGGAAATTCTAAAAATAAGTAACATTTATATGAGCTAAGGAGAGGTGACAGGTCTTGAGGATACCATTAGGAGGAGGGTGAGAGGAGAGGAGATATTTAGAAAACAAAGATTGTGCTATTATGTTGGTAAGTGTCTAGGTAAAGTAGAATTTCTGATAATAGCTGTCTTCCTGGTATAAGCAAGCAATTGTGTGAGAAGTGAAGGGCTTTCCTGAATCTGCTAGGTTTTGATTTCTTTTAACTCAACATAATGTTCACACCAAAGTGGCCCATCTTGGGGTGGTCTGCCCTTGTCCCCTATACTTTTAAAGAAGAACAATTTTTTTTATATTTTGTTTTTTTTTTTTAATTTTTTATATTTTGGTGATGATCAGGATTTATCAGGATTTTTTTTATCATGACTTTGTTGTTGTAGCTAAGAAATCTTTGCCTGGCCCAGGGTTACCAAATGTTTTCTCCTGTATTTTCTTTTAGATGTTGCATAATTCTTGGTTTTGTATTTGGGCTTATGATCCTTTTCCTGTTAATTTTATGGATAGCCAGTTCCAGCATCATTAGTTGGAAGGACCATTTTTTTCTCCATTGAATCCCCTTTGTACTGTGCTGAAAATCAATTGATTATATATGTATGGATCTATTTCTGGAATCTGTTTTGTCCCATTGATCTATATGTCTGTCCTTCCACCAGTGCCACACTAACTTGACTACTACAGCCTTATGGTTAGATTGAAATCCAATCATGTGTCTTCCAGCCTGGCTTTCTTTTTCAAAATCGTTTTGACTATTAATAGATTTTTGCTTTTCCTTATAACTTTTAGAATCTATTTGTCAATTTCTACAGAAAGACATTGGTCATTGCTAGAACATTGATATAGTTGTTTTTTTTTTAAAGATTTTATTTATTTATTCATGAGAGACACAGAGAGAAAGAGAGAGGCAGAGATACAGGCAGAGGGAGAAGCAGGCTCCATGCAGGGAGCCTGACATGGGACTTGATTCTGGGTCTCCAGGATCATGCCCTGAAGGTGGCGCTAAACCGCTGAGCCACCCGGGCTGCCCAAACATTGATATAGTTTATTTTTGTTTATGGACTGTATGTACTATCACTTTCATAAACTCACTTTTTATTTATTTTTTAAAATTTCAAAAATTTTAAAGACTTTATTTATTCATGAGAGACAGGGAGAGGGAGAGAGAGAGGCAGAGACATATAGGCAGAGGAAGAAGCAGGCTGCATGCAGGGAGCCTGATGTGGGACTTGATCCCAGGACTCTAGGACCATGCCCTGAGCCCGACATGGGACTTGATCCTGGGTCTCCAGGATCATGCCCTGGGCCGAAGGCGGCACTAAACCGCTGAGCCTCCCGGGCTGCCCAATTGTATTTCTTTTTTGCCTTAGCTGCACTGCCTAGAACCCCTAGTATGTTTTTGAAAAGGAATAATGAAGGCCTATATTCTTGCCCTGTTCCTAATGTTTTGGGGAATGTATTCATTTTTTCATCAGTAAGTGTGATATGAGCTGTAGTTTCTTTGTAGGTGCTTTTTATTAGGTTGAGGAAGTTTCCTTATACTTTGCTGAGAGTTTTTGTCATGAACAGATGTTAAACTTTGTTAAATGCTTTTTCTACATCTAATGAGATAATTTTTGGTTTTCCATCAATTTGGTGCATGATTTTAATTTTGAATCAGCTTTGCATGCCCTTGGATAAAGCCTACTTGGTCGTGATGTATATCCTTTTTATATGTTGCTAAGTTTCAGTTGCTGACATTTTGTCATAGGTTTTGTATTTGTTTTGCTGTGATATTAGGGTCTCATCAAATGAGTTGGGAAGTATTCCTTCCTATTTTGTTTTCTGTTTTCTGGAAGGATTTGTGTAAAATTAGTACTATTTCTTTTTACTTTTTTTTTAAATTAGTACTATTTCTTATTTGGTAGAATTTTTTTTTTAAGATTTTATTTATTTATTCATGAGAGACACAGAGAGAGGCAGAGACATAGGCAGAGGGAAAAGCAGACTCCCTGTGGGGAGCCTGATGTGGGACTCTATCCCAGGACCCTGGGATCAGAACCTGACCCAGAGGCAGACACTGAACCACTGAGCCGCCCAGGTGCTCCTTATGTGGTAGAATTCACTAGTGAAGCCATTCTGCGGCTGGAGTTTTCAACTATGATTAAATTTTTCTTTAATGGGTAGAGTTTTTAGATTATCTGTTTCTTCTTGAGCAAGTTTTGATAGTATGCTTTTTCAGAAATATGTCTATTTCTTTTTTTAAAAAATTATTTATTTATTTATTTATTTGGGAGAGAAAGTGTGACCCCTGGTGGGGGGAGGGGCAGAGGAAGAGGGAGAAGGAGACTCCCCACTGAGCAGGGAACTGGACACAGGGCTCATTCCCAGGAACTCGAATTCATGACCTGAGCTGAAGGCAGAGACTTAACTGACTGAGCCACCCAGATGCCTCAGAAATGTATCTGTTTGGGACACCTGAGTGCTCAGTGGTTGAGCGTCTGCCTTTGGTTCAAGTGGTGGATCCTGGGGTCCTGCATTGGGCTCCCCACAGGGAGCCTACTTCTCCCTCTGCTTATATCTCTGCCTCTGTGTCTGTGTCTCTCATGAATAAATAAATAAAATCTTTTTTTTTTAAAGTGTCTGTTTGAATGAAGTTGTTGGATTTATAGGTATAGAGTTGTTAGTAAAATTTATTATTTTAATATCTGTTGGATTTGCCTAGTGCTATCTCTTCTCTCATTCTTGATATTGGTAATTTGTCTCTTTTTTTTAATCTTCATGAATCTGGCTTTGTATTTATGAATTATATTAATTTCTTTTTAAAAGAGCCAGCTTTTGGTTTTATTGATTTTCTCTATTTTTCTGTTTTCAATTTTATTGATTTTTTAAAAATATTTTGTTTTTAAGCAATCTCTATACCCAACATAGGACTGGAACTCATGACACCAAGATCAAGAGTCACATGCTGTACTGACTGAGCTAGCCAGGCACCCAATTTTATTGATTTTTTTAAAGTAATCTCTATCTTCAATGTGGGCTTGAACCATCATGACCCCAAGATCAAGCATCGCATGCTCTTAACAACTGAGCTAGCCAGGCCCCATTCAATTTCATTGATTTTGGTTTTATTGATATTGCTTCCTTCCTTTTGTTTTCTTTGAATTTATTTTATTTCTTTTTTCCCCTCCGCTTTCTTAAAGTAGAGGTTTAGGTAGTGTTTAATATAAATATTTAATTATATGAATTTCCCAGGAACATTTGTATTTCTGTTCTATAAATTTTGATGTTGTGTTTTCATTGTTGTTCAGTCGAAGTATTTTTTTAAGTCTTCTTTCTTTTTAATTTTTTTTAAAAATTCATTTATTTCAGAGAGAGAGAACTTGTGCATGCACACACGCACATGAATGGGGTGGCGGGGTGGGGGAGACAAAGGGCGAGGGAGAAGCAAACTCCCTGCTTAGTGGGGAACCCAATGTGGGGCTTAATTCCAGGACCCTGAGATCATACCCTGAGCTGAAATCAAGAGTTAGACGCATAGCTGACTGAGCCACCCAGGTGCTCCCAGGCAAAATATTTTCTGATTTTCCCTGTGATTTCCTCTTTGACCTGTAGGTCATCTAGGAGTGTTTTTTTTTTCTAGATATTAGGGCATTTTCCAGATATTTTTGTTTTTATTGATTTCTACTTAATTTCACTATGGTAAAAAACAAATTTCAGGTTAAAAATCTTTTTTTAATTTGTTGAGATTGGTTTTATGGCTCATGATATGGTCTGTCTTATGGAATGCTCCATGTGTACTTGAAGAGAATATATTGCTCTTGTTGGGTTGGAGTGTTCTGTAAATTTGACAGCGTTCTATCAACCAAGTGTTCAGTATCTTTATTGACTTTTTGTATACTTGTTCCATCAGTTACAGAGAGAGAAGTGTTAAAGTCCTTAACAGTACTTGTGGATTTTTCTACTTCTCTTTTTATCAATAACTTTGCCTCATTTATTTTAACACCCAATTGTTAGGTGCATAAACACTTAGGATTTTTCAGTGTTTTAGGAAAATTGATCCCATAATTGTCATGTAATAATTCTTTTTTATACCGCAAAATTTTCTTTAAAGTATATTTTGATGATAACATAGTGACTCTAGCTTTCTGTTGATTAGTGTTTGCATGTTTTTTTTTTCCCTTGTCCTACTTTTAACTACATGTCTATGTTTATTTTTTTTTAATATTTTATTTATTTACTCATGAGAGACACAGAGAGAGAGAGAGAGAGAGAAAGGCAGAGACACAGGCAGAGGGAGAAAAGCAGGCTCCGTGCAGGGAGCCCGACGTGGGACTCGATCCCAGGTCTCCAGGATCACACCCTGGGCCGAAGACAGCGCTAAACCGCTGAGCCACCGGGGCTGCCCACATGTCTATGTTTAAAGTGAATTTCTGCTGTCTTGGGTCTCTCATTCCAAGTTTTTCTTAGGTTTGACTTTTTACAAAAAGCCTTATGAAGGGGGCACCTGGGTGGGTCTGTGGTTGAGCATCTGGCTTTGATTCAGGTTGTGATCCCAGGGTCCTGGGATGGAGGACCCCACAGGGAACCTGCTTCTCCTCCTGCCTATGTCTCTGCCTCTCTCTGTGTGTCTCTCATGAATAAATTTTAAAAATCTTAAAAAAAATTAATAATAAAGGGAGAAGCAGGCCACCCTGCAGGGAGCCCAACGTGTGGGACTCGATCCCAGAACCCCGGGGTCACGACTTGAGCCAAAGGCAGATGCTCAACCACTGAGCCACCCAGGCATCCCTCCACATTATTATTACTGATACCTGTTATTGTCTTTCTTTATGGTAATAGTCATTCTAGTGCTGTGAGGTAATATGTCATTAAAGTTTTGATTTGCTTTTCCCTGGTGTCTAGTGATGTGGAACATCTTTTCATGTGCTTATTGGCCATTTACATATCTTATTTTGTTGTGATTCTGGGGTTTCTGGGATTAAGTCCTGCATCAGGCTCCCCATAGGGAGCCTGCTTCTCCCTCTGCCTATGTCTCTGCCTCTCTTTTGGTGTCTTTCATGAATAAATAAAATCTTTAAAACAAAACAAAACTGTAGTTATTATGCTATCCATGACTTTATTTATTTTATAACTGGAAGTTTATACCTTTTAATTTCTTTCTTTTTAATGTCTGAATAATATTCCATTGTATATTTTACTCATTTTCTTCATTCGTCTATCAGTAGACACTTTATTTATTTATTTATTTATTTACTTACTTACTTACTTACTTATTTATTTGGGTAATCTCTATGCCCAAAGTGGGGCTCAAACTCATGAACTCAAGATTAAGAATTGCATACTCTGCTGATAGCCAGCCAGGTGCCTATAGGTTGTTTCCATTTTTTGACTATTACAAATAATTCTGCAGGTAACATGGGGTGCGTCCATGTTTGTGAGTTAGTGTTTTTATTTTCTGCAAATAAATACCCAGAAATGAAGTTAGTAGATCATATAGAATTTCTAGTATTGGTTTTTTTAGGAACTTCCATATTCTTTTATATAGTGGCTACACTAATTTACATTCCTACCAACATTGCACAAGGGTTCCCTTTTTCTCCATATCCTCACTAATGCTTATTTCTTGTCTTTTTGAGAACAGCCATTCTAACATGTATGGGGAGATATCTCATTGTGGTTTTGATCTGCATTTCCCTGGTAATTAATGATGTACATTTTTTTCATCCCTGTTGGCCATCTGTATGTCTTTTCTGGAAAAGTGTCTATTGAGATTCTCTTCCCATTTATTTATTTTTTATTTTTTAAAAAATTTTATTTATTTACTCATGAGAGACACACACACACAGAAAGGCAGAGACACAGGCAGAGGGAGAAGCAGGCTCCATGCCCGGAGTCTGATGCGGGACTCAATCCCAGGTCTCCATGATTAGGCCCTGGACTGAAGGTTGGCGCTAAACCGCTGAGGCTACCCTCTCTTCCCATTTATAATCAGACTGTGGTTTTGCTATTGAGTTGTGTGAGTTGGTTATATTTTGGATATTAATTCTTTCTCAAATACTGTGTATGATTTGTAAGTATTTTCTCCTGCTTAGTAGGTTACCTTTTCATTTTGTTGATAGTTTCCTTTGCTGGGCAGAAGCTTTTTAGTTTGATGTGCCACTTACTTTTAATTTTGCTGCTTTACTTTTAGTCTTTTTTCTTTTTTTAAAAAAGAATTTATTTATTTATTGGAGAGAGAACAGGAGAGAGAGAGACAGAGAGAGAGAGAGAATGCATGAGGAGGGACAGAGGGAGAAGTAAACTCTCACTGAGCAGGGAGTCTGATGCAGTACTCCATTCCAAGACCCTGGGATCATTGACCTGGGCTGAAGGCAGATATTTAACCACTGAGCTACCCAGGCGCCCTACTTTTAGTCTTAAATCCAAAAAATTATTGCTAAGACCTTTATCAAGGAGTTTATTGCCCATGTTTTCTTCTAGGAATTTTATAGTTTCAGGTCTTACATTCAAGTCTTTAACCCATTTTGAGTGAATTTTTGTGTATGGTGTAAGATAGGGCTCAGTTTCATTCTCTCTCTCTCTCTCTCTCTTTTTTTTTTTTTTTTTAGTTTCATTCTTTTATATGTGGCTGTCCAGTTTTCCCAGCACTATTTATTGAAGAGATTGTTCTTTCCATATTATTTGTCCTTGGCTCCTTTGTAGTAAATTAATTGACCATATATATATTAAAGAATTAATACCAATTCTTCTCAAACTATTCCACAATGTAGAAAAGAAGGGAGTACTGCCACACTCATTTTATGAGGCTTACATCACCCTGATACCAAAACCAGACGAAGATGCTAGAAGAAAAGAAAATTACTGGCCTGTGTGCCTGATGCACATAGACACAAAAATCCTCAACAAAATATTAGCAAACCAAATTCAACAATACATGAAAAGGATCATACAAAATGATCAAGTATGATTTATTCCAGGGATACAAGGATAGTTTAATATCTGCCAGTCAATGTGATGCACTACATTAACAAAATAAAGGATAAAAATAATATGATCATCTCAATAGATACAAAAAAGCATTAGACAAAAAAATTCAACATTTTTTAATGATAAAAACTCTCAAAATAGGGTAAAGAGGGAACATACCTCTACATAATAAAAGCCATATATGACAAGCCCATAGTTAACATTATACTCAACAATAAACAGCTGGAAGCTTTTCCTCTAAGATCAGGAACAAGACAAGGACGCCCATTCTTGTCACTTTGATTCAACATATTACTGAAAGTCAGCCAGGGTAATTAGGCAAGAAAAAGAAATAAAAGAGATCCAAATAAGAAAGGAAGAAGTAAGACTGTCAGTATTTGCAGATGGCATTTTTAAAAGCTTTAAGAAAGTAGATAAATCTGGAGTGCTTGCCTGACTCATTCGGTGGAGCATGTGACTCTTGATCTCGAAGTCATGAGTTCAAGCCCCACGTTGGGTCTAGAGCTTACTTAAAATTTGAAAAAAAAGATAATTTTCAAGTACTAATATTTTGTAATATCAGCTGTTAGAGATGCTATATAATCGATCTAAATTGACATAAGTAACTGAGATTGAAATATAAGAGTTCTGATTTTTAGGATTTTCACTTGTATATTTAACTATACCCCCTTATTTCATCAAATAAATCTTAGGTAATTAGATAAAAATAATACTTGATTTTTTTTCCCACTTTCAGTGTTAAATGTTTACAAAAATCAGTAAAGGATTCTTATCACATAATATGTAGACCATGTGCCTGTGAACTTGAAGTTTGCGCAAAATGTGGAAAGAAAGAAGACATTGTTATTCCGTGAGTATTTTTTTTTTTTTTAATGTTTGGAATTTACTCTTTTAGTAAGTGTTTTTTAATGTGTAGAATTTTCTTTTAAGAAAACATCTAGTAGCTCTGAGAGTCTTATGGTAGTGTGTATCACACCCTATTTAGACTTCTTTTTTCTACCTACCAGGAAAAAGTCCTAATTATTTGTTACATTTTTCTATCATTCCAGTAAAAATAAATATATATTTGTAGGAAATTAAAATATTTAGCCATGAGGTTCACATTCATCACTCATCCAAGAAGAATTTACTCATTATGCAACTACTTTACTTTAATGGACATCACATATTAATTTCTTCGAGCCTACTTTATTGACTACAGTGTTATAATTGATTGGATCTTGACTGACGTTAACCTTCAAGGATCTTTTTCTCTGTACTAATTTTATTAGACTCTCTTAATCAGGAAATGTACTATAAAGTTCTTTTCAATCTGCAGTTAAATAATGAAAGCCTGAGAAATAAAGATAAATTTTTTTAACTTTTTATTTTTAGGTTTAATAAGGAACCAGAAAAGACAGAAAATCCTGAAATTAATCTACATTCCAACCACAGAAGTTGTAGAAGAAATGAAGAAAGTGATGATGACTTAGATTTTGATATTGATTTAGATGACCCAAAAGATAATCAAGTAGATTAATATTTTAAAAGTCAGTTTGAAAACATGAAATTCTGCAGAACTTTTGACTTTTGAGACTTTTACACAAAAATACTGTGAAATCCTAGTGAGATAAATAGCAAAAACCTATGGAAAACAAGCAAAATTCATACATGGACAATTTGAATTATGCATGATACTTGGATAATTAAATACTTTCTTCCAAAGTTAATTATAATAAATTTTAAGTAGCAGATACTGGATTATCTGCCAAAATGAGTATTAAGATATCATATTGCGGGCAGCCCTGGTGGTCCAGTGGTTTGGTGCTGCCTTCAGCCCAGGGCCTGATCCTGGAGACCCGGGATCAAGTCCCACGTCAGGCTCCTTGTGTGGAGCCTGCTTTTCCCTCTGCCTGTGTCTCTGCCTCACTCTTTCTCGCTCTCTCTCTCTTATGAGTGAATAAATAAAATAAAATAATATATCATATTGCATATGGGAATTATTTAGAAGAGTATATTATCTGATACCAAACTAAACAAGATTCAGAATTGTTGGTTGTTACAATAATATAATACTATCTCATTAATACTATCTCAATAATATAATACTATCTCATGGAAAAATCAGATGATATTACTAGTGCTAGCCTCAAAAATTCGTCCTCATTAAATATCTTTTCATAGATTGACCTCAAATAAATGGCCCACATAACAAAGCCCACTTACTTATAAGTTTGCTTGTTATAAAAATCTCATTATTTTTTAAATAATAATGTTTAACAAGTGTATACAGCTTTTCTTTCAAAGTATTTTTACAGGGATGCCTGGGTGGCTCAGCGGTTTGGCATCTGCCTTCAGCCCAGGGCGTGATCCTGGAGACCTGGGATCAAGTCCCACATTGGGCTCCCTGCATGGAGCCTCCTTCTGTCTCTGCCTCTGTCTCTGCCTCTCTCTCTGTGTCTCTCATGAATAAATCAATAAAATCTTTAAAAAAAGAAAAACGTATTTTTACATACCTGATTGTAGTTTTTTACCTCCCTTCCTTTGCAAAATATACATACAGGAAAAAATGAATAAAATTCATATGCATAGTTTAATAAATAATTATTAAGGAAAGTCATACATCTGTCATTCAGATGAAGAAACTACTTTTAAACAATAAAAATGAGCTTATCTGATTTTTAATCTTTTTTCTTTCTATTTTGAAATATCTCAAACCTAAAGAAAACAGCAAAATAGTACAATGTATATACTTGTATATATAGTATATTCTTCATCTAGATTCATAATTGATTTGCTACATGATTTTCATTGTATCTCAAGAGATTGATATAGATATATATTTATTGAACCATTTGAAAATAAGTGGCAAACACTGGTTTCGAACTTTATATGAACAGACTTATACCATGCATGTTATTTTATATCTCTATTTTATTGTTTGTGAGATTGATCCATGTTGTTGTAAGAGCTCCAATTTGTTCATTTTATGTTACTGTGTTTTATTCCATTGTCTTTACATATCACGATTTATTTATCCTCTTTAATGTTGAGGGATATTTGAGTTATCTTAAGATTTTCCTAGTGCAAAGAATACTCCTATGAGCATTGTTACATGTGTTTCTTGGTACATATGTCTCTTTTCTTGGTACACGTTTCTATTAGATATATATCTAGCAGTAGTATAGGCCATCCAGCCATATGCATATGCATCTTCAGAATTACTGTATAATGCCACGCTATCTTTCCAGAGGAATTGTTATCTCCTTTTCCCACAGCAACATATTACGTGCTCTGTATCCTTTCTAACACTTGATCTTTAAATTTCTATCAGTTTGATAAGTGTGCAATGTATGCTTTTGTCTTATTAATTTATAATTTATATGTATATTTATGCATATACACACATATATGTACCACATCTTTTTATCCTTTCATCTATGGATGGATGGACACTTACATTGCTTCCATATCTAGGCTATTGTAAGTAATGCTGCAATAAACATAGGGCTGCATATATCTTTTCAAATTAATGTTTTTGTTTCCTTTGGGTAAATTCCCAGGGGATGGGATTGCTGGATCATATAGTATTTCTATTTTTATTTTTTATTTATTTTTTTGAATTTATTTATTTATTCATGAGAGACACAAAGAGGGGGGAGGCAGAGACACAGGCAGAGGGAGAAGCAGGTTCCATGCAGGGAGCTCGACGTGGGACTCAATCCCCTGTCTCCAGGATCACGCCCTGGGCTGAAGGCGGCGCTAAACCACTGAGCCACCTGGGCTGCCCAGTATTTCTATTTTTAAAGAAATGTTTTTGAGGAAACTTCATACTGTTTACCATAGTGGTTGCACCAACTGACATTCCCATGAACAATACACAAGGGTTCCCTTTTCTCCACATCCTCACCAGTATTTGCTATTTCTTCTTTCTGAGAGTGGCCATTGTGATGAAGTGTGAGATGATTGCTCATTGTGGTTTTGATTTACATTTTCCTGATGATTAGTGATGTCAAGCGAGCATCCTTTCACGTGTCACTTGGCCACCTATATGTCATCTTTGGAAAAATGTCTATTCAAACCCTCTACCCGTTTTTAATCAGATTTTTTGTTTAAAAATATAAAATCTTATCAAAACATTAAGGAAAATGGACATATAGATGGAGAAAGATAAACAGAGAGAGATAACCGTGTTCATGCTGGGAAAGTTTCAATATTCTAAGCTTACAGTCTTACAGAAAGTTTCCCATAAATTTGTGTGGCTCACCTTTTTGCATATAACCTTATTTTCTGGACCAGGTAAGTTTTGTGGCTAAAGAGCCAACTAAATGATTATATTCCCATCTGAATGAGTCATAACTCAGATTACCTTCTCAGGAGAGAAATTTAACAAAGAGCATCACCTAGTGACATATCCTAATATCTACATTTATGTCTTTAGTGCTTAGAAAAGTTTTGTTTTGTTTTTTAAGCAGACATAAATTTGTTATATTTAGTTCATTTATTATTATTATTACTATTTTAAGAATTATTTTGTCTCAGGCAGCCCTGGTGGCTCAGTGGTTTAGCGCCCCCTGCAGCCCAGGGCGTGATCCTGGAAACCCTGGATCGAGTCCCACATCGGGCTCCCTGCATGGAGCCTGCTTCTCCCTCTGCCTGTGTCTCTGCCTTTCTCTGTCTCTATGAATAAATAAATAAAATCTTAAAAAAAAAAAAAAAGAATTATTTTGTCTCATCTAAACATTTCATTGGAACTCAACATAGATTTAATCCTGCTGTGTCACTTACTAGCTGTATGTCTTAGTACAAATTAATCTTTCGGTGCCTTGGTTTTCATTAGGTTGATAGAAGGATTAAATGTGGACACCTGGGTGGCTCAGTAAATTAAGTATCTGCCTTCAGCTCAGGTCGTGATTCCAGGGTCCTGGGGTTGAGCCTGGCATCGGGCTTCCTGCTCAGCAAAGGACCTCTACTGTTCCCCCTGCTTATTCTCTCTCTCTCTCTGTTAAGTAAATGAATAAAATCTTGGGGAAAAAAAAGAAGGATTAATTGCATTAATATGGGAAATGCTTAGAACCTGTAAGAACACCATACAATTGGTTTATCATTACTATTTGATTATATATAGATTAATCGGTAACAAATTAAAATTATTGATTAGTAACAAAGACAGCAATTTAGCTGTTTGCCTACATTCTGCAAGTTATATATGTAAACATATATATATATATATATATATATATATATATATAAAACAGAATATATATATAAATCCCATATATAGGGACAGCAGAATAATATATATATAAATATGGGATATAAATAACATACATATATATGGAATTCTGTTACTTGCAGATCCATGCTATCTGGTTCCAGAGTGTTTTTTAACTCTGTACTATAGTACTACTCTATCACACATCAAAAGCAGTTCCAAAGGTAAATAGAGAAAACTATATTAGATGGAGGACATGAAATGGAACTTAATTTGCAACAATTAACAAAAGTTATCTTTTCAGAAATTATTTATTTATTTGTTTGTTTGTTTGTTCATGAGAGACAGAGAGAGGCAGAGACATAGGCAGAGAGAGAAGCAGGCTTCATGTAGGGAGCCTGACATGGGACTTGACCCCAGGATTTCAGAATCATGCCATAGGCCAAAGGCAGGTGCTCAACTGCTGAGCCACCCAGGTGTCTCCAGAGACAACTTTTTATCAGGTGGAGACAGACAATGAGCATTGAACAGAAGAAGCAGATTATATTAGAAGGTGAAAAGTGCAACAGGAAAAAACAAGGAATGATTTGGTGATTAGGAATCTAAGGGCTTGGATGGCATAGGGATTTGGGTGTACAAGTTGATGGCAAGTGGGCTATGATTTTTAAATAAGGTGCCCAGAGAGACACGTTGGAGAAGAACATTCCAGGCAGAGGAACTACTGCAAGATTTTGCCACATGTATTCAAGGGACAGCAAGGAAGGAAAGGAATGATTACATTGGAGAGTCATAAGATACCAGGGAGGTAGTGGATGGCCAGGTCATATGAAACCTCCTTTAAAAAAAAAATTATTTATTCATGAGAGACACACAGAGAGAGGCAGAGAATAGGCAGAGGGAGAAGCAGGCTCTCTGTGGGGAGCCTGATGTGGGACTCAATCCTGGGACCCCAGACCTGAGCCAGAGACAGATGCTCAACCACTGAACCACCTCGGTGCCCCATTTGATTCTTTTTTTATTGATTATAACTGTCGAAATATTCCATGTTACCTCTTTCATGCATCTTTTTCTCTTTGATATATGTTCATTACAGTTATTTTGAAGTCCTTTTTCACTTTTGTTTGCTTTTATTGATTATTTTATCCTGATTATAGACACTTGGTCTTGTTTTGTACATCTAGTAATTTTTATTGTACGCTAGAAATTGTGGATGATACATCATTGAGGGTTCCTCTAAAAACCAAATTGCTCCAGATCAACTTGATCCTGTCAAAAGGAGTTTAGGCTTTGTTTCAGTTTCACATTTATTTCTAGAGTTTCTTATTCCTGTCTCTTACTCCTCAAGTATTGTCTTTATACCTGGGCATAATATTTCCTGGGTCTTAATGTGGGTAAGGCCAGACTCCAACCCTGCATGACCTCTGATATCTCTATCTGGCTCTAAGTCTTTTGGCAGCTGTTTTCTGCTAGGACTTCTTCTTTTTTTTTTTTTTTATTTATGATATTTATGATAGTCACAGAGAGAGAGAGAGGCAGAGACACAGGCAGAGGGAGAAGCAGGCTCCATGCACCAGGAGCCCGACGTGGGATTCGATCCCGGGTCTCCAGGATCGTGCCCTAGGCCAAAGGCAGGTGCTAAACCGCTGCGCCACCCAGGGATCCCTCTGCTAGGACTTCTTGAGTTGTGCCCTGGGGTTGTGTGGCTTTGGAGAGTAAGGAATGACCAGAGAAGCAGAAGGAGAACCCAGAAAGCATATCCTGAAAGGCAAGGGGCATGTGAATTAGTGCCAAATGTATCCTGATACTGTTCAAAACTAAGCCCTTTCAATGATAAGCTCATCAAATGTTCATCATGACTCTGTAGTGATAACAATCATTATCCATATTTTCTTTGGTTTTTGTTTTTAAAGATTTTATTTATTCATGAGAGACATAGGCAGAGGAAGAAGCAGGCTCCCTGCAGGGGAAGACTCTATCCCAAGGCACTGGGATCACAACCTGAGCCAAAGGCAGACACTCCGCCACTGAGCCACCCAGGCATCCCCAATCATTATCCATGTTAACAGATGAGAGATTAAGCTAAGTAATTTGACATACAACTGAAAAGTATTAGGTCTAGGTTGTTTTTTTTTTTAATTTGTATTTATTTATGATAGTCACAGAGAGAGAGAGAGAGGCAGAGACACAGGCAGAGGGAGAAGCAGGCTCCATGCACTGGGAGCCCGACATGGGATTCGATCCCAGGTCTCCAGGATCGCGCTCTGGGCCAAAGGCAGGCACCAAACCGCTGCACCACCCAGGGATCCCTAGGTCTAGGTTTTGAACCTATACAGTCATCTGATCCCAGAACCTACTCTGCATATTTAGTATGCATGAGAATAGTATGTCAGTTGCTGACAGGATAACTCCACTGTTTTCCATCCTGTTATTATTCCAGGACTCTGCTGATAAAACTCTAGAACCACTAGATCTGAGGCATCATTGGAGAGTGCTCATTGCATTCTCCTTGAATTCACATCACTTTGTTTATAATCCCTTCCATGACTGTGGTTTTCTACCTCTGAGTCCTAATTTCTGTAATATTTCTGAGTAGGTGATGTCTCTTTATTTCGAGATCGACTTGCATAATGGAAAGAATATAGGTGTTTGCAAGCAGTTCTGAATATATCCAGTAGGTTATATTGGGAAGGTCAGTTGCAGTGATTATCTTTTAATACATTAATAATTATTAGGAGAAGAAAAAGTTGTATGTACTTGGTACGAATGGTTTTCTTTTATCATGTAAGATAGATGGCAGTTTTCTGAGTAAGCATTCTTCAGTTTTCAGGTGACTAAGCTAAGCTCAGAGGTTAAGTAACTTGCCACAGTCAGAAAGATAATAAGTAATAAACCTAAGATTCAAACCAAGTCTGTATGGCTCCAAAGCCTGTATTATTTCAACCACATTTGTGCAAAATTACCCATGTTCCATGTTCCTAAATGTTTTTTTTTTCTTTAAGTGAATTTGTAACAACATAAACGTGAACACACCTCTCTCTATTCCTTCTTACTGTCTTCCTCTTTCTAGGTCTTTTCCTTCCCTTGTAACATTAGTTGCAATGATTGCCCTCAAAAGCTACATTTTTTTTTTTAAAAAAAAGAGAGTTTATAAATATCCTCCATATAACTTGTGTCATAGAATTTTGTCACTCACGGGGGGCACCTGGTTGGCTCAGTCAGTTAAGCATCTGCCTTCTGCTCAGGTCATGATCCCAGAGTCCTGGGATCAAGTAAGTCCCATATCCAGGTTCCTGCTCAGCGGGGAATCTGTTTTTCTCTTTCTCTCTCTCTCTCTCTCTCTCTCAAATAAATAAATAAATAAATAAATAAATAAATAAATAAAATGTTTCAAAAAAACAATTTTGTCACTCATGATGTTCTAATTTGTGTGTAATATTGAATGTTGCAAGACCATTTTCCACAGTTTTTACTGGCAACCCTTATGTAGTCACGGGAATATGTTGGAATTACATACTTAGCTCTATAGTGAGTCCCACAATTCCGTCAGTAATTATACAGATGGAAATAATTATGCATTCCCAAATCTCTTACATAAGACTTTTTAAGAAATTAAAGTACCAGGCTTTCAAGAGATATTACTACGTAAAATTACACATGAAGTTGCACCTTTTATTTCTACACATGCTTAAAAATGAAAAAATTTTTATAATCTTAAAAATGGTTCGTTTAAAAGGAAAAATGTGCATTATCATAAAATGTATAGTTGGTACTTGTGTTCATATGGAAGATTTATTTATTTATTTTTAAGATTTTATTTATGTATTTATTTTTAAGATTTTATTTATTTATTCACAAGAGATATGGAGAGAGACACAGGGAGAGGGAGAAGCAGGCTCCATGCAGGGAGCCTGAGGTGGGACTTAATCCCAGGACTCCAGGATCACGCCCTGGGCTGAAGGCAGCGCTAAACTGCTGAGCCACCGGAGTTGCCTTCATATAGAAGATTTAAGGGGCACTTGGGTGGCTCAGTTGGCTAAGTGTTGGACTCTTGGTTTTAGCTCGGGTTGTGATCTCACTCATGGTTGTTAGATCAAACCCCATGTCAGACTCTGTGCTCAGCTGGGAGCCTGCTTAAGATTCTGTTGCTCCCTCTCCCTCTACCCCTTCCCCCTACTTATGTGTGTGTGTGCTCTCTCTCTCTCTCTCTAAAAAAAAAAAAAAAAAAAGGAAGATTTAAATATATATATTGGCTATGAAAATACAGTAGTACCTAAGTGTTCAGAAGTGGACTGATATAATATTTTCTCAAAAATTGGTTTAGAAGTTTCTGTAACCTTTAGAAATATTAATTTGAAGTATATAAATTAAATTTTATTATTAAATATTTAGATGTGTATTATTAAATACTACTTTTTCATTATTCTTTAAAGGTTTTGCTTTTTTTGTTTTTTTTTTTAGTTTTAAGTAATCTCTACACCCAATGTGGAGCTTGAACTTACAAATCTTGGTATCAAGAGTCACATATTCTACCAACTAAGCCAGCCAGGCACCCCAAGTTTTTCTTCAGTGTCTCAAAGCAAATCAAGGGGCCACTTGGGTGGCTCAGTGATTGTCTGCCTTTGGCTCAGGTCATGATCCTGGAGTCCTGGGATCGAGTTCCACATCGGGCTCTGCATAGGGAACCTGCTTATCCCTCTGCCTGTGTCTTGGCCTCTCTTTCTGTGTCTCTCATGAATAAATAAATAAAATCTTTAAAAAAATAAAGCAAATCAAATGTCTTTGAACTCAACATTAACAAAATTATAATTAACCTTTTAAAAAGTAACATTGTCCATTGATGAACCTGACATATGGTGAGCAAAAGAATCCAAACAAAATGATATGTATTTTATGATTCTGTTGATACATAAGTTTAAAAATAATTAAAACTAATTTTTCATGATAGACATAATGAAAAACGATAGGAGAGTGGTTACTTTTGGGGGTGTGGTATTAATGAGGAAAGGGCACGAGAGAAACTTCTGGAGTGCTAGAATCATCTGATCTTGATCTAGGTGATGGTTGCACTAAGGCATAGAAATATAAAAGTCAAAAGTACTTGGGTGGCGGGTAAGTGTCTGACTCCAGCTCAGGTCATGATCCAAGGATCGAGCCCTGTGTCAGGTTCTCTGCTCAGTGGTGAGTCTACTTGTCCTTCTTCCTCTGCCCCTTCTCCTGCTCAAGCTCTCTCTTTCTCAAATAAATAAATAAAATCTCAAAAAAAAAGAAAGAAAGAAAGAAAGAAAGAAAGAAAGAAAGGAAGGAAGGAAGGAAGAAAGAAAGAAAGAAAGAGAAAGAAAGAAAGAAAGATATAAAATTCAACACTTGGGTTTTGTTCACTTTATTGTATGTAACTGTTACCGGAATTTGAAAATAATTATAACACTAAATTAAAGGCACTTAACAGAATACTGTTGTCAAAACCATGCCTTGAAATAAAGCAACATAAATGTTTACTTCAGGAGAGTAGGAGGTAGAGTGACTTAGAGACAGAAGGATGTTTACATCCTAACCTTGCCTGCTACTCGTTGTAGGACCCTGGACCAGTTTCCTTACATTTGTGAAATTCCCTTGTGTGTACCTTACCTATTTGTAAAGTGAGGATAGTGACTTCTAAAGTGTAAGATTTTTGGAAGTGTTAAATATAGTATCTATGAAGCTCTTGGCTATAGTAGGTGCTCCATTCATGATGTTTATAAATATTATGTTATAAATTTTGGTTTTGACATTTCCTTTCAAATTATCCTACTGGGGTAAGAACTAGGTAAAGTGGAAATTCTTGGGTTAGGAAAAAGAAAAAAAAAATTCTACTGACATTGAAAGAGAAGAAGCAGACTTCTTGAAAGCTTTTGTATAAGAAATGTCAGAACTAAAAAAAAAAAAAAAAGGAAATGTCAGAACTGCTATTTGCTATTTTTAGTACTTGAGAGGCATAGACCCTTTAGTGATAACATACACAAATGTGAGTGCAATAAACAAGCTTTAGAAACAATATTTCTTTTTTTAAATATTTTATTTATTTATTCATAGAGACACACAGAGAAAAGAGAGAGAGAGAAAGAGAGGCAGAGACACAGGCAGAGGGAGAAGCAGGCTCTATGCAGGGAGCCTGACATGGGACTTGATCCCGGGTCTCCAGGATCACACCCCAGGCTGCAGGCAGCACTAAACCGCTGCGCCACCGGAGCTGCCCTAGAAACAATATTTCTGACAGTAAATAACTTTACAAACTGCCTTTCATTCCTTTGTTAAGGCAGAGTAATGGCATAATGCCACATACAGAGAAATTCTGAGAAACTTCAATAGATCAAATGATCCAAAATTTTCTATTTTAAAATTACATAATGAATGAAGAAGAGAGAGTTACTTATGAAAGCATATGCCATTACCCTGAACTTTTCTTTAAATTATAAATTTGCATGTTTACATTACAAATACAAGTTTTTATGTAATTGTGGCCCGATTTATTCCACTTTATATTTTAATCTAGTCACAAATTTATTTGTTGAAAATATTTTCTTTAATCTGTAAAAGAGTATTTTCCTTGAAAAAATATGGTAACACGGGGAACAATGACCTAAATGACCAATATAGGAAATGAATTGGCCCTGGGGAAACTGCCAGGACCAGGTGAGGTTAGGAAGGATGGTCTCTTACCGGATGAAAGTGACGTCCCTTAGCAGAGGATATTACAGCATGTCCGCAAAGTCAGGAAGCACAAGATAAACCGACTTTTAAACTATGTTATTTACACTTTCAAATAGTATACTCAGTATGTGTTCTGGTGAAGTTTGCTAAAGCAATAGGTCCAATTGTTATTCTGGAAAAAAAAAATATAATGAATACACCACAGAGTGTCCAGAACATCTGGTAACACAGGAAGAATAGTGTATTTATTATGCGTCACCCACAAGCATACTGAACATACTATTTGGAAGTGCAACTGAACAGTTATACACTGTTTAAAAATAAGTTTCTCCTATGTTTCTCGCCTTTGCAACACTTGTGGCTGCCAGCTGAACAAGGCAGGTGCAGAGCGAGTGGCTGCCAGTGGACAGTGACAAAAACAAAACTTACTGAAACAGACAAGTGTTTCTTATAAATAATTTGGAAACGATTTTGGAACCCATTTCTTGGCAATGAAAACAGTACATTTCAGATCCGATTAAGTGATTGATTTATACGTGGGAAGTCCTCAATCGGTAATTCCAGAAATACTTAAATGATGCTGTGCCACTGTCGGTAAAGTTGAGAGGATATCCTACAGAAAAATGAAAATCCCAGAGGAAAGAAGCTCCCTGGGGGTATGCTGTCTCTGCACGGTCATGGTCATTAGCACTGTAGAACGGTAGAAACACACTGGTTACAACTGCAATGGGCCCTGGGGTGGATAGATTGGAGACAAAACAGGATTCCACGAACTGGCTCCCTTATTTGTTTGGACAGACATCCAACCAGTCAACTTTTCTGTATTTTTCCAGTCATATGACTTCCTCTTTTCCTGTGATCCACTTGTCAAAAACATTTTGCCTACATGTGGAACAAGCCTGTAGTCCAAAAATCAGTCCTGTTCTTCTCAGCTGTAAACTGACTGTGGAGAGGACTACACACACCATGGAATTGACTTTAAAGTAGTATTTTTGCTTTTTTTTTTTTCAATGCTTCATTGGGTGGCAAAAAGATTTTGAGGGACTTTCAACTCTGGGGCCGCTGACCCCACCATTATGCATGAAGCCCATGAATCCATAGGTGCACTCAGCACTGTCAGTATAATAATGTCTTGCATACCCATCTACTATTTTTGTATGTCCTAGATGTGACTAGTTAATGCAAATTCAAATTATTACTGAGTTCACAGTATTCCTTAAACGATCTATTTCCTTGATTTATACTAAAGGTTCAATTAGAATATGTAAGACTGTCACTGTTTTTGCTGTTAAAAAGGAATTCTCGGCCTGGGAATGGTTGGGAACCACTGATAAAAACTATAGCCTCATTGTGCTGTAAACTCTGTTAAATTCTATGAAAGTTTTTTTCTACAACGTAATGATAATTTTGTCTCTGTACTTTTTGCATGCTTTTTTGAGGTATAATTTACATACCATAAAATTCACCCATTTTAAGTGTAAAATTTATGATTTGGTAAATTTACAGTGTTGTGCAATTATCACCACAGTCCAATTTTAGTATGTTCCCATCACCTCAAAAAGATCTGTCATGGACAGTTTT
Source organism: Vulpes vulpes (assembly GCF_048418805.1). NCBI lineage: Eukaryota > Metazoa > Chordata > Mammalia > Carnivora > Canidae > Vulpes > Vulpes vulpes. Next base: position 35,904,874 of record NC_132780.1, read on the forward strand.
AGTCGTTTCCCCATATTCCCACCCCCAGCCTCAGGCAACTAATGTCCTTTCTGTATCTATAAAGTTGCCTGTTATGAACTTTCCATGTAAGTGAAATCATCAAATATGTAGTTGTGGGCACCTAGGTGGCTCAGTGGTTGAGCCTCTGCTTTTGGCTCAGGTTGTGATCCCGGGGTCCTGGGATTGGGTCCTGCATCAGGCTCCCCAAAGGGAGCCTGCTTCTCCCTCTGCCTATGTCTCTGCCTCTCTCCCTGTGTCTCTCATGAATAAATAAATAATCTTAAAAAAATAAAAATGAAAAAAAAAGCTGTTATGTCTGGCTTCTTTCATTTAACATAACATTTTTGACATATATCCATGTTGTAACATGAATCAGGAGTTCATCATTCTCTCTCTCTTTGTGCTAAATAGCACCCCATTGTATGGACATACTCATTTTGTTTATGCATTTACAGTTCTACAGTGTAGCCATTATGAATAATCCTGTTGTGAACATTTATGTGTCTTTGTGTGAACATATGTTTTCATTTTTCTTGGTTATATACATACCTAGGAGACAGCTCTCTGGATCATCTGGTAAATTGATGCTTAATTTTTGAGAAACTACCAAACTGTTTTTCAAAGCAGCCACACCAATGTACAGTCCTCCCATCAATGCTGAGGCTTTCACATTGGGGAGGTTCCACATCCTCACCAACATTTGTAATTGTCAATCCATTTGGATTATCACCATTCTAGTGGGTGTGGAATCTTTTTTTTTTTAACTACTTATTTATTTATTCATGAGAAACACAGAGAGGAGAGAGAGAGATGCAGAGACACAGGCAGAGGGAGAAGCAGGCTCCTCACAGGGAGTCTGACATGGGACTCGATCCTGGGTCCCCAGAATTAGGCCCTGGGCTGAAGGTGACACTAAACCACCGAGCCACCCGGGCTGCCCTGAGTGTAGACTCTTTAATGTGGTTTTAATTTGTGTGTTCCTAATGACTATTGATATTGATTCAGCATCTTTTCATGTGCTTATCTGCCGGTTGTATATCGTCTTTGGTGAAATGTTTATTCAGATATTTTGCCTGTTTTTTTTTTTTTTAATTTTTTAACTTTTCTTTTTTTTTTTTTTTCAGTAATCTCTATACCCAACATGGGGCTTGAGCTCAAAGACCCCAAGATCAAGAGTCACATGCTCTACTGACTGAGCCAGACAAGCACCTCTATTTTGCCTATTTTAAAAATTGGTTTGGGGTACCTGTCTGACTCAGTTGGTAGAGCATGTGACTCTTAATCTCAGGGTAGTGAGCTCAAGCCCCACATTGGATGTGGAACCTACTTTTAAAAATGAGTTGTTTTCTTATTATTGAGTTGTAAGATTTCTATGTATATATTTTGTATATAAATCCTTTATTAGATATAATGTGGAAATGTTTTTCTGCCAGTCTCTGGCTTGCATCAGTTATTCTTTATAGAAAACATTTTTTATTTTTATTTTTTAAAGATTTATTTATTTATTTATGCTAGACATGGGGGGGGGGGGGCAAAGACACAGGAGGAGGGAGAAGCAGGCTCCATGCCGGGAGCCCGACGCAGGACTCGATCCTGGGACTCCAGGATCGCGCCCTGGGCCAAAGGCAGGCGCTAAACCGCGGAGCCACCCAGGGATCCCCAACATTTTTTAATATCTTATATGCAAATGACCTACACCTACAGGCTCTGGTTGATGCAATTTCTTTTCTTTCTTTTCATTTGTTAGAATGAATTCATTCTGGCTTGAATCTTTTTTTTTTTTTTTTAAAGATTTTGTTTGTTCGGGGCACCTGGTGGCTCAGTGGTTGAGCGTCTGCCTTTGGTTCAGGTCCTGATCCCAGGGTCCTGGGATTGAGTCCTGCATCAGGCTCCCCAAAGGGAGCCTGCTTCTCCCTCTGCCTATGTCTCTGCCTCTCTCTGTGTCTCTCATGAATAAATAAAAACTTAGAAAAAAAAGATTTTGTTTGTTTATATTTTAAGTAAACTGTATGCCCAATGTGGGGCTCAAACCAACAACACTAAGATCAAAAGTCACATGGTCTGCTGACTGAGCCGACCAGACTTGCCCACTCCTGCTTGAATCTTAAGCTGGAAATACTTTTTCCACCACCCAAAAGTGTAGACACAATGAGGATCGCTGTATAATGCCATTAAACCCCACCCCTCCAAACAGCATCAGCTGAGATTAATGTTTACTCAACAATATAATATTGGGCAGTGGTCCCCAAGACCTAGGTTACCTTAGAATCTCCTGCAATGTGTAGTTAAAATACTGATCTTCTAGCCCCTTGGACAAAGCTCTCCTACCATGCTGAGTTCAGGGGGCCAGGAAGATGGCCCAGAATGGCTCTGCAGGCCAACATCCAAGCTGTCGGTGTATTGAGTCATTACAGCGTGGTTAGCACAGCTGGGAGGATGGGGTCACCCCTCTGGACAGCCTGGGAGGTACTATGGACCCTTGGGCACAGAGCTGTTTGAACCTCAGGTTTGGGCCATAACTGGTAGGGATAAACCAGCCAGATTTGGAAACATTCTTTTGTAAGGGGTAAATATTTAGGAACCATAGGGAAATGCAGCAAGCCGGATTAATCCTGTGTTCTGAGAGAGATGTAGGAGAAACAAACTATTGGCCAAGAGGTCTCCTGACTGGCTGACTTGGGCCATCTGCCCTGAAACAGCTCAGCCTTTAGGGGACAGTTGAGGGAGGAGAGGAGTGAGAGGAGAGATGCATCCGTTCCTGAGTAGGGACCAGAGTCCAAGCTGACTCTGTTTCCCATCCCTGCTGGCCTTCTGTAGTCTTGGTTCTGTAGTATGTGATCTGCTCACTTACTCCCCGCCCCCCCCCCCCCCCATGAATGCTTAAGTTCTTGCAATTAGGTTTTTTTTTTTCTTGCAATTAGGTTTATGGAAAAGAGTTACTTTCACCCACCCCCTTAAATGTCTCCTTATTTTGTTTTTTGTTGGAGGGAAGTAGTCTGTCTTTTAACATAACTTCAGATGATGTAACATTCAGAGATACCCAATTATACCTCTATCAGATGAGAGGAAAAGTGACTGTGAGGCTCCATTCTAATTATCACTTTGTCACTAACTGGCTCGACGACTCCAGCAAATTACTGCAAATGCCCGGCCTGGAGTTTCTTCTTTTGTAAAATAACAGAGTTGGTCTAGATTATTGGTTCTCATCATGTGGTCCCAAGACCGGCGGCCTCAGTATTACCTGGGAACTTGTTAAGAGATTTGAGGGCCCCACCCAGATACACTGAAATATACTCAGGGTGGGGTCCAGCAATCTGTGTTTGTATGATGTTCAGCAAAAACTGTTCTAGATTGGTGGTTCTCAGCCCTGGCTGCATGTTAAAATCTCCGAGGCAGCCTTTATCACCTACCAGCCCTGGGCTCTCACCTCTGTAAATTCTGATTTAAATGATTTCTAAGGAAGCCCAGACATTGTTATGTGATTTTAATGGACATCTAGATGCTATCGGAGGTCTATTAACTAAATCACTGTTTCCAAATCTAAATGCACACATCCAAACTATAGCCTTCTCAGGCCACTAGGTGTTGCTATCATAAAGAAAGGCATTTTCAAAACTGCCACTGGATATGCACAGAGGAGGAAAGTGTATTTCTTAATTTCTGGTAAGAGGTGACTCTGTGATTTATATCTGAGTACAATTTGTTAAATATTTATCTGCAATTTGTTCAGTTTTATTCAAAGAAATGAAATGCCCATCAATGATAAAATGACTAAATAAATTGCGGTATATACATACAATAGAATGTTCCCCAGCAGTGAAAATAAATAAACTAGTGATGCACACAGTGACACTGCTGAATCTCACAGTGATAGGCAAAACATAAACTGGACACAAAATAGAGATACGATTCCATTTAAATAAAAAAAAAAAGCACGCAAAATTAATGTGTTGATAGAGGTCAGAATAGTGGATATCCTTGGAGGCAGGACTAAGAGTGAGCATAAGGGAACCTTTTAGAGGGCTGGAAATTTTCTACCTTTTGATCTAGTGATAGTTATGTAAATAAGTGCTCATATATGCATATTGAACTGTGGTCTTAAGATCGCAGTTTACCGTATGTACGTTATTCCTCAATAATAAAGACTTAGAAAAATTGAACTGTAATCCTCAAGGGGATTAATTGTCATGCTAGCCCAGTATCACTCAGCTTTTTTTATTGTGCCAGCTGCAGCCATGAGAAATGAACATAGCACTTTGATTTCACATTGATATTAAGTTAAAATGTGTGTATCAATCTGTATGGCCCCAAGTTGAGAAGGTAATGATATGATCTCTATATTTAAACCCTTCCTTGTTTTGACTATTTGTCTGTGTCCAGGGCACACATTCTGCAGTACACTTGGGTGATTGATTTTCTTATGGCAGCCCTCTGCTCTCTCTTCCTGACTCTTCAGATTCTGTAAAACAATGTAATAAAATCGCCTCTTCTTTATTATCTGCAGAATAGACCTCAACACCTCTCCTCTCACTGATAGAAGGTCAAATGCTTCCTAACAAATCAAAGTGAGATAAGAATCAATCTGTAGCGAGAAAAATAAATCCTTGCAAATTGTACTAAACCATTGACTGTCAAAACTGGGCATATTAGAAGGGCATTCAGGGAAGAAAAATGTGTTGGAGAAATGAGAATCAGAGTCACTTAGCAGAATGCACAAAAACCCATTGGAAAGGGAGCCTTAGCATAATAGATGGGAAATTACCATCCGTTACTCAGCTAGTAGTACTTTAAAGCCACAAGCTGGGTGATCTGATTTCATTTGAAGCCCTGCTAATCAAGAGTAGGAGCTGGACTGGCTGACGCCTACGTATGAAATCACTCAAGGGGAGCTGAAATCTTTGTTCAGCTGGGAGTATATTAAATGCTGTCAGAGTTTCACCTGATCCAGTCATTTTGTAATGCTGTACTCTGTTCCCCTGTGTACCAATCACTTTGCAATTGGGTACAATACATAGGGCAGACTTTTCCTTCGGTTAATTTTTTTTAAAGATTTTATTTATTTATTCATGAGAGAGAGAGAGAGAGAGAGAGAGAGAGAGAGAGAGGCAGAGACACAGGCAGAGGGAGAAGAAGGTTCCATGTAGGGAGCCTGACATGGGACTTGATCCCAGGACTCCAGGATCACACCCTGGGCCAAAGGCAGGTGCTTAAACCGCTGAGCCAGCTGGGCTGCCCTAATTTCTTTCTTTCTTTCTTTCTTTCTTTCTTTCTTTCTTTCTTTCTTTCTTTCTTTCTTTCTTTCTTTCTTTCTTTCTTTCTTTATCATGCTTTGTAACTTGGTTTATGGACATGTTATGGCATGGCTATGAACACTGAATACTTTCATTCAGTCAGTCATGCCAAGCTGTTGCAGGTGCTATGAGAAGATATGGAAGGATAAGGCAGTCTCTGCCCCAAGGGGTTTTCAATCTACATGGGGAGACCAAACATAAACACATGCAAGTTAATTTTTTAAAAAACTACAGGACATCTTCTATTTGTCCCCCTAGATTCACTCTCTATCCTGCTGCACCCTGTTCTGTGACCTGGGAGGCTGACTTGTTTAGGTTACATCCAGGGGTGTCTTTGCCTTTTAGCTTCCAATTGGAGTTGAGTAATGGGAATCCCTGAAAGAAGAGTCCAGATTATTCCCCTGGCTCTCTTCCTGGATGGTCACCATGGGCAGGCTGAGGATAAGTAGAGGTAGTCTGATGATTCTGTCCATACGGACATTTCTTTCAGTTCCAGAAGGACATTCTTATTGCTACTTCAAGTCTAGACGTGGTAATGATGTCATGTTCTAGCCTCAGGGTACTCTACCACCATGCTTTGTGGATTCCCTATACCCTACTCAGTTCCTTGTAAATAGTTTCTTTTTATTTTATTTACTTTATTATTAATTTTTTAAAAGATTGTATTTATTTATTTGAGAGAGAAAGGAGAGAGAGAGAGCACGAGTGAAGGAAAAAGACAGAGGAAGAGGGAGAAGCAGGCTCCCCACTGAACAGGGATCTGGGACCATGACTCCAGCCAAAGGCAGATGCCCAACCAGCTGAGCCACCCAGGTGCCCCTTAAATAGTCTCTTTTTAAAACACCCTTTAAACTATCCAATTTTATTTATTTACTTATTTTTCTTTATATGTTTTAAGTAAACTCTACACCCAGTGTGGAGCTCAAACTCATGACCCTGAGATCAGGAGTCTCTACAGACTGAGCTAGTCAGGCAGCCCTAAACTCCCCAGTTTAAGTGTGTCATCTTTTTTCTTTCTAGGATCTTGACTCCCTCAAAAATTGCTATCACAAGTGGCCCCAGGAAATATATATTTATTTTTATTTTATTATTTATTTATTTATTTATTTGGAAATAGATATTTAGAATGGGATTCTGAATTTGGGTTTCCAATCTAATTAAAGAGCATAGACTTATTTTCCAGTGGAAAATGGGACACACAATCCCTGGTATATAGCAGCATCATGATTATTCAGATTATCACCACGTGGACATGAGATGAAGTGCAGGAGGAGGGCAAATCATGTAGTCATGGCATTTAATCATTATGGTGGAAATAATTATATAGATCATGGAGCCACCTGGCTTCTTTTGACATTCCTAGAGAGTGTACAAAGGATAAAGGAGTGAAACTGTGAGTTTCCAACTTGAGTGGATAATCAGAAGGCCTGGGTGGAAGCTTTTGAAAGAAGAGAGCATCTCCTATAGTCTCAGAGCAGATGACACTGTTGTTACTATTACTGAAAAGGTCAAGCGAAAACTTTGGAATTACATAACTCTTCCCTCTCAGATAGTAAGCCAAAAGCCATTCTGTTTCCCTGGAGGAATTCTAGAGGTTGGTGCCATCATCAAACACCTGAAAGATGCATGATTTTTTTCACATCTCTATTCTACTTGCTGCTTTGGCTAGTACAAAAGTCAGATGGGTTATGGAGATGATTATATATTATTGCAAACTTTGATAGATGGTAATGCCAATCATAACCATGGCCCAGCTGCAGTATCATTATTAAAACAAATCAATATAGCTCTATGTATCCATTTATAGCTATTGACCTGGCAAATACTTTTTTCCATCCTCATCATTAATAACAATGAGAAGCATTTTGAAGCTGTTTGCCTTTGCAAGCAGGGCAACAATATACCTTTACTGGTTTGCCTGTAGGCCTTGTGAACTGTCCTGTGGTCTGTTATAAGACAGTCCAAAGGGACTTTAATCATCTTAATAGTTTACAAAGCATCAGTTTCATCCACTGCGATGATGATATAATGCTAATTGGAACTGGGGAACAGGAAGTAGCAGGTATCCGACATCCCTTAGTAAGTCACATTTATGCCAAAAGGTCAGAGATAAAGTCTGTGAAAGTTCAGGGGCCTGCCCCACGTGTGATGTTTTGAGAAGTGCAATAGTCTGAGGCATGTCTCTTTAAAGTGGGAGACAAGTTGCTGCATTGCATTCACCACTACAAAAGGCACAATATATGTTGGTTCTCTGGATTTTGGAAACAACATAGGCCACATTTGAGCATGATGTTCCAACCTGTTTACCTAGTCAGCTGTGAAGCTGATAGTTTTGAGTAGGATCCAGAGCAAGAAAGGATTCTGAAGCAGGCACAGGCTGTGGTGCAAGTTGCCCTGCCTCTTGAGCCTTATGGCCCAGAAGATCCAATGATACCCAAAATATCTGTGACCATTACAATATCTTATGGAACCTCTGGCAATCCCTGGTAGGAAACTCATGACCTGCTGGCAATTATTACTATTTGAAAGAAATTCAGACTTGCTCCTGTGGCTTGGTAGAGCCTGAAAGCCTTACCATGGGCCAACTACTCAACATGACTGAGAGCCTCCACTGAACCATAAAATTGTGTATGTGCAGCAGCATTCCATTATAAATGGAAATAAGATCTATACAGTCAGTCCTAGGGTCCAAACAGATAGCCCCCCTCACTGTCTGGTCCCCCATTTCACTGCCCTTCCTCACTGCATATACATGGCCTCATGGGAAGATTTCTATGACCATTTGATGAAGGAGTATGGGCCTGGTATACTGTGGGATCTTCTAATATGCTGGCATCTGAAGCCTCTGGTATACAGCTTCATTCAAGAGTGGCCCTGAAAGATCTTGGGGAAAGGAAATCCTCCCAGTGGCAGAGCTTTGAACAGTATAACACTTTGTGTGAAAGAGACCATTCAGATCAAGTTATTCATAAATAGTAGTAAACAGATTGACCAGCTTGTTAGGGACTTGGGGAAAACAATATAGGAAAACTGATATCATGAAAGCAATGAAGGAGATGTTAGAGGATGTCTCAGAACAGATGCAGAGTATATACTACAGAGGATGCTCTAAATAGATGAGTTGACAAGATAACCTGTTCTCTGGATACCAGTTGATTTCTTTCTTCAGTTACTCTGATGCTTTCTCAGTGAGCCCACCTACATACAAAGTAGCCAGAGTGGCAGAGACAGAACTAGACCTACGCTGAGCAGTATGTACTTCCCCTCATTTGACTGCTATTCCTGCCAAGAGCCCCATTTGCCCACAGCAAAGGCCAACCTTGAGCCTCTGATATGGACATTTGTATAAAACAAGAAAAAAAATTAATTAAAACAACATAAACACAGGGTGATATATGGAAGTGTTGAATTACTGTATTATATACCTGAAACTAGTATAACACTGTATGAACTAACTGGAATTAAAATAAAAACTTAAAAAAATAAACATGAGGAACATTTAAAAAAACAAACAAACAATACTAAATAAGTAATTAAATGGCATGAGGATCCCTGGGTTGCTCAGCTGTTCAATGCCTGCCTTTGGCCCAGGGCGTGATCCTGGAGTCCTGGGATCGAGTCCCACATCAGGCTCCCTGCATGGAGCCTGCTTCTCCCTCTGCTTGTGTCTCTGCCTCTCTCTCTCTCTCTCTCTCTCTCTCTCTCTATATATATATATATATATATATATATATATATATATATATATAATGAATATCTTTCTATATATATGTATCATGAATAAATAAATAAAATCTTAAAAAAAAAATAAATGGCATAGCCTTCTCTCATTTTCTCTTTTACTTCTATTGATCAGACCAGGGCTGAGAGGGAATCACAGCTTGGAGGGTTCAGTACTTAGCTTCAGAAGTCCAAAAGTTGATGCTCAGACTTAGGAGTCTCAGGCTTAGGATTTTTTAAAAATATATATATATATCTTTTAAAGATTGTACTTGGGGCAGCCTGGGTGGCTCAGCAGGTTAGCACTTGCCTTCAGCCCAGGTCATGATCCTGGAGACCCAAGATCGAGTCCCACGTCAGGCTCCCTGCATGGAGCCTGCTTCTTCCTCTGCCTGCATCTCTGCCTCTCTCTCTCTCTGTGTGTGTGTGTCTCTCGTGAATAAATGAATGAATGAATGAATGAATGAATGAATAAATAAATAAATCTTAAAAAAATAAAGATTGTACTTATTTGAGAGAGAAAGGGAATGAGCAGGGAGGAGGGGCAGAGGGAGAGAGAGAGAGAAGTAGACTCCCTGCTGAGCAGGGAGCCCCACTGGGGCTCAATCCCAGAACCCTGGGCCAAATCATGACCTGAGCCAAAGGCAGCTGCTTAACTGATTGAGCCACCCAGGTGCTCCTCAGACTTAGAATTTCTATTAAAAAAAAAAATCTGGGCTTAGAGCTAACATATAAACACTAATTCAGCTATGGGTATCCACTCGCCTTTGTGTTCTAAATAACCTGTAACCTTTTAAAAAAATATATTATTAAACATCCACTATGCAGCCCAGGTGGCTCAGTGGTTTAGCACTGCCTTCAGCCCAGGGCCTGATCCTGGGGTCCCAGGATCGAATCCCACATCGAGCTCCCTGCATGGGGCCTGCTTCTCCCTCTGCCTGTGTCTCTGCCTCCCCCTCTCTCTCTCTGTCTCTCATGAATAAATAAATAAAAAATCTTATAAAAAAAAAGCATCCACTAGAATGGCTAAAATTAAAAAGACTAGCCATACCAAGTGTTGACAACAATGAGGAGGTACTAGAATGCTCACTCTGGCAATTTCTTGCACAGGTAAACATATACTTATTATTTGGCTGTCTTTTTACTCCTAGTTTTTTTTTTTTAAGATTTATTTATTTATTCATAGAGATACAGAGAGAGGCAGAGACATAGGCAGAGGGAGAAGCAGGCTCCCTGCATGGAGCCAGATGCAGGACTCGATGCCAGGACCCAGGGATCATGCCCTTAGCTGAAGGCAGATGCTGAACCACTGAACCATCCAGGTGTCCCCATTCCTAGTCTTTACCCTAGAGAAATTAAAACGTGTGTCCACACAAAGTAGTTCATGGTGACTATTTATAAGAGCCTAACCCTGGGGAAAAAAAAACCCAAAACGTCCATCAATGGGTAAAGATAAACTGGTATTTCCATGCTATGGAATACTACTCAGTAATAAAAAGGAATGAAGTATTGGTACATGTAATGATATAGATGAATCTCAAAGCAATTATGCCAAATGAAAGGAGTGACCTAGAAAAGTACATGCTGTATTTCAGGTATATACAATTTTTAGAAAATGCAAACTGGATGTACAGTGACAGAAGGCAGATCAGTGATTGTCCGGAACAGGAGGGGACCTGGGAGAGTTGGGAGGAGAGATCACAAAGCAGCATGAGGACTGGTGGTGATAGGTATGCCTATTATCTTGATCATGGGTGATCATTTCATGGTTTGTATTTATGTCTACACTCATCAAATTGTACGTTTTAAATACATGCAACTTGTCATATGTCTATTACACCACAATAAGGTTTATTTGTATTTATATATTTCTATTTATAACCCAATCCAGGAAGAAAGATCATCTGGGTTTGATTAAGCAAGTAGTCTAGGACTTTCAGCAGAGAAAGAGATCGCTGAGAGCTTGCACAGTTAGAAAGAAGGGAAAGGAAGAGAGGGTGCTTTGTGCCAGGTACTTTTCTAGAGTTTGCTGTTTTTTTGTTTCATGCCTCCTCTAATGTAATCCTATCAGTCCTAAAAGAGTAGTGAGATTATCCTTTTAAAAAAGAAACCTCTATACCCCACATGGAGCTCAAATTTATCAAGAGTCTCATGCTCTACCAGCTGAGCCAGCCAGGCACCCCTAGAAGAAAAGGAAGCTTGGGCTCAGAGAGGAAATGTAACCTAAATCCATCTAAATCTACTTTGTGTTCTGCATATACCCTACTGTCTCTCTGTCAAGCCAGATTTATCTATCATCTATCTATCTATCTATCTATCTATCTATCTATCTATCATTTTTAAAATTTATTCATGAGGAACATAGAGAAAGAGGCAGAGACACAGGCAGAGGGAGAAGCAGGCTCCCTGCGGGGAGCCTGATATGGGTTCTATCCCAGGACCCCAGGATCATGCCCTGAGCCAAAGGCAGACGCTCAACCACTGAGCCACCCAGGTGCCCCTCAAGCCAGATTTAAATGGGCCTCTTGTGACAGATATAAATCAAAGTAAAGATTTGGGGAAGGATAAAGAATATTGCAAAAGGAGAGAAGCCAAGTCCAACAGTGGTGAAAGGAACAACAAGACTATTCAAGAAACAGTGGGCAAGGCAGCTTGACCAAGGAAAAGCATTCGTGTGGGAAAACAAGAGTCAGAAAGACTCATAATGGTGAGCAGTCAGATTTTTGAAGGCCATGAACTCCATAACAGAAAGTTAGGGCTTTGTCCCACAGACAGTGGAACTTAGTGAATAGCAGGACTGACTTAGCCATTAGGCAGTAGGCACAGTGCCCAGGAGTCACAAAAATGCTTTAGTTTTAATTTATCTCAAAATGAAAAAAAAAAGTATATAAAGTGAATCCAGTTTGGACTATATACATCCATCTTTGTAATAATACAACTATAAAGTATATGTAAAAGGCAAAAGATTTATGTGATCTGAAGAGAAACCAGAGTATTAGTATATGTATATATTTAATATAGTTATATGCATTTTTTTCTGATGGAGAAAGAGACTCACGAAGGCAAAGTGCCCAGGGCCTGTGATGTCACAATGTGGCCCTGGCTATGAGTAGGAAAATTCAAAGATGACTTCAAAGTTTGGAAACTGAAAGGTTTACACTGAAAGACTAACTGGGGAACTGACTGGGAGAGATGGTGAAATCAGGAAGAGCAATTTAGGGGAAATATTGAGGCTTTGCTGAGTTGGAATGGATGCAGAAATTTTAGGATGTACTGATGAGGATTTTATCAGGGTGGTGACTTCCGGAAGAGGAGAGTTTCTTTGACTTGAGGTCTAACTGGGATTGGGAAGAGAGAGTTGAATATGAGAAACTACCTCAGATTTCCCGTCTCAACTGCTGGATGATCCCAGGCTTCCTGTCATTGCCGTGACGGGAAAAGAGGTTGAGAGGTGGCTTTCACCAAAGGCAATACTGGCTAATGGACTCCCAAGTCATTAACTTGAGCCTCCTTGGTGTCCCTCATGCAACTGTGTTCTCTGTGATACTATACACTTATGCAGTTTACACTTTCGATTATAGAGTATTTCCATTTAACTGTAATGAAGAATACAAAATCATAATATTGGCAATCACAATTTTTATTTTTAAGACCTTTCAGTGCAAAAAGTATTTTCTAGTAAGTGTTTTATAGGATATAACACCCCCAAGAGATAGGAGAGGCAGGTGATTTGATTTCCCAATCCACAGGGAAAAGAGCTTGTCAGAGGTCCCAGTCTTAGGTAGAACTGGGATTAAAGATCATATCCTGGGGCACCTGGGTGGCTTAGTCGGCTGCGTGACCAACTCTTGATTTCACCTCCTGTCATGATCAGGAGGTTGTGAGATCAACCTCAGGATTGTGATATCAAGCCGTGCCTCAGGCTCCGTGCTCAGCCCGGAGTCTGTTTGAGTTTTTGTCCCTCTCCTTCTGCTACTTCTCCCTGCTCCTCGGTGCTTTCTCTAAAATAAATAAATAAATAAATAAATAAATAAATAAATAAATAAATAACTTAAAGATTATATCCCTTGACTTCCAATTCTCTTTCAACCCCACCACTAGCAGTCAGCTTAGATTTAGTTTATTTATTTTAAAGATTTTATTTACTTATGAGAGAAAGAGAGAGAGAGGCAGAGGGAGAAGCAGGTTCCATTCAGGGAGCCTGATGTGGGACTCGATCCCGAGACTCCAGGATCACACCCTGGGCTGAAGGTGACACTACCACTGAGCCACCCGGACTTCCCTTAGATTTAGTTTAAAAGAAGTCAAAGTCTTCATCACTTTGCGTGTTATAATTCAATTTTGTAATGCCAAAAACTATTTTTTTTAAAAATGACTTATTTAAGTGATCTCTACAACCAATGTGGGGCTTAACCTCATGACCCCAAGATCAAGAGTTGCATGTTCTGGGATGCCTGAGTGGCTCAGTGGTTGAGCATCTGCCTTTAGCTCAGGGTGTGATCCTGGGGTCCTGGGATTGAGTCCTGCATCAGGCTCCCCACAGATCACCTGCTTCTCACTCTGCCTGTGTCTCTGCCTCTCTCTCTCTCTCTGTGTCTCTCATGAATAAATAAATAAAATCTTAAAAAAAAAAAAAAGAGTTGCATGTTCTTCCTACTGAGCCAGCCAGGCATCTCCCCAAAAATTTCTTTATGGACAACTTTGCCCATTTGTCTTGGAGTTACTTTCTAGCCTTTGATAAGAGCCCTTTTTCCTAGGGTGTGCTTAGCTATGAAGTTCCTATAGCTCTTGCTTCTCTGCCTTCTTTATTTCTCTTCAATCGGGGCAGCCCCAGTGGTGCAGCGGTTTAGCTTGCAGCCTGGGGTGTGATCCTGGGGACCCGGGATCAAGTCCTGTGTCAGGCTTCCTGCATGGAGCCTGCTTCTCCCTCTGCCTCTCTCTCTCTGAACAAATAAATAAATATATTTATTTCTCTTCAATCTATTTTGTTCTTCTCTTTGCCCTTGATCTCTTTCTGCTCTTCTTTTTTTTTTCTGTTCTTTTCTAACTCTATCCACTGCCCCTCGCTCCCTCACTCCTCTTCTCCTTGTCCCTCTTCTTTCCTCCCTTTTGTGTTCACATCTTGCCATTACTTCTTCAGTATTTGCCCTAGTTTCATCATCATTCTGTCTCCTGCATCTGCATTTAAATAGCTACAATGTCATCAAATAGCCCTCCTATACTTCCTTCATGCTTATAAAATAAACTTGCATTTCCAAAGTAAATCCATTAACTTCTTACAGGTATATGTTCAAACAGTCCAAGTAGAAAATGGGCGAAGAGGGACACCTGGGTGGCTTAGTGGTTGAGTGTCTGCCTTTGGCTTGGGGCGTGACTCTGGGATCTGGGATCAAGTCCCACATCGAGCTGCTTGCGGGGAGCCTGTTTCTCCCTCTGCCTGTGTCTCTGCCTCTCTCTCTGTCTCTCATAAATAAATAAGTAAAATTTTAAAGAAAAGAGAGAATGGGCAAAGATGAGGATGCCTGGCTGGCTCAGTCAGTGAAGTATCTGACTCTTGATCTTAAGGTTGTAAGTTGGAGCCCCACATTGGGTAGAGAGATTACTTAAAAATAAAATCCTTAAAAAAAATGGGCAAAGGACATGAAGAGACATTTCACTGAAGAGGATATTGGGATGGTAAATAAACACAGGAAAAGATGCTCAATATCATTAGCTATTAGGGAAATACAAATGAAAGCCACAGTAGGATATCACTATGTTATAACTGCTAAAAAAAAAAAATGTGGTGACAACACTAAATGCTGGCAATGGTTAGGAGAAACTAGATGCTACACACATTGTTGATGGGAAGGTAAAATGATACCCACTCTGGAAAATAGTTTCTTAAGGTAGTAAACACACACTTAGTGGGCATTTATCCCAGAGAAACGAAAATTCATGTCCACTCAAAAATCTGTACACAAACGTTCATAGAAGTTTTATTTGTTGGGCAGCCCGGGTGGCTCAGCAGTTTAGCACCACCTTCAGCCCAGGACCTGATCCTGGAGACCCGGGATCGAGTCCACATTGGGCTCCCTGCATGGAGCCTGGCCTTCCTCTCCCTCTGCCTGTGTCTCTGCCTCTCTCTCTCTCTCTTTCTCTGTCTCTCATGAATAAATAAATAAAATCTCTTAAAAAGAAAAAAACCTTTAAAAAATTAAAAAAAAATAAAAGAAGTTTTATTTGTCATAGCCTCAAACTGCAAACAATCAAAACGTCCCTTAAGGGACACCTGGGTGGCTCAGTGTTTGGGCGCCTGCCTTAGGCTCAGGGCATGAACCCAGGATCCAGGATCGAGTTCTGCATCAGGCTCTTTGTGAGGAGCCTGCTTCTCCCTCTGCCTATGTCTCTGCCTTTCTCTGTGCCTCTGTGAATAAATAAATAAATAAATCTTTTTTAAAAATGTCCCTTGATAAGGGGATGATTAAATAAACATGTGATACATAGATACCATGAAATACTATTCCACAATAAAAAAGGAACTAACTGTTGATACAACCACTTAATGGATCTCAAGGGCATTGTACTAGATGAAAAAAAAGGTGAATCTTAAAAGTCCACATGTTATATAATTCCACTGATAGGACATTCTCAAAATGATAAAATTATAGAGATGGAAAACAGATTAATGACTGCCAGTGGTTAGGGATGTTGTGGGGTGGGGGGAGATGGGGGTGTGTGATGGTAAAGGAGTAGCATAAGGGAAAGCTTTATAGTGACGGGATAGTTTTGTATCCTGATTCTGAGAGGGTTACATGAATCTACGTGATAAAATGACATAGAACTAGGCCATTGTATGGTATAGGAGTGCCTGGGTCACAGTCAGTTGAGTGGCCAACTTGATTTTGGCTCACGTCACGATTTCAGGGTGGTGAGATCGAGCACTGAGTTGGGCTCCGAGCTCAGCATGGAGTCTGCTTGAATGATTCTCTCTCTCTGTCCCGCTGACCCTCCCCCTTGCTCATGTGTGCATGTTCTCTCTCTAAAATAAATAAATAAATCTTTAAAAAAAGGAACTATGCCCTTGTATAATACCAATGTCAGTTTCCTGATTTTTGTTATTGTTCTATATTATCCTATAGTTACATGAGATGTAATTATTGGGCAAGACTGTATAAAGGCTACAGGAGACCTTGACTCCATTGTTTCTACTGTTTTTGCGAGTTGCTGTGAATCTACAATTATTTTAAAGTAAAAGTTTAAAAAAGTGTATGTTAAAAAATTTTAAATATGCAATAGATTTGTATGTTTCATTAGTATGTAATATATAAAGCAGCGTACAAAAAAAATCCCCATTTTATCCCTAAAATCCATCGGCCTAATATCTGTGTCATTTTGGATCCAGCATGAAATAGGTGGCAAGTTCAAGTGAGGTAGCTGAGGAAGTTCTGACAGAGGGACTATTTACACAGTTTTGTGCATGGTTAAAGAAAACCAACCAAGGATGATCAGGCATGCCAGGGCTAGCAGAAGCAGGGGTGTGGGGGAAGCATGATTGCTTAGGGCTCAGGTGCAAAAGTAGGGAGCAGAACAGTTACTGGAACTAAAGAGGGTTTTAGGAAAGTGCTGCCCACTAATAGCTGTGGCTGGAAAATAAATAGCACCCATCACACCCTTCTGCCCTCCATTCTCCAGCTTTACCTCCCTCTTGCCAAGTCCAGCCCAAAGTGAGAGTGCATCCCTGGAACGCAACAATGAGGCTGTGAGCAAGAGTGAGGGGGGAAGGTTGAAGATTCGAGGTGGAGGAACAAAATCAAGAACATCCAGCGTGGTGTTTTTCTAGAAATTTTTTATTTGCCCTCAAAGGTAGTAGATTTTTATTATGTTCTCTTTTATTTACAGGAGGTATTATTTATTATTATATATAATATATAATTATATAATATTATTACACATTGTTCTCCAACATGCTTTCTCCCCCACTCACTGTATCTTAGATTTTCTTTAAAAAAAAAAAAAGATTTTTATTTATTTGTTTATTTTAGAGAGAGAGAGAGATTTTTTTCCTGGATAATCTGAATCAGCTTGTGATATTTTTGTCTTATCCTGTTTTATTTATTTATTTTTGACCAGAAGTAGTACATGAAAAATTACAATGCCTAGGGAGCAACACTTGCTTCCAGAGCTCTCCTGAGCTAGCAAACAGCATCAGATATCATCACTGGTCATGTTGCATTTCTCGGATTTGTAGACTGAGAATGGATCGAGAGAAAGTAATAAATAGTTGGGCTTAGGGGTGTGACAGTGGCTGTAACTGCCTCAGAAGAGGTCCCATAGTTTTGGAGTGACCTCTTGATTTATCCCTGACTCTCCATGGTGGATGAGAAAGTGAGAAGAGAGGAAACTGGTCTGACACTTACCTCCTTCCTGCTCATACTCCGGTACACAAAGCAGGGGTTTGCCGCTAGCCCCTGTGCTGATTGATCTGTGACCATTTGCTACCAGTTGTTAAATATTTTTTTTAAGATTATTTATTTATTTATTCATGAGAGACACACACACACACAGAGAGAGAGAGAGAGAGAGAGAGAGACAGAGAGAGAGAGACAGAGACAGAGATACAGGCAGAGGGAGAAGCAGGCTCCGTGCAGGGAGCCTGATGTGGGATTCGATCCCGGGCCCGGAGGATCACACCCTGGGCTGAAGGCGGCACTAAACCGCTGGGCCACCAGGGCTGCCCTAAATATTTTTAATATCCATGTCCATCTCCAGTGGAGGCTTTGTTCTACTTTCTTTTGGCTCCAGAGTTTAGTTTCAGAGGTCATAACTTGAACCAGCCGGTGATGATTTCTCTATCACATGATATTTACTGAAAATTGGGATCTGTCCTACCTGATGATGGACATTTTTACTTTGAAGTCCTGTTGGGACTTTCTATCTTTTTGTAATTGTGTTTCAATGAGCATTTTAAAGATGAGCCAGAGGGATGATTTTGCCAAGGGTTCTTTTTTTTTTTTTTTTTTTGGCCAAGGGTTCTTTAGCTGCCCACTTAACCAGGAAGAACTTAGAAGCAGGTTTTAGAACCAACCCCTAGAAGTTGTATCCATTTTTTGATTTGACTTGTCTAAAAGTTGATGTGCTAATAACACTTACTGCTTATCCATGTTGTAAATAATGTAACAATTTAGTGAATTGTTATATTTTTGAGTTCAGAAATAATGGCCATAGGAGCACCAAATACTGGAAGGTCTTGTCTCCCTGAGCTTGTGATCTCCTAGAGCCATGATTGTAACTGGAGGTATGTCAGGATCATCGGAAGCTCAAGGCCCAGATGCCTCACTTTACAGCTCTTGGTCTGGCCCTCCTTGGCAGGTGGTTACTTGAGAAAATGGGGGTAGATGTTTGACAAGGTATGAAGGAAGACTTGTCTACTTAACCTACTTACTGATGTTAACCCAACTTCATCTGATAGAGTCTTTCTCTTTCAGCCACACCAGCCTTTGCTGTCCTTCAAACACATTAAACTCATCTCCTCTTTAGGAACTTTGTATTAACTACTCTCATGCTAGGACACTATGCTCTAGCTCTTTGCCTACCCAGCCCCTTCTTCATCTTCAGGTTTCAGCTTAAATATCCCTTCCTCAGAGAGGTCTTCCCTGACTGCCTCATCTAGATATCCTTACCCCACAAACTCTACATTCATCATCCTGTGTTCTTTCTTTTTGTCTGGCATTCTTCAAAATCTTTCATTTGCTCATTAAGGGACCACATTGACCACAGTCTCCCACTTACTCTAGACTCCATGAGGGCAGGGAGTCCAGTTCACCATTGTACCGCAGGTCCCTGGCATAGTGTCTGGCACATGGTAGGCCCTCAATAAATGTGAAATAAAGTGGATGGATGAACTCATCAGCAGAGACGTACTGTGATCCTTCTGGAAACTGGTAGCAATTATGAGGAAGATAGGGCATATGATTCATGTTTTAATTTAAAACATCTTTAAGCAGATTACTTAGGTAATACCAGTGTATATGACAGGAAGCAATTTATCTCAGGCCAGTTGGGGAAATGGAGCCTTACTAAACATGTGGAAAACAGGAACTCATTGTGAACCTCCATCTAGTAGCCTCCTCTCATCAGAGCTCTCTTTTATATGCTATAATGTTGCTTTATTTTTTTTTTTTTTTTTGAGAGAGTGCAAATGGGAAGGGAGGGGCAGAGGGAGAGAGAGAATCTTAAGCAGGCCAGACCCAGCATACCAGCCCAGACCCCAATGCAGGGCTTGATCTCATGCCCCTGAGACCATGACCTGAGCTGAAGTCAAGAGTCAGATGCTTAGCTGACTGAACCACCAACATTTTTCATGAGCTTTGAAATAGATTTAAGTGAATTGTTAATGCTTTCCTGCCTTAAAAAGAAAAAAAGTGAGAGGCACCTGGCTGGCGCAGTCGGAAGAGCATGGTGACTCTTGATCTCAGGATTATGGGTTTGAAACTCACATTGAGTGTAGAGATTACTTAAAAAATAAAATCTTTTTTTTAAAAAATTGAAACATTAAATTAAAAAAGAGAATTCAATTAATTCATTAATTTATAGTTAGAAGGGTGGTCTGGAGCTTGTAGGCACTGTTGATAGACATATTAGTACAACAATTTTGAGAATCTTTTTTTATTAAAGATTTTATTTATTTATTTATTTAGAGAGAGAGAGAGAGAGAGAGAGGCAGAGACACAGGCAGAGGGAGAAGGAGGCTCCATGCAGGGAGCCCAACGTGGGACTCGATCCCGGGTCTCCAGGATCAGGCCCTGGGCTGAAGGCGGCGCTAAACCGCTGAGCCACTGGGGCTGCCCCAATTTTGAGAATCTTAAAATTAAAGAGTTTTTGAACTGGATGCATTCTTAGAAATCATTTGGTTTGACTCTATTTTGTTGGGAGACTAAACAGTAGACTGAAAAGAGACATTGGTGCATAGACTACCATTCAGGGACCTGTATAACCATTAGCAGATAATTTAATCTGATGGATGACTTTATTTTTAAAATTTTTTTAAGTTATTATTATTATTTTTTGCTTGTTTAGTAAACTCTACTAAATATGGGCCTCAAACTCATGACCCCAAGATCAAGAGTCTCATGCTATCCCAACTGAGCCAGACAGGTGCCCCTAGTGGATCACTTTAGAATATTAAAAAAAAAAAAAAAAAGATTTATTTACTTATTTTTGAAATGGAGAAGGGGAGCAGTAAAGGGAGAGGGAGAGAGGGAATCTCAATAAGATGCTCCACTGAGTGCAGAGCCCAATGTGGGGCTCAATCTCATGACCTGAGCTGAAATCAGACACTTCACTGACTGAGCCACCCAGGTGCTCCAACTTTAGATCATTTAATCTCAGTATCACTTACCTCAACTGTAAACAAGGATCAAAGTATAGATTGTTAGTGGTTAAATGAAATAAATTATAAAGTGACCGGTACATCAGAGGGCCCCAGTAAATGGCAGCTAATCAACATCATTCACAGATGAGAAAACTAAGAATTGGGAAAAAAAAATAAGTGAAATAAAAATGTAACTGGTACATTAACATTAAATCTGATGTCCTAGAACAGTGTTCCCAACTGGTGGTTCTCAATTGTGATACTTAGAGAGATATAGCAAATCCTGATGCTAAAGCCCCATCCTAGAGGAATTAGCTCAGAATCTATGGAGTTGGGATCCAGAATCAGTATTCTTTTTAAGCTTCACAGGTCATTGCAAAGTGTGGCTGTGTGTGTTATATTTACTTAAAGTACAAATTTCCAGACTTGGTACCAAACCCACAGTATTAATTTGTGGGGCTCTGGTGACAAAGTAAGACTGGGTGGCTTAAACAGAAATGTATTGCCTCATAGTTCTGGCATCTGGAAGTCCAAGATCAAGGTGTTGGCAGGATTGGTTCCTTCCAAGAACTGTAGGGGGAGGACGTGTTCCAGGCCTTTCTCCTTGGCTTGTAGATGACTGTCTTCTGTGTCTTCACATCATTTCCCTGACATGCAAGTGTCTGTATCTAACTTTCCCTTTTCATAAGGACCCCAGTTATTGGATTAGGGCCCACCCTAAAGACTTCATTTTAACTTGATTACCTCTATAGGGACCCTATCTCCAGATAAACTCAGATCCTACAGGACTAAGGGTTTGGGCTCCAACATTAGGAAATGGCGGGGGGATGGACACAGTTCAACCTATAACACCCATCAAATCAAAACCTCCAAGGCAAGGCCTGGGAAATGGTTTAGTAATCAGGAATGTCTGGGAAATGTGGGCCTAAGGCAGAAGGAAATACTTAAAATGCTAGCAGAGGCCAGGCAGGCTAAGGACCAAAGCTGTTATGGACTCAGCCCCTGAAAAGGATAAACTCAGGTCCAGCATGATATTGTCATTCAGAATTGAGGGGTCCAGCATGCCGGTCCTTAGTGTTCTGTTTTTGTTTGTTTGTTTTTAATGAAAAGCTGAAAAGCTAGATTTTTATTTAAAAGTGTTTAGTATGTGCAGTGCTCTGAATAACTTCTAGGGGTTGGTTCTAAAATCTGTGCCTGGGCAGCCTGGGTGGCTCAGCGGTTTAGCGCCGCCTTCAGCCCAGGGCCTGATCCTGGACACCCAGGATGGAGTCCCATGTCGGGCTCCCTGCATGGAGCCTGCTTCTCCCTCTGCCTGTCTCTCTCTCTCTCTCTCTCTCTCTCTGTGTGTGTGTAACTCATGAATAAATAAATAAAAAATAAAATAAATAAAATCTGCGCCTAAGTCCTTTCTGGTTAAGTGGACAGCTAAAGAACCCTTCGCTGAATCATCATTCTGGCTCACCTTTAAATGCCCATTGAGACACAATTACAAAAAGATAGAAAGTCCCAACAGGGCTTCAAAATAAGAATATCCATCATCAGGTAGGACAGATCCCAATTTTCAGTAAATATCCTGTGATGGAGAAACCATCAGAAACAGTTCAAACAAAATATGTCTCTAAGCTTGATTCAGTCAGTATTTTACATATCTTTGGGTTAGAAAGCATTGGATTTTTTTTGTTTTTAATTTTCAGCTTTTTAAAAAAGTGTTTATTTATTCATGAGAGAAAGAGAGAGAGAGAGAGGCAGAGACCCAGGCAGCAGAGGGAGAAGCAAGCTCCATGCAGGGAACCTGAAGCGGGACTCCATCCTGAGACTCTGGGATCAGGCCCTGGGCTGAAGGTGGAGCTAAACCGCAGAGCCACCCAGGCTGCCCGCATTGTGTTTTTTTTTTTTTTTTTTAAAGATTACTTATTTATTTATTCATGAGAGACACACACAGAGAGAGATAGAGAGGAGCAGAGACACAGGCAGAGAAGAAGCAGGCTCCATGCAGGAAGCTTTATACTGGGCTCAAAAGCCATTGTTGGCTGCTGCTTAGTGTGAGGAGGATGGGGCACCAGGAGGAGGGGAGAAGGGTCAGTTTGGTCCAGCTATTCTGTGATGATTGCCTCAGGCAGATCCCTTAATTAACTGATTAAATCATCTGGTCAACAGTTGTGTTTGGAGAATTTTCTGGGTGTTAGTAACTGAGCTATGCTTTTTTTTTTTTTTTTTTAAGATTTTATTTATTTATTTGAGAGAGAGAAAGAGAGAGATAGCATGCAGGGGGAGGGTCAGAGGGAGACCAGACTCCCCGCTGAGCAGGGAGCCAAACATGGGGCTCAATCCCACAACCCTGAGATCATGACCTGAACCTAAGGCAGACATCTAACTGCCTGAGCCACCCAGGTGCCTCTGAGCTATGCTTTGAATTATGACTATGAGCTTCAAGTTTCTTCAGAGAGGACTGCTCTTCTCTTGGGCCTGCTGCGTATTTTGGGCTCTGGTTTCTCTCCTTTTATTACTCGGGGACCCCCCAGTGTTTTTTAGTCTGATTATCAGTATCCCCTTTTCTTTTTTCTTTTTTTTTTTTTTTAGTATCCCCTTTTCTGTTGTTTCTGGAGCTGTTAGGAATTGGTTCTTTTAAAAATATTTCTTTCTACGATTACAACGGAATTTCAAACAAGGATGGTAGGTAGATACATGTTCTCATCCCATCATCTTTGAAAAAAGCATGAAATGTAAAAAATATAATGAACAGCGTTGTACACAGGGTGGTTTAACATGTGAAATGCTTCTAATACCCTGATGCTGCTGTGTATACCTCACCCCAGAAGGAGCCACTGTTCTTAATTCATGTTCTATCATCCTCATGTGCTTCCTTATAATTCTCTCCTATGTCTACACATTGCTAAACTATATACATGTGCACGCACACACATGTGCATATAGTTCATATATGTGTTTGTGCATATAGTGTGTAATATATATATTATTATAAATATAATGTATGTTATATATTACATTATTATAATAAATATAATATATAATATCATTTGCCTGGTTTTATATATAGAGATGGTGTAATATTGTACACATTTTTTTATACTTACTGTTTTTCTTGGTTTCATTCCTTTTCTTTGTTCTTAGAGTATTCCATTTTATGAAAATACCACAATTCAGTGCTTCAAACTTTTATCAATCTAGTGAACTTCTGTAACCTAATAGTATTTTTTGCTTGAATTCTATTTTTTTGGATATTATTATGGCTACAATAGATTTTTTAAAAAAGATTTTTAATTTATTCATTTGAGAAGAGAGTGCACAAGAGCAGGGGAAAGAGGCAGAGGGAAAAGCAGACTCCATCTCAGGACCCCAGGATCATGACCTGACCTGAAGGCAGATACTTACCCACCTGAGCCACCCAGGTGCCCCACTATAACAGCTTTTATTTTTTGTTCATGTTTGCCCATATGTACACATATCTTGTTTTCAATTCTTTTACTGTCAGTTTTTCTGTGTTCTTATATCTTTGATTTTTCTCTTCTAGAGGAGATAGTACTGGATTTTTAAATTTTCCAGTCTGACAATCTCAGTTTTTTTTGTTTTTGTTTTTAGGCAGGCTCCACACCCAGCATAGAGCCCAGTGTGGGGCTTGAACTCATCATGCTGAGATCAAGATCTGAGCTGAGATTGAGTCGAATTCTTAAGGAAATGAGCCAACCAGGTACCCCTAATCTCAGTTTTTTAACTGGTAAATTGGATTCATTTATATTTTTTATGACTCCTGATATATTCAAATTTATTTCTAACTTCTTTACTTTCTCATCCTGATCCATTATTGCTTTCTTCTGAATTTATTTATTTTTTTAACTTTTTTTTTTTTTGAGAGAGAGAGTGAGCAAGAGAAGGTGTTTGAAAGGGAGTGGGTTAGAGAAAGAGGGAGAAAGAATCTTAAGCAGGCTCCATGCCCAGCAAGCTCAATGTGGAACTCCATCTCCTGATCCTGAGATCATGACCCGAGATGAAATCAAGAGTTGGGTGCTTAACCAACTGAGCCACCCAGGTGCCCCACTTCTGAATTTATTTTTAATAAATAACTTTACTTTTAAAGGTTTTTTTAAAGACTTTATTTATTTATTCATGAGAGACACAGAGAGAGGCAGAGACACACACAGGCAGAGGGAGAAGCAGGCTCCATGCAGGGAGTCCAAAGCGGGACTCATACGGATACTGGGACTACAGGATCACAACCTGAGCCAAAGGCGGTGCTAAACTGCTGAGCCACCCAGGCCACCTTGGACTCATTTTTTTGTTTGTTTGTTTGTTTTGTTAGGGGCTACAAAATTATGAGTTTCCAAATTTTTCTTCCTTTTACATATATTAGGGGGAATTCTTTGGTAAGGAAGAGCCTTCTTTCTGGTTAGGGGTGTTGGGTTATGCTTTTTTTTTTTTTAAGATTTAATTTATTTATTTGTGAGAGACAGAGAGAGACAGAGAGAGATACAGGCAGAGGAGAAGCAAGCTCCATGCAGAGAGCCTGATGTGGGACTTGATCCTGGGGACTCCAGGATCACGCCCTGGGCCAAAGGCAGGTGCTAAATCGCTGAGCCACCCAGGGATCCCCCATTGGGTTACTCTTAATTTCAGTTCTTACTTCAAGACAGTATGAAGGTTTAATTATTTCCTTTATTTATTTATTTATTTATTTAAAAAATTAATCAATTTATTTATTTTTAAATTTTTAAAAAAAATTGTTTCCTTTTAACCTTAAAATCTTAATATGGGTATTTAACAAAATCGAAATTAATATCTCTGCTCTTTTCCACCAATTCAAAGACTTTAGACTTTGCCTCACAGACTATCTTTATCAGGGTTTTAGTTCTATCTTTTTTTTTTTGTTTTTCCCTCAAATTAGACTTAATTATTACTTATTTACATAGTCAGTCTCTATATGTTTATACATATTATATAGTATATATATATGTGTGTGTGTGTGTGTGTGTGTATCCCATGATGCTTTTTGTGTTGTTACTGTTTTGGTTATAACTCCTTTATTTTGTGAAACATACTCTACAGTGGAATCTTAAATGAGGGGCATGTGAAGTAAATTTTTGGAGCCCTTGCACATCTATAAATGTCTTTATTTTACCTTCACACATGTTTTGTAGTTTGATAAAGAATTTGTCAGGCATGGTTCCTTGAACATTTTAAGTAATTGTCCTAATACCTTTCAGTATTGCTGTTGAGAATTAAATATCCTTTTGATTCCTCATCCTTTGTTTATGACCTGTGTTTCCTCTCTGAACGTGGTTAGAATCCTTAATTTATCTTGTTCTTCCAAAATTTTATTATGATATGCTGGGTTCTTTTTCATTTATTAAAATCAGGTGAGCTCTTTCAACTGAAGACTGTGTTCTGTTCTGGATATTTTTTAATTAAAAAAATTAAAAATATTTTATTTATTTATTCATGAGAGACAGAGAGAGGAGGGGGCAGAGACAGGCAGAGAGAGAAGCAGGTTCCCCGCTGGGAGCCCCTTGTGGGACTCTATCCTAGGACCCTGGGATCTTGACCTGAGGCAAAGGCTCAACCATTGAGCCACCCAGGTGTCCCTGGATTTTTTTTATATCAGTTCTTTGATAATTTTATTCCTTTTGTTTTATCTATTTACTTTTTCTGGATCTGCTATGAATTACTTGATAGGTATCTTTGATTTCTTGTCTCAGTCTATTGTCTTTTCTCCCTGATTTCTGTCTCTGTATCTTTTATAGTTCTCCAGGAGATTTACTTAATTTTTGTAGTCCAGCCCATCTGTTGGATTTTTAGGAACTCTAATTTTTAAAAAACTTTAAAATTTTTGATTCCTTTTTCATAGCATCCTGTTTAGTTTTTATAGATGACCTATATTCTCTTGTCTTGTTGAAAATAATGATAATGTCTAAAAAGTATATTATTTTGCTTTGTACATTATAATTGTTTTTTCTGGATTCCTTTTCTGTATTTTTGTTTTGAGCTTCTATTTTTCCTACTTAAAGCTTTCAGCAAATGTCTATCTACCCTTGATTTAGAACAAATAGCACATTCTATGAAGAGACTTTGAGCAGAAATTAAAGGATAAAAAAAATATTTTCTTTGGTATTGTTTTGAACTAAGCACCTAATTCTTGATGGTCATCCCTCTTTCAACTTCACATATTATTGTCTTTTCAGGCAACCTTGACTTTTTTATGAGATGACTATGTTTTCTTTTTCTTTTTTTTTATGATAGTTACAGAGAGAGAGAGAGAGGCAGAGGGAGAAGCAGGCTCCATGCACCGGGAGCCCGACGTGGGATTCGATCCCGGGTCTCCAGGATCGCGCCCTGGGCCAAAGACAGGCGCCAAACCGCTGCGCCACCCAGGGATCCCGATGACTATGTTTTCTATGGGTGAATGTCAATTTAGGCATAACCTTGTGGGAGATTTTTTTAAAGATTTTATTTCTTAAGTCATCTCTATACCTGGCATGGGGCTCAAACTCATAACCCTGAGATCAAGAGTTGCAAGTTTTGAGGGCTGACACTTTGCCCATACATACTTATTAGAGCACAAGACTAGGAGTTAGGGGGACTGGGTTCAACTTCCTGCTTCTTACTATGTGATCATTGGTGAATCTGAACCTCAGTTTTGTCACATGTAAAATGAAACCCATTTTCCTCACCAGGCCAGTAATGGGGATCAAATGTGATAAACCAGTTGTCTTCACTCATGAATCATCAGTCTAATTGTTCTTAAATTCCTTCATCCACAAAGACCTGCAAGCATGACACTTGTTCCCCAAGTTGTTATTCTTTCAGGGAAGATTACTTTCTGGCTGAGGCTGGCAAACAGCTGCCACATTTTAATTTATTATGATTTTTTGTTAGTTTGTGTTTGTTTCCTAACCTTGCATAATTTCAATTTGTTGGAATCTGAATGAGAATCTTGAGGCCAAATTCTACTTCATTCAGTCTCTGGTTGGTCTTTTATTTTTAAAGATTTTATTTATTCATGAGAGATACAGACAGAGAGACAGAGAGAAGGGCAGAGACACAGGCAGAGGGAGAAGCAGGCTCCACGCAGGGAGCCGACGTGGGACTCGATCCCTGGTCTCCAGGATCACGCCCTGGGCGGAAGGCAAGCGTCAAACCACTGAGCCACCCAGGAATCCCTGGTTGGTCTTTTAAAAACAAATGTGGTTGCATGAAATTGATGTCAGAAAAATGCCTTTAGTCCATTAATCACCTTGGGTGGACAAGACAGGTGGCTACTGCAAGAATAAGGGAATAATCCCTAAGTGACTAAGGCAAAACATAATCCCTTTAGGAACCAGGTCAAGCAGATTATGTAGGGCTAGGGTGGTGACTCAGCCTTTTGAGGCTTGTACTTCCAGGTTGAGGAACTTGTGAGGTGTTTGGGGAGTGTGTGGGTAGCTTTGTGGGAAGAGCGATTCATCCTCCTGGAAGCATTGCTTTGCATCTCTGTCTCTGTCTCTCTCTATCTCCCTGTCTCTGTCTCCCCCTTTTGGTCTCCCATTTTCCTCTTACTCATTTGCTCTGGCTCTCACTCTCTTTATAACTTCCTTTTGTTCTTTCCCTCAAGAAGGGAAACATAAGTGAGGAAGTTTAATTTTAGTTCCCAAAAGGATCAGAGAGGACATGAAAGAGTAGCTAGTGATTGATTAGCTGTAAGGAAAAAAAGTTATGCATATTTTTCTTCAAAAACAGCCCATAGTCACGACAAGCCACAACACAAATAGATATGAGACTAGTAATTGAGCACAGGTTTCTAAGATAATGAACCAAGGAAGACATAGTAGAGAGATAAAGAAGAATAAACCTACATTTATTGAGCCTGTGTGCTATCTGGAAAGCTGCTGCAATAACTGATAAAAATAATACATGATTCAAAGTTCTTTGGATAAATATAGCTGAGTAAGAACAAATGAGTAACATTGGCGAAGTAGATTGTATTTCTGTGTGTGAAGAGATGTTGTAAACCATAATTCCATTCACTTCAGACATTTGTTAGGCACACACTGGGGACAAAGCTTTGTCCTAGAAACTGGAAGGAGCTATAAAATAAATGACACTGTTAAGGAAATAAAAGATTTCCTATTTTATGTGCATTTCACTTGTTCAGATTATGTGGTTCTCATACTATGTTCTCATTGGTCTTATTCCTGCTAAGCTATAGGGATAAAACTTCTTACTCTCTTAATAGGGGATGTTCATCTGCCCCAGAGAAAGAAGCTGGGGAAAAGAGACCGGCTCTCAATCAGAAAGCCAGAACTCAGAGGGGTCTCAGAACTCAGATCTGCATAGTATAAGTCATATTATATGCTTGGGTCTTGCTCTGTATTTTCTTGGTTCTTTTTTTTTTTAAGATTTTATTTATTTATTCATGAGACAGAGAGATGAGGAGAGGGAAAAAGAGAGAGAGAGAGAGAGAGAGAGAGAGAGAGAGAGGCAGAGACATAGGCAGAGGGAGAAGCAGGCTCTCCTCTGGGAGCCCAATGTGGGACTCTATCACTGAACTCCAGGATCAGGCCCCGAGCTGAAAGCAGGGCTCACCTGCTGAGGCATCCAAGTGTCCCTATTTTTTCGGTTATTGTTTGTTTATTTTCCTCCTGTTCTGGCCTTGTTTTACCTGTACTTTTGAAGATAACAAAGAAGAGTCTTAGATGCTTGTGAGCAGTGGTTCACAAAGTTGGTCTTTGGACCAGCAGCATTAGCCTCTACCTGGGAATTCATTAGTAATGCACGTTTCTAGATCCCACCCAGACACATTGGATCTGAAAGTCAGTATGGGGACCCGTGATGTGTCCTGCCTTCCAGGGGATTCTGATGCTGGCTCCCTGCTGAGCGCTAAAGCTCTGCTTGAGAACTGAAGGAGAACAGCACCCTCTGCAGGCCTTGTGGTCACAGCAGCCATGAGAAAGGAGCTCTAGCCAGGTGAAGCAGGGGAGCAATGTTCTTGTCCCATGGAGTGGAAGAATAAATCTCACAAAGGAGAGTGAGCAAAGTGGTAGAGTTTTATTAGGCAAGGATATAGAAAAAGCTCTCGAGAGTGAGAGGGGTCCCAATCGGGTTGCCAATGAGGGCTTTTCATCTCTGTTCTTTTATTAGGATTTTACCAGAAACCTGGGGGTAGTCAGGTCAGTGGCCTGGAACTAGACATGACACTTACACATTGTTTGAGAGTTCTTGTCTCTGCGACATCTGTGATCTGTAGATATCTATTGCTAGTCTGATTAATCTTTATAGTTAAGTCTTCCTTTGAGGCCTGATTAGTTTTTGTGGTTATTTTTATTTTCTGTGGTTACAATGTAATTATTAGAAAAACATCTTAACCCTAGTAATTAAGATAAGGCGCTCTAAAATTTCCTGATCTCCATCTTCATTTTATCTCTGCATCTGCATACCTGAAATATCCCCAGAACCCAGCTGGGGCCCCTAATCTTTCCCCACCTAAAGTCCCATTCTTTCCCTATTCACAGGGGGAAGGGGGAGAAGGTTAAGGTTTCCA
Source organism: Vulpes vulpes (assembly GCF_048418805.1). Taxonomy (NCBI): domain Eukaryota; kingdom Metazoa; phylum Chordata; class Mammalia; order Carnivora; family Canidae; genus Vulpes; species Vulpes vulpes. The sequence continues at coordinate 35,934,767 of NC_132780.1, forward strand.
AGCCCATCTGTCTCTTCCCACCAAGAGAGACTTCTACCATGGTCAATTTGAGAGGTTCTGGATTGATTTAATTAAGGGGTATTACTGTTCTCTTCATAATAGTCCAGGTTCTCAAGATGGGTGGATATGGGTGAATTTTAGAATGAGTATTTACAAAAAAAAAAAGAAGAAGAAGAAGAAGAAGAAGAAGAAGAAGAAGAATGAGCATTTACCGTTCTATTTACTTTTTCCAGTTTTGGTGTTTGTATCACTCCCTTACCAAAAAGTGTCAGTGTGGGACACCTGGGTGGTTCAGTGGTTGAGCATCTGCCTTCGGCTCAGGGCGTGATCCCAGAGTCCCGGGATCAAGTCCCACACAGAGCTCCCTGCGGGAAGCCTGCTTCTCCTTCTGCCTGTTGGGTCTCTGCCTCTCTCATGAATAAATAAATAAGATCTTTAAAAAAACAAAGAAACAGAAAAAACAAAGTGTCACTGCTTCCCCTTCAACAGCCCTCCTAGCCTGGTCTGTAGTGCCTCTGCTATGAGTCACATTCCACTCTCAGCCTTCCCCTCCCTTCTTTACCACCTGGAAACGTCTTGTTTCCTTTCCTCTGTGCTTAGGTAGCTCTTGCTACAGCAGCACCTCACTAGGCATCAATTTGCAACCAAGTTCCCTCTCTAGACTGAGCTCCTTGAAGGTAGGGACGGCATTCTGATCCTTCTTATCCCCAGCAAGGGCAAAGTTGCAGAGCTATGAGTAAACGTGGTGTTTAATGAAGAGAAAGAGGCCAATGTACATAGAGCAGGGGAAGAGGAAGAGAAGTATTGGGATGAGGTCTGAAGGCAAAGGCCTTGCTAAGGACTTTAGATTTCTTCTGAAGACCAAGGGGAGCCATTAAATGGGTGACCCAGTATGACATGTACACAAATTATATTACTTATCTCTCATTTAATCCTCTCAACAGATAGTGAGGTAATTGATACTTAAAAACAAAGAAAGGAAGAAACTGAAAAGTTATAGGTTGGATCCAAAAGTCACTGAGCAAAGACTGAACAGAGCCTAAAACCTGGATCTTCAAACTCCCAAGTCCAGTGTTGTCCTCTGGGCCCCCTAAGTAATGGCCAGAGTGAGGGTATGGCTGTAGTGTTTCTCTGTGCACATTCTAGGAATGGGGGAATGGCATGTCCTTTGTTTCTTTTAAAAATGTTTTAATTCCAGTAGATAACACACAGTGTTATATTAGTCTCAGGTGAACAACATAGTGATTCAACAATTCTGTACATTCTTCAGTGCTCATCATGGTAAGTGTACTCTTCATCCCCGTCACCTGCTTCACCTATTCCCCACCAACCTCCTGTCTGGTAAACCATCAGTTTGTTCTGTATTTAAGAGTCCATTTTGTTGTCTCCTTTTATCTTTGTTTTGTTTCTTAAATTCCACATATGAGTGAAATCATATAGTATATAAGATTCTCTGACTCATTTCACTTAGTGTAATACCCTCTAGATCTATTCATGTCATTGCAAATGGCAAGATTCCATTCCTTATTATGGCTGAGTAATATTTCATTGTGTGTGTATATAAATATACATTATATATAATATAGATAATCTATATAATCTATATTATATATGTGTGTGCGTCTATCTCATATCTTCTTTATCCATTCATCTATACATAGACACTTGGGCAGCTTCCATAATTTGACTGTTGTAAATAATGTTGTAATAAATAGGCCCACATACATCTTTTTGAACTAGTGTTTTCATATTCTTAGGCTAAATACCAAGTAGTGGAATTACTGGATCATATGGTAGTTCTAGTTTTATTTTTCGAGGAGGAATGTATTTCTCTTTTTTTTAAGTTTATTTTTTTTTTTTTTGGTAAGCTCTAAACTCAGAGTGGGACTCAAACCCACAACCCTGAGACCAAAAGTCTCATGCTCTTCTGACTAAGTGAGCCAGGAACCTGTGGGAATGTCTTTTTCTTTCTTTCTTTCTTTCTTTCTTTCTTTCTTTCTTTCTTTCTTTCTTTCTTTCTATCTTTCTTTCTTTCTTTCTTTCTTTCCTTCCTTCCTTCTTTCTTTCTTTCTTTCTTTGCTTTTAAAAATTTTATTAATTTATTTGGGGGGAGGTGGCAGAGGGAGAGGGAGAGAGAGAGTCTTAAGCAGATTCCTCCCTGAGTAAGGAGTCTGATTCAGAGCTATATCTCATGATCCTGAGATCCTAAGAGTTACCCGACTGTGCCACCCAGGCACCCCTGGGAATGTATTTCTTAGTGGGCTAGTATATGAAGCAGAAGTTCAGCTAGCTTTGGAAGAGGTTAAAGATTTTTGGAAGAGGGAGGAACTAGTACCAAAGAGCCAGACCTCAGGATTTTCAGGGTTCTGTAGGATTAAAGAATTAATAGTGACTTTGCAGTAGCTCAATTTTATGGAACACTTACTATATGCCAGGCACTGCTCTAAATGCTTACACACACACACACACACACACCAATTACAGGCAGGAGAAAAGGCAGCGACAAAGTTCTTGAGATACTATTGAGCCTGGCATGTTTGAGGAATCGAAAATGGTCAGTATTCTATAAGAGCAGCAGTACTGTTTCTCTTCACAGCAAGCCAGTGAGGAAGGCATTGGCATTATCCCAATGTCCCAGATGAGGAACTGAGGCATACAGAGGTTAATAATTTGCCTAAGACCCAGCGACAAGAACTCAAGTGGCAAGAACTCAAGAGCCCACACTTTCCAACCATAATGTGCTGCTATTTATTGAGTGGACAATATGTATAGGAGCTCTGCAAAAATTGTTTATGACCCGGCCCTGAAAGATGGCCATTATTAGCTTCCTCCTTTGATACTTAATGAAGTCCAGAGACCATAAGTAATCTCCTCAGTGTTGTTCAGTGAGCTCAAATCCAGATGTGCCTGATGCCTAAATCCATGCTTTTTGCTGTACATTCTGCTGCCTCTCAGGATCTCCAAGGAGGACCCCTCTCCTAAACTGGACTGAATAGCAGGGAAACCTGGACCTGTCAGGCAGGTCTTTCCTAATCTGAAATGCAGTGCTCAAAACTGAGGTCAACTGCATTTCAGATGTTCTTGTTATTAATCCACTGAGATGCTTGGACTGAAAAAAAGTAACTCTGGAATCTTGCTGAGAGTAGGGTTATAAGACTTACGGAGCAGGACCCTCCCAGAGGTGATAACCAAGAATGTGGTTATAAAGCCTAAAGCCATAGCTTCTCCCACAAGGAAGAGCTAGATAGAGTGACAGCCACCAGGGAACAAGGCAGGTGCATAAAAAGACTTTTAGGTGCATACAGAACTTCATTCTGTACTGATTGTGATGGACCTGTTAGTCTTATTTTTTTCATATTTCCTCAGTGATCTGACCCATTCAATGCTCATTACCTTTCATATCTCCCAAGAGGCAGGCGTATGATGACTTTGGTTTTTGGAGAATTCCATGATCACGCATGTATTCAAATTCTTCTGCTTTTATTCCTCTGAATGTTTTCTGTATTCCTCATTAGTCTTAAGTATTTCTTATGATTGTTTCCTAACAGTCAGATTCTTCCAAATATATTACAAAATGTAATTGTATATATGTATCTGCTTGATGTCGAAGGGACTCTTCATAATGGCTATTCTGTGCTCATGTTGGAGTTCTACAGTAGCATTTAATAACCATGACATTTGTACAGGAACAACCTTTTGAAATCTAAGGTTCAGTGCCAAGATAATCGACATTTTAGACAATAAGTTTAAAGCATAACAGACCTACTGAAATCTTAGGTAAATTGGTATCCATATTTAATCTTATTAAAAATTCTTTTAAAGTTTCTACTGCTTATTTTTTTAGAGCTTTCCAGTCTTATGAAAAGAAATGAAACAGAGTTTTAAGATGATCTATTACACTGAATCCATGTAGTAAACAGATAGTGTTGCCATGAGTCAATTATAACAAAAACCAAAAACTGTATGAACATTATATATCAACCTATGATTGTGAGGGTCTTTTGGGTTAAAGAAAAGATTTATGTTCACAGGGCTCAGAATTCATGAGGTTATATTATTTCTATAGATTATTACTTTAATTAATATTCAAGGTTAACCCTGCCAAGTGTAGCCTGGAAGTGGAATTAATGGCTTCAGGATCAGTTCTCAACCACTGTGGGATGGGAGCCAGGGAATAAATGTTCCAGCCTTCCATCTTTTAGGTGGACAAATCTGCTTTTTAGGAGGTACCAGGAGTCAAGACCTTGCATACTTAATGTTGGCTTTTCTTCCATCCCTGATTCACTTTCCCCCCACTCTTGTTGCTCACAATCACCTCACAAATAACTTGCTCTCAAGTCCAATTCCTCATTTCCAGTTCTGCTTTAAGAAAAATCTAAACTGGGATCCCTGGGTGGTGCAGCGGTTTGGTGCCTGCCTTTGGCCCAGGGAGCGATCTTGGAGACCCGGGATCAAATCCCACGTCGGGCTCCCTGCATGGAGCCTGCTTCTCCCTCTGCCTGTGTCTCTGCCTCTCTTTCTCTCTCTCTGTGACTATCATAAATAAATAAAATCTTAAAAAAAAAGAAAAAAAAAAGAAAAATCTAAACTAAGACATTTGGTACCAGAACCAGCCCTAGAAAACAGACTATTACGGTGGGCTTCCTGACATGTATTACCTACTGAGAACATTGCTAATGGTAAGTGGGGTGTTCTTAATCCTTTGTGTGCTATAGCATCACAATTGCTGAGGCTCTCGATGGATGGGTTGGGATGAGGTATAAGTGAAAGGGGAAGCACTGAGTTCGTCAGAAGCCCAGTACTTGAGTGGTAGGGGGCAATGGTAATTCTAAAAATGATGGAGTTGGCTGGATGTCTGCTTTGGAATCTTTGAAAGAAAAAATGGACATCAGCCAGCTATTAACTCAAGGGAAGCTATAAAAGCCAGAAGGCTTGCTTGGCAGCATATGAAGAGAGGCTTGTCTCTTGTAGCTATAGGGCAGCCTTTGCTAATGATCAGACCTTCAATTTAATAACAAGGTAGCAGGGCTGCAAAGAACACCAGAATGCACAGCTTCTACCAGTCTCCTATGCTAAAGTCAGGGCTCCAGGATAAAGAAATTTGCAAAGATGTGTCTGAGAACCTTGGGTCTTTCCCGGTATTCTTCTGAACCCACCTTGTTGGCAGAAGCAATAGTCCTCCTTGCTAGAGGAGAGAGAACAGCCTCCCTTGGCAAGAAGGCCATGCAAAGCCCTTACCTAAGATAGGCTGTGTTGCAAGATGATGTTTGTTCTCAAGACCTGACACTCTGATCCCCACCCTCCAGCTTATTGCCTCTAGGCCAATAACTAGGGTCAAGTTTCTGCATAACCCAAGAGGGAAAGTTTAATACCTGCTATGGTAGAAATAGATATTCACCTAAATAATTGCAGGGCATAGGTAGTATGTAGTGTGCAGAACCAAGGGAGCATGTGCAGGAATGGATTTTGAGAGTACTGGGTTGGGTGAGGAGGTGGGGTAGCAGAATATAAAACTGATTAGTAACAGTGAAATGATTCTTCCATGACTCGGGATTAAATGTTCTGGCAAAGAAGCATGCAGCTGGTTCCAATATGCTATTGGGTGGCTCCTTGAAGCTTAATCATGATATGGAAGCATCCAGAGGAAGGAGTCACTATGCTCAGAGACTGGGCATGCTAGAATAGATTTATTACAAAAGAGAGGCTACCCATTGTCTAGATTCTCAAAAAGGGCTCAGAAGGTACTCTTTTTATAAAGTGAAGAAGAATGCACTAGTGAAGGGCACCAGAATCATTGAAACCTCAGTGGTGATTGCCTTTGTAGGCTGAGGCTAGCAATAGTAGGGGCCATTGCAAAATTAATCCTCCTAGTGTAAACGGGAGCAGTAAGATTTCAGAATAGCAGGTGCCAGTGGCAGCATGTAAGTGTCCGATGCAAGGGGGACGTGACTGTTAAAATGAACAGCAAGAGGATTGTCAGACAGAGCACTGTGACCGGCAGGGATCTGTAAGTGGTGGTTAAAAGACTATGGTGTTCTCAGGGGTGAGACAAACAGGTCACAAACTGGGGAATGCTTGATTTGTATAATCAGAAGGAAAGTAAGGCTTGATGAGCAAAGAGTGATGTCAGTTTCCACTATAAATTATTTCTCTCCCAGTTTTCATATCCCAGTTTTTGCACCCAAAGCCCATCATTTGAAGGGGAGGGTGGGTCCCTGAAGGTAGGCTTCTGCAACCTTCCAGCAAGTATATATAGGACATATTCCTTCAGTTCTTTCCCAAATAGAAATATACACTGGGAAGGTTTCCATATGAGCCCTATTGGTATAGTAGAGGGTCTAAGCTCAAAATGTTAGGAGCTCCCCATTATATTCCTATTCAATTCAATTTGGTAACCCTTGCAAAAGCCAGATGGATTATTGCAATAAAGGTGGGCTATATAAACTTAAACAAAGGTAGCCCCACTTATAGCTGCTCTGATATATGTGGCATCTTTTTGTTATAGATCTACTACTTTGTACATGGCTCTTGATCTTGGGGAATGCATTTTTTTTTTCAGTTCTGTCAGTAAAGGTTATCCAAGGTGTTCACAACGTGGAACTGTTATATTACCTTTCCTGATTGTTGACACAAAATAATCTCCATGGACCTTGACCATCTTGATATTTAACATAATGCATTGGCCCAGTATCTCACTGATACAATGTTAATCTGACCTGGTGAACAAAAAGTAGGACTGTGGATGCTTTACTTAAGAGTTATGTGCTCTAAAGGATGAAAGATAAAATAAAAAAGATTCAGGGGGATGCCATATTAGTAAAATTATTAGAGGTCTGATTGTCGAGGGTATGCCAGGACATCTCCTTTAGGTAGAAAGCCAAATTACAGCACTTTGTACCTTCAACCACCGAGAGGGAGGCTCAGTGCTTGTTGGGCCTCTTTGGATTTTGAACACAGCCAGTTTTGAATAAAGACCAGAGCAAGAAAGGACTTTACCATAGGTTAGGGTTATACTGCAATCTTCCCCAAAGCTTGTGCTGAATGATCTAGCAGATCCAGTGGTGCTAGAAGTATCTATGTGGAAAGGATACTGTTTAGTCTCTGACAAGCTCCAATAGGAGAATCGCAGCACAGGAGGATAGGGTTCTGGACATAATCATGCCTTCTGTATCTGACCACTCACCATAGGAAAAGAGGTTCTATGAGGCCTACTGTGACATTGTAGAGACCAAGCACCTGACCATATACACTAGGTGATGATGACAGTAGAGTTGCTCACCATGGACTGGGCATCATCATGACTACTGAGTCATAAGGACCTGCCATAATCCATTGTATGATGGAAAATGTTTCATAAAGATCAGGTCCCAGCAGGTCTAGAGGGTGTCACCTCTGTGGCAATAGTTCCTTTTCCTCAACTCATGCACATGTTCTCACAGAAGCTTCCAGATGATCCAATGGTAGAAGAGGAAAATCCTTGTGTCTGGTTCATGGGTGAGTTGGCTCAGTATATTGGAAGAAAAAGAAAATGGACCGTCATCACATTAGAGTCATTCAATATTGACCTTCAAGGACAGAGTGAGGGGAATCCTCCCAATGGACAGAGATACAACTTGTACACTTGGTTGTTTGCTTTGTATGGGAGAAGTGTCTGGAGATATGGATACATATAGGTTTCTGGGCAGGGGCAAATGGCTTGGTTAGTCAGGAACATGAAACTAGCAATATTGGAAGATTGGAGACATGAAAGTGGACCTATAGGAGTGGGCACCAGGTCATGTGTGCTCAATAATCAGATGGAGAGGATGACTTACTCAGTGAATATCAACCAATATCTCTCTCTGGCCACCCATTGCTTGAGCATGGAGTGGCTATACTGGTAGGAATGGAGGCTCTGAAAAAAAAAAAAAAAAAAAAAAGGAATGAAGGCTCTGCATTTTCCCAAAAAATGAGCTGCATCTCGCCAAGGCTGACCTACTGGCCACTGGCTACTGCCAAGGCTGGATTTCCAGCATTTTAGCATCAAGGAATCACCCTGCACCCTCAGTGGGGTATGATACCTGAAGGACATCAGCCAGCTGCTTGGTTTCAGGTTGCTTACATTAGGCCTTTTCCACCTTGTAGGTGACACTTCAGACCATATCATGCCAGTCTACATATGGGACTTTATTCTGTTTAAGGGGAAATACAATTATTTTGAGAGTAGAAACATAAAAAGGATCCATTAAATTCTTTGAGGTATTTCTGGTTTAAGCCTGATTGCTAACAAACCATTTGGCCTCATTCCCTCCCATTCTTTCTTTAGGGGATAAGGGGTAGGACAGTGACCCATTATCATTTTTTGTGGAAGAGCCTTTATTTAAAAAAAGATTGAAAATGGCTTCTCCATAGATAAAAAAGTCCCAGTCCCAACTTCTCCTTCAGGTTTTCCTGCACATGTAACCCCCCTCTAAATTTCTAGCATCACTTTCTTTTTTTTTAAATTTTTAAATTTATTTTTATTTTTATTTTTTATTTTTTTTTTTTAGCATCACTTTCTTAAAATAAGCACATGGGTGTGCTAAGAGTTGCCTAGCCTTTTTTTAAAGATTTATTTATTTATTTATTTGAGAGAGAGAGAGAGAGAGAGCGCACAGAGGGAGAGGGAGAAGCAGATTTCCCGCTGAGCAGGGAACCTGACCTGGGGCTCCATCCCAGGATCCTGGGATCATGACCTGAGCTGAAGGCAGACACTTAACTGACTGAGCCACCCAGGCATCTGAGTTTGCCTACTTTTAACAAAAAAGATTCTGATATTTTGAACCATCTCTATATTTTCTGCCTGCTAGTCACTGGGCTAGGTGTTTTTCATAAGGTATTTTATTTATTTTCCAGAATAACTGAACAGGGAAAATATTATAATCACCACATTGTTGATGAGGACACCAAGGATCAAGGGAGTTAGGTAACTTGCCCACAGCTGGTCAGTTGTGCAGCTAGGCTAGAATCTACCTGTGGTCCTCAGCAATTCATACAGGATTCTCATATTGTCTTTTGAACTTCGGAGCCGCATAATCCACCGGGCCTATTGAATTCATTATGCCCCAAGAATTACCTTTCCTCCCTTCTTTTCATCCTGAATTTTTTATACTAGGCGCTCTCTCTTGGACTTCATATCACCCCCGCAGTCACTGTTATAAGGTTTCGGCTCATTTAGCCACAAAGGTCACATGTGTTCTGATAAGTCAAGGCTATTGTCTCTACATAATTCGGTGCAGGACACTGAGAACTAAACAGAGGAAATGTGGGCCATCCTGCCCTGATAGATCTGGGAAAGAGCCTTGCGGGAAGTTTAGGCTAAACCACAGGGTGCAGTTATACCACTGTTGGCCACCAGGTGGCAGAGGCGCTCAGGGCAGCGCAGCAAGGAGGCTAAAGTTGCGCCCAGGCTGGGCTGCAGGTGAGGCTCTCCCCGATTGATTGAGAGAGAGCCCTGGAAGGGCTCATTAACAGCGTTCTCATCAGGGAGGTTTATTTGCTTAGGCAAATATAATTCAGAAAGATAGAGAATAGGATTCTCTGGTGACTTTCAAACAAGCCCATTTTTTTAAAAAAAGATTTTATTTATTCATGAAAGAGAGAGAGAGAGAGGTAAATACATAGGCAGAGGGAGAAGCAGGCTCCATGCTGGGAACCTGATGGGGGATTCGATCCTGGAACTCCTGGATCACGCCCTGATCTGAAGGCAGATGCTCAACCACTGAGCCACACAAGTGTCCTGCTCATTTTGGTTCTGATGAAGGATTTATGCCAGGGGAATGAAATCTAGAAGTATGTGTCTTTGTGAGCGTGCACACATGCTTCTGTTGTGGTTTGGAGGTGGGGGTCACTGGAAGGGATAGTTTCAAAGAAATGAGATCAACACAGAAAATGAAGAAATGAACCAGAGAATAGCTAGATGTGATCAGCAGACAGGATCCAGAAGAAGAAATTAGTGTCTTAGGGTAAGTTATGTAATGTGACCGAATTTCAGTTGTGACAAGGTTTTAGAAGGGAATTCTTTTTTAAAATTTAAATTTTTGTTGTTGTCATTGTTTACATAGGCTCCATGACTAGGGTGAAACCCAGTGCAGAACTTCAACTCATGACCCTGAGATCAAGACCTGAAGTGAAATCAAGAGTCGGTCACTTAACCAAATGAGCCACCCAGGTGTCCCTAGAAGGGATTTCTTAACATATGTATTTTTTTTTAATTTTAGAGAGAGAAAGAAGGGGGGGCATAGAGGGGGAGAGAGAGGGAGGGGAAACAATCTCAAGCAGACTGCACTGAGGGTGGAGCCTGACCTGGGGCTCCATCTCAGAACCCTGAGATCACGACCTTAGTGGAAACCAAGAATCTGATGCTCAACTGACTGAGCCACCCAGGCATGCCCCAATTTTTGTTTTAATGCCATGGGACCATTTGATAGGCTGGTGAAATTTGTAGATCCTGTGGTAGACTGTATTTTGCAAAAATGATCTTAACCCTATCTTGGGTCTTATTTTTTTCCTGAAGTTTAGTTCTTCTCCACCAAATGATAGAGTCTGTGTACTTTCACCAAGAACTTGGGTGGGTCTTTGTGACTGCCTCAACTAATAGAGTAAGGTGAAGTGCCACATGACTTTGAAAATAAGTAATAACAGTTAGTATAACTGCTGTCTAGTTGAGACTCTGAGGTACATATAAAAAATCAGGCTACCCTGAACCTGCCATATCAGACTACATGGAAATATCCACTTAAAGATAGAGATTCTGCAGAACGCCTGGGTAACTCAGTTAGGTGTCTGCCTTTAGCTCAGGTCATGATTTCAGGGTCCTGGGATTGAGTCCCACGTTAGGACTCACTGCTCAGCAGGGAACCTGCTTCTCCGCCCCCCCCCCCCCCCCCGCCCCGTCTCAAATAAATAAATAAAATCTTAAAAAAATAAATATGGACATTCTGGAGAGATTAAAGAGTACACTTATCATGATGAAAATATAATAAAATTTAAAGAAGTAAATTAAAAAAAAATAGAGATTCTGGATGAGCTCCACCTGTCCTAGCCCCTAGCTGTTCAGGTCTTCCCAGCCTCAGTGGTAAACATGTAAATGGATTGTTCCAGTCCCAGCTACTGTCTATGTTTCCATGAGAAATCCCAAGCAAGAATTGCTTAGTGGAGCAGTGAGCCACAGAACCAGGAGAGATAATAATAAAATGACCATTGTTATTGTTGTTTTTTTTAAGATTTATTTATTTATTTGAAAGACAGCACATGTGAGCACATGTGTATGTGAGTTGGTGGAGGGGCAGAAGGAAAGAGAAACTCTAAGCAGACTCTGTGCTGAGCGCAGAGCCGGAGTGGGGAAGTGGGTGGGGGCAGCTTGATCTCAGGACCCTGAGATCACCACCTGAGCTGAAACCAAGAATCGGACACTTAACTGACTATGCCATACAGGTGCCTTCAAGTGATTATTGTTTTAAGCTATGAAGTTTTTAAGTGATTTGTTACATAGCAACAGATAATACAAATGGACTTTTTCAGAGTACTCTTTCCAAATGCTTAAAATAGAATATATAGGATTACGAAGGACTACTGAAGTATTAAAAACCCAAATAAGTGATAATACATGTGATTCTTTATCAATGTATTAGATAAGATCTGGTGCTGGCTATACAGATCTGGTAAGTTTAAAGTGTTGATGAACGTAAATGATATCTGGAGATAATCTGTACAACAAAAATTTTGTCTGTATAGCAAAAATATGATATAAAAATATTTGTTACTTTTATGATAACAAAGCCACAGGACTTCACAAGCACTTTTATTAATTATTAATTATAGAAGGAAATGCTAAATTTCAGTTACAGATAAGTGAAAATAAAGGAACAAAGGTATAATTTATTTTTTCCATCCTGGTTCAGGGACTGCTTTCCTCACCCCGTACCCAAATGAGAACCATTGGAAATGTGTACTTGTAAGAATCTCAGGTATTATAAAACAGTCCTATCTTTTGTAGATGTTGGAAAGGAGGGATGTAACATTAAATCCTTACCCAAAATCATGTGGCTCTTTGGTACCAGTGTTTTTTTTCCAAGCCACTGCTCTACTCCCTTTCTCTACAATTGTTTGTCTTGCATTCCTTCTTCCATGGGTCTGCTTCTCTCTTTTTTTCCATGACCTTTTCTTCTTCTGTGATCCTTCCTAGTCATGGAATTAAATGGAGATCTTTATTTTTTTATTTTTTAAAGATTTTATTTATTTATTCATGAGACACACAGAGAGAGGCAGAGACACAGGCAGAGGTAGAAGCAGGCTCCATGCAGGGAGCCCGATGTGGGACTTGATCCGGGGACTTCAGGATCATGACCTGGGCCAAAGGCAGGTGCTAAATCGCTGAGCCACCCAGGGATCCCTAAATGGAGATCTTTAAAACCAAAGCTGTGTGGGCTCACTTCTTTCTCATTTTTGCCCATAATTCCAAGGTAAACATATTGGGCACTCATTGTTCTCCTTTACACACTGTGATTTCCCACATGAGCCCTTTACTTAAAATATTTTTTTTTAATTTTTTTTATTTATTTATGATAGGCACACAGTGAGAGAGAGAGAAGCAGAGACATAGGCAGAGGGAGAAGCAGGCTCCATGCACCGGGAGCCCGACGTGGGATTCGATCCAGGGTCTCCAGGATCGCGCCCCGGGCCAAAGGCAGGCGCCAAACCGCTGCGCCACCCAGGGATCCCGAGCCCTTTACTTAAATTAAACAGAACACGAATCCACATATAACCCTATGTCCCACTCCAGCATGCTCTGTACCTTCTTCCGTTTACCTAAAGTATTATCACCTGAGAATATCCAATGGAAAAAAGACAGTCTATCCAACAAATGGTGTTGGAAAAACTGGACAGCAACATGCAGAAAATGAAACTGGACCTCTTTCTTAGACCATACACAAAAATAAATTCAAAACAGATGAAAGACCTAAATGTCAGACAGGAATCCACCAAAATCCTAGAGGAGAACACAGGCCGCAACCTCTCTGACCATGACTGCAGCAACTTCTTACTAGACACCTTGTCAGAGGCAAGGGAAACAAAAGCAAAAATGAACTATTGGGACTTCATCAGATAAATTTTTTTTTAATTTTTAAAAGATTTTATTTATTTATTCATGAGAGACACAGAGAGAGAGAGGCAGAGAGAGAAGCAGGCTCCACACAGGGAGACTGACGCAGGACTCGATCTCGGGTCTCCAGGATCATACCCTGGGCTGAAGGTGGTGCTAAACCGCTGAGCCACCCAGGCTGCCCAAGATAAAATGTTTTTGCACAGCAAAGGAAATAATGATCAAAACAAAATTATAACCTAAGAATGGGAGAAGATATTTGCAGACAACATCTGGTAAAGGGTTAGTATCCAAAATCTGTAAAGAACTCATCAAACTCAACACTCTCCCCACCCCCCCACAAAAAAATAATCCAGTTAAGAAATGGGCAGAAGACTTGAACAGACACTTGTCTAAAGAAGACATTTAGATGACTAATAGACACATGAAAAGATGCTCAACATCACTTGTCATCAGGGAAATACAAATCAAAACCATGATGAGATACCATCTCACACCCTGTCAGAATGGCTAAAATTAACAACTCAAGAAACAACCGATGTTGGCAAGGATGCAGAGAAAGAGGAACCCTCTTGCCCTGTTGGTGGGAATGAAAACTGGTGCAGCTACTCTGGAGAATAGGGTGGAGGTTCCTCAAAAAATTCAAAATGGAGCTACCCTATGATCCAGCAATTGCAGTACCAGCTATTTACTCAAAGAAGGCAAAAATACAAATTCAAAGGGATACATGCACTCCGAGGTTTATAGCAGCATTATCAACAATAGCCAAAATATGGAGAGAGCCCAAATGTCCATCTACTGATAAATGGACAAAGAGGATGTGGTAACTATGTATACAATGGAATATTACTCAGCCATCAGAAAGGATGAAATCTTGCCATTTGTAATGACGTAGATGGAGCTAGAGTATGTTATGCTAAGTGAAATAAATCAGTCAGAGAAGGACAAATACCATATGATTTCACTCATGTGGAACTTAAGGTGGAAACAGATGAACAGATGAGAAGGGGGAAAAAGGAAGGGAGGGAAACAAACTATAAGAGACTTTTTAAAAGATTATATATATTATTATAAAATGTATATAAGATATATATTATACATAGGTTTTTATATATCTATATCATGTAGACATATTTATATAGATATAAATAAATATATGACCTATATGATATATATATAAAATCTATATCTTATGTAAAAGATATATATTAGAGATGTATGTTTTATATACTATATATGTAATATATGTATTAGAAATATGTATGTTAGAGAGGGAGGAGAGGGGCAAAGGGAAGGGGAGACAGAGTCTTTAGCAGATTCAGGGCTCAATCTCATGACCCTAAGATCATGACCTGAGCTGAAACCCAGAGTCACTTGCTCACCTGACTGAGCCATCCAGGCACCCCATCATAAGAGACTTTTAACAATAGAGAACAAAATGAGGGTAGATGGAGGGAGGTAGGTGGGGGATGGGATAGATGGGTGATGGGCATTAAGGAGGGCATTTGTTGTGATGAGCACTGGATGTTGTATCTAAGTGATGAATCACTGACTTCTATTCCTGAAACCAATATTTCACTGTATGTATGTAGTTAATACCTAAATAACTACTGTATGTGGTTAATACCTAAAATTTAATTTTAAAAAAGGAAGAAAAAAAAAAGGTAGTATCACCTGGCTCAATGCCCAACCTAGACTACCTGAGGGCAGGTCTTGAGAACTTGCATTTTAACAAGCTGCCCTGAGTGATCCAGAGGCTCTGAAAGTTTGAGTACCCCAGGTCTGAGCCTCACCCTCGTGAAAGGTCCATGTAGGTTCCGCTTTCTGGGTGTGACCTCTTCTGACCACCACCGCCGCACCCTTTAGTATTGCTACTTATCCTACGCTACCTTCTTATGAAGACTTTCAGGGCAGAGAGAAAGAAAGAAGAGGAGTATGTAGGGAGAATATGTTATGTATCAGACACTCTGCAAGATCCAGTGAAGTAGATGCTATTGACTTTGTTTTACAAAAAAGGAAATTGGGGACACCTGGGTGGCTCAGCAGTTGAGCTTCTGCCTTTGGCTCGAGTCATCTTCTGGGGTCCTGGGAACGAGTCCCACATCAGGTTCCGTGTGGGGAGCCTGTTTTTCCCTTTGCCTATGTCTCTGCCTCTCTCTCTCTGTCTCTCATGAATAAATAAATAAAATCTTAAAAAAAAACACAAATAAGGAAATTGAAGCTCAGAAGGTTGAATAACTGCTTCGGAGTCACACAGTAAATAGTAGAACTAACATACAGCCTTGCTGGTTTTTTTTTTTTTTTTTTTTTTTTAGCTTCAGAGCCTCTGCTCTTCTCATGTCATAGACCTTATTCAACTTAGCCTCAGGTTTGAGGCTTAGCTACTTTTCATATGTTAAGTTCTAATATATGTTCCTTTTCTGCAATAACCTGAACTTACCCTTGAGCATTTACAGATTTCTTTCTCATTTCTTGCTGAACCATATTCGATGAATGTCTTTCTAAAACTTCTGCCCTGATCTCTTCTCTTTTCTCACTCTTACACTGACCTTATTTTTTGACCTAGATGCCCCGTGCATGAATCTATCTCCAGCCCATATTTCCCTCTTGAGCTTCCAAACCATATGCCCAAATTCCTAGTGCCATTTTTGTAGATGAATTCAACTGAAATTCAACAAGCTGGACTCTTTCCTGGTCTTATTTCCCACTATCTTTTTTTCTACAAGCCACCTTGGTCACTGTGGCAGATTCTGTGGAAAGGCTCTTTTAATATCTCTTCTAGCCTCTATTGAGTGGACTTCTCTAATGCAGAAACTAGAACATTCTTTCCCTTCTCTTCCACGTCTAAATTTTGCAGAGCCCCAGGGCTCAGTCCTATACTCACCCTTAGGTGGTCTCATTCAGGTCGAAGATATTTAATAACATATTTTTGCTGATGAATCCCAAATTCCTCCCTCTCTCCAGCCAGATCTTTCCCTTGAGCTTCAGATTTGCATATTTGACTGCATTTTAGCAGTCTCCATCAGGGTGTCTAATTAGTGTCTCAAGCTTAATACCTCCAGAGGAGAACATTAAGGTCCTGACTGCCTTGTAAATGCTTACTGCCTGACTGCTTACTCACCTTCCATCTTGTAGATGACTTACCCTCTATCCCTTTTATTTATTTTTAAAAAAGATTTTATTTATTTATTCGTGAGAGACACACACACAGAGAGGCAGAGACATAGGCAGAGAAAGAGGCAGGCTCCAAGCAGGGAACCCGATGTGGGACTGGATCCCAGAGCTCCAGGATCATGCCCTGATCCGAAAGGAGGTGCTCAACTGCTGAGCCACCCAAATGTCCCATCTCCTCTATCCCTTTTAAATCTCTGTTTGGAGATGCTTTGCTCTGCCCATTCTATCTAAAGTAGAGCACACATCATCATCTTACCCCATCTAACCTTATTCCCATGGTATTTGCTTGACATTGGGTTATTAGATATTAGGTTATTTATTGCTTGTTCCACTATAACATAAGATCCACTATAAGGCAAGGTCTCTAAGAGCAGGAACTACTTGATCACTACTATATCCCTGGAACCTGGAAGAGTTCCTGCACTTAGTAAGTGCAAGAAATATTTCTTATTTGTGGATGCCCCCTGCCACTTTCCTAGTCTAGGCCCACCATCATCTCTCACCTGGCTTGCTGCAAAAGCCTAAAAGCTCCCCTGCCTCTAGTTCCAGCTATATTCTAAACTGAAGTCACTGTGATTTTCCTTAGATGAAAAGCTGTTCATCCACTGCCCTTAGGCTATTCAGGGGAGGTTCTGTGTTAGTATCAACCCTGAATCTCAAGCAAAAGAAACCTCTAACCTTCCAGCTCTTCTAATTGATTCCCTGTCTTTCAGATTTTGGCTTTCTCATACTTCCCTTGAGAATCTTTTGTGACCATCATTGGGGTAGGTACCTCCCTTTTGAACTCCATAGATCATCCTGTAATTATTAATATGACAGACCTATTATATTATGTTACAATGCCAGTTTTTGTGATTTCAGCCCTCACACTGGAAGTAACTGCATGAACATCTAAATTATTCACTATTGTATCCTCATCATCTCCATTGTACCTGACATGTAAGAGTTGCTCAATAAATTTTATCAAGTTAAGGAGTCCTTTTTTTAAAGATTTTATTTATTTATTTATTTATTTATTTATTTATTTATTTATTTATTATAAAACACAGAGGAGAGAGAGAGGCAGAGACACAGGCAGAGGGAGAAGCAGGCTCCATGCAGGGAGCCCAATGTGGGACTCGATTCTGGGTTTCCAGGACTACTCCCTGGGCCAAAGGCAGGTGCCAAACCGCTGAGCCACCCAAGGATTCCCTAACTGCTACTTCTTTCTCTCTCTTCCCTCTCCATAATCAGAGCTGTAACTCTACTTGGCCACTATGTTGTTGCCCCAGGGCTCTGAAATTTACAGTGTGCCAACTTTTAAAATGATGGTGCAATTAATTCAACAGCACATGCACATAGTATTACTATGCTTAACACTTAGTTAGTAAGAGTGATTAGTTAAAATAGGAAGCTACCAGATGGTAAGTATTATCAATAACACCCATATGTGAGCCAAGACATGAATTACAGAGTTAATTTGAGGGCATATTTTGTGCTTGCCCTGGCACCAAAATTGCTAGTTACAGCTCTGCCTGGAAGTTCCATTCTACACAATAATTTCTGATGGCAGATCTATTAACTTTATTCATTGTATGTGGACATGAGAAGGTAGAAAATATACTCCCACCATAAAGTTATGAGAAGGATAGATTATGGACCTGCCTTTCTGTTTCTGTTCTGTTAATTAGGAGTGTTGGGATTTGAGGCTCCGCCAAATGACACTACTTACTAGTGGTGATCTGCAAAGATCAATGAAATATCCAAGATAGGAGAAATATGTCCATGAGCAGGTATAGCCACCTCTAGTGTCTTCACTTATAGGCCAGTGCCCAGGAGAGAGAATATATACTCTTCTGGACAATCAGTCTGTGCTGCCATAGCCACAAACCTCCCCAAGGATATGGGTGTTTCCCACATCTTCAATGGTGTATATCAGCTTGCTGTTTCAGTGAGAAAATTATTAGCACACAAAGTCCTTTACTGCAGAAAATTAAAACAAGAAAAGATGGCTACCTGTTTACATAGCTTGCAACATTCAGGACTCCAAAACTTCTCCATCATTATCTAAATTTTTCTTTTTGTCCAAAGTCCTGAGCCAGACTCAGAGTCACTTATGAAACTCAGAGGTCAGTCATCAACCATCCTATTCCTTCTACTTCTTTGCTCTTGGACTTCTTTCACAGACTCATGTCTTAGAGACATGAAGTAGTGCCAACGACTCAGTTGCATCATCGCACTGACTCAGCTTCTTGCTTACCCCTGTGTTTCTCCCAGAGACTGGCACTTGTGTTGGAGTGAAGACCCATCACACCTCAAGTTCCCCCTCTGCCACTTATGAGCTGTGGAGGCTCAGACTCCTCATTGGTACACTGGGAAGGATAGCAATGGCAATCTCACTTGTAAAATGTTCTCTCTGGAGCTTCCAAAAACCTTGTAACTGAGTATTAGCATGAAAAATGTCCCATCCCTCTTCTGCTAATGAAATAATTTGTCTCTTCCCTGCCATACCCTCCATATGCCCCCAGTTTATTGACTGCAAAGACTTCTTTTAAGTGAATTAGAGACATTAACCATTGAAGCTTCTATTTCAGTTGCAGAGAAAAATGTTATTAATAGGGAAACTAACCTAGTATTCAGAGGATCAAGGGAGGTCTTCAGATCCATTGGCCTTTCAGTGTGATAAAAATCAAGGCAACAACTTTGTTTTTAGGTGTGAGTGGTAAGGAAAGAATAAACTTGTTAGCTGAAGAAATCTTGAATGGATAAGTGCTTGAGTGGGAGGCACAGACTGAAAAGATGTGATTGCATGTCTATAGGACATCTGTGTGTTTTAAGGGAAATCATGACTGGGGAATTGTTAGAATGAAAGGAAGATAATAGGACACTGGAATGTCTCTAGAAATCAGATTCATGTAAACCAAGTGTTGGGTGTGTCAACCTTGGAAGAAGGGGAAACACCACACCATATCTTGCATAATCAAGTGTATTTGTTTCCCATGACTGCTATAACAAATCATGTTAGAAGAAAGCAAATGTTTTGTAACTATGTGTAGTGATGCACGTTAATTAAACTTACAGTGGTGATCATTTTGTAATACTTACAAATATCGAATAATTATATTCCACACCTGAAACTAATGTTATATGTCAGTTATATCCAATTTTTTTATATCTAATTTTTTTATCTTACCATTATGGATGTTAAAGGTCTAAAATGTATCTGCAGGGCTTCGTTCCTTCTGGAAACTCCAGGGGAGAATCTATTTTTTTGACTTTTTCAGTTTTTAGAGGTTGTCCATTTTCCTTGGGTGATGACCCCTTTTCTCTATCTTCAAAGCCAGCCTGTAGCATCTTCAAATACCTCTCTTGACCTTCCTGCTTCCCCCTCTTAAGAAAACCCCGTGATTACATTGGACCCACCCAGATAAATCCAGGAAAATCTCCTAACTTAAAAATCCTTAGGCACATCTGCAAAATTCCTTTTGCCATGTAAAGTAATATTTTCACAGCTTTCAGGGATTAGAATGTGGACATCTATCTTTGGTGGGGGGATGGGGGTGGGGCAGGAGGCAATTATTCAGCATACTGCATCAAGGATGTGAAAATTATTTTTGTTCTGTGATGACTTTTGGTTCAAGTTGACATGTAAGTAGTAAACTGCTTTGGTGAGGTCATGATGGTCATTGATTGTTATGATTTGGATTTCTCCTTTAATTTTCCTGGATTGCACAGAGCTAGAAGAGCATTGATCATAACCAGGGTCTATCTTTTAGATATTCAGCACCAACTCTTATTTTTAATTGCACAACAGCAGAGAGGTATCAGTGTCAAGTCATAAAATTGTAGGACTTGAAGGGATCTGAGAAATTATGTGACCAATCCTTTGCATTTTAAATGTGAAGAGAATGAGGTGCAGAGACACCAAGGTGATTTGTCAAGGTCAACCAACAGTAGCACCTACTTCCTTGTTCTCTAGTCATTACATCACTGTTTGAGAAGCCCTATGGTGTTAGTCACTGATTGTCTGATCCTGTCATGTTTCCTTGTGATATTGGGTAAATAATGTTGTGTTTAAAAAACAAGAAAATTAAAAGTATTTTCATGAAGTTCATTGATTTAACAATATGGCTAACGCATAAAGTGATGGAATAATGGCAAATGGATTTAAATGGTAGGATGAATGAATTTTCTCCTTAGTAAGTTCATAAATATGGTCTAGGAAATATAGCTGAAATGAGTGTGGAGGGAAATGTTTTGTTTCCTTGGGCTGTTTTTTTAAATGCTTGTTTTTCTTCAAAGTTTATAGAAAAACATTTATCGAAGGCCCACTGTATGTGAGATGTCATTTTAGGTTCTAAGAAAAAGACAATAAAAGAAGATTTTGTTGAGATTTATTATTTACTATTTGGATTTCTCAAACTCCTGAAAACACAGAAAAAAACAACTTTAAAATTTGAAACCCAATAATCTAGAAGTTGTATAAGTAGGGCATTGAATGAGAATAATTGGATATGTGGCACAATATGCAGGTCAAAGTAGATTCAGAACCCTCTAAAATGTCTTGTGGATGTAAACTTATTCCCCTGCTTAAAGTGAATTGCTTTATCTGCCAAAGTTAGATGAACCAAAGCACTTAGGTGTGGTTAAGGTATGGAAATCCAGAATTTGGACAAATCCTAATGCAGATGGGAGAAATAAGTGCCAACCCTCACATTTGCCTAAGCTCTTTGCAATTTGGGTTCATAGTTCTCACAGGTCTGGTTTGCTTATTTATGGCTTATTTTTCCCAAGGTATTTGTTAAATCACTTCTCTTTTGCCATAAATTACCCCAAAAGAGCAAAGCAATTTGCTTTGGAAAAAAAAAAAAAGAACGCTTTCAGATCTCTTGGTGTCTTGTTATACAATCCATTTCTCAGTGTATATTGGGACATAGAAATATTTAAGAAAACTAGTAAACTAGAGACAATGGACAAAATTTGACTCAGGGAATTACATTTTTACTTCCTTGTAGCTTTGAAATCACCAGAAGGGGAATTAAGCAGAAAGAGGAGAGAAATGGTGTTGAAAAGGATGTTTCTGGGAGGAGTTTTGAGGTGATAGGGAATAAGTAGGGCACCTTGGAAAATGACAATTGGTTTTTCACAACTCACATGACCTGCACAGGTCTGCAATGTTTGCAGAGGGCCACTTAATGGTAGCCTGTTTCCTTGTGATGACCAGGTCAGACTTTGAGATTGGTTGATCAGTCAAGCAACTTGGAAACGGGCCCTTGGCTCAGAAATTGCACAAGGAATGAAAGCAACAGTAAATGGTGAGCATTCCAGAAGACGTTGTCATTTTCTTGAAGCAGTCATCTTGGGTCTCTGTGCAGCCTAAAATGGAATACCACTGAATTCCACCTGAAGGAAACAGAAGAGGTAGGAGTTGGGGCTCCTGGCTGGCTCAGATGATAGAGCATGTGACTCTATCTTGGGGTGGTGAGTTCAAGCCCCACATTGGGCATAGAGCTTAGTTTTTAAAAAAGAGAGAGAGATAGGGTGCAAGGTGTAACCTACCTGGCTTTAGATGCTTTAGATAACTAACAAGTTAAGAAAACAAACAAACACAAAGACAAAGCAAAAATTCTAGGTTTATCAAGATACATTTTAACTTTAAGAACTCCCACCTAAATGTATTCTAGATGGGTACATTGCAATACAAAAGCTTTGAAATTTCAAAACAAAATAGCTTTCAAACTCAGATGATAAAAGCCATGCAATTGCTACTGACTGTATGTAGCTTCCTGAAGTGTTAGTTGTTTGGAAGTTCCCATTATCATTCCCCAGCTTAACCCAGGTCATGAGTTACTCAAAGGGCTCAATCCACTGAAGGGATCTTTTAGATGTATAAGTGCTTCTCAGAAATGGACATGTGTCCTTGACCTCACTGTTTTCACCCTGATTACAGAAAGAAGGCATGCTCGCTTCAGAAAATGTGAAAAATACACACAAGTATAAAATAAGTGACAGTGTTGTCCTTATTTTGTTCACTTGTTTGGAGGGAGAACACAAAGGAGTAGTTCCCCAAAGGCAGCAAAACATATGATTCTGAAAACAGTAGTCACTCAATGGGGGGCAATTTTGCCTCCTACCCCCAGGACATAGATAATGCCCAGAAGCATTTTTGGTGTTACAATTTGGAAGATATTACTGGCCTGGAGTGGGTAAAGGCCAGTGATGTGCTAAACATCCTACCATACATAAAACAGCCCTAACAAAGAATTATCCTGCCAAAGTGTCAATAGTGTCAGAGATAAGAAACCTTATTAATAAAGCCATCAAAAGTTTTAAGTTTCAGTTCTGTTTCACAAACAAATGCTGTGCCCACCACACTGTAGTCAAACTGGGCCTTTGACCCACCAAGAACTGTTGTCAATATTTTGACACATCCCAGACTCTTTTTTTATGTGCAGAGTCCCTTAGTTCTTGTTTTGAAGTTAAGCTGCCTAGATAACCATCTGCCCATGTTTAGGAAAAGTAGAGCAATCATCGTGAGCTGGTGTCTCATGGCTCCGGGGGTCTCGGCCACCTCTTTCCCTTTCTGTAAGGAAGGAGCTCTGACTGGCAGAGGTGTGAGCCAGAGGGAACTTGGAGCTTAGAGAGAGGACTCAGGATAGACAGGCTGCACAAGCTCAAATAACCCTCAATACTAACCCATCCCATGGGACCCCCAAATTTTCTTCTTCTCTCCCAACTTTCATCTCCTCTAACTTTTGTTCTCTCCTTCCAGTTCTATAGAGTAATTCAGAGTTCTGCTTCATGGAGACTTTTATTCATAATGGGTGTGCCATACCTATTGTTTGGCAACTTGCCTTTTCTTCTGCTTAACAATGTTTTAGAGATTTTTCCCATGTTGACAAAGGGATCTAGTCATTCTAAGAGTTGCATAGCATTCCATGGCCTGAATGTACATCATACTTTAAATAACACTTGCTTATAGAAAATCATTTACGTCATGGCCATTGCTTTATTATTAAATATAATACTCCAGAGATAACCTTGATAACATGCCTTTTTGTGTCTTCTGTAAATATTTTTTCTGCAGTAGATACCAAGAAATAGAATTGCTTTGTAGAAGACTGTGTTCCTTTATACTTTTAATGGGAATTCCCAAATTGCCTAAAAATTGCTAAACTAGGGGCACCAGGGTGGCTCAGGAGGGTGATCATCAGACTCTTAGTTTTGACTCAGGTCATGACCTCAGGGTCATGAGATCAAGCCCTGCTTTGGTCTCTGTGCTCAGCGGGGAATCTGCTTGAGACTTTTTCTTTCTCCCTCTTTCTCTGTCCCTTTCCTTGCTGGCATGTGGGCACTCTCTCAAATAAATACATCTTTAAAAGAAATGCTAAACTAATCTAAATTGTCCCTGGAAAAGTATAAGAGTTGTCATTTTCCCATACCATCACTGACTCTTGTTATTATAAAGCCTTTATAATTTTTATCATCTGATAGTTTATTTTTTATTTTTTTTAAAGATTTTATTTATTTATTCATTAGAGGGAGAGAGAGAGAGAGGCAGAGACACAGACAGAGGGAGAAGCAGGCTCCATGCAGGGAGCCTGACGTGGACTCCATCCCAGGTCTCCAGGATCACACCCTGGGCTGAAGGCGGTGCTAAACCGCTGAGCCACCAGGGCTGCCCCTCATCGGATAGTTTAAGAATATATCTGTAATTTTGCATTTCTTTGATATTTATTGATTAGTTGAGCAGCTTCTTATATTTTTAGATTATGTTTATATTTCTTCTTCTGATAATTGTCTCTACATTTCCTTTAACAAAACTTTCCCCCCACCCTCTGATTTTTATTTTTATTTTTTTAAATCTTTATTTATTTATGATAGTCACAGAGAGAGAGAGAGAGAGAGAGAGAGGCAGAGACATAGGCAGAGGGAGAAGCAGGCTCCATGCACTGGGAGCCCAATGTGGGATTCGATCCCGGGTCTCCAGGATCGCGCCCTGGGCCAAAGGCAGGCACCAAACTGCTGTGCCACCCAGGGATCCCTGTTGGGTCTTTTTAAAAATTGTTTTTGGAAGTTCTTTACTCTGGATAGGTATTATATATTTTCTTATGTTATTTATGTTTCAACTCTTTTCACCCAGTTTATTCTTTATCTTTTAAATTTTGGGCTTGCCATTCATTTTATAAATTTTAAAATATTGAAGTATTCAACTTTATCTATCATTTCCTTTATAACCTATGTCTTTTGAATGTTCAAGAAGTCTCCTCTCTTTCAAGCTTCAGATATCTTCTTTAGTATTTCTTTTAATATTTTCATCAGTTGGATGTTTGTATTTACTCTTTAACCCATGCAGACAAGGCTGGCTTCCTGGGTGTGGTGTCAGTGAGGCAGTACATACATTCACTAGGAGTGTACACTCTGGAATCAAAGTACGTGCATTTGAACAGTGGCTCCAACACTTAGCAGCTATGTAACATCATGTACATTTCTTAATCCTCCTTTGCTTCAAATTTCTCAGCTTTAAAATGGGGGCAGTGACAAGATCCTTGGGGCACTTGGGTGGCTCAGTCAGTTGAGCATCAGTTGAGCATCTTGCTTTCGGCTCAGGTCATGATCTCAGGGTCGCGAGATGAAGCCCAATGTTGGGCTCCGTGCTCAGCAGCCCAGAGTCTGCTTGTCTCTCTCTTTCTGCTCCTCTTGCTCATGCTCCTCTCTCTCTAATAAACAAACAAATAAATAAAATCTTTAAAAAATGGGGATAGTGATAAGATTCAACTCATATCATTGTTTTGTTGGTATAATGTAACACAAGTAAAGCCCTTAGTACAACATCTGGCATGTGGTAAATGTTCAGTGAATGTTTGAATGTTATACGGATTTTTTTCTGTATTTATTTGCAATATTTTTTTTAAGTGTCAAAACTTACCTCTTAGGTGAATCTCTTTCTTACAAAATTGACCAGGTTTTGTTATGCAGGTTCCAAAATCCAAAAGACATCCATGGAAGGGAAGTGAGAGGTTGCATAATCTACAAATCACACCTTCAACATCTCCAAAGTAAAGGAAAAAAAAAAAAAGATAAGAAGAAAATAGAAGTGGAGGCCAGAAAAAGACAGAAAAAAATAGTGATTTTCAACTTGAAAAGGTAAGCAATACATATGTTTTTCAAGACTTATTTATTTATTCATGAGAGACACACAGAGAGAGGCACAGACATAGGCAGAAGGAGAAGCAGGCTCCCTGTGGGGAGCCACATGCAGGACTTAATCCTAGGACCCTGGGATCACAACCTGAGCCAAAGGCAGACACTCAACACTGAGCCACTCAGGTTCCCCAAAGGTAAGCAATATTTTAAAATTTAATTTAAAAAACTCATATAAATTAGAATTATTTTGAGAATGGGGGAAATTCCAAAGCATATGCTACATCCATGAACTGGAAGTACCCCAAATGGATACTGATTAGACACATGAGGCCAGTTGGTCTACACAATTTAGTTGGTAAAAACTTACTCAGGTCCTCAGTGCCTAATTAAATCAAACCAGTTATTTAGGCAGAAAGTTTAATTTTAGCCATCCACTATTAGGCCTTCACTTCAATGTCTAAGGCAGTACATTATATATAGTAGGTTCTCTGTGAATATTTATTGCTTGATTAATGTTTACATATTGGTTATCTTCAGCACTCAAAATCAGTGGTTTAAAATATTATTCATTTTGCTTACATAGAAATAGCCCAGAGAGATGCCTGGGTGGCTAATAAAATCTTAAAAAAAAAAAAGAAAAAGAAATAGCCCAGAGATTCTTGAACTTAGTCAACATAGGTAAGATTGGAAGCCATATCTAGATGGGTTTCCAGATTTGACGGTGCATCCCATTTATATAAGCAGTTCAAATAAAATAAACACAGATTCCCAGAGCCCCTACAGACCTGAGTTAGAATCTATAAAAGCTAGGGCTCAGAAATCTGTATTTTAGAGATGCAGAAACATCTGAGGGCATGTGATGTGGTTACAGATGTCTGGACCGGTATTCGAGAACCACTAGTTCCACTGAATTCAGAAATTTCCTTTGTAATAACTTCTGCAGGAAACCTTGCTTAGTGACTCATCACCAGTAAAAACACTTCAGATTGTTCAGAGATTCTTCTGAAACTTAGACCAAACTTGTCTCACTGTTCATAGTCCCAGTCTTTTAACAGAGGAAGGCCATTGCTGTGTCACTCCTATTCACTGATAACTCAAAGGAAGAGTTCGCTAGACATTTTGCACATTGTATTTTCCATCTCTTTCTACCATATTCAGGGTTAGAAAATTCTTTCTTTTCTTTCTTTCTTTCTTTCTTTCTTTCTTTCTTTCTTTCTTTCTTTCTTTCTTTTAAAAGATCCTTTAATTGGTCTAACATAACCCTTCTTTTTTTTTTTTAAACATTTTATTTATTTATTCATAGAGACACACACAGAGAGAGAGAGATGCAGAGACACAGGCAGAGGGAGAAGCAGGCTCCATGCAGGAAGCCTGATGTGGGACTCGATCCCGGGTCTCTGGGATCACGCCCTGGACTGAAGGCGGTGCTAAACCCACTGAGCCACCAGAGATGCCCGAAAATACTACTTTCAAGGGAAAATAGTCTGGCTGGCTGATGAGGCTAATGAACCTCTGTTGACTATTCTCTACAGGCTTAACCTCCTCCCAAGACAATTTGGAAATTTCAAATTGGTTCTCACTCAGAGAGCAACAGCCTTTTCAATCCATAATCAACAATCCATCAACAAATATTTTTTTAAGAACTAAGCTTATGCCAAGCACTCTGCTAGGCAATTTATATGCATTAGCTCAATAATTTCTCACAAGAAACCTTCCAGGCAGGTATTATGATTGCTCACATTTCACATAAAAGAAAACTAAGTCTCAAGATTTTAAGTAGCTTGTGCAAGTGGTAGAGACAGAAGTTTTTTTTTTTTTTTTTTTTTAATTTATTTATGATAGTCACAGAGAGAGAGAGAGAGAGGCAGAGACACAGGCGGAGGGAGAAGCAGGCTCCATGCACCGGGAGCCTGATGTGGGACTCGATCCCGGGTCTCCAGGATCGCGCCCTGGGCCAAAGGCAGGCGCCAAACCGCTGCACCACCCAGGGATCCCCGAGACAGAAGTTTTTAAAGGTCCCTTGCAATCTAAAGTCTTTGTTCTATGCAAGCACACCATGTCCCTTTTTGTATCCTAAACCTTAAAGAACTGAGCAGCCCTCTTCTTTCTGGATATTTTGATTCTTTTTTTTGTTTTTGTTTTTTTGTTTTTAAAGGTTTTATTTATTTATTTGAGAGAGAGAGAGAGAGCACGGGCCAGGGTGGGGAGGAGCAGAGGCAGAGGGAGGGGGAGAAGCAGACTCCTCTGCTGAACAGGGATCCTGACGTGGGGCTCGATCTCGGATCATGACCTAAGCCAAAGACAGATGCCCAACCGACTGGCCAGGAGCTCCGGATATTTTGATTCTTAGTAGATTTTGGGTCAGTTGCCTGCCCAGAATACTAGTGCTGCTTAGTTCTTTAAGACATGCCTGAGATAGTTTTCCTCTTGCACTTATGACTTATCAATCTCACTGCTTGTCTTAGAGATCCACTACATGGCTTGGACGTTTGGTGCCAGTGGCCCTTCCAAGGTGAAGACCTCATAGGATACTAGCTCTTTCTCTGCCTTGTCTGAGGCCCATGGACTGTCATCCTGGGGGACATCTGCTCTAGCTTCTTTCCTTCCCTCTCAGATGGGCCCTCCTCCATCCTGATCCCATACCCAGCATCCCTAACCTTCCTAAAACCTTGGTTCTGACATTCTTCACAGCTGATGATGATACCTTAATTTTTAGGCTTTTTTGTTGACTATATCTGTTCATTTGCCAGAGTATTTATAAATATGTTCTTAGATCCTATTTCCTTTCTTCCAGTGCCTTTTTATCTGAACATTTAATGTTAGTTTTATTAACATTAAACACATGATATATTCCAATTTGACAACTAAATTTAAAGCTTTGGACTGTATGTAAGATGAATAGTTTCCTTACATGATTAATTCTGAAGTATGCTATTCTATGACTTTATTAATAGGAAACATCCAATAGATTATATTATATAATTATTTTAAGGTATATTCTAAATCATATCTAGTTATTTAAGTATATACTATAAAATCAAGATGATGGTGAGCTTTTTAAATGACTACTCCTAGAAGCACCTGAGTGGCTCAGTCGGTAAAGCATCTGCCTTCAGCTCAGGGCATGATCCCAGGGTCCTGGAATCAAGACCCACATCAGGCTTCCTGCTCAGTGAGAAGCCTGCTTCTCTCTCTCCCTCTATTCCCTCTGCTTGTGCTCTCTCTGTCAAATAAAAAAATAAATAAATAATAACTAAATAACCACTCCTTACTTCATGGGGAGGGAATCCTTACCTCAAAGTTTCTCTTTATGCTGAATTTTCTTTTACCCTCACATCTTCTCAAATTTAGTAAAATTAATGCAGTCCCCTCCCTGAAACATTTTTTTCCCATGATATTCAAGACACCGAAAATGTTCTTGTGTGATTTTTCACCTACTCATGTGCTCCTCCCCACAATTCTTACAAGAGGCTGGGATAAAGATGTACATATAGTAAGTTTCCCGCTGCCCTGCCTGTCATGCTCTGTACTTAGTAATGAAGGTGGTGTGGGAAGCAAAGGCCACAAACTGGTGGCCTGAGGGCCAGAATTGGTTTGTTTAACTTGCACTGAGCTTTCAAAAATTAGTTGTGAATCTTTAAAAATTGAGAGAGTTTTCCCACAAACTTGATTTCTGGTTTCTCTTTAAGAATCAGAAGATTTGGTAATGTTAGGCTCTCCTTTCTCCATGGCAGCAAACATATGTAGCTAGGTACCAGCTGTCCCACTCTTCTTCCCATTGCTCGCTAGCTTCCCCCATTGGTATGAGCTGACCCAAACACTTTAGGCATTTCAGTCAGTGACTCCAATATTAGCTACTCAGAATCTCCAAGTCTCAATATTAGAATTTTATTCTGGGATGCCTTCTGGATTCTACCTACTGAAATGTGGCCTCCAGACCAACTGTATGAGTTTACTTGGAAGTTTGTTGGAATGCAAACTTAGGCCCCACCCTGACCTGTTGAATCAGATTCTGCATTTTAGCAAGATTCCTAGGTGACTCATGTGTTTGTTAAATCTTGTGACTCCAAAAGAACCCTGGGTTCAGCATAGAGCTTACTATCTTTATTCTCATCTTGTCACTTCACTGAAGTGAAATCCCATAATGAACATGCCTCTTTGGAGGTGTTACCTTCATGCATATCTACCTAATATGAAGGGCCTTAGGAGTTCTGTAAAGGGAATTGAAGGTGCCCCATTATCTCCTTTATTGGTTCTTTTGTAAATGAAGGAATGTTGGAGATGATGGAGAGCACATATAGTAGGAAAAGTGGTAGAAGACCCATGTCTATGCTTATTTGGTTTAATTTGTTTTGTCATATATGTGTGTGTGTATAAATATATGTATATATTTTATTTATTTATTTATTTATTTATTTATTTATTTATTTAAGAGAGAGTGAGCAGGGAAGGAGCAGAGGGAAAGGGACCAGCAGACTCTGTACTGCTGACCACAGAGCCCAACGTGGGGCTTGGTCTCACCACCCTGAGATGATGACCTGAGCCGAAATCAAGAGTCAGTCATTAAACCAACTGAGCCCTCCAGGCGCCCCTCTTTGCCACATCTGTAAGAGCTTCCAGCCTCATTTGCTTAGCTCCAGCTTAATAATAACAACATGTGGGCCACTGCCTAGAAGCCCAGTTTTTGGGATGCCTGTATGGCTCAGCAGTTGGGCGTCTGCCTTTGGCTCAGGGTGTGATCCTGGAGCCCCGGGATCAAGTCCCACATCGGGCTCCCTGTATGGAGCCTGCTTCTCCCTCTGCCTGTGTCTCTGCCTCTCTCTCTCTCTCTGTGTCTCTCATGAATAAATACAATTAAAAAAAAAAAAGAAGAAGCAGCTCAGTTTTGTCATCTATAAAATGGGAAATAACAGGACTTCACTCCTAGGGTTATCACGAGGGTTCAGTGAATTCATACAAATGTAATATTTAGACCAGTTCCTGGTATATGGTAAATGCTCAATAAATGTTAGCTGTATGACTGTCTAAAAGTGCTTCGTTAGGCCTTGCTGTAAGCACTTAACTACCTTTTTTTTTTTTTAAAGATTTATTTATTTATTTATGAGAGAGAGAGAGAGAGAGAGAGAGAGAGAGAGAGAGAGGCAGAGAGAGAGAAGCAGGCTCCATGCCGGGAGCCTGACGTGGGACTCGATCCTGGGACTCCAGGATCGCGCCCTGGGCCAAAGGCAGGCGCTAAACCGCTGAGCCACCCAGGGATCCCCTTAACTACCTTTTTTAACGTCATCCTCCACTGATATTGTAATTCTCCAATCTCTTAGATGATTTTCCCCCTTTTTGATTTATGTTTTCTTAATGACTTACCATTCAAGAGGCATAGTACAATAAAAACACCACTGAAGACAATCCTTCTCATTCTTTGATGTCTAACCATAAAAGAAAATGGAAGGAAAGATACAACCCATCATTAAATCTTTCCTGGGAGGAAGTAATAAAGTTACACATTTTAAAGGGAAATAACTGGCTAAGTTTCATTTGCTTCATTAAGAAATTATAGATATATTTATTTTGTGAAAGAGGAAAAAAAGGTAACTGTCCTTTTTTTTTTTTTTAAAGAGTTTATTTATTTATTTATTTATTTATTTATTCATTCATTCATTCATTCATGAGAGACCCAGAGGGAGGCAGAGACACAGGCAGAGGGAGAAGCAGGCTCCCTGCAGGGAGGTGTCTGATGCAGGCCTCGATTCCAGGACCCTGGGATCACACCCTGAACTGAAGGCAGACACACAAACACTGAGCCACCTTGGTGCCCCAAAAGTACCTGTGTTTATCAAAAATTCACCATAAAACTTCTAGAGTATTTTAAGTTTAGCTATCTTTTTATTACCAAATACCATTCCCTCCCTTCATTTCTCTCCTAAGATATAATTGTTTAAAACAAAAAAATTAAATGATATAGATTATGTTTCTAGAATAATATCCTATTAAAAATCTCTTTTTAAAAAATCTCTTTAACGAATCACCTAAGGGAAAATATTTATGTATGGTTTCTCATAAACTAATGCTTTCATTGTAAAATATCATGTTTATAAGGTAAAGCATTATATGATAGTTAACAGTAGTTAGTGCTTATTAAAATTGAGAGAAAGAAATAGATTGGCTAAAAATATATCATTTAGTTACTTATGACCTACCTGCCTTCTTGAAGGTTTTTGGAAATTTTCCTAGGTCTGAATTGTTTAAAAAGTAAATTTCTGGTGTAATGAAGTCTATTTTAACTGAAATCAACAAGGCAAGTTCTTGATCCACTAGATTCCGAACGGTTTAAACAGTAAAAATTGTCCAAGTAAACAGACAGTAATTCTTCATGTGTACACTCT
The DNA here is from genome assembly GCF_048418805.1 of Vulpes vulpes. Lineage (NCBI taxonomy): Eukaryota > Metazoa > Chordata > Mammalia > Carnivora > Canidae > Vulpes > Vulpes vulpes. Next base: position 35,966,570 of record NC_132780.1, read on the forward strand.
GATGTATAGTTCCTTACTCATGAAAATTTTTTTTTTCCTTACTCATGAAATTAATGAGACTAAGTCAACACTTAAACTGATTAACTGTAAATCTGGCTAAAGATGTCTATGTTTACTATATTACATATGAGTTAGTTTAGATACACCCCTGCCCTACCATATAATTTTTATAGCAGAATTTGGTATATTCAGAAAGCACTTTGATTTTAAAATAATGTTTATTTCTAAATGAATATATAGTCCCAAATTAATGCATTCTTCTTGAAACAAAATACTGAGAATATTAAAATCTCCTTTGGCCATGTTCCCACCAAACCCAGTGTCTTCCTCAAATGTAAACACATTATCACTATGTTGGAGATATATATATATATTTTTTAGTTTCTATTTAAATTCCAGTTAGTTAACATACAGTGTTATGTTAGTTTCATGTGTACAATACAGTGATTTAATATTTCCATATATCACTCATCCCTCACCCAGCTCCCCACTGGTAACCACTAGTTTGTTCTCTGTAGTGGAGAGTCTGTTTTCTTGGTTTTTCCTTTCTCTCTTTTATTCCACTTTGTTCATTTGTTTTGTTTCTTAAATTCGACATATGAATGAAATCATGTGGTATTTTATTTCTTCTGATTGACTTATTTTGCTTAGCATAATACTCTCTAGCTCCATCTTGTCATTGCAAATGGCAAGATTTCATTCATTTTTATGGCTGAGTAATATTCCATTGTAACTTGGGAATATGTGTAACATTGCTTTTTGTTTTATTTTTACAAAAACAGTATCATACTTTGTGTATTATTTTCCCCTTTGCGTTTTACTAAAAATATGTTGGAAATCTGTTTATTTTAATCTTTAAAACTGCTTCATTATTTTGCATTGCTGTATAGTACTTTTGGTACATGATAAAACTGTAGTTTACCCCTTCTCTGGTTGATAAGGACATAGGCTATTGTTTTTTTTTATGCCAAACAGTGTTGCAGTGTGTATATATGCTCTTGGATAACTATACGAGTTGTCTCTCTAAGACAGATCCTGAAAAGTGGAATTTCTTGTCATTAGGGTATCTTCAGGTAACATTTTAATAGATACTATCAAATTGCCCCTGAAAGTAATTATCAATTTTCCTACCACCAGCAGAGAATTAGTACTTTGTCTGTTGTACCCTCATTAATTCTGAATCAAAGATTCTCAAAATACTTATTACTATCTAAAAATCTATATTAAAATATCATTATATTTTGGCATATCTAGTTGCCAAAGATGAAAAAGTAGATTATTATTGACAAAGGGTATTCTGAAATATGTACTTTTAGTCACAGTATGGGGAAATATAAATGAGAATGAGAGTATTAATACATACGTCCCATCCCCACATATACTTATGCATACATACACACACATAATTTGCATCACACCATAGGTATGGATGTGTAGCCTGCTTTAAAAAAGAAAATAACTTCATATTTTGAATATTTATTTTTTCATTAAATATATCTTAAGAATATATTTTTTAAAGGTTCTGTGTTATTCAACCATATGGACTTATTACAATTTATTTAATAACTCCCACATATTTGATTTGGGTATATCTCACTTATATTTTTGTTCATGCTTGATTATATTTTTAGAATGAATTTATAGAAGTGGAACTCCTGGGACAAAGACATAAACCTTTTATAAGGCTGTTGACACACATTAGCAAATCATTTTTTTTTTTTAAAGTAATACCAGGGCACCTGGGTGGCTCAGTAGTTAAGCATCTGACTTCAGCTGGGGTCATGGTCTTGGGGTTCTGGGGTTAAGCCCTGTGTCACACTCCCCACTCAGAGGGGAGTCTGTTTGTCCCTCTCCCTTTGCCCCTCCTCCAGCTTGTGGTCTCTCTCTCTCAAATAAAAAAAATTAAATAAAAAAATTAAAAAGTAATTTCAATTTAGAGCAATAGTGTGGTATATTCATTTTCAAATCCCCAGTGCTTAGCTAATACTCTGCCTATACTATAATAAGCTTTCAGTTAATGTGACTTTTTCTTCCATTCCTTCTGGATATTTTCCTTTTCTCACATATCTTCATGACAAGTTTGTCTTTGGTTCTGATGGTCCACTACTAGTCAATTGATTCCTTGAATCAAGGTGACATTATCTGATTAGTTCAATCATCAAACATAGGTTTGTACAGATATAACCTCTTAGTATAAATCATGAAAATACTTTCCTTGATATACATGATCTGTATCTTCTTTCCTTTAATGAGGATTTGGTTTTGAGATTCTTTCTAATTCATGTCTATTAGAAAAAGGTTTCGGTGTCAGCAAAGAAATCAGAATGGAGAGTGGGGCCCTAGTGTGGCCACTGGATGTCTGAGAGCTTGGGGATAAAAATTTCTGAGATGTTCTAGAAAAGATGACTGGCAAGGGTGCCTGGGTGGCTTAGTCTAACTGACTAAGCATTTGACTCTTAAGCATTTGACTCTTGATTTTGGCTCAGGTTGTGATCTCAGAGTTGTGATATTTAGCCCCTCATTGGATTCTGTGCTCCAGAGGAGTCTGCTTGAGATTCCCTCTCTCCATCTTCCTCTATCCCTCCCTGCCACTCTCTCTCTCTCTCAAATAAACAATTAAATCTTAAAAAAAAAAAATGTGACTGGCTATAAAATAACAATACTTGATTAAATCACAGTACATACTATATGATTGCATTGAACATATGAAGTTCAAGAATAGGCAATACAAATGTATAGTGATTGAAGATAGAATAGTGGTTAAATCTGGAAAGGAGGATTGACCTGAGAAGGAGCATGGGAACACTTTTCGGGGTGAAGTGAGAATGTTTTATATTCAACCTGAATGGACATGTATTTAGGCAAATATAAAATTTTATCGAGGGATCCCTGGGTGGCGCAGCGGTTTAGCGCCTGCCTTTGGCCCAGGGCGTGATCCTGGAGACCCCGGATCGAATCCCACGTCAGGCTCCTGGTGCATGGAGCCTGCTTCTCCCTCTGTCTCTGCCTCTCTCTCTCTCTCTCTCTCTGATGACTATCATAAATAAATAAAAATTCAAAAAAAAATAAAGACTTTAAAAAAAAATTTTATCGAACTGTATATCTATTTGTGCATTTTACTGAATAATACCTTCAGAGATTTGTGTGCTTTCATTCCCCTTTTCAGTAGGGATAAGTCAGTGGGAACATTTGCAAGCACCTCTATGTGAATTAGGAATTTACTGAATTGTGTTAAGCAGGGGAGTGACATTAATTATTCAATAGATATTTATTCATTTCTACTATATTCCAGATATGTTGATTTCAATTAAAAAGATCATTCTAGTAAGAGAGTGAAAATTAGGTTAGCAAAAGTGAGATTGGAAGCAGGGAGAAAGTTAGGGAGATGTTAGACTAGTTTCGTTAAGAGATGATAAAGCCAGGGCACCTGGGTAGCTCAGTGGTTGAGCATCTGCCTTTGGCTCAGGTCATGATTCCAGGGTCCTGGGATCGAGTCCTGCATCAGACTCCCCAGAAAGAGCCTGCTTCTCCCTCTGCCTATGTCTCTGCCTCTATACTGTTTTCTGTAGTGGGTGCACTAATTTACATTTCCACCAACAGTGCACAAGAGTTCCCTTGTCTTCATATCTTCACCAACACTTATTATTTCTTCTCTTTTTGGTACTAGTCATTCTGACTGGTATGAGGTGATAATCTCATTGTATTTTTTGATTGCATTTCCTTGATGATTATTGATGTTGAGCATCGTTTCATGTGTCTATTGGCCATCTGTATGTCTTCTTTGGAAAAATGTCTATTCTGATCCTCTGCCCATATTTTAATTACATTGTTTGATCTTCTGGTGCTGAAGTTCTTTATATATTTAGTATAAGTTCTATAAGTTCTTTATAAGTATAAGTTCTTATATATTTTGGATATTAACCTTTTATCAGATATATAATTTGCAAATATCTTATCCCATTCAGTAGGTTGCCTTTTTGTTTTGTTGATGGTTTCCTTTGTTAAGTACAAACTTTTCATTTAAGAAGTGAGATATCTTTGATGGAAGGAAGATCAGGGGAAAAGTGCTGGAGCAGTATAAGGATTAACGGCTGTGGGAAGGATAAGTGAAGGATAAGTAGCAAGGATGAGCAATGGGGTTGGATAGACTCTCCTTGGCAGGAGATATATACCTCCTTGGGCAGGTATAGACAAAGTTCCTAGGTGATGTTTAAGATCTAAGGTTGTGGGCAAACCCCAGTTTTTTCCTAAGGATTATTTTACATAGTTCTCCTCTGACACTTAGAAGGAAGAATTGGCTGGTCTCTAGAATGTCACCTTCCAAATAAAATCCCAGAATTTAAGCTAGCTAGGAGTCCAGGGTCTTTAAAATGGATAGGCTGGAACACAGTGGGAGAGCTCACATCTGTCCAGACAAATCAGGTCAAGACTGTCTGCCTCCCCGGATGGTCACCTCTGTGGTGATACAAAACTCTCTCATGATCTTAAATAATTTGCTTCATCATCCTATGCCTTGATTTCCTCATCTTTATTATGAAGGGGCTTGATTGTAATATTCTATAGTTCGATCAGCTCATAAACTTGGTAGCTTTATTTTAGTACCACAGTTGTTAGTGAGGAGAAGAAAGAACTGTAAACCTACAGCTTAGATAAAACATCTATAGTAGCAACAAATGACATTTTGTATTTTACAAATCTTGATTTTTTACCCACAGGAAGGGGAGTGTGTATGATATACATGGGCTGGTGCCTGTCCTGTGGATGCATAGATGCACACACTGCAGAGTACCACTAGTGAGTCACATTTTGGATACTTCCCTCCATTTTCTGGTATATATTGTGATAAGGAAAAATGTGAAGGGGCATAATTTTAACTTTATGTCATGATGATACGAGCAGGGTTCAGAAGTGCTCTAATATTTATGGTAAGAGGAGAGATTTACTTGTGGAACTTCTGTCATCCTGTTCTTTGCTGAGGACGAATTGTGAATTATATTGCTTTGGAGCTGGAAGACACTGCCAGCCACCTGCTGGCATCTAGAGCTAGAAAATTCTTTTCTCTTTTTAATTTTGGTTTAAAGGTCTACTATACTTTAAAAATTTATTTTATTTATTTATTCATGAGAGACACACAGAGAGAGGCAGAGACATAGGCAGAAGGAGAAGCAGGCTTTCCTCAGGGAGCCCGATGTGGGACTCGATCCCAGGACCCCAGGATCATGCCTTGAGCTGAAGGCAGACACTCAACCACTGAGCAACTCAGGTGTCCTTCTACTATACTTTTTTATGTGACTTTGACTTCTTTAGCTTAGACAGAAGCCCCTAATTCATCATTTCTCCACCCTTAGTCCTGTAATATGGTTGAATAATGTTGTGTTGTCAGGTAAGTAAGGGAAAAGTGTATATGATACTACAGAAAACTTAAATATACTTTGAACTATTAAAAGTTCTGGGAATTACTGAGTTGTTTTAACATGATCTTGCCTGAATTTATTTGACTAGCCAGCTATTTTTCTTTCAATGTTTCTTAACATCCTTCCGAGCAAGTTAGGATCTGAATAGTGTCCCCTTAGTAACCATAATCACTGTAAAGATGATGATTGCTTGCAATTCTTTCTCACTCCACATTTCACAAAGCTTGTTTGAGTCCATAATTACCTTCAGAAAGCCTTCTGATATAAGGGGTAGAAAACATTTTTATTCTCATTTGGGGATGTTCAGGGTCAGAGAGGTTACAAGAATTCTTTGATATGACACAACGAGTAAACAAAGATCTGGGACAAAAAACAACTAAGTGTTCTCATTCTACACGAGGCATTCTACATGAGATTTTTCTTTCCTCCTGTCCTCCTATTTTCTATCATTGCTTCCCATTGGCAAACCCAATGGAAAGAGGGATCAAGAAAGCCTGGTTGATTTATCCTATGAAGGTCAGCTTTCGAGCGAACAGAGTAGAGTAGAGATGGGTGGATGGTGTATCCAGAGGAACAAAAGGGAAATATTTAGCAGTGGCTAGAGATGGTCTTTTTGAGATGACATTTGAACTGAGACTTCAGTGAAACAGAAATCATAGGGAAGTGCGTTCCTGCAGAGGAAACAGCAAGAATAAAAGCCTTGAGGTGGGAATGAACTAAATATACTTGAGAAACAGAAAGACAGTCAGAGGGTCCATGGTGTGAGGAGGTCAGGGAAAAATGTACATGATCAGCTCAGGGAGGTGGATAACCATTGGAGTACTTAAAGCCTTATGAAGTAATAGTAATACTTTTATTGTTAGTAAATGGAGAATTTTAAGTTACTGAGATGTGAGGTGAGGATCACTTCAGCTGCTCTGCGGAACCTTGTTGTAGGAGCAGGAACATAGAAGCAGGATCCCTGCTTAGGAAGCAATAAAATAAAGGTGGCCAGATGAACATGATGCTGGCTTGCACAAAGGTGGTAAAAAAAGGAGGTGGAGAGAAGTGGACAGATTGAGGGTCTGTGTTTAAAATAGTGAAGATAGGACTTGTTCTTGCATTGCATGTGGGAAGAAAGGAAAAATGAGGAATCAAGGTTGGTGTCTAGGATTTTTGGCTTGAACGATTCGGTGGTTATTGTTATATTTACTAAGATAGGAAAATGAGGAGTAGAACAAATTTGAGAGGAAGATTATGAGTTCTGATTGGGATACATTATGTTTTAAATATTCTGTAAACTTGCAAGTAACAATGTCTAGTAGCAGCTGGCTATGAGTCCCAATCTCAGGAGAGAATTCAGGGCTGGAAATATAAATTTGATGTGTTATTTGAAGCATGTATATAAGATTGGATAGAATTGCCTACTGCAAGATTATACATAGAGAAGAGATGTCTTTTTCTGGCAATATGAAAAGCCAGAGATTCTGAAACTCATGTCTGCTACGTGACATCTAAAAATACTCAACAACAATAAAAAAAAAAAAACCCTTTTGAAATAAATGGATGAGTCCTTTAAGAAACTAATGGAAATCCTCTGAGGTTAGGAATAAAGAGTACAGGAGAACCTGGAGGTAAATGTTGTGGACTGAATATTTGTGTCCCCCACTGCTCCCCAAATTCATAAGTTCAAGCTCTCACCCCCAGAGTGGCTGTATTTGAAGACAGGATCTTTGAGAAACTATGAAATTACAAGGTTAGTAACTTTGAGGTTAAAAGAGGTTATAAGAGTTGCACTCTGATTTGATAGGATTAATGTCTTTATAAGACACCAGACCTCACACTCCCCCCTAACTCACCCAGCACACAGTTGTTGAAGGAAGATCCACTTGAAGATGCAGTGAGAAGGAGGCTATCTAGCATACAAGAAGAGGATTTTTACCAGAAACCAAATTTACTAAAATATTGATCTTAGACTTCTAGCCTCCTCAATTGTGAGAAAACAGATTAAGCAAACTAATCTGTGATATTTTGTCCTGGCAGCCTCAGCAGACTAAGACAGTAAGTGAACCCTGAATCTCTCATATATATTAAAGCCATTGGATGTGGGTTTGAAGCTTTGGAGCATAAGGGATATTGGAGGCAAAGTCATGGGTCAGTGCACGATGTGAATTTACCACCTTACATAATAGTCACCTTATATAGATCTAGGACATAGGAAGAGCTATGTCCTAGGTTAAAGGGTGAACCAGAAAAAGAAAATTCACCCCTCAAAAGCAGACTGCAATGTTGGCTATGGTATTATTGGAAGGAAATAAAAGAAAAGAAATGCCTTCTCTTAAAAATGTCTTTCATAGATTTGGCTGAATTTATATTATTTCTATGGTCCTAAGAACTACACATTAAGAATTGTAGCTTATTTATTTTTTGAGATTTTATTTTTAAGTAATCTCTACACCCAACATGAGGCTTAAACTCACAACCCTGAGATCAAGAGGCACATCCTCCATGGACTGAGCCAGCCAGGCTTGCCTAGGGATTACAGTTTAAAGTAGACTCTGGTGTCTTCAGACACAGAACAAAGCAACACAGATCCTCCCTGGAGGACTCTTTCTTCATTCCAGACCTCAAAAAATTCCCATAAAGTTAAAGCATATTTAAAATACATAAGGAAACAAGCTACTTTTTTTTTAAAAAAGATTTTATTTATTTATTAATGAGAGACAGAGAGAGAGAGAGAGGCAGAGACACAGGCAGTTGGAGAAGCAGGCCCCATGCAGGGAGCCCGATGTGGGACTTGATCCCGGGTCTCCAGGATCATGCCCTGGGCTGAAGGCGGCACCAAACCACTGAGCCACTCGGGCAAACCACTTGCCCGAAACAAGCTACTTTGAAAAAGGGTTAGCAGAAACAATATGCAGAACTAGAATTGCAAGATATTTAAATTTGGAATAATTAGATACAGAATACAAAAGAGTTTTTTTTTTTTTTTTTGTACTGGTTAACAAAATAAAAGGAAGAAATAAAACCTGATGAAAAAAATAAAAGACAACCAAATTGAGCAAATAGATTGGGGGGAAAAAGCAAACTGAATATCCAAGAATATAACATGTAATAGTTTATCAACAAATGTTTATTGAGCACCTGGTATGTAATGAGCAGTCCTCTAGGGTTGGGTTTACTGTGGTGAACAAAATAAGCAAAAATATTTGACCTCAGAACTTATCATCTAGATGGGGAAATAAATAAAATTTAAAACGTAGTATAAGGGTTAAATGGCATACAATTCAATCTTAAGTAAGAATTGGTGAAGTAGAAAATAAAGAAGTAACACAGAAAACAACCAAGAAATGAAACAAAACAATGACAAAATCAAGATGCAACAGAATTCTGCAGAGAAATACAAAGATGTGAAAAATGTGACAGATTAAGTGATAGAAAGGGTGTAAAAGATAAAGTTACAAAAAGAGATAAGAGAGAGAATGTGGGAAGAGAAACTTTCAAAAGTTAATGGTTGATAATTTCATGAAAGTCATGGTTTTTCAGATTTCTATGGCAGAAGTGAGATGTTAAAAGTAGCCCAAGAGAAACGACATTTCATAAACAAAGGATGGCAATGACACTGACACTTGACTTCTGAGGAGTAGAACCCAGAAGATGCGGAGGAGTGTCTTCAATGTGCTGAGATAAAATAACCAGCAAACTAGAATGTATATGTAGAAAAACAAGAATTAAGACTAATTAAAGAACTTGCAGTAAAAAAGAGAAAATGGAGTTTATTCCCCCAAAAAAGAAACTTGCACAAATGAATTTCTAAAAGATATACTTCAAGAGGAAAGAAAATGGTCCTCAAAATTGTGTGAGATACAAGACAAAATAGTGAGTAAAGGTTATGGTAAACAGGGCAGCCCCGGTGGCACAGCGGTTTAGCCCCGCCTGCAGCCCAGGGCGTGATCCTGGAGACCTGGGATGGAGTCCCACATCAGGCTTCTTGCGTGGAGCCTGCTTCTCCCTCTGCCTGTGTCTCTGCCTCTCTCTCTCTCTCTCTTTCTCTCTGTGTGTCTCTCATGAATAAATAAATAAAATCTTTTTAAAAAAGATTATGGTAAACTCTATAGGAATATATAAACAAATATTGATGTTATAAAACATGAATAATGCTTAAGTTATGCAGTTAAGATAGAGCTAAAATATAGAGTCACAATTGCATATGAAAAAGCAAGGCAATTGCAGTAAAGCATTTCAAAAGCTTTATATTATATGTGAGGTGAGTGAAGACTATATTTTGGTAGCTAAGTGTCCATTTATAGTCTAGTGACTAAGAGAATAGAAATAAGGTGTATCTCTTCCAAGCCAGTTAATGGGAAAAAATGGAATGAGAAAAAATATCTATAGTCAGTTTAAATGTAAGGAGAAAGGTGGAGAAAGAGAGAGAGAGAGAGAAACATGGAGGAAAGGAGGGAGAAACAAGAAGCAGGAAAAAAATGCAAGCTTGAAATAAGATGGAAAAATAAATCCAGGGACACCTGTGCAGTTGCTTGAGCCTCTGCCTTTGGCTTGGGTCATGATCCTGGGATCCTGGGATTGAGCCCTGTGTTGGGCTCATTGCTCAATGGGGAGCCTGCTTCTCCCTCTCCCTTTGCCGGCTACTCTCCCTGTTTTTGCTCTTTCTCTCTCTGTGTCAAATAAATAAAGAAAACTTAAAAAAAAAAAGAAAAAGAAATCCAAATAGGTTAGTAGTCACAATAAATTTAAATGGACTTAGTTCTACAGTTAAGGATCATGGGTTATCAGGATAGCTTTTAAAAAAGACAATTCTATATTGTTTATAAAATATATACTTATAAGGACAAAGTAAAGTTAAGAGAAAGAGAATGGAAAAAGATATCCAAGATAGATATAACCAAAATAAATCTGGTGCATTTGTATGTGTGCCTGACTAGAATTTAAAGAAAAAATATAGTACTAGAGATAAAAGGGATTACTATATAATGATACAGAGTTCAATTTTTGAGATGATTGTACTAAATTTCTATACTTCTAATAATATAGCTTCCAAATACATAAAGCATATAGATAGTAGGTAAGTGATAAACTGAGCAAACTAATGCAGCAATAGACAAATATACCATTTAATACCTGTCTATCAGTGTTTGATAGATCAAAAAGAGAAATCACTCTAGATAAAGAGAATTTGAGGAATACAATGAATAATCTTTTTTTTTTTTAAGAGAGAGAGAGAAGAGGGTGGGGGAGAGTCTTAAGGAGACTCTATGCCCAGTGCAGATCCTAACTTGGGGTTTGATCTGATGACCCTGAGATCATGACCTGAGTAGAGATCCAGAGTTGGATGCTTAACCAACTGAGCTATCCAGGTGCCCCGACAATGAACAATCTTTATCTAAAGAACAAATATAGGGCAGCCCGGGTGGCTCAGCGGTTTGGCACTGCCTTCAGTCCAGGGCGTGATCCCGGGATCGAGTCCCATGTCGGGCTCCCTGCATGGAGCCTGCTTCTCCCTCTGCCTGTGTCTCTGCCTCTCTCTCTCTCTCTCTCTCTCTCTGTGTCTCTCATGAATAAATAAATAAAATCTTAAAAAAAATAAAATAAAGAACAAATATATAGTACTTTATACTTAATAATTGGAGAATATATCTCTTTTCAAGAACACCCAGATCATTTTTATTCTTTTAAATGTATATTTAATCTTTTACTTATTCTTTTCCTCAAACTTTTTACTTAAATTCTAGTTAATATACAATGGAATATTGGTTTCAGGAGTAGAATTTAGTGATTCATCACATATAAACAATACCTAGTGCCCATCATAACAAGTGCCCTCCTAATACCCATCACCCAACTAGCCTATCCCTCACCTCTCTCCATCAACCCTCAGTTATTCTCTGTCATTAAGAGTCTCTTATGGTTTGTTCCCCTCTTCCCCCCCCAACCCCATGTGTTCATCTGTTTTGTTTCTTAAATTCCATGTATGAGTGAAATCATATGGTATTTGTCTTTCTCTGACTGACTTATTTTACTTAACATAATACACTGGCTCCATTCACATCATTGCAAAGCACCCAGACCATTTTTAAAATGGACTACTTCTTAGGCCATAAAGTAAATCGACATACAGCAGAGAATCAGTATCATATATAACTCATTTTTTAAACCAATGCATTTAAGGCAAAAGTCAGAAATGAAGTGTTAACTTAAAAATATGTAGTAGAACATTAAAAAATTAGACTTCTAAATATTTAAAGTATCAAAGAAGATATCAGAATAGAAACCAGAGCTGATTGGTAATGGGAATGCAAAATAACTACAGATTTACCTTTAAAGCTTTACTCAGAAGAAATGTATAACCTTAGCTGGTTTATTTTAGAAAAGATTAAAGACTGGAAATGAGATTAGCATTCAACTTAAGAAATGGGGAAGATATGGGATCCCTGGGTGGCGCAGCGGTTTGGCACTTGCCTTTGGCCCAGGGCGCGATCCTGGAGACCCGGGATCGAATCCCACGTCGGGCTCCCGGTGCATGGAGCCTGCTTCTCCCTCTGCCTGTGTCTCTGCCTCTCTCTCTCTCTCTCTGACTATCATAAATAAATAAAAAAAATTAAAAAAAAAGAAAAAAGAAATGGGGAAGATAAAAACAATAAATCCAAAGAAAGTAGAAGGAAGAAACTGTAAAGATGAGAACAGAAGTTAAATGAAGTAGAAAAGAAAGGTACAATGATCCCTTCTTTAAAAATACTAATGAAAGTGACAAATTTATAATAAAATTATCCAAGCAAAAACAAAATGCAAAAAAATAGTGATTTGAATACTGTGGATTTCTTGTCGGAAAACCATAGAAGGCCAGAAGACAGTGGAACAGTGTAAAATACTAAGAGAAAAGAATCGTCAATTCTGAATTCTGCATCCAGGAAAAGGAAATATCCTTTAGGAGCGCAAACAAAATAAAGACATTCTCAGACGAAGGAAAAGTAAAAGAACTGTCAAACCTTCAGAGCTGTTCTAGAAGTGCTGAGGTTCCAGGTTCAGGGAAATTATACCTGGGAGAACCTTGTAACTTCATGAATAAAGGAGGAGTAACAGAGATGGTAAATGTGTGGGTAAATAGTATAGACGATTTTTCTTTTCTTAAATGTGAAAGTTGAATGCAAAAATATTACATTACTGGAGGAGTTTACAATGTAGTTCAGATGATGACTAAAATATAAAAAAGGAAGAGGGAAGGAACCAATGTGGCCATAAGTCTTTTACATTTTATTTCAGGTGGCAAATATTAACTCTAAGAGTTAATTAACTTAATTAAGAAGGTTTGAGTATTATAATCATGACAGCAACCACTATAACAATTGCACCAAGAGATATATCCTCTTGGTAGTAAATAGAACAAGTAGACAGAAAAATCAACAAAGATATAGAAGCCCTGGAATTCTTTCAAGCACACGTGGAATATTCACTAAGACCACATAATGATTCATAAAATGAATCCTAAAATTTTAAAAGAATACAATGTATACAAAGTAGGTTCTCTGGGGGTACCTGGATGGCTCCTTTGGTTGAGTGGCCAGCTCTTGATTTTAGCTCAGGTCATGATCTCAGGGTCCTGGGATGGAGCCTTGTGTCACTCAGCTGGGAGTCTGCTTGAGGATTCTCTTTCTCCCTCTTTCTCTGCCCCTACCTACCCTCCAAAATAAATAAATAGGAGCACCTGGGTGGCTCAGGGGTTGAGCATCTGCCTTAGGCTCAGGAAATGATCCTAGGGTCCCAGGATCAGGTCCCACATTGGGCTCCCCACAGGGAGCCTGCTTCTCCCTCTGCCTGTGTCTCTGCCTCTCTCTGTGTGTTTCTCATGAATAAATAAAATCTTTAAAAAACAAAAACAAAATAAGTAAATAAATCTTTAATGACCCCAAAAACCAAAGTAATTTTTCTGTCCATAATAAAAGTACATAGGCATGTGTGGTCAGTAGATTTCTGATAAAGTTCAAGAAAGGATATTTTTTCAATAATTGGCAGTAAAATAATTGTATATCCATGCAAAAAAACAAAACAAAACAAAACAAGAAACAAAAAAATATTTGCCTGAACCCAGATCTCACACTTTATACAAAAATTAATTGAAAAAAAATTAATTGAAAATACATTATAGAGCTAAATGTAAAACATAAAACTAGACATGTTGCAGAAAAAAATAGGAGATTTTTATGATTGTGAATTAAGAGTTCTTAGACACCAAAAGCATGATTCATTAAAAAAATAAAAATAAAAAGAGAAATAAACTAAAACTGGTAAATTGAACTTCATCAAAACTAAAAACCTTTGTTCTCCAAAGGATGGTTACAAGAATAAAATGGAAAGTAATAGAATAGGAGAAAATATTTGTAAATCATATGTCTGAAAAAGGACTTGTATTCAGAAAATACAAAGAACTCTCAAAACTCAATGATGAGAAAACAAACAGTTCAATTAAAAAAAAAAATAGGCGAAGGATTTGAACAGACATTTCCCCAGAGGAAATATGCAGATGGCAAATAAGCACATGAAAAGATGTTCCATCATTAGTCATTAGGAAAATGCAAACTGCTGTCATAATTGGATATCAGTATACACTATTAAAATGGCTAAAATAAAAGGGAAAGAAACTTGACAATACCACGTACTGGCAAGGATGCAGAACACCTGGAATTCTCATTCATTAATTGTAGGAATGCCAAGTGGCAGTGTTTTGGGAACACGGTTTGGCAGTTTCTTATAAAGGTAAACATACACTTACCATATGACACAGCAGTCTGACTCCTACGTATTTACCCAAGAGAAATGAAAATATGTGTTTATACAAAAATCTGTACTTAAATGTTTATAGCAACTTTATTCATAATTACCTCACACTGGAACCAATCCAGATGTCCTTCAACCAGTGAACAGTAACAAACTACAGTACATCCATACAATGGAATCCCATTCAATGATAAAAGGCAATGTACTATTGACACACAAACAACATAAATGCATTTCAATTGCATAATGCTAAATAATATAGATCATATCTATAATGCTACACATTCCCTAGTACCATTTAAATGACCTTCTGGAAAAGGCAAATTTATAGGGACGGACAGGGGTTGAGGGGAAGGAAAGGGATTGACTATGAAAAAATAGCATGAGGAAATTTTTCCTCCTTAAGTGATGGTTACATAAGCAACCCACTTTAGTCATCAAATGGTGTATATATATATATATATATATATATATATATATAAGAAAACACACACACACACACACACACATATATATGTGTGTGTGTGTGTGTGTGTGTGTGTGTTCTTAAAAAATATTCAATGTATTTGTTTAAAGATTTATTTATTTACAAGAGAGAGAGAGAGAGAGATCAGGAGGAAAGGCAAGGGAGAGGAAGAGGGAGAGGATCTCAACCAAACTCCCCTGCTCAGAGCCCAACTCCAGGCTCGATCTCAACTCTGAGATCATGACCTGAGCCAAGAGTCGGATCCTTAATCCACTGAGCTACCAAGGTGTCGCATCAATTTATTTAAACTAAAACAACAAAAACAAAAACAAAAAACTGTTCACCTATTTCTCCCAAGCCCACCCCCTCCTCTGGCAACCACCAATCTGTTCTCTGTATTTATAAGCTTGGTTATTTATTATTTGTTTATTTTTAGATTCCACATGTAAGAGTGATCAAATGGTATTTGTTTTTGTCTCTCTGACTTACCTCTCTTATTACATGCCCTTAGGGTGACCCATGTTGTTGCAAATAACAAGGCTTTATTCCTTTTTTTTAATGGTTGATATGTATTTCTTTAACCATTTATCCATCAATGAACACGTAGGTTGTTTCTATATCTTGGCTATTGTAAATAATACTGCAATGAATATGGAGGTGCGTATGTCTTTTCTAATTGGTATTTTCTTTTTCTTTGGATAAATACCTAGCAGTGGAATTACTGGACCATATGGTAGTTCTATTTTTAATATTTTTGAGAAACTTCCTTACTATTTTCCTTCAGTGGCTCACCAATTTACATTCTCACTAACAGTGCACAAGGGATCCTTTTTCTCCATATCCTTTTCAAAACGTATTTCTTGTCTTTTTGATTCTAGCCATTCTGACAGGGGCAAGGTGATATCTCATTGTGGTTTCGATTTGCATTTTCCTGATGATTAATGATGTACAGCATCTTTTCATATACTTGTTGGGCATGTGTATGTCTTCTTTGGACAAATGTTTATTCAGAACCTCTGCGCATTTTTAAATTATATCTTTTGTTTTTTTGCTTGAGTTGTATGAGTTCTTTATATATTTTGGAAATTAACCCTTTAACAGGTAAATGGTTTACAAATATTTTATCTAGCCAGTAGGTTGCCTTTTTTTTTTTTTTTTTTTTGTTGGCTGTTTCCTTTGCTGTGCAGAAGCTTTTTAGTTTGATTTAGTCCTACTTGCTTATTTTTGCTGTTGTTGCTTTTGCTTTTTTTTTTTTTTTAAGATTTTATTTATTTATTCATGAGAGACACACAGAATGAGAGAGGCAGAGACACAGGCAGAGGGATAAGGGAGCCCGATGTGGGACTTGATCCCAGGACTGGAGATCATGTTCTGAACTGAAAGCAGACACTCCACCAGTGAGCCACCCAGCCATCCTTGTTGCTTTTGGTGTCAGATTTTAAGAATCATCAAAAAATAAAAATAAAAAATCATCACCAAGATCTATGTCAAGGAGTTTACCATCTTTTTTTTTTTTCCCCTAGTTTTATGGTTTCAGGTCTTACATTCTAGTCTTTGGTTCAATTTGAGGTAATTTCTGTATAGTATAAGATAGTGGTCAAGTCTCATTTTGTGTGTGCGTGTGACTATAATTTTGCGGAGACTATTCATTCCCCATCGTATATTCTTGGCTCCTTTGTTGTAAATTAATTGATCATATATGCGTAGGTTTATTTCTGGGCCCTTATTCTGTTCCACTGATCTATGTGTCTGTTTTTACACCAGTGCCATACTGTTTTTAAATGACATTTAAATGATATTCTGGTAAAGGCAAAACTACAGTGATTGCCAGAGTTTGACGGGGAAGGGAGGAACTGAAGACACAAAAAGATAGCAGGAAGACGCTAGTATGGTAATCAAAGCATTCTGTATCTTATTTGTGGTAGTGATTATAAGGCTATGGAGTTGTGAATTTCAGTGAGTATAAATTTAAAAGTGAGCTTAAAAAATTAGTAGAAAAGAAATCCATGAGTACTGGCAGGGAGAGATACTGAGAATTAAAAGAAATAATAAGGAAGAGGTGGGGGGAATTCTATGTTATTTATATGGAGGGTTCAGGGAAGACTCTGAGGAAGTAACTTTAAGCTGAGCTGTGAGGGATGGGAGGAGCTGGGTAGGAGATAAGTGGGGGAAATAGGATTTCAGGTAGAAGAGATAACTTATGGAACTACTTGACAGGCAAAGGAGTACCTGGATTCTCAAAAGCTAAGAGAAAGCCAGTGTGGTTACAGCACAGAGCAGAAGGACAAGAGTGATGAGAGATAAGCCTTACAGAGAGGGGCCACTCCCTATAGGGCCTTACGGGCCACTTAAGGATTTTGACTTCTTTCCAAACACAGGTTTTTACCAGTGCTTAGGATTAACATGGTTAGATTTAGAATTTTGCTTTAAAACTAGAGCTACAGGTTATGAATCAATTGAGATGAGGGAGAGGAGAAGCTGGAAGACCTACTTGGTGAAATGACAGATGCCATCATAAAAAAAAAGTGACGGATGCCATGATAAAAGAAAAATGGTCTGGGCCACAGTCTTCTTCAGGTGACAATTCACATTCAACTTCTTGAAGTGCTAACTTCTACAAGAAGTTATGTTAATTTCTAATACATTTTGATGGAATGAAGACTTGCTCTGGGTAACTAGTGACTCATGCACGCAGTTGACTATCAGCTAACTGCCAATGACCTTCAACTAGGCTCTTCTTTATTTCTATATCTTTTTTTTTTAAAGATTTTATTTATTTATCCATGAGAGATACACACACACACACACACACACACAGAGAGAGAAAGAGAGAAGCAGAGACACAGGCAGAGGGAGAAGCAAGCTCCATGCAGGGAGCCTGACACGGTACTCGATCCCAGGTCTCCAGATCAGGCCCTGGGCTGAAGATGGCGCTAAACCACTGAGCCACCTGGGCTGCCCTTTATTTCTATATCTAATCCATTATTTTTTTCCTAGAAAATTTCCCTACCAGGAATAATATTTTATTTTATTTTATTTTTAAACATTTTATTTATTTATTCATAGAGACACAGAGGGAGAGAGGCAGAGATACAGGCAGAGGGAGAAGCAAGCTTCATGCAGGGAGTCTGATGTGGGACTCGATCCTGGGTCCCCGGGATCACGCCCTGGGCTGGAGGCGGTGCTAAACCCACTGAGCCACCAGGGCTGCCCCAGGAATAATATTTTAATTGACATACAAAGAGCAGTTTTTTCTTGCTTGTGTACAAAGTTACAATAAAATGTTGACATGTTTATTAAAAAGAAAGATTTTAATAATAAAGTTTTTGGAAACAAAATCAACATTCAAAACTTAATTGCCTTCCTGAATATCATCAATAAACCACAAACAGACATAAAACATCATTTATAATAGGAATTAAAAGTAAGAAATTTGGGAAAAAAAGTAAGAAATTTGGGAATAAATACAAGATATGCAAGAACATTCTGAAGAAATTATTACTTTATTAAAAGTTTCCTGTGACTGCCATAATGAATTCCCACAAACTTGGTAGCTTAAAACAACAGAAATTTATTCTCTCACAGTCCCTATAGGACCAAGATGTTGGGATCCCTGGATGGCGCAGTGGTTTGGCACCTGCCTTTGGCCCAGGGCGCGATCCCGGAAACCCGGGATCGAATCCCACGCCGGGCTCCCGGTGCATGGAGCCTGCTTCTCCCTCTGCCTGTGTCTCTGCCTCTCTTTCTCTCTGTGTGCCTATCATTAAAAAAAAAAAAAAAAGGACCAAGATGTTGCAAGACCAAGATGTTGGCACAGCCTCACTCCCTCTGAAGTTCCTAAGGGGTGATCCTTCCTTATCACTTCAAGCTTCTGGTAGCTGTAGGTGTTTCTTGGCTTGTGGCTGAGTAACACCAATTTCTGCCCCACCGTCACATGACCTTCTGTGTCTTATGACACTTGCCATTAGACTGAAGGCCCAGAGTGAAACATCTTGAGATCCTTAATTACATATGCAAAAACCGTTTTTCCAAATAAGTTCACATTCATAAGTTCCAGGGGTTATGAACATATCCTTTTGGGGTCATTATTCATCCAGCTACAATAAAGAACCAAATAAATGGAGGGATGTACCATGTTAGAAGACAAATGTTGTAATGTCAATTGATCCTGCCAAATTGATTCAATGTATACCAATTATATTCCCAAAGAGTTTTTCGGTGGAATCCAATGAATTGGTCCTAAAAGGGACAAATAGCCAGGATACTCATTAACAAGAAGTAGGTAAGGAGATGAGATATGACCAACTAGATATCAAGATTTATTTGAAAACTATCCTAAATAAGGCTGTTTAGCATTGACTCAAAGCTTAAAAAACTGACCAATGAAACAGAAATTAACCTATAACATATATCAAAACCTGATGTGTGGAAGATGTGGCATTGCAGATCGGTGGGGAAAAAATGCCTCTTTAGAAAATGCTCTTGGAACAATAGGTTACCCATGTTGAAAAAACTGAAATTGGATCCCTACCTCACATGATATCCAAAACATCATTCCAGGCCTACATATGAATGCCAAAACCTTAACACTATTTGAAGAAAATATAGAAAATTATGACATTAGAGCAGGAAATGATTTCTTAAGCAAGAAAAAGTATACTAATAATAAAAGATAAGAACAATACATTTGACCAGATTAAAACTAAGAATTTTTGTGAGTTAGAGACATCTGAGTGGCTTAGTGGTTGAGCATCTGTCTTCAGCTCAAGGTGTGATCCTGGTCCTGGGAACAAGTCTCACATTGGGCTCCCTGTGGGGAGCCTGCTTCTCCCTCTATGTCTCTGCCTCTCTCTCTGTGTTTCTCATGAATAAATAAATAAAATCTTTAAGCAAAAAGAATTTTTGTGGATGAAAAACTATCAAAAAAAGAGTAAAAAGACAACTTGAAAACTTAGAGAAGACATTGGAACACATAAAACAAAGCTTGATGACCAGAATATGTATAGAGTTTCTGAAATAATTAAAGGGCCAACAAAACATACATATGTATTATATATATTATATTGCTATATATTATTATATCTATTAGATTCTATTCTAGTATAGAATTGGGCAAAATATGTGAGCAGGCATTTTGAAAGAGGAACTATGAATCCTCAATGAGTATATGAAAACATGCCTGATCTCATTACTCATCATGGAAATACAAGTTAAAACATCAATGAGATATCACTTTACACCTTCTAGATTAGCAAAAGATTAAAAAGTTGTGAAAAGTTGTTTTCTTCTGTTGAGCCTAAGAAACAACAGAAACTCTTGGTGGTGGAGTGGATGTTTGTATAAGCATTTTGGTTCATAATGTGGCATTATCTGGTAAATATCAACTTGCACACATTCTGTTGATGTGAGAAGAAAAATGATTAAATTTCCTTATTATCTACAGCCCATTCACAAGTCCTTGAAACAGGCAGAGGGACATTCCTCCAGGGACTCAACTGCCTGGACGGGCAAAAGGCAATCTTAGCCTAACTCCCAGGATCCTGTAAGTCTACTTGAACATAAAAAAATTCCTTTGGAAATTTCCTTTATCTCTACCCTCCAAGACACGTGTTGGCAATTGTCCTCCAAGCATATCACTCACCAATACACATCTAAAGGGTCTCATGAATAAGGTTTTATTGGACAGGAATAAATGGACTTTTCCTAACAATAGCCAGCCTCCCCCAGGTCCTGGAAACCTTGCTTCAGAATTCCTTAGAGACTTATACTCTCCCTAACTCCCTCCCAGCTTGAAAGTTTATAATGAGCCAGTCCTTATGATGCCGGTGCAGCTCTTTCTGCCCACAGGTCCTATCTTCGTGTTTTAATAAAATCACCAAAGACATCTCAAGAATTCCTTCTTGGTTGCTGGCTCTGGACCTCACCAACATTTCAAAACTACATTTGGCAACCATGAAGGGACCCCCTCTCGCTCTAGAGAGCTTTCTTTCTATTCTCACCTTCACTTAATAAAACTGTCACTTCATCCTTTTGTATCTACCAGATTCATTCTTTGACTCTGTGAGACAAGAACCCTGCAACCCTGAAAACCTATGACTTAGCAGTTTTCTTCTCGGCAGCAGACACTGGTCCCAGAGACTGTTTCAGACTATGGATAGCAGGCACATAGAGGAATGGTCATAGATTGAAGCAGTGCTGTAAAATTATAGAATCAGATCCTGTCTTTATCTCCAATTGTCATATTTGGTTTGCCACAAAAATTTTTCTCATTAATTTTTATTTTAAAAATATTTTTAAAGGATTTTATTTATTCATGAGAGACACAGAGAGAGAGAGAGAGGCAGAGACATAGGCAGAGAGAGAGGTAGTTTCCTTGTGGGGAGTCTGATGCGAGACTTGATCCCAGAACCCTGGGATCATGCTCTGGGCCGAAGGCTGACGCTCAACCACTGAGCCACCCAGGTGTCCCTTATTTTTAAAATATTGCATCAAAATATCATTTATCCCGAGTATTAAGGTTTTTTTTGGTGCCCCTTAAATTTTCTACCCAAATGCTGCTTCTCCTTCTGCCCATGTCTCTGCCTGTCTTTGTGTCTGTCATGAATAAATAAATTTTAAAAATCTTAAAAAAAATTTTTTTTGGCACCCAAATGAATACCTCACTAGCCCCACCATAGTCTTGGTCCTTGTTGGTTTTACTATTATGCTTCATAACTTGCAAAATTGCTGTATGTATTCTTTTGAATTTATCTAGCATTTCAAAAATTTAAAATTAATAAGAAATAAACCATAAAGAAGAGAGCTAGGGAAAGAATTCTGGGATTTCTTCAAATTTCAGTAATCTGAAAGAGATGTTGCAAGTTAAAAGAACCAAGAAGAAGCCAGCAAAGTAGGAGGAAAAACAGACTGTGGCATTTTCCAGGAGTGGAAATATTTGCAAGTCTATTGGTCAAGGCAGCTGCTACCTTAAATGGCTAAAGAATCACCTGTTTAATATGCAGTCACCTAGACCTGGATTTCAGAAATCTTGCACATTATGCATTCATGCACAAGAAATATAAATTATAATGTAAAATTATTAAAGGTAGATTTTGGACAAAGATTTTGGACAAAGATTTTTGGACAAAGATTTTTAGCATTCTGAGTCCTTGACATAGCACGCCGTATTCACGTGAGAGACTGCTATGCCTCTAGCCTGTCTTACCTTGCTGGTTGGCCTATTCTTTCTTAGCTTCAAGCCTCAGCTCAAGTGCAGTCTACACTTAGATAACTTCCTTGAGGTCAGTTTTTCTTGTTTTTTACAAATTCAGAAATTCTTCGGTTTTTCATAACTGGCCTCTAGAACAGTATAGGCAAAAAATCTTTGAGGCATGCTTTGGACAGGAGAAAGGGCCAAATTCGAAGTAAGGAGAATAGATACAGGATCTCAAATGACTTAAGATAATGGGGCAAACTGAGAGCCCCTGGAGGAAGATCGTGTGTTAGGTCTGAACAGGTTACAGCAGAAGTGTTTGAGAATATGAACCAATATTTGGAATTTAAAAAAATGAGAGGGAAGATGAATATATAGTTCTGAATAATGTATTCA
Organism: Vulpes vulpes; assembly: GCF_048418805.1. Lineage (NCBI taxonomy): Eukaryota > Metazoa > Chordata > Mammalia > Carnivora > Canidae > Vulpes > Vulpes vulpes. Next base: position 35,988,807 of record NC_132780.1, read on the forward strand.
GATGCTGGATGAGTCAAGTCTCTTCCTCCCTCCCTCCTTCCCTCTCTCCCTCCCTCTCTCCCTCTCTTCCTTTCTCTGTTCCTCCTTCCCTCCCCTCTTCTTCAATACTTACTAAGTACTTACTGTATGCCAAGTGCTGATTTCAACACAGAGGCTCCTGAGATTAAGACATGTCCATACATTTTGTTGATTCTAATTTGTGCATTATATTTTCACATTCTATCATCTGTGAAATTGGACAATATCTTACAAGCATATTATGATTCAATAGCATCTTACCCACTAGGTCTTTCAGTTTGAAAGTGACTTAGATTTCAGAAAATACCATAGAAGCTCTGTGCCAATTTTACCTGACAGCCAGACGTTAGTATACATCCTCCTGCACAGCTTCTTCTTCCAATCCCAAATAGGGTGATAAGGATGGGGAACAAGTTTGTGATGATTGTGATGATTGCTTGTGATGATTGTCTCTGCTCTATCACTCCCTCCCGTTAGATGGACACAGTTTGGAGAGGTGAACTCCTGACCACCACCTGACCACATCTTTCTCTTCTCTCTTTCTTCTCCAATATCTTCCAGCCTAAATCCAGGAAGAAAATAATATGTGGACTTTTTCTTCCCTTATATCATATTATCCTTAACCTGATTAATGATCCATTGTTAAACCATAATGGTATCATTAATACCTTCTATAGTCTATTGAAGGGACTCTATACTCATATTCAGGGGAATTAGTTCTTGACATGTTTAGTTGGAACTTCAGGAATTTAGCAAAACTCATTAAGCAGTTATCTTCTGCCCTGAATTTATAAGTCTCACAAGAGTGAAAGACTAAGAAACATGAGCTAGGGTGGAAGGTGGGGAGGATTAAAATGTGCCTGTTGTGAGAATAGTTGTGAGACTATGCTCCCTTTTAAACTCATTTCTTTTCCATTCTCTTTTCTTTTGTCTTACTGCTTATTAAAAACAATATTAAATATTCCAAACTTCAGTGGAAGTACATATAGGTTTTGCATAACTCTGGTACTGACTGCTTTTCTGGGAAAAAAATAAGTCATAATTGTATTAAAAAATGCCTTAGTCTTAGTTTAGAGTTTTTACCGGAAAATGATGTTAATTTATATCAAATATCTTTGATTGATGTGTCAAATCTACCAAAATTATCATGACATCTTTTCTTTGATATATTAATTCAATACTATATATTTTATAAGATTGAATAATCCTTGCATTACTGAAATAAACATTGTTATATCGTATTATTTTATTTTCGTATGCGTTCGATTTTCTGGTATTTTATTTTTGCCTTTTCCATCTATTTAAAGGAAATAATCTACATGGAGTGTGTGTGTGTGTGTGTGTGTTTGCTATTTCAGTCAGGTTTGCTAGCAACATTATGGGAGCTCTTAATATAAATTGGGAAGCTTTACATGTTTTTTTAAGATGCTGTGAAATTTCAAATTCACGCTCTTCCTCTTACAAGATGTATAACTTTGGGCAAGTTGCCTTACTTGTTTTTAGGTTTCTTTTGTAAAAATTAAATACCCAAGTTTTTCCCATGTTTGAAGTGAATTTTTATAATTTATAATTTACATTTATTTATATGTATATTTGTATTTTCCTGTATGAATTTCAAATATATCACCAGATATATACAAAGGATTTTAAAATCATAACGTGTAAAAAGAAATAAAAAAATAAAATCATAATGTGTATCAGATCTGTGGCAAATTTTGCATACAAATTTTGCAAATCGTATAATTTTGTATGCTTTTTAAAAAATTTTTTTTCTTTTTTTAGTATTTGTAGTAGTTTGTTTGTCTTTTATAACCTAGCCTTATGATAATTTATCAAATATTTTCAGATTCTCCAGTATATTAATATTACATTTTTACCTCTTAAACTGAGTTTGTCAGTTTTATTATATACATGTTAGATCTCCTGGATTTATTCTCTACAGTTCTTTTACCCTTTTAATTTCTTTATTATTTTTCTCCAAGTTCTGGAAGGATTGCTTGGGGTGGGTTTTAATTCAATGAGTTGCTTAAAATTCAATAATCAGGTTTCCTATTTTTTAGTCTTTTTTCACAATGTCAGCTTTTTTCCTGTTCAGCTACTGCTTATTCTGGTGTCCAAAATGCAAAATCCTCTTCAACTAATCAGAGAATTTCCAAAGTTTCATATGGGAAAATTAAATTTCATTACTTAAATCATCACTTAGATGGGTGCCTTTTTTTACTTGTACTCTTTTCCTCTTTTTCCTTATTAAATGAAAGAGGTCTCAGTTGGTTCAGTGTTGGTGGTTAAAGTTCTTTTAGAGATCATGGGGATTTGAAGTTTCAGATCAAGTAGGCCTGAGCTTGGCTGGGACAGCAGTCCATCCTTTTGTTGGCAGAGTTGCCTTTGTATAGAGAGACAGCAATGGCAACCTCTTTGTGCTTTTCTTAGCATGGCAGTCCATGTTCAGTATAAGATATTTGGAGGGATCCAAAGATTCCTGTTCTTTGTGGCTCCGGCATGCAGTGCATTCCTTTGAGGTGGAGGCTAACTTACATGTGCCCCTTATGAGGTCACCAATGGCTTATTATTATCTCTAGCCCTTGCTATGGCAATGAAGCTTATGGTCAGATTTTGCTTAGGTCTCTCTCTTTTTTTTTTTTTAAGGTTTTATTTATTTATTCATGAGACACACACACACACACACACACACACACAGAGGCAGAGACACAGATAGAGGGAGAAGCAGGCTCCATGCAGGGAGCCGTACGTGGGACTCAATCCAGAGTCTCCAGGATCAGGCCCGCCGCTGAAGGCAGCGCTAAACCCCTGAACCACCTGGGCTGCCCTGAGGTCCCTTTTCATTTAATTTCCAGACTTCAAAGAAACCTGGAGTGATAGGCCTTTTCTTCATGGTCTCATCTTTATGATATTTAACAAAGGGTCCCTCATTTCTAATTACCAGCATTGCTATGTTTCTTGTTTACAATATCTATAGGCTATTTCAATAGAAAACTTGGATGGAGTAAAGGGTCGTTAAATGTATCCTCAAGTCACCATTTTTAGCTGGAGGCCATCTCTGTCATTCTGAAATCTGGGACAGCTACCAAATTAACACCCACATGTACTAGTAATGGCTGGCAGAGTCGGGAATTGGGGGCAGATTTATGCTATATATTTATTCCATTTCTAAGTCATCACCTACAAGCAGATGCCTTCTACAAGAACATCAATTCAGTGGCCAAGAGTATCTTGGAAAGAGGAAGCCAAGATATTTTTCATAATGGTTGGCCTTCCAATATTTTTGATATCTTGAAGTCACTAGCTCAGTTAAATATCCAATTGCATCCCTCACTCCCATCTGTTGATGCCCTTCAGGAATACAGGTGACTACCTTTATAATGCGTCTGTTACAACCCTGTAAACTGTTTCTTGTTCATAAGATTTACCTTCAAATGGGTAGAAATTCAAATCATTCTTCCCATATGTAAATTTTCTTTTTCTAAATTTAGATTGTCAGCATCCCTGTGTACATCTGCATCATACTATACTAAGGAATTTCATCAAGTGTGACCGAATTTAATAGTGACATCAAAGTTTCCTTTTAAAATTTTAGACACACAAACATAGCTTATCATTTTACATTTCAGTTCTTTTTTTCCTATAGTTTTTTTTCTTCAGGTTCTGACTGGATTTCCTCTTACCTGCCCCTAACCACTGTATAGTAGGCAGTGCTCAAATTCAGTGAGTTAGGAGCAGAACTTTCAGAAGCTTAGCATTTGGTCAAAGCCTCAACATTTCAGCAAGAAGAAGAATGCCAATATTTTGGTTATTTCTGGGAGGTACAGGCAAGATAGGACACTTAAGCACAAAAGCCTGTTAATGGCTACAGTTTAATATAAGGACTACTATGGGGACTCAGTATAGGAATACCTAGGTGGCGTGACATTTAATGTGAAGTGTACCCAAGCTTACAGGAAGATTGTCAGGGGCTGCTTTATTGCTAACACATGAATAAAAAATCAGCAGCCTTCTAAACTTGTAGGTGATTAAACAAATTTGATCAGAGTAATAGGACATTGATGCTAAAAGTGATTATTACCATTCAATAAACACTGATGAGTGACTACTATATGCCAGTTACTGTGCCAAGACCCAAGTATACCAAGATGCATGAGACCTGCTGACCAAAAAGCTAATTCTTTAGGGAAAGGGATCCTTTCAGATATCCTTCCCTTACAGAGAAGCTTATAGAATTCTGTCATTTTACTGATTGGTTTCATCTAGCTCCTTAACAAATATTAATCTTTTTAAATTTTTATTTTAGAAAATTTTGAACATATAAAAGAACAAATAGTATGATGAGCCTGATTAATTCATTACATAGCTTCAAAAATTATTAATACATAGTCAAGCTCTTTTTGTATTCCTTCAACTCTCCCCTTCAGATTAAAGTCCTGAACATTTGGACACCTCAGTGTCTCAGGGGTTGAGTGTCTGCCTTCGGCTCACGGTATGATCCTGGGGCCCTGGGATCGAGTCCCATCATCGCTCTGCCTATGTCTTTGCCTCTCTCTGTGTCTGTCATGAATAAATAAATATAATCTTAAAAAAAATAAAGTCCTGAACATCATATAATATTCTCTGTAAATAATTCAGTATATATCTTCAGAAAATAAATACTCTCTTTTTTAACAAACCCACAATCCATTATCATCATATGTAAACAGATTTACAATAATTCATCAATATCATCACATCAAACTGATTATTCTATTTAAAAAACTTTTTTAATAGTTTGTTTTTGAATTGCAATCCAATAAGATACATGATTTGCCATTGGTTGATAGGTTTTCAAAGTATCTCTTAAACTATAGGTTTTTCCTACATCTCTCTCTCTCTCTCACTCACTTTTTTTTCTTGAATTTTTTTGTTGTTGAATTTTTGTTGAATTTTTTTGTTGTTTATTTTATAGCTTCCATAATTTGGATTTTGTGGATTATATTCATATATTAAGTTTAGAATATTCCTTTATTTTCTATATTTCCTATAAATTGGCAGTTAGATTTAGAAGCTTATTTCAAGTTAAGATTTTTTTCAAAACTATTTCATAGGAGGTGTGTTTTTCTATTATGAGGCGAATAATGTCTTAGTGTTTCTTGTTTTGTGACATTCATTGGGGGTTACAAAATGGTGATACTCTAATTTTATCATTACTTCATCATTTACTTTTTGGAATACTTCTGTAAAGAGAAACTTGCCCCCATCAACTATTTATTTGGTTATCCTGTAATGCAGACTGATAGTAAGAGCAGGAGAGGCTTGATTTCTTTCCCTTTATGAGATTTCAAAATAATGGCATATTTTCCTGGCATTTTGAAAGGTGGCCAATTAGTTTAGTGTTAGTATAATTACCAACTCATAGTTTCAAACGTATTAAAGCATTTCAGGCCATTGAATCATTATGCTCATTGATGCTCAGGTCTATTTCAGCCTGGCAGAGTTTAGGTTGATGCTTGAGTCCTTTTTTTTTTTCTTAAAGATTTTTAAAATTTATTCATTTGAGAGAGAGAGATAGTGAAAATATGAACAGAGGGAGGGTCAGAGGGACAGGGAGAAGCACACTCTCTGCTGAGTGGGGAGCCTAAGATGGGGCTTAATCCCAGGACCTTGGGGTCATGACTTGAGCCAAAAGCAGGCACTCAACTGATTGAACCACCTAGGTGCCTTGATGCCTGAGTACTTTTGATACAGCCCTGGTGGTGTTTAATAGCTTCCTTCCTATTTTAAATAATAATGTTCCAGTATTTTTTTTTTTTTTTTTACATTTCTTGCTCTAGACCCATGATTAATCATTTCCCCAAAGAGCTCTGTTTGCTTTGAGACAAAAATGATATTTTGGGATAATAATCTGGATACTAGGGTGCTCCTTGCTACCAGTTGGTCATTGTTCTTTGCCTTTTCAGTAGTTAGAGTTAGGGAGTATCTTTGTTTTTTGTTGTTAAGTTGAAATACATCATGAGTTTATACTTATACAATTCATTCCAAGTTATAATTTGGTTTTTATTTCATTTCATCAGTTGTATATCTGTATCTTCTGGTAATGATACCCAAACAGATTTCAGCTCTCTATGATACCAGCCTAATTAGACATTTTATTTTTACCATACACACAGAGTCATCTCAGAAAGCAATTCTAACACCACCTCCAATAAGATTACTAGAAATGGTTGAAGGGCTTTTTTTCCCCTCTCCAGTTCTTCTTGTCCTTAGAATGTATCTCTAATATACCTCCTTAAGGAAATATAGCTATTGGAGTTCCTGGGTGTCTCAGTCAGCTGAGCATCTGACTCATGATTTTGGATCAGGGTCCTGGAATTGAGCCCTGTGTCAGGCTCTATGCCCAGTAGGGAGTCTGTTTGAGGATTCTCTCTCTCATGTCCCCTCTAGCCCCTCAAATAAATAAATAAATAAATCTTTTTTAAAAAGAATATACAATTATTGTGTTTTAAAATTCTTTGTTATAATTTCCTTCTCTCTCTCACTGATTATTCTACCAACTGTAATACCTACAATATAGTTACGTTCATTGGTTTACTATTACTTTTGAATTCAGAGATTGCTTTTATTATTTACTTTTGTTTTAATTTTGATGTAAAATATTTATGTAGTTCTAAAGCCAAACATACAAAACAGGATATATTTATAGAAGTCTTGTATTGCTGTCCTCTCTACCATGCTCCCTCCCTCTTCCTATAACTAACCATTTAGAAAGCATTTTATCTCATAGTTTAGAAAACATAGTTATATGTATAATATAGTATATGATAATATATATTAAATAATTTTTTATTAACCTTTGGACACAGCTCAACTATAGAATAATACAATTGAGTCAGAAATCCACATGGAACTGTTAAAAACAACATAGTCGGCTCCAAATCAACTTGCTTAGGCTAGGCCTCATGTTACCAAATCAAGACAACTTTTGGTTCTCTCAGAAACGGAATCTTAAAAAAAAAAAAAAAAAAAGAAACGGAATCTTATATTAACTAACTAGAGTTTATTTTTTATTTTTTTTTAATTTTTTTTTTAAATTTTTATTTATTTATGATAGTCACAGAGAGAGAGAGAGAGGCAGAGACATAGGCAGAGGGAGAAGCAGGCTCCATGCTCCGGGAGCCTGATGTGGGATTCGATCCCGGGCCTCCAGGATTGCGCCCTGGGCCAAAGGCAAGCGCCAAACCGCTGCGCCACCCAGGGATCCCCAACTAACTAGAGTTTAAATAAAAACTTGAAACAGCAACAACAAAAAAGAAAGAAATGGAATCTTAAACCAGACATTCAGGAATCACCTGATCAGCACTAGTCAGGTAATTTGCCTGATAGGCCCCTGCCATCCCCTAAAGGAAAGTATCCTTGCAGTCAACAATCTTCTTTATTGCCTACCATGACATCCTTGTTCCTACTATCTTCTTTATTTTGTATAGCTCCGTGGAGCTCCTTTCTATCCACCAGATTGAATGTTGCACACGTTGCATCAATTTTTGCTCAAACTCTTAAAATTATTTTTTTTAAAAGATTTTATTTATTTATTCATGAGAGACACACAGAGAGAGGCAGAGACACAGGCAGAGGGAGAAGCAGGCTCCCTGTGGGGAGCCCAATGGGGAACTTGATCCCAGGACCCCAGGATCACTCCCTGAGCCAAAGGCAGATGCTCAACCACTGGGCCATCCAAGCATCCCAAACTCTAAAAATTTTAATATGCCTCGGTTTATCTTTTAACCGAAGATCTACCCAGCTGAGCACTGCCCAAATCCCTGTCCCACAGAATCATGAAAAATGATAAATAATTGTTTTAAGTAACTATATTTTGGAGTGGTTTGTTGTAGATTATACAACATATATCCTGGAGTTAATACTATAATAGTGTATACAGATATGATTATTTTTTTAATGTGTATCAGAAAATTAGTTTTTCACCAAATGCAAAGAGTTCACTGCTTGGTGTGCATCAGCCAATAAATCAGCTCAAGTTCTTTTAGTTTGAGAAAATAGTTTTTATTACTTATAGCAAGTAAGGAAATGGGGGGATAGCTATCAAAGCATTGTCTTCCCATCAGGTTAGTACAGGAAACTTTTCTTCAGTGTATTGGAGGTGGAGGCAAGAAGCTTATATATACATTAAGGGACTTATACATATTCTATTACTTAGGCATCTTTGTTCAATTATGCATGCCTGGCGTGTCAACATGCTAATGCATACATAGTATGTTCTAAACAATGGCAGAAAACTCCACCTGTGGGAGGAACTCTTAGTATTATAATGAGTTTAAGGTAACTTGAGGACAACTCAGGAGGGCTTTTGCACAGATTCTGAGCTTCATTATGGCTCAAACTGGCTCATGTCATGGGCTATTTAGTGAAGCACCTAACTGGGCATCTCCTTGGCTGGAACTGTAAAAAAAACAACTGCATTCCTTCCTTTCTTGTGTCCTGTCCCTCTCTTCCCTCCTTCTGATTTAGCTTTCAACCCTTGAATTTAAGTAACCTCCTGTCACATCCTAGGTAACAGATTTCTAAATTTTTTCCTTTCAGAGTAACAGTTAGGCTAAAAAAACCATCATCATTAGGCTGATGTGGGAAGGATTAGCCCCACAGTCAACTTCATCACAAAGGTACTCTCTATGGAGGGGCACCTGGGTGGCTCAGTCAGTTAAGCCTCCAATTCTTGATTTTTGTCTCAGGTCATGATCTCAGGATTGTAAGATCAAGCCCCTCATCAGACTCTGAGTTGGTGTTGGAGCCTGCTTAAGATTCTCTCTCTCTCTCCCTCCCTCTTAAAAAAATACTCTCTATGGAGAAGTGATGTGAAAATATACCATTTCCTGGTATAGATTGGGAAGAAATTTTCCCTGTATCCTCTGAGTCCTTGGCTGAGATCCCTATAAGAAAAGACAAATTAGGGATCCCTGGGTGGCACAGCAGTTTGGCACCTGTCTTTGGCTCAGGGCGTGATCCTGGAGACCCGGGATCGAATCCCATGTTGGGCTCCCGGTACATGGAGCCTGCTTCTCCCTCTGCCTATGTCTCTGCCTCTCTCTCTCTCTCTCTCTCTCTCTCTGTGGCTATCATAAATAAATAAAAATTAAAAAAAAAAGACAAATTAACAAGAGAAAACAAGCAAATAGCTTTATTGGCATGTATATCTCATGTGTACATTGCAGATATCCAGGGAACTGAGTAACTCCCCCAAGATGGCCCAAGCTACCACCTTAAATGCGTTCTTTAACTATAGGCAAAAGAAAGATGTATGTATTGAGTGGGGAGGCCAGTAATAGATTGACAGAAAAAGCATAGTAAACAAGGGTAGGTTTGTTGTGCAGATTTAAGTACTTCCTACATTAATAAGTTTCTTATGATTTAGTCATTCTTCTCTTCCGGGTACAGGGAAGGAGACACCCATGGAGACACAAATGGAGATTTGCTTTATAAATGTAAACTCCCTTACAAAAGGGTGACTTCTATTCTGTTTTCAGAGCTTCTATGCCTGCAATTTCTCAAAATAATCAGCCCAAAATAATCCCTGTGCCAAAGAGGCATATTTGGGGGTGGCACATTCTGCTACTTTTTACTGGATTTGTTTTATGGTTTAATAGAGATGCTATCAGAGTCTTTGGTTTATAGGCAAATTTGTATATATGACCTCAGGAGCATGATTAAACATCCCCCAAGGCATCATAACACAGGAGTGTTCTTATCATTCATTTAGTACAGATTATTTATTATTGCTGGCTTTTGAAAGTTCTTATTTAACATGTGAATTCATTTTCTAGGCCTGCTGTAACAAATTACTATGAACTGGGTGGTTTAAAACAACACAAATTTATTCCTTTCCCATTCTGGAGGTTTGAAGTCTAAAATCAAGCTGTTGACAGGGCCATCCTCTCTGAAGGCCCTAGAGGAGGATCCTTCCTTGCCTTTCTCATAGTTTCTGATTGTTGTCAGCAATCCTTGGTTTGTTGTTTTTGTGTGTGTGTGTGTGTGTGTGTGTTTTTTTTTTGGCTTGCAACTGCATCACCTCAATCTCTGCTTCCATCTGCACGTGGCCTTTGTCAGGGAGGAAAAATCATTTTCCCTCTACCCTTGTAGGTTCTTGGCTGAAACACTTCCATAATAAAAGACAGATTAATAGAAGAAAAACAAACAGAAGTAAAACAAACATTTATACATGGGAGAGATTCAGAGAAACTGAGTAAATCCCAGAAAAAAATCCAAGCTACCGCCTTAAATACTATACCTAACTAAAGACAAAAATTTTGGGGGTAGGAGTGAGGCTAGTTACAGGAGGTTGCCAGGAAAGGCACAGTAAATAAAGGTATGGTTTGGATGCTGGCAGGCAGGGTCTGAGGACCCAGAAGGGGGTTCCTACAGGACCAGCCAAGAGGGTCTTTGGCTTTACTCAGGATGGAAATAAAATACAAGCCAGCAGGAGGTGAAAGCAGAGTTTATTGAAGACAGAGAGAGAGAGAGAGAGAGAGAGCAGTACAGATGGAGCATCTAGGCGACTCAGAAAGGAAAGGAGCATGAGTCTAGTCTGTTCGGGGGGGCCTGTATTGAGGATGGTGGTTTGGTGTACATGTCCCCTTAGGCATTCAGGAACTGGTTAGAACAATGAGGAGGGCCCAGGTGTTATTCCCTCGAGCCAGGGGGCCTTGGCATCAAGATGTCTAGTGCCGTTAGTCTGGGATACACATATGATAGCTTGGAATACACATATGATAGCTTCATCAGGTCATTCTCACCAGGTCCTTCCTTAGATGTTATCTATTCTAGGGTAATCATTAACTCCTCATCCCTTAAAAGGAGGACATATGCTATTAACATTACAAGGCATGTGTAAAGTGGGGTGGGGATGCAGGTCCTAGCAAGAATAGAAGCAAGAAAAGGAGCAAAAAGCAGATTTTTATGGAGTCCTTCAGTTTCTCTGTCTCAGTGATTGTGCAGAGTTAAGCTCTTACCTTCTCCACTGATAAGCTTCTAGAGAGTTGGTCATCCTCCTCTTCCTGGTACTGAGAAGAAGACATTTGTGCCCATTTACAAATGGAGATTTCCCTCATAAATGTAAATTTCCCCTGGAAAAGAGCAACTTCCATTTGTGTTTCAGAACTTTTCTGGTGTCTGTTTCTTAAAAATAACCTGCTCAAGATCATCCTTATGCTAATGAAGCATATTGTTGGGTGACATTCTACTCTTCTTCACCTTCTCCCCTGTCTCTGTGTTCAATTTTTCTTATTCTGAGGACACCAATAATTGGTTAGGGCCCACCCTTATCCAGTATGATCTCATCTTACCTTGGTAACATGTGCAAATACTGTATTTCCAACTAAGGTCACATTCACAGATACGGGGGGCTAGCACTTGAACATATCTTTTTGGAGAACATAAATTCAATTTGGCTCACAGCATGCATTTATTATCTATATACTATATATACTATATACTATATACAATATAGTACCTGGAAGATTGAGATTAACAGGATACCTGGTGAGTCTAGGACAGAATCCCCAAACCAACTGAAGGATCATAAAGTGATCTTTAGTTATGCAAATACAGGCCTTCATTAAAAATGTGGCTGAGCAAATATTGCTTCCAAGTGATTTCATTGGAATTTTCCTATCAATTTCCCAGATGATTCTAATGCAGGTAATCTAAGACCACACTTTGAGAACCATTATTTTTGTAGAATGTAGATTCCAAAAAAGACTTTCAGGGTGGAATATTTTATAGCCAACTTTGTTCAGAATCACTAGCTGGTGGTAATAATAAAAGACAAACGACCTAGTCATCTGTATTGTTTTAAATTCGTTATAGACCACACTCCCTCACCAGCTGCCACAGGTAGAATTCTTGCAAAGCTCTGTCCCTGGTGTGGAATAAAATGAACTGTAACTCTAGGCTTCAATGGAGAATGGGGGTGCAGGGTGCTCCACAGCAGCTTTATCCTTCATCTATGTCAGCAAGAGTATCCCTGGGACAGTGGACAGGTGTTATCTCGAACTTTGTTGAACTGGTACAAAACAATGACCTCATGCTGAAAGCCATGACACTATTTGTTGGACCCTGGCTCACAGGTGCCAACGTGTCCCAGTGGACGCCCCAGAGACTCAGACCCCAGAGAGGCAGATGCAACTAGCAAGAGGGTTTATTGAACGTTTGCGCAAACGGGCTCTCCGCCTCAGAGGTGGAAGGGAGCCCCGATTAGCAATTACAGGCATCTTTTAAAGGCAAAAAACCGCAGGATTAGCATAGCATTCGGGTTATGACATGATTGATTTCTTTGAAGGTCAACATGAACATGTTCAAGGACTTTCCAGTCAGGGCGTGGCGGGGGGGCATGGTTTTCTTATCTCGGAAAAACAGAATGTTTTTCGTTGCTTAAATTCCAGGAAGGCACCTGGATGGGCTGCCTCTGGGTTAGGCCTGGTCCTACCTGGGGGGGTGGGGGGGGGGTGTTCTTCACTATTGAATTGATGGGTCCTTTTTTCTCCCCCGTACTTATTGTCTGCATTCTATGACCTCCATTTAGTTTGAACAAGTCTCTTAGACAATACAGGTAGAGAAATCCCAAGGGGGCATACTAGATGGATGACAATGTAGTAATTAATTACAGAAAAAAAAAAAAAAAGCAAAGTGAGAAAGTGATATGAGCACAGAGCTGCTTAGTTTGTGGAAAAGGCAATAGTAGTGATATTTAGAGTACATTAGACTGTAGCCAGGAGACCAATAGTGTACCTCCTCATGTCTGACGAGATAATTAGCACATGAAGAGCATTTAAAAACACTGAATTGCTCTATGGCAGGTCTTTGTAAATGTGGAAACAGGATTCAGCTGCCATAATCACCAGAGCAACTGATTAAAAATACTGAGATTTAGGCTTAAACAGATCTACTGAATCAGAACTTTGGACATACAGAGTCTGAGAATCTGTATTTTATTTTATTTAAAAAAATATTTTATTTGAGACAAAGAAAGTGAGCAAGCAAGCACAAGCTGAGGGGAGGGGCAGAAAAAGAGGGAGAAGCAGACTCTTCCCCATGTGGAGCCTAATCCCAGGACCCCCGAGATCTTGGCCCTAGCCAAAGGAAGATACTTAACCAACTGAGCCACCCTAGCGCCTAGAGAATCTGTAGTTTAAAAAAGTGCCTCAGGATGATTCTGATGTTCAGCCAAGATTGGACACCAGTAGTATATAATGAGAGATATGAAGAGAATTCATTCTAACCCATAGGAAAAGTGGAAGGCATCCTGTTCTCTAGTGATGTAGTTTTAGAATGTTGACAGGTCCTGAGCCCACAGCAAAGAAAGAATTCTTCAGATATCTTTGGGGCAAAATGGTGGTTTTATTAAAGCACAGGGACAGGACCTGTAGGAGCAGAAAGAGGTGTTGCCCAGGGGATTGTGAGGAGCAACTGATTATATACTTAACACATATATAATTAAAGATAAGGGAAGTTTCAAAAGGTTCTTCATATGCTAAAAAAGACTCAAAGGACACCAGAGGCCTTGCTATTGTGAAACCAAGGTTGTTTGTTTTTCCCTCTAGCAGGACATTAACATTAAGACAGGAACTTCCTGGAGGAACATTATATTCTGCTGGCCTCAAGTAGTTTTCAATGTGTTGCAGGTTATAAGGACATTTCATTTTATCTACATTTTCTTCAGCCTTTGTTTCCCACATCACACAGCTTCGTGGATTCTTCGTGGAAAGACTTTACCTTCTTTCCTTTGACGGTCCTAAAACAAAATCTATAAATCAAAATTGAAAGCAAAGATATTATTGACAACGTTGCTATGTATCATTCTGTCTGCTTGAGAATGTTTCTGAGTTCTTGTTGATGTTTGGCAGTCTTGCCAGCACATCCTAAATTAAATAAAATAGCTACTTTTTCTAGCACGGCATTGGAATGACTCCAGCAAAGAATTGATCTAGTAACAAACAACTTAATTTATGATGGTTTAAAAAGCCTCTGCCCCAGAATATAATGAGGAAGAACCTGACTGAGATTGAAGTGTGCTAAAAGGAACATTCTCCTCTTCGTTCTTTGCACTATGCACACACATGCACATCCACCTCTTATTTTCATAGATTCTCACAGAATACTCAGTAAGAAATTATTTGGTCTATCATGTGGGCTTTTAGGCTTTTTGAATAAATAAAATACCTGAAACTGTGATAATGTTAAGGAATGAAGATGCCCTCACAGCCATTCAAAGTGTAGAGGAGATCAAGAAAAGAAAAAATAGAATCCTTTATAAAGACTTTCATGGTACTGTTTGCAAAGACAGCTAGGAAATGTCATCTTTATTCTGGTTGACCATGAGGTTGGCTAAAGTCTGGGATTCTATTACTAAGGAATAACTGGAGAATAGATAATAGGAGGACAAATCACTATTTTGAGCCCATCTCTTCATAGGCAACCATTGTTACTGGTTTCTTGTTACTCTACCTTTAAGAGATATTCTATATAATATATAAGCATATGTGCATGTATATATATACACACTCCTGCTTTAAAAAAAACAAAACAAAACTAGAAGCCTGCAAATTGTACTTCGTTGTTTCTGGTTTGTTTGTTTTATCTTTTGTTTGTTTGTTTGTTTCTGTATAAAATAGTTTTAGGAGATTGTTCCATATCGGTCATTATAGGTTTGTTTTATCCCTTTTATTTTATTTTATTTTTTAAAGATTATTTATTTATGAGAGAGAGAGAGAGAAAGGCAGAGATATAGGCAGAGGGAGAAGCAGGCTCCATGCAGGGAGCCTGATGTGGAACTTGACCTTGGGTCTCCAGAATCAGGCCCTGAGCTGGAGGAGGCACTAAACCACTGAGCCACCTGGGCTGCCCATATTTTATTCCTTTTAAATGGCTGGAGAGTTTCCCATGCAAGTGATACACTAAGTAAAATCCTACTCGTGGCATTTAATTATGTTTTGGCCTGTTTCTACTATAAATATGCTGCAATGGCTATCGTTCTAAGTTTGTGTAAACAAACCTGTAGGATATATTCCTAGAACTGCTGGGTCTAAATTTGAATAGTTATTATCAAATTCCCTCACATTTCTCCAAAAAAATGTATGATAATGTTGCAGGATTTCTCTGCCTTTAGTGCCTGTCTGTGGTTCTTGGTCACACCACTTTGAAGGATGAAGAGGTAGACCAGATGAAGAGTGGTGGGCAGCAGAGCAAAGTTTATTGAGCAAAAGTGTAAAGCTCCAGGAGGGGGATAGGGGCCCCAAGAGGGTTGCCCTCAGAGTTTCTAAGTTGAGGGGTTTCTATGAGCTCTTTCACAGAACAATCTTAAGCAACCAGGGTGGGATGAGTCATGTCAATCAGGGCTTTGGTCACATATCTGTCTTCCTATTAGGTTAATGTCAATGTGCTGATGGTCTTTTTTTTTTTTTTTTTTTTTTTACTGACATCTGGGGGCTTACATCTGAACTGCCCCTTGCTTGTGATAGGGACAAATGTTTTATGGTTAATTGTCTTATTTTAGGATGTTATGCAGAAGTCACTTCTGTGAAGGCTGCAAAGCAGAATGCTAGTGTGATCCTGTCTGAGCTTCAAAACTGCTATTATATTCTAGCTGTCCTCACCCCACATATTCTTGTTGGAGATCTTGGCCCTGACTCTCTAACTGCCCAACACACTCCTAACACTTCTACACATAAGTTTTCTCTTTTTTTCCAAGTTTTTATCAGTTAGTTAATATACAGTGTAATATTAGTTTCGGGTGTAGAATTTAGTGCTTCATCACTTATATACAATACTCCGTGTTCATCACAAGTGTAAAGCTCTTAAGTTCTTGATCTGATATGATGCTTTTGTGCTTAAGGCTGGATCCCTAAGGACTCAGCCCTAACTCATATCAATATTCTAGGTATCAACATTCTCACCTCCATACTTCTACCAAGCCTACAGTTTTTTCTCTTGTCTATATTGACACCTGTATTATGCCCTCCTGGCTTCACTTCCTTTCCCATTTAATAAGATTCCATGGGACTTTGTGTTACAACCATAATGTTTTGCCATCTTTTTTTATTCCCTTGTTTCTATATTCCATTCATCCTCCAATTTCTAAACTGGATTAGTCTGAACATTTGCCTCCAGGATACTGAGGACTGCTGGAGAAATGATTCAATTTTCTTAATGATGTAGGAATGGAGCTGCTGCTGGTTATGGCATCCAGTCTCAGCAGACTCTCACCACTGTTTAACAATGCTATACTGCCTTGACCTATGTTTATTTCCCATTCCCATCACTGTCCCCAACACTCATACCCACATTTTCACCAGATTTCTTTGATCAAAGTTTCACAAAGAAGATGGAAATTATTACATGTTAAATCAGTTTTTTTAAATTTAAAACATTTAATTTTTTAAATTTAAAATAAACTATATCTGAACATGTCTTTAAAGAGCTAAAATGTACAATGTGCTTGCCCAGTGCCAGGAACTGCAGTAAATAGCATGGTAGCTAACATTTTCTGAGCATTTATTATGATTATGTATCATGGTAACTGGCATCTACTAGGCACTCAGTAAATATTGGCTATGGAATGATAGGCCCAAGTGCCGATGTTTCTAGATACGGTGTCAGAAAGTAAAGTGACCAGTCTAACTCTGGAACACATACACTTAATCTCTCTACTTCTCCCCTGGTGTCCTTTTTCTTTTTTCTTTTAAGATCTTATTTATTCATGAGACACACAGAGAGAGAGAGAGAGGCAGAGACACAGGTAGAGGGAGAAGCAGGCTCCATGCAGAGAGCCCGATGTAGAACTCGATCCCGGAACTAGATCCCGGGACTCCAGGATCATGCCCTAAGCAGGCGCTAAACCACTGAGCGACCCAGGGATCCCCTCCTCTTCTGTACTTTTAATGAGCATTTTGGCCTAGAATACTTACAACATCACCATAAACTTCTTTTTTTTTGGAACTATATAAGCAGATTCCAGATTTTTTCCCCCCCAGGGGAAAGGAGGGAATAAGCAGGTAAAATAGCTAGGAAAATTCTGAAAAAAAAAATGATAAAGGCAAATAAATTAATGCTTATATTGTATATGAAAAAATAGTATAAATCTACAAGTACTTGCAACAGGTTGATAACAGTGCCTGAATCCATCAACAGAACAGAATGAAGAACCCAGAAATAGGCTGAGATACATATAGAAATTTAGAATAGGATAAAGGTGGCTTTTAAATTCAGTGCATAAATAAATAAATAAATAAATAAATTCAGTGCAGAAGGGACACCTGGGTGGCTCAGTGGTTAAATGTCTGCCTTCAGCTCAGGGTGTGACCCTGGAGTCCTGGGATCGAGTCCCACATTGGGCTCCCTGTATGCAACCTGGTTTTCCTTCCTTTGCCTATGTCTCTGCCTCTCTCTGTGTCTCTTGTGAATAAATAAACAAAATCTTTTTTTAATTTAATTTTTAATTTTTATTTATTTATGATAGTCACAGAGAGAGAAAGAAAGAGAGGCAGAGACATAGGCAGAGGGAGAAGCAGGCTCCATGCACCGGAAGCCCGACGTGGGATTCGATCCTGGGTCTCCAGGATCGCGCCCTGGGCCAAAGGCAGGCGCCAAACCGCTGCGCCACCTAGGGATCCCAAATAAACAAAATCTTTAAAAAAAATTCAGTACAGAAAAGATGGGTTATTCAATAAATAACAATAGTACAATACAACTCATTAACCATCTGGGAAAAGTAAAATTGGATTCATTCCTCATTTCTTAAAAGGAAATAAATTCCAGACAGAAAAGAATTAAGCCTTAAAAAATGAAATTGTAAATGTACTAGAAGAAAATGTGAGAGAATGTTTTTAAAAGAATAGAATAGGTGCAAACTTACTAAGCAAGAAACAAAATCCAGGAGGTACTTAAAAGCCTACTGATATATTTAAAACATAAAAAAATACCATAAAGGAGGTTGAAAGTAACAAACTAGGGAAAATATTTCTGGCATATTAGATAGGAAAGAGGCTAATTTCCTAATACCTAAACAGATCAAATCAATAAGAGAAAAATTCACATTCTGATAGAAAAATGATCAGATAACAGGAAGACAGTTCACAGAACAAAAAACACAAATGGCTTTTAAAACTAATAAAAAGATGAAAATAATGCATAAAATGACATGGCAACATGTTTCACTTATGGGAGGAGGGGCAGATTTAGTACACTGTACATGAAAATGTTAGGAAATAGGCATTATTGTTAGGAATGAGTTGGACAGTTAGAGAGTCAGGGCCAAGATCTCCAACAAGAATATGTGGGGTGAGGACAGCTAGAATTTAATAGCACTAATACCCAGTTTTGAAGCTCAGACAGGATCACACTAGCATTCTGCTTTGCAGCCTTCACAGAAGTGACTTCTGCAAAACATCCTAAAATAAGACAATTAACCATAAAACATTTGTCCCTATCACAAGCAAGGGGCAGTTCAGATGTAAGCCCCCAGATGTCAGTAAAAAAAAAAAAAAAAAAAAAAAGACCATCAGCACATTGACATTAACCTAATAGGAAGACAGATATGTGACCAAAGCCCTGATTGACATGACTCATCCCACCCTGGTTGCTTAAGATAGGATAGTTCTGTGAAAGAGTTCATAGAAACCCCTCAACTTAGAAACTCTGAGGGCAACCCTCTTGGGGCCCCTATCCCCCTTCTGGAGCTTTACACTTTTGCTCAATAAACTTTGCTCTGCTGCCCACCACTCTTCATCTGGTCTACCTCTTCATCCTTCAAAGTGGTGTGACCAAGAACCACAGACAGGCACTAAAGGCAGAGAAATCCTACAACAGGAGCATAAAAAAAAAAAAAAAGAGCTTTAAGAAATTAATCTTTAAAACTCTGTCACTTGCTCTACAGGCACAAAGCCATAAGAATGATCAGTCTGCTTTGTTTTGTTCTGGAGGAGTCACTTATATGTTTTAAAAGAAGAGAACAATTCTGTACTCTGAATTCTTAATTATGATATTAAACACACAAAAAGATAAAAGTAACACAGGCACAAAAATATAAAAAATGAATGTCTCCCCTTCTCTACTCCTAATTCCTAGGTGTAACCACTCTTAGAGAAGGTATTGTCCTAGTTTGGATTCCCCCAAAAGCAGAGCCTAAGACAAGGACTTGCTGGACTTTGGTTCAGGCATTCCACATGTGTGGAGAGCAAAACAGAGTTCTCATGTCAAACAGAAGCCTATGTCAAGCCATGATGCAAGCAGTTAAAGGTACTGTAACTAGGAGATATAGCTGGGACCAATGTCAGCTGACACCCCAGAACTGATAATGAGCAGAACCAGAGGAAGTCTACAGGGACCTGAAACCGATGAAATCCCATTAAAAAGGGAACAATTTTGGCAGCAAACTGTCAGTCTCTTCAGACATGACCTCTCTGTGTTTGATCACTTAAAAAAGGCAACTGCCCCCCCAAAACTCTGCCCAACTGATCTGTGAACAGAGCTGAGATCCTTAACATAAGAAGCAGTAAGTGCCAAGAGCTGATCTAGACAAGACCGAGGCCTTATCTCCACTGCGCGCCCACAGACTGACTTGGTGTTTGGTTTGTTGGCTTCCTACACCCTTCTGTTATTTTGTTTGTGGTGTGGTTTATGCCCTGCTTTGTGTGCTGTGTAAGAAGCTAAGTTGAATCACATGGTGAATTGTCATCAGGTTTGGAATCCTGAACCTGCTTTGTAATTGTGATTGGACTTTGCTTTATGATTAATTAAAGCTGACATTGTGGAAAGATACAACTCGTGTGTGTGCCTTCGTAGCATGCTCATGACAACATGAAGCTCGTGGGGAGCAGGAGAGAGAGGCAGGAAAGAAGGAGTAGCCAGTTATCATGACCTAAAAGAAGTATACAATTTAGAGGCCCCTCAAAAAGTTAAACTTAGAATTACTGTATGACCAGCATTTCACTCATAGGTATGTATCCAAAAGAATTAAAATCAGGGACTCAGATACTTGTACACCATGTTCATAGCAGCATTATTTGCAATAGCTACAAAGTGGAAATAGCATAAATGTCTGTCAACAGGTGAATGGATAGATGAAGTGCAGCTTAGACATAGAATATAATGTTTCAAAGTTGTTAGAGACTAGATCTTCAATGTTCTCACCACGAAAAAGAGATAACAATTATGTGATGTAATGGGGAGGCTTGCTAATGCTGTGGTAGTAATCATACTGCAATATATAAATGTATCAATCCAACACATTGTGCACCTTAATCTTATGCAAAATTATATATTAATTATATCTGAAAAAAAGGCAAAAAGTATTCTAATTCAAAATTAAGAAAAAAGAAATGAAATTCTTCTATGATGTGGAGGACCTTTGAAAAGATTATGTTAGGTGAATTAAGCCGACAGAAAAGAACAAATATTACAAGTCCACTTATACAAGGTACCTAGAGTGTCTAATTCATCGAGAGGAAAAAATAGAGTTTTCCAGGGACTGAGAGGAGGGGCAAATGGGATTTGGAGGGTTGTGAGTACAAAGTTTAGGGATGATGAAAATGTTCTGGAAATGGTTAAGAGTGACGGTTGTGTGACAGGCTGAAGGTACTTAATGCCACTGAATTGTACACTGAAAAACAGTTAAAATGGTAAATTTATATTATGCGTGTTTTATCCCCACCTCCCCACAAAATACACAGAGTAACTCCCAAACTTGTCCATTCAGAGGCTGTAGTGGGTAGGCCGGAGCATTTATCCATTACCTTTTATTCCCTGTTGATTCAGTATTGCTCCTAGGGGTGTTCACACTTGTCCCTCTGGGTGATCTTGTTTGCAAGGCTCGGTGGGCTCCTTTGAGAAGTCTCCAAGGCAAAGTATGAAAAGATCGCAGCCATGCTCTTCTGGTGGGGCCATTATCAGCATGTAGCTGAGCTTGTGTGGAATCATCTACCACAGCTGGGGCTGAAGTCAGGTCTCTGGCACAGGGATGTGCCACTTCACACAATTCTCTCATGCATTTATGAATATACAAATAAGGCCATCCATATCTATACCTACATACATTTCTATCCACTGATATTATTACTATCACAAATATTAAATCATACTGTTCTTATTGTTTGGTGACTTGCTTTTCTCATCGACGTGCTGCTAACTTAGCACCTTGACCCGTGTAACCATCGTGGAGCAGTCTGTTGGATGGAGGTGCCATCACCGTTTCAATCCACTGCAGCTGTGTTCACACATACATTAATAACAAAATGACTCTTGTCAAGACCACCAGGATCTTAAATAAGATACTTTTAAATCCAATTTCAAAATCTGGTTTTAGTTCTCTTCGCTTTCTGTCATTTTCTTTGATGTGTTTTCTTTGATGTTTGTATTATGATGAGTGTATTTTGTGCTTGAGTCATACCGATATAAGACATGAATTCAAAAGGATTAGCAAATGTGATGATAGATTCAAAGTCAAATCGTGATAGGAGAGAGAATGGAGTTTGTTTTTCTTGCCCCCCCCCCCTTTTTAAACAAAAATGTTTTTCTAAGCTGTTTGCTCCTGATTTTTCTGGAAGCAAGAAAAAACTCTCAAAAATGTTTGACTTGATGTTTGAAGAAGATATCTGCTAATTATAGTTTGCAGGCATGTACAGCAAAATAACACACATGTGGATTACAGCATTTTGTATTCTTTGCTGACACTGAGTGAAATAGGCTATTATTAGTTGAGAATTATGTGGGCAGGATATAGATTGGGGGATTTTAGCAATTAAGTGAAAAGACATTTTTTTTTTCTTTTTTCGATGCCAGTACATTTTATTGTCTTTCAAAGCCAGTCTTATTCCATTGAAATTGTTTCAGGAGATTTAGGAGTGCTAACGTTGCATTTTTATTAACTCATTTGCTTTGGGGTTGACACTTGGGACTAAGATTATAAAGAATAATGTTCGTACTAGTTGGAATGCAAAGAGTGTAGAGGTGAAAAGCATGAGCTCATGGGTGTCTTAGTCAGTTCAGGCTGCTATAACAAAATACCATACCCTGGGTGGCTTTCAACAACAAACATTTATTTCTTATAGTTCTGGAGGCCAGGAAGTCTAAGATCAGGGTGCCAGAGTGGTTGAGTTTGGGTGAGGGCCCTCTTTCTTGCTACATGCTTCCTCAGCTCTGGTGTGTCCTCCTCCTCTTACAAGGGCACTAATCCCATCATGGGGGTTATACCCTCATGACTTCATCCAAACCTAACTGCCCCAGAGGCCCACTTCCTAATACCATCACACTGGGAATTAAGACCTCATTATATGAATTTGGGGGGGACACAGATGTGTAGATCATAAAGCTGGGATATTTATGTGTTTTGCCACTTATTACCTGTGTGACCTTGGTCATGACACTTAACTTTAGTTTTCTTATCTGTAAAATAGGAGTAATCATTCATAATCTCATTCTTCTGTAAAGATGGAAAGGGATGATATTCTAAAATGTTTGATGAAGTGCCTTTAATTTAGGTAGTTGTTATTAGGACTCTTTTATAAGTACAAAGTATCAGTCTTTATAACCCTTCAGTACAGTGGAATTCAGTTGTGTTGGAAGAGGAGACTTTTAGTTGGACACGGTGCAGCATGAAATTATTACCTGTGTCAGGAAGAACATCCCTTGGAAAGATGATTCATCAACACTGAATGAATCATCTACACTTGATGGATTTTGATAAGGTTCAGGGATGCACTGGGGATTCCCAGAATTCTAACTGACTTGAAGGTAGACCAAACTCATGGACTTTGTTTCAGCAACACTACCCTCTAACCCCCATAGGGAACTACAGAAGTGCTAGAAGCTGAGATCTGATGCAAGCTTTTAACTTAGGATCCGATGGCATCCAAGATTGGAGGGAATGGACAGGCTTCAGATGTACTTGTATCAATGGGCTTTATCTGCAGAGAAGCCGAGAGTGTCCTCAGATTCTCAGAAAGATCTCCGATTCAACAAATCATAAGTCTGACCAAAAAGAAACTGTGTTTCACAGCATCTTCCTTAACTAAATTTGCTGTGTCCTATATTTTCAAATGAAAAACTTTTTTTTCCCTCTCCCTAAGAAAAGATTAATTTCTACTGAGATTCTCAAGATCTAAAATTTTATAAATTAATATATGCTTTAGGGGGCAGAAAGGGAGTTTTAAAATAAGGAACAGAAAAAAGCTATCTGTAAATTAAAAAATAATGAAGGAATGAGAAGCTGCATTTTGCTTTTTAATTCTAATATTGCAATGTAACCTGAATGTTTCCAGCTCACCAATCAGTGGGCATGGATGAAGAACATTGAAAAGACCTGAATTTAGCTTCCTCACAGTCTTTTCTGCCATCTGTCAGGACCTCAATTCATCTCCAGTTTTTTGGGGCAATTTTATAAGATTCTTGTACTCAGGAAGAAGGCCACATGTCCTTATTTTGTATCATTACTCGAGTCCATTGCTACTAGCCACCAAATTGCAATTCTTCAGCATAGCCTCTGGGGCCAGGCTTATGGGAATGTTGCTTCCTGGCATTTCTATTCTATAGCTACTTTGAGATTCCTGCCACATGTCACCTTGTGCTGTGCAGAAATTGGGGACCTGCTTTTCTCCTAAGTAGCTATTTGGCACCTAGTGCTAATGTGTATGCAGTGTGTTTTAGAGTCTTTCAACATAATGCTTTAGCTTTCATTCATAACCTCTGCTTCTCTATAGGGAACCCCTGACAGTTGGGGTGAGTAGCAGGTGCTTTTTATCTTTCTCTTTCGTATCACTTTTTTTCTCTATTTTAGATGAACATAAAAACCCTCCCTGCCTTCTTTTTGTGTATGTGTTTGAGGGTGGGGTAGGGGTTAAGTCCTGCATACTGAGTGACACATGCAAATAAATCTGTAGGGTTGAGGATTTGAGGGAAGTTATACTCAGCTTAGATATTTCATTCATTTTCACAAATTTGTTTATTTATCCACTTATTTATTTATATAAGTGGACTCTGCACCCAACATGGGGTTTGAACTCATAACCCTGAGGATAAGAGTTGCTTGCTCTACCAACTGAGCTAGGTGTCCCTACTTTTTAAAAAAGATTTATTTTAGACAGAAAGAGAGAGACTGCATGAGTGAGGAGAAGGGCAGAGGGAGAGAAACAGACTCTTTGCTGAGCATGGAGTCTGACTCCGGGCTTGATCCCATGACCCTGAGATCATGACCCAAGCTGAAATCAAGAATTGGACCCCAATCAACTGAGCCACCCAGGGGCCCCATCCCCCATTTTTAATATTAGTAATAATAAACCTTCTAGATCACTTAGAATACTTTGGGTTGCAAGTAACAGAATATTTAATTTACAGTATCTTAAACAATAGTGATACTAATATCTTCTGCTTCATAATATGCTCTGGATGAATATCCAATGTAAGGCTGTCTGTTTTATTTATTAGCATATTCCCAAAGCTTAGAACACCCATCATAGCAAGAGCTCAGTAAATATTCATTGAATGAACAAATGAATGTCTGTGAAGTTCTCCTGTTTTTTCCTCTCACAAGCAAGCACAAGATGGCTGCAGCTGCTCTAAGTATCACGTTGTCACATAGCAATGACCAAAAACAAGAATAAAGGGTGTCAAAAGATGAAAGACTCTATCCACATGTACTTTTCCTAACATCTCCAAGAAAACCTGAGCTGACTTCATATGCTTCAATGCCTAGAAATAGAGTACAAGCACACCCCTGGACCGATTGCTGTAAGAGATATGGGATTGTCATAGTTGACTTAAGCCAGTCTTGATTCATCTGATGAGGCTGAGCACTTTGCAACCTAAGCAGAAAGGACAGCCAGAAAGGAGATGATGTCTGTTGGGATGTTAACCAACAGTGTCTGCCACACTCTTCCAATATTCCTAACCCCAGTTTTTGCATTTGTTCCATTTCCTCATTTGCAGCACATGTTTGTCACTGGAATAAAGTGTCAATCATGTCCTCATTTTTAAGCCTTCCATTGGGTAGAAGTGGGTAGAATATCTGGTCTCTGTTTTATTTAAATGGAGAAGAAGCCCAGCAGTCCAGATCCTTATTATCCTTAGAACTAGAATTTGGCAGGCATCTCTAGGTTGGCCTCCATGCCTCCATGCCTCCAGCCTCTTCCTGCTTTAATCCATCTGAGTGATAATAAGCAACTGAGTGATAATTCACATTCCAGAAATGATAGTTTAATTTCTCTGCCTAAGAATTTCTGCTAGTTCCCATCACGTCTCATACGTCAACTTGTAGTATCACAAACAATGCTCTTCACAGTCTTGACTCATCCTGTCTCTCCAGCATTATTCTCGGGTCCTGTTTCTTATGCACCCCAGCTTCAGTTTGCTGTGACCGGCATTCTCACGCACTTGTGGCTTTACAAGGCCATTCTCTCTCTCTGGAGCATCTTCCCCACTTTGCCTGCCTAGCTGTCTCCATTTTATGAGCTTTCCTTGATGGCTCTAGGAGTCACAGGTGCAGGTATCTGTGGTTGTCAAGTGAATGAATGAGGTAGGGCAGGTATAAGGGGGGAAAAGTGCTATTGATGATTGACCTTAGTATCTTGGAGAGAATAGGAAGCTGTGGAGACTGGTAAATTGGAGAACATGTGCTAAAGGAGAGCATTCACTACTCAGCTTCAGCAAATTATTGCCATGATGGAACATGAGCCCTTCATTGCCAAATATTCTGACTATTCCAGAGAAGCTAGGAATCAGTATTTTATGGGAAATCTCCCAATTTTATGTATTTAGAGTTTTGATATTTCAAAATATTGTAGACTCAAACTAAAAACAAGAAACCCAGATAGATTGGGCAACCAGTTTTTCATTTCTGCCTTGACACGCCCATCTATGAACAACCATAGTATTAGATTTTGAACCACAGGAAGCTGCTGAATGGCAATTTCATAGGTTTCAGTTTGATACTTTGATCCTCCTGTCAGTACAACACCATTTATGTTAGATTCAAATTTCACTTCTTGCTAATAAGTTTCCCTTTTCCACTATACTTTCATTCATGTTAAGCAATGTACTCTTTCAATTATCCATTTTCTAAAGATTATATTTATTTATTCATGAAAGACACGGAGAGAGAGAGAGAGAGAGAGAGAGGCAGAGACATAGGTAGAGGGAGAAGCAGGCTCCACGCAGGGAGCCCGATGCGGGACTCGATCGCAGAACTCCAGGATCACGCCCTGAGCCAAAGGCAGACGCTCAACCACTGAGACATTCAGGTGTCCCATATTATTAGTTTTATAGGTGGAATTTAGTGGTCAGTTACATATAACACCCAGTGCTCAATACATCAAGTGCCCTCTTTAATGCCCATTACACAGTTACCCCATCCCCCCCCTTACTTTCCCTCCTATAAAGTTTGTTACCTATAGTGAAGAGTCTCTTATGATTTGTCTCCCAGTTCTGTGCATTCTAATAGCTCTGAAAACCCTTTTCTAAAGGAAAGTGCTCCCCTGCTATCTTTTAGTGACCTTTTTCTGGAACGAGGCCTTTTACTGACGCCAGTGGTTTTTCATTGTGAGCTCCTGAGACGACTAAGCCTCAGGACACTTAGGACACTCATGACGTCCATGAGAAAGTACATGTGATTATTCCTCTCTCTGAGAAAAAGTGCCTTGTGTCCCTAGAATGTAAAGCTGAATGTTCCAGATGGACAAGAGCCCCTAAGGTCCCACTCTAGAGGACAGTTTGTTCCTTTCTTTTGCACTTCATTTTCAATGCCTCCTGATGTCTCTGAGTCTACAGAACCCCCTTTAAAGGATTGCTTGTTCCAGCTAAGATAACTCTATCTAAAAGTCTCTGATTAGTTTCAGTCCAATAATGGCAGGATTTATTGTCCATAGAACCCAGATTAAGAGGGAATGAGTTGGGGCACCTGGGTGGCTCAGTTGGTCAAGTGTCTGTCTTCAGCTCTGGTCATTACCCCAGAGTCCTGGGATCAAGCCCTGAATTGGGCTCCATGCTACGTGGGGAGCCTGCTTCTGCCTCTCCTTCTGCCGCTTCCCCTGCTTGTGCTCGCTCTCTCTCTCAAATAAATAAATAAAAACTCTTTTAAAAAGAGAAGGAATGATTTGACACTTACTGATGTATTTTTTTTAAAGAGGGAATGATTTGACACATTGCTGATGTATTTTTTTTTAAAGAGGGAATGATTTGACACATTACTGATGTATTTTTTTTAAGATTTTATTTATTTATTCATGAGAGACACAGAAAGAGAGGCAGAGACAAACAGAGAGAGAAGTAGACTCCCTGCAGGGAGCATGATGTGGGACTCAATCTCAGGATCCTAGGATCACAACCTGAGCCAAAGGCAGACGCTCAACTGTTGAACCACCTGGGTCCCCGAGGCAATACTTATTATCTTAACTTTTCAGTTGAGTTATAGTGTCTGAGGAGATTAAACAACTGGCCCAGCACAGCTAGTAAGTAACAGAACTTGGACTCAAGCTGAGAAAGGCTAAGTTGCAGACTTACTGTCCAGTTTATACTGAGAGAATTTTTTTTTTAATTTTTATTTATTTGTGATAGTCACACACACACAGAGAGAGAGAGAGGCAAAGACATAGGCAGAGGGAGAAACAGGCTCCATGCACCAGGAGCCCGATGTGGGATTCGATCCTGGGTCTCCAGGATCGCGCCCTAGGCCAAGGGCAGGCGCCAAACCGCTGCGCCACCCAGGGATCCCTATACTGAGAGAATTAAGGGTTGATCTATTCCAATGTTTCTCAAACTTGAGTGATGAAGCTGTCTCTCTGAAGGAAAAAACAACTCACATGGATTCACAATGTTGGCATAAATCATTTGTATTTTACGGATCTTAAATAGACCCAAAATGTTCCTTTTATGACCATATTTGTTATATAAGCATATAGTCAAAATATATTACAAATTAAATAACCAAGCAAATTAAAAAGCCAATCAAGGGAATCCCTGGGTGGCACAGCGGTTTAGTGCCGCCTGCAGCCCGGGGTTTGATCCTGGGGACCCGGGATCGAGTCCCACGTCGGGCTCCCTGCATGGAGCCTGCTTCTCCCTCTGCCTGTGCCTCTGCCTCTCTCTCTGTCTCTCTGTCACTATGAATAAATAAATAAAATCTTAAAAAAAAAACCTAAAAAAACCAAAAAATATCAACTAGCAACTACTATAGTTAATCAGTGTGTAGCAAGGGGGTGTTCATATAAACATAATGTTCAGAATATTATAAATAATTTCAAGGCTGTGAGAAATGTCCAGATTCCAATTTTAATGGAGTCGTTTATGACTCTATAAACTGTTTTATTTACTTGAAGATAAGATTAGTAGTCTGCCTCTTTGGAAATCTACATTAAACAGTACCTGTCGAATTATCACTGGAATGTGAAACTAAAATTTTCTCATTATATTAATTGCTTTACAAACCTATACCCCACAAAGCAGATTTCACTGGGCTTCAGCAAGTCTAAACTATTGCTATGTTAAATAATGGTTCAATTCTCCATCTACTTTTTTCTTTTTCAAAGTTTTGTTAAGGATAGTTTTGCTCTTAGAGCGCATAAGCCTCATTGTGTTTTCAGTGGCTGAACCCAATAAAATTCATTTCTCGCTCATGTCAAAGTCTGATCAGACAGTGTCCACATTTCAGGATTCCTTCCATTTTGTGACTCAACCTACCTGTAGTCCTTAACGGCCTTTCTGTTCAGCTGACAGTTGGGGAAAGACAGTAAAGATTGCATGTGCTGGAGGGGAAGCGGTAGGTTCTTATATGGGCCTCACATGGAAATTGCACACATAACTTCTGCCTACCTTCTAGTGGCCAGAATAGTCCCCTGGCCGCACCCAAATGCAAGAGAGGCTACTAAGTGTAATCTAACTGTGTGTTAAAAACGAAAAGGAAACAATAAATATATAGGAGAATAGTCCTCATTATGAAAAAAAGTCATCTTTTCAGATGAACCAGAAGTTCTTAATTGAACCAGATCATAAATATAAATACAAAAATTGGTCCTGTAATGATGTAGCAGTGACTAGATTTAAGTGGCCATCCTGATGATCTACATATACTTAATATTTTAGAATATCCCTGAAATGAAAACATTAAATATAAAAATTGTCTTTGAAAACTCAAAGACCTCTGAGAAGACATACACACCCTGAAGGTCCATAAATCCTAATTTTAGGATCCATCACCCTGAAATTTCCATCAGGGGTGTCTGGGTGGCTCAGTAAAGTGCCTGCTGGGGTGAAGTCCCGCATTGGGCTCCCTGCAGGGAGCCTGCTTCTCCCTCTGTCTATGTCTCTGCCTCTCTCTATGTGTCTCTCATGAATAAATAAATAAAATCTTAAAAAAAAAAGTAATTTCCATCCTAGTTAGGCTGGAGTGCTCCCCCATGCCTATTCATTCACCATAATTATTCCTGGCTTTTTGTTTATGCAGCTTACTGCCTAGAATGCTCTACTCCTTTCTTTTCAGAAATTCATCTAACTTCTACTGACCACATGGCTAATGGCCTCACACTTCTATTAACGAAATCCCCCAGGCTTCCTGTCTTCCAAAATTTCTGATTTTTTAGAACTCTTATCTTATTTTTTTAAAGATTTTATTTATTTATTCATGAGACACACACACACACACAGAGATTGAGAGAGAGAGTCAGAGACACCGGCAGAGGGAGAAACAGGCTCCATGCAGGGAGCCTGAGGTGGGACTCGGTCCCAGGTCTCCAAGATCACACCCTGGGCCAAAGGCAGGCGCTAAACTGCTGCACCACCCAGGGATCCCTCAAAGGAAATGTCTTAAACAGTGAAGACAGCCCAGGTGGCTCAGCGGTTTAGCGTTTAGCGCCGCCTTCAGCCCAGGGCTGATCCTGGAGACCCAGGATCGAGTCTCATTTCGGGCTCCCTGCATGGAGCCTGCCTCTCTCTCCCTCTCTCTCCCTCTCTCTCTCTCTGTCTCTCATGAACAAATAAATAAAATCTTTAAAAAAAACAACAACACAGTGAAGACATATATTAAGAAGTTTTGAAGCAAGGCTCCCATGCAGGGTTGAATTTATTCATTGGCTCAACGATGTCATCCAGGACCCAGATTCTTTCTGTGTTCCTGCTTAGCCATTCTCATTTGGGTAACTTTGGTTACTAGGTGACAGTCATGGTCATAAGCAGACATGACAGTGACAATATGAGAAGAGACGGCTCTCTGTGTTAATCTTTTGTAAAGGTGAGCGGAGGTTATCAGCAGATTTTTCTTCAACTCATTGGCTAAAAACCTATCACCTGCTGAGACCCAAAGCAATTACTGCAACAAATGGGATGGGGTAATCATGATTGGTTAGGATGTATGACTGAGGTGGGTTAAGGTTACCTTCCTCCAGGAGTAGAAAGCAGAACAGAATTGTGTCTAGCAAACACAGAAGAAGGGGGAGGAGGTGATGGTTGTCAATAAACAATCATTGCAGTCCACTATGCCAGACTGCTTTTAGGGGTCTTCCTACTGAACAAAATACTGGTTGAATAAATAGAAGTAAAAATATACTTGTGGGGGAAGGATATTATGAATGTGAATTCAGGCATCGAAATGGAAATTGATTCCTCATTCTTTTCTTTAGAACCATCAAATACTTTTATAATTTATGATAATGTGCACTTGTATGTGCAATATAAAAATTTCTCCTTCATTCTTACTTATGGTGTTATAAAGACAAATGAGCTCTATAAAGTCATGTACCATAAATATACGTTTCTATGTGATTATTTCCTACTCTATTTCTAAAGAGCTGTATAAATTTTATAAAACGAAAAATAAGACTTTAGGAGCTGCAATAGGAAAGACAAACAATTTCGCAGATTTTTAAGGCAGCATTTTCCCCCCAAAATGTCAGAGCAGTATAAATATGTTAAAAAATATTCAGCTTCACTAGTAATCAAAGAAATGCAAATTAGCATGAGAAACATTTTCACTCATCAAAATGACACTTCTTTTTTCCTTAGGCTTAGTATTAAAAGTTGGTGCATATGTAAGGAAATAGGTGTTCTTGTATACTGATGGTGGGATTGTAACTTGCTGCTTTTTTTTCTGTTTGCCGTTTTAACAACATGTGACAAAGGATTATTTATTTTCTGCCTTGGTAGACTTTAAGAAAATTGAGTACAGAAACTATATTTACTCTACTGAATATTCCTGTGGTCTAGACTACTACCTAATAATGCAAAAAATATGTATCTAGTATTTATTGGTGGTTGTAAACATCTGTTGCATTAATAAACAGATGTTTTAAAGAGTAAGCTTAGGATTCTTTAAAAGATTATTTATTTATTTGTTCATGAGAGACACAGAGAGAGGGGCAGAGACATAGGCAGAAGGAGAAGCAGGCTCCCCAAGGGGAGCCCAATGCGGGACTCAATCCCAGGACCCTGGGATTACTCCCTGAGCCAAAGGCAGATGCTCAACAACTGAGCCACCCAGGTGCCCCGTGAGCTTAGTTTTTTTCTTTTTTTTTTTTTTAAGATTTATTTATTTATTTATTCAGAGAGAGCAAGAGAGAGGCAGAGACACAGGCAGAGGGAGAAGCAGGCTCCATGTAGGAAGCCTGAGGTGGGACTTGATTCCGGGTCTCCAGGATCACACCCCGGGCTGCAGGCGGCGCTAAACTGCTGCCCTACCGAGGCTGCCCCTTAAGTTTTAACCTGGCATTGAAGTCTCTAGGGATATACTTGAAAGAAATAACAGTTATATAACAAGAATTACCCATAAAGATATTTGCTATAAACTACAATTACTTTATTGTAGTTTATAGCATCAACAAGAAAGAAATGTCAGTAGAGAAATAATGTTCAACAATAAGGGGTTAGCATTCTAAATGTTAGCACGTTCAGATGACAACAGCTAATAAAACAATTGGTGGGGGTGCTTGTGTGGCTCAATTGGTTAAGCATCTGCCTTCAGCTCAGGTCATGATCCCAGGGTCCTGGGATGGAGCCCTGTGTTGTTGGGCTCTCAGCTCAGCAAGGTGTCTGCTCCTCCCTCTCCCTCTACCCACCCTCCCTGCCCCACCCCCCCGCTCATGCATGCTCTCTCTCTCTCCCTCTCTCAAATAAATTAAACACTTTAAAAAAAATTGCTGGAGATTATTTAAGAACATTGAATATGTTCATAAATGTATATTATCAAACCAAACAAAATTTCAAAATAGCATGATCTCTTTTGTTAAAAACAGATATGTGCAAATGCTTAGAAAAAATGCTGGAAATACATTCAAGAAAATGTGAACAGTGATTATTTCATTATGATGGGAATACAGCTGATTCTTTTTAATGTTTTTTTTATACTTAACATGTATTGTTTTGTCATAAGAAAGAGAAGAATAAAGGTTCTTTTGTTCAAGTGAGTGACTTGAAAAAACAATCTCCATTCGATTACTCCCAATCAAATGTCATTATTTTATTTTGGTGATGGTGGCTTGGTAAATATATACATGCACTTAATCAGCCAAACGAAGCACAAAGAACAAATTACTAGTATTTTTGTGACAGACTGTGGGATGTTTTCCCACTGTGATTCCTCTAGCAAAGATATATGTTTTTAAATAATTTAAAGATTACCAAAAAAAGTCACAAATTTCTGTATAAATTGTGGAATCACATCCTTTTGTTCTGACCCTCAAAATTTAATCTATTATCTTTGAAGTGAAGATTCAACCTCGTATATTTCATATGCAAGAACAGCAACTTAATGTTTTAAAAAGCTGTTCGCCTGCTTCTCTCTGCCAGTACCATTTAAAGAGCAGTACAAGCACACTTATCAATAGGATGGATGAGTCACATCAATAATTACAAGCAACAGCAATACTTTTCTCAAAGATGTGCAGTGTTTTTTTTTAAACTCTAAGCAAAATGGCATCTTTATGCAACTGAATGATATTAGGAGCTCTTTAGAAGTGATAGGGTCTTTTCTTGTTTTCCGTCAGTCTGTATCATTGCTAGTGAGAAATCAAGTGACTCAGAGAACCTCAAAAGTGGCATTTTTAACACAACACATTTGACGCACAGAATATTGGGCATAAACTCATTGTTCCTAAGACATGACTCAACTTCCCTTGCAGGTTTTATAAGGTCCACCGTATTTATCAACAATCTTCGGGTAGCTTCCTGGGTTCTCATGGTGGCTATTTAAGTTTTTTTCTGCTTTTATCAAGTATATGCTTCTACCATCTGCCCCTTCATCCATGATCTCAACATTTCCATCATTCAGAAAAATAGAAAGCACAAGACAGAAGATGTCTCTGCTTGGCACAAGTAGCATCCTACAAACTTACCTACTGAGCACCTGCCAATCCACTCTCCTTTCTCTGGTTAATTCCTCTACCTGTGTTTTGGATCTCATCTTCCCTGACCTTCCCATAAATTGTACTCTATAAATTAGATCCCTTTTCTATGTCTTCAGCTTCCACAGGCATTTTAATATCCTCTTGAATGGTGTATGAAGAAATTAATAAAATGGCACTTCCCATCTACTAAGCATTTAGTCTGTACGGAGCTCAGAGCTAAAGGTTGTTACATCTATTAACTTCTTTCGACCTCTTTTTAAGGTCAGCATTGTTTTCCATATTATGCAGATGAGGGAACTGAATCTCAGGAAGGTTAGGCACCAGCTAAACTTATGCAACAAGTCTGTGGCAGAGTAGGGGTTCAAACCAATTTCAATCTGATTACAAGATTGTATCTTAACCATTTTGTTATTCTGTGCTTATTTGTCTCTGAAAAACCTAATTTCTATCTCATCATAGAAATTATCTCCACCTCTATCTATCTCTACCTCTCACTCCTCAACCCACATGCAGCTTGGCATGTGCCTGATGTCACTGACACCACTCTGAGCAACATTATAGTTACCTTCTTGTTTGTAAAGCCAAAGAATCTCCTGAGTCCCCTTCAAACTTAACCTGTAGTAGCTTTGGACTCTGTTGACAGCTTTCTCCTTTGTAACGTTCTCTTCTACGGACTTTCATAAAACACTCACTTTGCTAGTTTTTCTTTCATTTAATCAGTCTTTGGGCGTGTGAGTTTCTTCTTTTTTCTCTGTCTATCCCTTAATGTGTTGAAA
This sequence comes from Vulpes vulpes, assembly GCF_048418805.1. Classification (NCBI taxonomy): domain Eukaryota; kingdom Metazoa; phylum Chordata; class Mammalia; order Carnivora; family Canidae; genus Vulpes; species Vulpes vulpes. The sequence goes on from NC_132780.1 coordinate 36,022,963, forward strand.
TTCCTCAGATCTGTCTTCTTTTTATTACAAATATAAATACTTTCATTACAAATACCATCCTGGGGATTTCATCCATTCCCATGGCTTTACCTCTAAGTGCTGATAAATCTTCTCTCTGGAGCCCAGGACTCTATCCTTACCTTCAGATCTGAATATCTGCTGTCCATTCACATCTGGTTTACATGTCCCACAGGCCCAGAAGTGGAGTAGTGATTTGTTGAGAGCATCCTATCTAGACTCAGACCCTTGGGCTTGAATCCTAGCAGCACTGCCTAGAACCACATACCTCTGGGCTTTCATCTCTTTGGGCTTCCATTTCCTTACCTGTGCTTAACTGACCACACACACAAACATACACAAATACACAATTTTATCTTTTTAAGAGAAATTATATAAATATAAAAAATGTATAGAAATAAAGACACTATTATACTATTGCAGATAACTTTTCATAATTCTTATACAGGCCACCGGCCACTTCATCTAATGAGAAAATGAGGTTATGTTCTTTATTTTAATATTCCAGTATCCTATTTGTTATGGAAGAAAGACTATAAAGAAGACAGAGAGGGGATCCCTGGATGGCTCAGCAGTTTAGCGCCTGCCTTTGGCTCAGGACGTGGTCCTGGAGTCCCAGGATCGAGTCCCACATCAGGCTTCCTGCATGGAGCCTGCTTCTCCCCCTGCCTGTGTCTCTGCCAATCTCTCTCTCTCTCTCTCTCTCTCTCTCTCTGTGTGTGTGTCGCTAGTGAATAAATAAATAAAATCTTAAAAAAAAAAGACAGAGAAAAATAAAAGAGCAAGGGGGGAGGAATGATGATTGAAATTAAAAAAAAAAAGCAAAAAATGTGAATTTTCACAAAATTTTACACATACTACTATTCATTAATGGTATCCCTCAAAGTAATTATAAATTATTCACTAATGGGGACTGGTTGCATTCACCCAGGTCAGTACTCAGGAAATAATAATTGAGTACCCAGGTCAGTACTCAGGAAATAATAATTGAGTAATCTGGTGATTGTCAGAATCACTGCAGAAAATTTAAAATATAGGTATGTGGGTTTTTCCCTAGATGTTCTGAATCAGAATCTCTGGGGATGGAAGCCAGGAATATGTATATTTTAAGGCTCTCAGCTGATTCTGATAATGAGTCTTATTTGCAAATCACTGACAAGCAAGGTTTTTAATCATTTGCTATGCCAATATAATAAAACCAATAGAATAAAATAGTCATGACGTTTCTTAGAACACATGAAAACTATTTTTAGTGCTACCTGATATTTTATATTTCCATCCTGGATAATTTGAGAGAAAGGATTCAAAGGACTCATCTTGAATGATTACATTGACCAGTCTTCTTTGCAGGGAGGTGTGACCACGTGACAAGGTTCTACCAGTTGGATGAGAGTGGAAATGAGGTATGCAAATTAGGGTCTTGCCTTTCAAGCAGTGGTTTCTATTGGTTTTTGTTCCACAGACTCTTTTGGTAGCCTGGAGAGGTCTAAGGACTCTTTCTTAAAATAATATCGTTATATGCATAGAATAAAATTAGAATTACAAAGGAGACCAATTATATGACATACTGTTATCAAAATATTAAAAGAATCAATTGGTGATATAGTGAAAGAGATGTTTATCAATACATTCATCAAGATTCAGCAGCAGGTTACAGCAGAATTATGAACATTAGGGTTGCTTGGAGTGAAGGTGGGAAACATATTTTAAGATAGGGTAATGTCTTGGATTCAGAGCTCTTAACTTTCTTTGGCTTCTAAGAATGAATGGATTCTGTTTCCTCATATTTCCTAAACCCTAGAAACTTCTAATTTTGTACCTATCCTACCTCATCAGTTACTTAGAGGAAAATTATATGTATATATTATATATATATATATATAATGTAATATAATATAAATTTATAATTTGATACAATGTATTTTTAAACTTGGTACTTAATTTGTTTATCCATTAATCCATCCATCCATCTATCCATCCATCCAACAAATATTTTTGAGCATCTGCTATACTCCAGTCACTATGCTGAGATATTTAATAAATGTTGGCAATTTGCAAACTTGCCAAATGTTAAGTAGTGGTTATAACCCGTAGTGAGAGGCAAATGGCATCTTGACCTTAAGTCTGGCCAAATCTACTTGCCCAGTTAGAATAAAATAAGAATTAGGTTTACAAGAAACCATAACGGGATACAGAAGAACTGGTTAGTTTTTCTATCCCTATTTCAAGTTTGTTCTAACTATGTGATCTTTTCTGAGACTATTTGTCTCTCTTTGAGCAAACTGCCAGCTTGCATCAGTCAGATAGTTTAAGGATATCATACAAAGTCAACTCTAGAAAATTTCCCAGAAAAAAAAATTCTCTATGACCTTAATGATTCAAACTGGCCATCTGCATGGTTCAAAATCATTAGGCAATCTGCCAGATTCCAAATTTCCATGTCTTTATGTTTGACTTAGCCTGATCTTTTTTGAATGGCATGATACTTGTTATATTTAATGGGCTGCTTAACTTGGAGTAAAAAAAATAACCATTTGAACCAGGCTGAATCAAACCAGTTGTTAAATTTAAATTAATTGATGGGAAAAAAAATATCTTTTATTTTATTTTTTTATTTTTTATTTTTTTTAAGAAATATCTTTTAAAATGAAAAACAGAAAGAAGATACTAAAGTAAATCTTTCCTGGGAGAATCTACCATAGATCTGTAGATATAGTTGTTCTTCACTTTCAGGCTAGAGCTTGAAAATTTGGACATTCTCTCAGGTTATCTGCCTACATTGTCATTGTGGGGATTGAATGAAATGATGTATGAGATTGTGCCTTCCTTGTATCCTCTACTGTTTAATGCCAAAATAAGTTTTTCTTTTTTTAAATTTAAGTTCAATTTGCCAACACATAGTATAACACCCAATGCTCATCATATCATGTGCCCTCCTTAATGCCCATTATGCAATTACTCTATCCCCCCCCCACCTCCCCTTCTGCAACCCTTTGTTTCCCAAAGTCAGGAGTCTCTCATGGTTTGTCTTCCTCTTTAATTTTTCCCCACTCAGTTTCCCCTCCTTCTCTTATGGTTTCTTTCACTATTTCTTATATTCCACATATGAGTGAAACCATATAATTGTCTTTTTCTGATTGACTTATTTCACCCAGCATAATACCCTCTAGTTCCATTCATGTCGATGTAAGCGGTAGGTATTCATCCTTTCTGATGGCTAATATTCTATTGTATGTATATACCACATCTTCTTTATCCATTCATCTGTCAAAGGACATCTCAGCTCATTCCACGTTTGGCTATTGTGGACATTGCTGCTATGAACATTGAGGTGCAGGTGTCCCGTCTTTTTACTATAGCTGTATCTTTGGGGTAAATAACCAGCAGTGTAATTGCTGGGTCATAGGGTAATTCTATTTCTACCTTCTTGAAGAACCTCTACACTGTTTTCCAGAGTGGCTGTACCACGTTGCATTCCCACCAACAGTGCAAGAGGGTTCCCCTCTCTTCACATCCTCGCCAACATTTGTTGTTTCCTGTCTTGTTAATTTTAGCCATTCTCACTGGTGTGAGGTGGTATCTCATTGTGGTTTTGATTTGTATTTCCCTGATGGCAAGTGATGTGGAGTTTTTTTCATGTGCTTGTTGGCTATATGTATGTCTTCTTTGGAGAAATGTCTGTTCGCATCTTCTGCTCATTTCTTCACTGGATTGTTTGTATTTTTGGGTGTTGAGTTGATAAGTTTTTTTTTTCTTTTTTAAAGATTTTATTTATTTATTCATGAGACAGAGAGAGAGAGAGACAGAGACACAGGCAGAGGGAGAAGCAGGCTCCATGCAGGGAGCCCGATGTGGGACTCGATCCAGGGTCCCCAGGATCACACCCTGGGCTGCAGGCGGCGCTAAACCGCTGCGCCACCGGGGCTGCCCGATAAGTTCTTTAGATCTCGGATACTAGCTCTTTATCTGATATGTCATTTACAAATATCTTCTCCCATTCTGTAGGTTGTCTTTTAGTTCTGTTGACTATTTCCTTTTCTGAGCAGAAGTTTTTTATCTTGATGAAGTCCCAATAATTCATTATTGCTTTTGTGTCCCTTGCCTTTATAGACATGTCTTGCAAGAAGTTGCTGCGGCCGAGGTTCAAAGGGTTGCTGCCTGTGTTCTTCTCTAGGATTTTGTGGATTCCTGTTTCACATTTAGATCTTTCATCTATTTTGAGTTTATCTTTGTGTATGGTGTAAGAGAATGGTCCAGTTTCATTCTTCTGTGTGGCTGTCCAGTTTTCCCAACACCATTTATCAAAGAGACTGTCTCTTTTTTATTGGATATTCTTTCCTGCTTTGTCAAAGATTAGTTGACCATAAAATTGAGGGTCCATTTTTGGGTTCTCTATTCTGTTCCATTGATCTATGTATTTTTGTACCAGTACCATGCTTTCTTGATGATCACAGCTTTGTAATATAGTTTGAAGTCAGGCATTGTGATGCCTGATGTTTTCTTTTTCAACATTCCTCTGGCTATTCAGGATCTCTCCTGGATCCATACAAATCTTATGGTTATTTGTTCTAACTCTGTGAAGAAAGTCCATGGTATTTTTATAGAGATTGCATTGAATGTGTAAATTGCTCTGAGTAGCACAAACATTTTCACAATATTTTTCTTCCAGTCCATCTGCATGGAATGTTTTTCCATCTCTTTCTGTCTTCCTCAATTTCTTTCATAAGTGTTCTGTAGATTTTAGAGTACAGATCATTGACCTCTTTGGTTAGGTTTATTCCTAGGTATCTTATAGTTTTTGGTACTATTGTAAATGGGACTGATTCCTTAATTTCTCTTTCTTCAGTCTCATTGTGAGTTTACAGAAATGCAACTGATTTCTGTGCATTGACTTTGTATCCTGCCACATCGCTGAGTTGCTCTATGAGTTCTAGCAATTTTGGGGTGGAGTCTGTTGGTTCTTCGTATACAGTATCATGTCATCTGTGAAGAGTGAGAGTTTGACTTCTTCTTTGCCAATTTGGATGCCTTTTATTTCTTTTTGTCTGATTGCTGAGGCTAGGACTTCTAGTACTGTGTTGAACAACAGTGGTGAGAGTGGGCATCCCTGTCATGTTCCATTCCCACAGAGAATGATATTTGCTGTGGGCTTTTTGTAGGTGCTTTTTATGATCTTGAGGTATGCTCCCTTGATCCTTACAGTCTGAAGACTTTTAATCAAGAAAGTTTGCTGTATTTTGTCAGATGCTTTTCCTGCATCAATTGTGAGAAGCATATGGTTCTTGTCTTTTCTTTTATTAATGTGATCTATCATGTTGATTGATTTACAGATGTTGAACCACCCTTGCATCCTGGAGATAAATCCCACTTGGTTGTAATGAATAATCATCTTAAGGTACTGTTGGAATCTATTAGCTAGTATCTTGGTGAGTATTTTGACATCCATGTTCATCAGGGATATTGGCCTATAATTCTCCTTTTTTGGTGGAGTCTTTATCTGGTTTTGGGATCAAGGTAATGCTGGCCTCATAAAACGAGTTTGGAAGTATTCCTTTCATTTCTTTTGAAACAGCTTCAGTAGAATAGGTATTATTTTTTCTGTAAATGTCTGATAGAATTCCCCTGGAAGTCATCTGGCCCTGACTCTTGTCTTGGGAGGTTTTTGATGACTGCTTCAATTTCCTGCTGGTTATGGGTCTATTCAAGTTTTCTATTTCTTCATGTTTCAGTTTTGGTAATTTATAGGTTTCCAGGAATGCATCCATTTCTTCCTAATTTGTTGGCATATAGTTGCTCATAATACTTTTTTTTAAAAAAAAGATTTATTTATTTATTTATTCATGATAGACAGAGAGAGAGAGAGAGAGAGGCAGAGACACAGGAGGAGGGAGAAGCAGGCTCCCTGCCGGGAGCCCGACGTGGAACTCGATCCCGGGACTCCAGGGTCATGCCCTGGGCTGAAGGCAGGCGCCAAACCGCTGAGCCACCCAGGGATCCCCTCATAATATGTTTTTAAGATCATTTGTATTTCCTTGGTGTTGGTTGTGATTTCTCCTCTTTCACTCATGGTTTTGTTGATTTGAGTCTTTTCTCTCTTTTTTTTTAAATAAGTCTGGCTAGGGGTTTATCTATCTCATTAATTCTTTCAAAGAACCAGCTCCTAGTTTCATTGATCTGTTCTACTGCTTTTCTGGTCTCTATTTCATTGAGTTCTCCTCTAATCTTTATTATTTCTCTTCTCCTACTTGGCTTAGGCTTTATTTGCTGTCTTTTCTAGCTCCCTTAGGTGTAAAGTTGGTTTTTGTATTTGAGATTTTTCTAATTTTTGAGAGAGGCTTGTATTGAAATGTACTTCCTTTCAGAACCACCTTTGCTGTATCCCAAAGATTTTGAACTTTCATTTTCATTAGTCTGCAAAAATCTTTTTAATTCTTCTCTAATTTCCTGCTTGACTCATTCATTTTTTAGTGGGATGCTCTTTAACCTCCAAGTGTTTGAGTTCCTTCCAAACTTCTTCTTGTGATTTAGTTCTAGTTTCAAAACATTATGGTCTGGAAATATGCAGGGAATAATCATAATCTTTTGGTATCAGCTGAGATCTGATTTGTGACCCAGTATGTAGTCTACTCTGGAGAAAGTTCCATGTGCAGTTGAGAAAAATGTATGTTCTGTTGCATTAGGATGGAATGTTCTGTGTATATCTGTGAAGTCCATCTAGTCCAGTATAATTTAAAGTCTTGTTTCTTTGTTGATCTTCTGCTTAGACGATCTGTGCTTTGCTGAGAGAGGAATGTTAAAGTCTCCTACTATTAGTGTATTATTATCTATGTGTTTCTTTACTTTGGTTATTAACTGGTTGATATAATTGGCTGCTTCTGCATTAGGGACATAAATATTCATAATTGTTAGATCTTTTTGTTGGATAGACCCTTTAAGTATGATATAGTGTCCCTCTTCATCTCTTACTACAGTCTTTGGCTTAAAATCTAATTTATTTGATATGAGGATTGCTACCCCAGCTTACTTTTGAAGTCTCTTTGCATGGTAAATGGTTCTCCACCCCCTCATTTTCAGTCTGAAGGTGTCTTTAGGTCTAAAATGAGTCCTAAAGATAGCATATGGATGGGTCTTGCTTTTTTATCCAGTCTGATACCATGTGTCTTTTGACTGGGGCATTTCGCCCATTCACATTCAGAGTAACTATTGAAACATATGCATTTAGTGCTATTATATTACCTGTTTCTGTAGATTGTCTCTGTTTCTTTGGGCTCTCTCCTTTGCTTACAGGGTCCCCCTTAATATGTCTTGCAGGGCCAGTTTGGTAGTCACATATTCTTTCAGTTTCTGTCTATTCTGGAAGCGCTTTATCTCTCCTTCTATTCTGAATGACAGCGTTGCTGGATAAAGTATTCTTGGCTGAGTGTTTTCTCATTTAGTGCCCTAAATATATCATGCCAGCCCTTTCTGCCCTTTCTGGTCTCTCTGGATAGGTCTGATGTTAATCTAATATTTTTCCCCCTATATGTTAGGAATCTCTGTCTGGAGCTGCTTTGGGGATTTTCTCTTTATCTCTGAAATTTGCAAGCTTCACTATATGTTGATTGTTTTTTTGTTGTTGCTGATTTTGGAAGGGGTCCTCTTTATCTCTTGGATATGAATGCCCATTTCCTTCCCCAATATACCTTCTGGTCCTCTCTCCCTCCACGCACTCAGGAATTAGTAATATGGATGTTATTATTTTTTTTCAAACTATCACTTATTTCTCAGAGCCTCTCCTTGTGGGCTCTTAGTTGGTTTTCCCTCCTTTTTTTCAGCTTCCTTCCTTTCCATAAACTTATCTTCTATGTCACTTATTCTCTCTTCTGCCTCATTTCCCCTGTTTGAGCATCCAGTTTAGACTACATCTCAGAGTGTTTTTAATTTCACCCTGATTAGATCTCATATTTGCACTGAGATGCTCTAAAGTCTTATGCTTTTTTCAAGTCCAACTGGTAACTTTATAATTATAATCCTGAATTCCATCTCTGACATTTTATTTAAATCCATATCCATTAGATCTGTGACAGAGTATTACTTCTGGTTCTTTCTTTTGTGGTGATTTTTTTCCTTCTAGTCATTTTGTACAGTGCAGAATGGCTGTATAAGTGAGAAGAGTAAAAAATATCAACCAAGACCCAAGCAAAATACATACTAGACAATCCTGAAGAGGTCAGGAATGAGAAAAATAAAAGAAAAAAAGACAAAGAAAAAGAAAAACAAATAATAAAAAAAAAAGTGAAACAAAAAAGCCGGGGGGAATGTGAGGGAAAGAAAATATAATCTCAGAGTGGACCAAAACAGGGATCCACTTGGTTCTGAGTGCATTTTGGTCTGTATGATAGAAGGTACTAAATTCCAAAAGTATAAAGAAAGCAAAACTTATATATATACAAAAATAAAATTGAATATGGTGAAAGGAAGACAAACATGAAGAATATATCTATGACATGTAATTGTAAAATACAAAAGTTAAAAAAGAAAAAAACTTAAAAATGAAGAGTTGATAAAATATTAAACTAGTTGAGACTGGGAAAAAAGAAAGAATATTGGACAATTTTAACCGGAAAGATAAATCATAGGAGAGAAACCTTGAGTTCTAGATACTATTTTCTCTTAGTGCTGCGGTCTTCCAGCCCTATTTGGTCAGACAACTTGCTATTCCCCTGTTCTTCCAGCTAGTCTTCTGGGGGACGGGGCCTGCTGCGCTAATTCTCAGGGGTCTGTGCCTGGGTGGAGTTGTCCCACTCTCCCATCAGGTGGCCGGGCTCCTTGTTCCCTGGAGGCCTTCCATGCCTCTCTTAAGGGTAAGAGAAAAAAAAATTGCCAAAGGTGCCCTGATCTCAGCCCAGAGGTGAGAGATCCCAAACTCTGCAGACTCCTATAGTGCCCACTCACTCAGATCCTCCTCGAGGGCAGGTGAAGGGACACTGAGTTGTGCAATTTGTAGGGCACCAGCAGGGCGAGGTTTTGCCCGCTTGTGCCCACAGTGCTCTGCCCCTCCCAGAGGAAGTGGAGGGTTGCCCCACTTCTGTCCATTGCAGGGCCCTGGCACATTCCTCCAGTCGAGTGAATACCTGCTCTGCCTTTCCCAAATGAAAGCAAAGGGTTGCTGTGTTCCAGTCCTTTGTAGGGACCCAGCACTGACACGGCCACCCACCTGTCCATTTGTGGTTTATGGCACAACAAGCTGAGGCTTCTCCTGGCTCACTGACCTAAACCCGTTTTTCTGCTCCAGGGCTTGGGCACTCTGCTGGCTAAGGTGCCCCTGTTTTTTCTGTGTCTCCGGGAATATTGCGACTCCACTGTCGCTCCTGAGAGTCCCCGCTCCTTCCCCACTGAGCACTGTTCAGACAGGCAAGTGTCTCATGGGAACAGATTTCTGAAGGTCCGGACTTTGAGCTCCAGGCTGTATCACTTTCCGCAGCGGGTTACAAAGGCCCCCTCCCCCTACCGTTCATCTTCTGATAATATCCCCTTTATTTCTCTTCTCTGCACTCCTACCTTGCAAGAAGGGGTCACTTTTCTATTTTCAGAGTTCCAGCCATTCTTTCTTTACATCTGAGGTTGAATTCATAGGTGTTTAGGATGGTTGATAGTTATCTAGTTAAATTTCGGGGACCAGATGAAACAAGGACCCCTATTCCTCTGCCATCTTGCCTCCTCCCCGAGCCAAAATAAATTATCATTATCAACTCATCATGACCTATGAAGTCATTTCCTCCAAAAGAGGTTAGATGGTTTCCCCCATTTAGTTTTTATGGATCTGTTTATCTTCGGCTTCTGGCTTGTCTGTTCTTTCTTATCTCTCTGTGACTATAAATCATATATTACCGAGGACTTTGAATCCGATCTCAATTCTGTCAATTACTTTATGTGGTGGTTTCAGCTGAGCCAAAGACTTCTAGATTTTCCTAGTTAGTGGTTTACTGGATTTTTGTCATCAGTTATCCACATCCCCACAGAAAAGGGACTTTTGGAAAATAATTTCATTATCAAGAGGTAAATGTAATTGGCATAGAAATGAATAGATACAATAAGTGATGGCTTATGACTACTTCTGTCCCTGCCTATTACCACCATATTATTTTTGATGTATTTACAAGGCTATCTCTCTAACTAAGTGAATGGCAAGTGGCAAATGTGCTCATGCTCATTCACCATTTTATATTCTCTTAGGGCTTTAGATACTGAAGTAGTGGAATGTGGTTGGGTGGGAGTGTGTTAGATGGCTTTCTACCATTTTTCTGAAAAATCTGCTTTACACTGGCAATCTCTTTTCTAATTGTAGTAGTAATAATGATAATAATTTAAAAACAATTACTGTCATTTTTGAGTACTTGCCATGAGCTAGGCATTTTATATCCATTATCTTCGCAACAATGGAAGATATGCACACACACAATGTTGATATGATTAGAGTGGATTGGTTATTTGCATTAGGATTTTGACAACTCTCTGTAGGAGTTCTTTACCAGTTTTCAAGCCAGCTTTAAACCCTCATAGGATTCCTGTGAGACAGGCTGGCAGCCAGCATCTTAATTTAGGCAAAGTTTAAGCCTGATTCAGTTTTTTGCCTAGCACCTAACTTATTTTTAGAATGCAATACATGGTAATAAAAATAAAATAGTGAACAACAATACAATCGCAGCAACACAAAATCACTCCTTAGATTGGGTGAGGTCTCACTGGAGTTTCTTTTAGGGTGTTGGAAGTATGTGGCCTTGACTGGCAATGAGAGATGAAATAAAATTATACCAATTTTAGCTTTCTTTTGATTAAAAAATTATTCAAGCTTTTAAAAGAATGGGCCAGCAGTCTGTCTCCATGAGAAAGCCAGAGAATGAGCCAGGCAAGTCTGGAGTCTTCACTGACTGCTTCGTTCCTGGCATTTTGACCATGGCATACTGAGCTTGTTTTCTTCACTTTACCTCCAGACCCTTGGCTTTTCTCTAGCTGTATCCACAGTCGTCAGGCAGCATTAATCACCCCCTCTTGCTTCTAGATAACGTTAGGACTTATTGGTACATAGGATAAAGTTAGAGAATCACTGAAGAAAAATTACTGGTTGGGACACACTCAGGGCTCATGGCATCTGCTATAGTATATTTTTCATGTTCCATATTCTGGCCCTCACTCTTACAGCTCCAAATATTGCTAGAGTCCCAGAACTTTCCAGATATAAGGAGACAGATTAATGCTCACTTAGTTCACAACAGACTCCATGTAAAACCCAAAATGCTACGGTTAAATGATGACAATGAGAAATGTTGCTGCCAAAAAGAATCTCTGCTAGTGAAATCTATATGAGAAGCTAAATGTTCATCAGAACATTACTTGGAAAGCATGATGCAGGCCAGCAGAGCTAGTAGAATGAGTTGACTATTCCACTTTTATCAGCCTGCGACTAGGACTTCTGCTACCAAGATAGGAAAAGGCAAATTCCTGAGCCAAGGCTTTCCTCCCCCTGGAAATTCCTTGCCTTGGAGATGACTTGTGCCTGGTGGAAAACATTGGATGACACTAGACATATTGATTTCTGACACTGGAAATATTTTGCCTTCCTATGAGTCTCCCAATGCACTTCACTAAGCAGGTACTAAGAGAAAGATAGTTAAACACAAACTGCTATGGTACATAGACACAGAATGCCCTTATTCTAATCCTATATTCATATTAGGAACTAAACATTTCTTCTGAAATAAGATGCCAAGTAATTTTCTTTTATTCATCTAGTGAGAGGATAGAGGTGGTATGTTAAAGAAAGCAAAAAAAAAAAAAAAAAAAAAGGAGTAGGTGGGGTGTAGGGGATGCAGATCCCATATAGATATCTTTCTGTGACATTTAGTGGCTTACTTATATACATAAGAGCTGTTTTAAAAAATAGATTCTCCCAAGAGGTTTAAATCTACCTAATATTCACAGCTTAGTGCACTTACATGGATAATTTTTTGGTGAGGTCTAATGCTTGATTTATAGAAAATGGTGATTAAGAACTTTACATAAGAAGAAGTTGACACTTACAAAGCTGAAGACACATAATTGGTTAGAAGCCAAGGCAAAAATCTACTCTTGCTTTCTTAACCCTTGTCCAAAGTTTTTTTACACAATTAAGTACAGCTTATTTTTCCCCTGTTACCCAGTTGATATGCACAAAATAAAGAAAGGAAATTCTGATTTGAGAGAGAGGGAGAAGGGAAAGAGATGTTTTTTGTTTTTTGTTTTTTGAGAATGAGACGTTGGTCGGGGCAAGTGGACCTAAAAGGAATCCCAGGGGGTTAAGGTGCAGGGAGGACGATGATGCATCTCCACTTGCACAATTCTTCTAGAATTGGTTGGCAGCTCTCATGCCAGGCTTTTGGTAGATTTTGTTCTACTACTTCAACTATATCAGCTTTGTAAAGCACAAAACCCTCATCATCAAGTACAGGAAGGGAAAGCAGAGCCATAGGAAGGTAGTGATACTAAGACCTGGAGATTCTGGTTAATGGATAACTTTTGAGAATGGGGCAATCTCGTTTTGTTTTCTTCTACATTTATTGAGCACCTGTGCTGACAAAAGCACTGGGTCTAACCCAGAGGGCAGAGATGAACAGCACATGGTCCCTGCCCTCAAGAAGCCACAGTCCAATAGAAGAGACCTTCTCTGAAGTAATTACAGTACTGCATATTATATCCATTGATCCAAGGGTGTGTAAGGCACTGTGATAATATGGAAATAGAACAGAATTCTATCGAGAGTGGTCAAGGAAGGCTTAAAATTCTCTCTGCACATCGAGTCAAAACTCCTTATTGTGGCATTCTTGAGCTTCTATTTATTATCTAATTCATCATCATTATTGAGCATCTACTATATATGCTAGTTGCTAGAGATAAAACACAAGATAAAGGAGACATTTGCCCTGGAGGAACTCACAGTGTAGTGCAGTTATTCTCAATCCTGGCTGCAGTTTAGAATTGTGGGAGAGCTTTAAAATATGAGTACCCAAGCAAGACTTCCAAATGTACAGATGACTTGAAAACCACTGGTATAGTGAGACAGATATATATGTAAGCAGATAATTAGGTATGGTTTTATATGACTAAAGGTCTTAAAGGTTTAGAAGAGTAATAAATCAGGCATTCAATCCAGTCTCAGGCTAAGGAAAGAGTCCTTGAAGACTTTGCTGTGCAAATGTTTCTTGCTTGAGTTGAATTGTGAAGGGTCAATAGAGTTTAATTAGGCAAAGGATGTGAGGGAAGCGTTGCAGGCTGATACAAGTACCTGGGTGTTGAAAAGAAACCACAGGCCCCAAATGGAGTCACTTAGGTTAAGCTCTACCAAGTCTTGATACTTAACCTAAGTGTAGTCTCAGCCTCTTCCTTGAGTGGAGTTTTAAGCCAATGAACCTGGAATTTCCTGATCAGTATTACAAAGGAAACCTGCATAATAAGACTCTTGAGAAAGTGAAATAACCTTTTCCTTTGCTGGTAACTTCCTTGTCCCACCCAGTTTCTGCCTTTAAAATCCTTCCCTTTTGTAGGACTCCTTGGAACGCCCTTTTGTTTGTTAGAGGAGAAACTACATGATTCATGAGTTGTTGAATAAAGTCGATTAGAGCTTTAAATTTACTGAGTTGAATTTTTGTTCTTTAATATGGGTAAACACCCAGAGGTTTCCAATTTTTTTTCTGCCGTCCTCACCTCTCATCCCTACTCATAACCATGGCCCTAATGCTGTAACCCCATTCCCACCACACCCCTGCTTCATGAGCTCTGTGCTGTAGTTTTGCTACCCTACTTACCAATTCCTAACCATGCCATGCAATTTCCCTTTGCTACAGTGTCCTTCATCTATTACTATAAAAAACCTTACTAGCTCTTCAAGGCCTCACTCTAGTTGTACTCTCTAAATCAGGGGTCAGAACACTATGGTCTGTGAGCCAAATCCAGCCTGCCACCTGTTTTTGTAAATAAAGTTTTATTGGTGGGGGGAACCTTGGTGGTGCAGTCAGTTAAATGCTTGACTCTTGGTTTTGGCTCAGGTCATGATCTCAGGTTCATGAGACAGAGCCCCATGTTGGGCTCTGTACTCAGCACATTCTGCTTGAGATTCTCTCTCCCTCTCCTTCTGCCCTCCTGCATGTGCTCTCTCTCTCTCTCTCTCAAATAAATAAATAAATCTTTTTTAAAAATAAAATTTTATTGGAACACAGCTACGTTCATTTGTTCAGACGTTGTCTATGGCTACTTTTGTGTTACAACAGCAGAATCAAGTAGTTGTTTCAAAGATAGAATGGCCTCCAAATCTTTGTCTTTGAAATAATAGTTATTTAACTTTTCTGTGTTTCAATTTCAAGTAACATGACAATAATCATAAAAGCTGAAGTATGTTTTATGTGATTAAATCAGGTGCTGTGTATTTGGTGGATGCTGTGATGAGCCACCCTGATTCCTCTTCAGAATGAGGATTTCTTCTTCCAGTAGCCAAAAGATAGCACTTGGCTGGTAGCTTTTGGCTGTGTTGGAAGAAAAACTTCACCTCAGGTCATGATTCTTCTGGGATAGTCTTCATCTAATGACTCATTTTTCTGGGAAGAATAAAGATCTGGTCCCTTCACCTCCAACTCAGACCTGAGGAGCTGTCTTAGTACCAGAGTTTCTCATGGATGATGGAAATTCAGCCTTTTCCTATGCCTAAGCCTGCTTTTTTCCACAGGTGTTGATCTCAAGAACACTCACTAAGTTCCTTCTCAGGACCTGCATCCTGTGACAATAGGTACCAAGATTGGTTCACAAGCACAGCACTGAATTGGGATTATGGAGCTGACCACCATATCCTGGCTGCCAGTGAGGATGCCATCCCTGATAAGTAGAAATAAGAAGGAAATACTAATCATAAGGGCAGTGAATTATCTGGCTGCTAAGCTCTACTGGTACCCTGAAAAATATAGCAAAAAGCTGAGATAAATCAGCAGTTAAATGCTGAGTGAAAAGGGCAAAGGGCCTCCCTGAAAATACACAAAGAAGTTCTCGTCTTTTAAATTGGGAGAAGAAGGGTTCAAAAAGAGGACTAAGGATAGAATCTTATTGTAAGAACAGTTGAAGAGGTCTGCTATGCCAAGATTGGGCAAATGGGCCCTGACACAAGGGATGGATACATCTGTGTTGATGTCCTTCCAAGAATTTTATTTATTTACTTATTTATCTATTTAAGATTTCATATATTCGTTTGAGAAAGAGAGAGGGTGCACACAAGCTGGGGGAGGGGTAGAGAGGGAAGAAAAAAGAACAAGCACACCCCATGCTCAGCATGGAGCCCAATGTGGGACCATCTGATTGTGACTATGAGACCATGACCTGAGCCAAAATCAGAGTTGGCCACTCAATCAACTGAGCCACCCAGGAGCCCATGTTCCTCCAAGAATTTGAAATTTCCAGATTACACTGAGTCCTCTGAGCCTGCATAAATGGCTCACTTGTCCTCTCTGTTAAGGGAGGACACATACACACACACACACACACACACACACACACACCATGCTCAAATTTACTACAGAGTCCTCTCCTGCAATAAAGACAAGTGCAAGACATTATGCACTTTATTCAGGATGCCCCCCTCCCTGCATATCCCCTCTTAACTGCCAGGTCAATTACTGGGTTAAATCACGGAATAACTCTGCCAAGGACCTGCTGGCACTGCTAGAGGGGGAAAGAACTATACCTCCTGGAGTCCAGTTTCAATACCAGCCAATACCAATTAGCCACTGGGATAATATGCCTGAGACTGGACTCTGAGAATACCTGACAAAGGTGGGTGGAAAATAAATTTGGATACAAAGAATTTACCAACATGGGAGCATTCTCCTATGATATAGGTTGTAATAATACCCTTGCAAGGACCTTAGAAAAGGCATAAGCATGTTACAGGATGGCTCCTAGAAACATGGAAAAAGCAATGACCCATACTAAGTGAGGTAGAAGTGATGGAATTGCCATGACAGTGTTACACAATGAAGAAAGGAAAGAAGGTGTTTGGCATCTCTTCTTCCTTGCCCAGTTTGACAGTAAATGAAATGGGCAGCAATCTCATTCTATTTTTATTATTGCTGTATCATTGCTGTAAATCAACCAAGAGGATGCTAATTGGTATCAGGAATAGTACTCCAAGAATGTCCCATTGGGACCCAGCAGGCCAGACACACTAAAAGACTTTCAGGCTATTAATGGTTCTGCTGGACCCAAGTAACTATAGATCCTGGAGTCCCCTCATCTTCCATCACCCCATCCCCAACCAGAACAATATCCCTGTACGTAACCTTGTGGTCCAGATTTATGGCTCTGACTTATGAAACCCCATTATACAGAGCAGCCTTGGATGTTTGCACCTATGAGAGAGGGCCTATCATTTCCAAGGACAAAGTGTAACAAGAGGAAGAAAAATGTGATAATCAATTTCAGAACTATTTTCTGATAACAAGAAGTAATTTTTGCTTAGGAAGCAATCTCTAAACTTATATTTTTCTGGCCTCAATCTATATTACCTATTGATTTGCAGGTTCCAGCATATCAGCTATTTAACACAAATTCTGTTCTATTTTTAAAATCTGCAGTGTGTATAATTTGGATACAAGTTGGGTGACCCTCATGTATATGAGCATTGTATTTGGGAATGTGGAACTGAGAATGCTTGCTTTTAGATTAGCCAAGTGACCTTAGCCCACATGGAAATTATTTCCTGGTCATTTATTTTTAAACTCTGTGACCTTATATCATTCTGATTTCAAATGGGTATGAGAGACATTGACTCTGGTTAGAATTTAAGGAGAATAAGAAAGCTCCTTCATTTCTTCTAATACAAGCTGGCTTCCTAGAAATATTCTTCCAAACAATGCTAGAAATTCCACTATAATCAATCAATCAATCAATCAATCACTGCCATAGTTTATGAATGGGGCCCAAAATAGTCACTATAAAATTCAGTGCCGCTTTAATGCAAGGTAAGCCTGGGGATCCTGCTTTGAGGACTGAAGCCAATCAATCCATTCAGAAATGGGTTACCAGGTTTCGCTCACCATTTAGCAATCTGGTCCTTTGGGCCACGCATCGAACTCTCCTTGTGTTTCTCATTTATTGCATAGGAACCTGCCAGTTTCTCTCTTTACTCCTTGTCAGGGGTGGATACCATTGGTATAACAGGGAGCAGGAAGACCATGAAAAAGAAAATATGTGGAGAGGAAAGGGAAAGGCCTAGCAGGTAGGGATATATACCAGTTTGGGGCTGAAACAGTTTGCTAAAATGAAAGACCAAAGAGGGTAACAGAAAGAGCCTTGGACTATGCCAAACTGAGAATCTTAGAGAGCCAGTGTTGTGATCTTGGACATGGCACTTGATGTTTGTTTAGCTCAGTTCATTCATCTGAAAAATGCAAAGTAGTGTGAGGCTGAATAAAGGAGGCCAGCAGGGAGAGGTTTCATGCCCTATAATGCCTTGAAGCCCTTTGTGGACCCCAACAGGAAGAGGCACACCTTGCAAGTTCTCGGCAGGAAGCCCACACTTGACTACCCCAGCTAGAGGAAGAAAGATTTCTCCTGTTTGGGCAGTAGCCCAACCAATGAGAGACCATCACAGCTCAGCCAATAAAAAGCCACTATACTTAAAGCTCCAAGTTTGCTCCAAGGACCTTTTGTTTCTAAGAGCCCAACCCCATTTTCCTCCATAAAAGGACTTTCCTCTCTGCTCTCCAGACTTGGCCTCTGGTTTTGCCATATCTTGCATGTCTTGAATTGCAGTGCTCTGCTATTCTCAAATAAATCCATTAAAATAACTGACAGTTTTATTGTTAAGGTAAACAGCAATATGCTTGCCCTGCCTACCTCCCTGGCTGATTGTGAGACCCAAATTTATACTTTTGAAGACTCTCAATAAAGCAGACTATGCTCTATGGAAGGTACTTGGTTGTTATTACAGGTTTATAATAAGCATGCATAAGTTGTGCCTCAAAATCTATTGGGAAAGAAGTTGAGTCCAAAAAAGGCAGGTAGAACTGAATGAATATTTGTGGGAGATATTAAAAAGTAGAGTAGCTTCTGCTTCATGGATGTGCCTGGTAGCAATCCTGGTGCTGCCATAAAAGAAACAAGGACATCCCAGTTGACCAGGCTCCTTTGTGGGAACTCTGGTTCTGGCAAAGAGGGTGGGTGGTCTAGGTTGCATGTCTATGATTTACAGTAAGTTAGGTCTCTTGTTGGTTACTTCCCTGTTGAGCAATACTTCTTTGGAAACACAAGATTCTACACTTTAGGGAAGACAGTGTCAGCTAAATACAGAGCTCCTATTCTATTCCTTTTGTTTTTTTCTACATCAGCATCCATAATTAGCTATTCATTGGCAAGATTGACACATTTTTACATTTTCTTTTGAATAAACATATATTTATCCAAGAAAGAATTAAGGTATAGTCCAGGACATCATGACCAACCCTTTTTACTCTGTGTTTTCAATTTTAATCAACACAAGTCATCAAATGATCAAAAAATAAAAATAGCAGTAATATTTGAGCACCTTCTTTATTCCAACTACTCTTCTAAGAACTATATGTATATTATTTCATTAAATTCTAATAGTAAAACTGAGTATTTGTTTCTTTATCTTGAGAAAGTAAAATTTAAGGTGAAACCACCTGCACAAGATTGTATCACCAAAATGGCACATCCAGGATTCAGATCCATCTTCGATTCTTAATTCCAGGAACATAATCAGTTTGCTTTCCTATTTTCACATAAGGGCAACTACTATGAGGAAAGTGTTCTGTGTACTGGGGATGGAAAGATGAATAGAGTAGTATCCCTGTTCTCATCAAGCCCCATGTAATGTTTGGATGAACATTATAAAAGCTATTATCGAGAGGCCCACATGACTGAGATGAATGATTACCATAATAGTTTTTCATAAAAATAAAATGCTTTTACACATTAAGGGGACAATATTCCTTTTTTTCTGCATTAGGAAATATAAATCATACTTTTTAAAAAAGTTTTTAATTTTAATTCCAATAGAGTTAACATACAGCATTATATTTGTTTCAGGTGTACAATATATTGATTCAAAAATTCTATACATTACTTATTGCTCAGTATACTCTTAATCTCCTTCTACTTCACCCATTGTCTCACCCACCTCTGCTCTGGCAACCATCAGTTTATTCTCTATGGTTGAGTCCATTTCTTGGTTTGTCTCCCTCTCTCTTTTCCCTGCCCCCTTTGTTTGTTTGATTTCTTTCTCAAATTCCACATATGATGAAATCATATGATGTTTGTCTTTTTTCTCTAACTTATTTAACTTAGCATTATATCCATTTTTAAGCAATAAAAGTGATAACAGAATATGTGGTTTACCTTAACTTCAGTAAGGTATCAGGCAATATTTAATAAAATCTTTGAAGGAGAGTTATAGAAATATCATTTAAATGACAGTATAATATAGAGAATTCAGAATTGATCAAGAACCTATATTATTATTATTATTATTGTTATTATTATATCTGAGCCCCTATGTTAAAATGTATTGACTAGTGGTCAAGGTCAAGCTGGCATGAGGTTCTAGAGGGGACCCATCGAGATCTGTCATAGACCTGACCTGTTCATCTTTCTTAATCCCTTAGATCATTGATTTGTTTAGCACACAACACATCTGTGAATGACATAAGATGCTGAGCAATTACTGACACACTGGGTTAAAACTAACAAGATAATCGTCATTAAAGAGAATGTAAAGCCTTGGATTTAGATTCAGGAAGCCAATTACCATTAATACTAATGACACCCTGGAAAAGATTTAAATGTACAGTATACTGAAATAAAATGATATGGCTGCTAATGGTGTTGGTGTAATCTTAGACTGCATTAATGGAAGTGTTCTGTTCAGATCAAGGAAGATAAGTTTCAGTGTATTCAGCATCAGTTGTTCCTTTAAAAAATGTTGCAACAGTTCCAAGTTCTTCTTTTTAAATGAGGTATTGATCAATCAGTAAGAGGCAGCAGAGACAACATTTATTGAGGACATAATATATACCAGCTAATGTGCTAGGTGTTATCCAAACTCACAATATCCCTGTGGAGTTCGTTAAAGAAAACTGCACTTAACTGAAGCTCAGAGGAGTTAACACATTGTTTGCAATTAAGCTGAGATTTGATCTCAGATTGATGTAACTCCAAAGCTCATATCCACACTACAACATCAGACTCTTAGAGGACACTAACTACTGAAGGGAACAACGTGTGAGTGGGAATGAACTGATATGGATGAGTTAGAGAAGTAAATTAACATTTATTAAGCATCTCCTATTTTCTAGACATTTTATATGCATTCCCTTGATTGATAAAATAATTCAGTGAAATAGGTATTATCACATCCCTGTTTTAATATGGAGAAACTGAGTTTCAAAGGGCCAAACAACAACAACAACAACAACAAAACAACAACAAAGGGCCAAACAACTCACCTAAAATCATTTAATGCTTAAATAGTAGAATCAAAATCAGGCTACTCTCTGTCTGATTCGATGACCATAGCGGGCCCTCATTTCCCCAACTTCAAATACTCTACATGGTGCCCATACTGATTTTGCCCAATTTGTAAATGTGTATTGTAATTTACTTAATTTTTTAAAAAAGTCTCACTTCTTAAAACTTTAGAGAACTGTATACAAAACCATAAATCAGAAACCAGCCAAATATATAAAAGAGAAACCAGCACCCCTTGCCATAAACAAGAAGAAACCATAAACATAAATATATTATGAACAAAATAATGTTGGATTCTGGCTAGATACTGTTGCCTGTGGAAGTTTCTAACTCTGCAGTCTCCTCTCTGTTTGTTAAAAAAGGGAAATTTTTGAGGTTGCTAAACCTTTTAATGCCACACTGAGAAGGTCTCCTTGACTTAAGGATTGAAAAATTCCAATAGAAGTAATTTTCTCACTGTAATTATATGTAATTCAAGGCTGTCTAATGCACTGTGAGATAGCTAAAATCATTTCACAAACCATCATCTAAAGACACCCTATGTTCCACCAGTTGCTCATATTCAGTATTAAATATACTCTTTATGATTTTTCTTAATTTCCTTAAGTAATAGTGGAATGATGGATATGGTAGGGGAAAAAAGGCTTAGGACAATCACCACCATTTTCAAATCCTGGAGAGCTGACATGTGGGAAGTTAGAACTGAGTTCTTCTTTCTTGCTCAAGAAAGTCAAAGTAGGACAACCTGTGTGACATTTTGAAATGCAGCTTTCAGCTCCATATGATATACACTATGAATATTAAAACTAGCTATAGAAATGGCTATCATTCAAAGAATTGAGTTCTCTGCCCGTGGGAATTGGTAACAGATCATCTTCCAAGATTGATATGAAAGAATTGATTTTATTATTTGGGGGATTGGTATCAACTCTAAGATCCTTTAGAACTTTAAGATCATTTTCAACTCCATCATTCTCTAAGACTCCATGATGCTTCAGGTAGCTTAAAGATCACTAGACATTTAAGATCCTATGGCTGAGGATTTTATTCTAGAGAAAGTTTTTCAACCTCAGAACTACTGACATTTTGGACTGGATAACTCTTTGTTGTAGGGGGCTGTCCTATGTATTGTGAGATGTTTAGCAGCATCCCTGGCCTTTACCCACTAGATGCTAGCAGAACCTCCCACTGTGACAACCAAAAATGTCTTGAGACACTGCTAAATGCCCCCTAGGGAGCAGACCACTGTTGGTTGAGCATCATTGCTCCAGACCCATTTCTCTCTGTGTATATTTACTCTTCTGAGACAGGAATCAATAAGAAGTTTTCAAAATATTTATATCTCATGCATACTTTTACTATTGTGCTTAATGCACCTAACAAACATCTATTGAGTATCTACAATATGCCAGATGCTGCATTAGGTCCTGTGGCTACAGTGGTAAAGGAGACAGACCTGGTCCTTACAGAGCTCTGTTCTGGGTGGTTGGGGTTCCAGGGGTTGAGGGGAAAAGAGGCAGCCCTGTATATGGTTTATCATAATTAACCTATGTGCCTATATGTTTCTATCATCTTGTGAGCTCCTTAAAGGTGAGAACCATGTTTTTTTAAAAAAATCTTTTGGTTCCCAGAGCCTAGCCGAATGCATAGAATATAGTAAGTGCTCAACAAATGTTTGCTGACTAAATGAATGAGAGGGTAGGGGGTGGGTAAGGGTGGGGAGTGGTAACTTACTCAGCACATTGGACAACGACAAAATCAACCATATTTTATTGAAGGAGGACAATTATATAGTTCAGTTTTTGTTGGATCTTATAAAACATTAATATCATGTCATCTTTCCATGAGTTTCATCATATGTTGTTTTTATGAGCATAGCCCCCTATCCTAACACTGCTACGTATATGAAAAAATATGAACCAGGCATGATCTGCCATTCCTATTTTAGCACTTTTTCTTAAGATTAACAAGTAAAAATTCAAGTCTCAGAAATGATCAAAGCAGGGCTTTTTGTTGTGGCTCACTTGAACCAGGAATTTTGGTGTATTTGGTCAACTGCAATTTTACTAGATTTTATTATCAATTTCAGGATTGCATGAAAGATAAAGACTGTGAAGATTAATAATCAGGTTAACATTGTAATGCTTTGTGTTTGAGGCCACTGATATAACTACATCAGTATATTCCATAACTTGAAATGACTGTGATTTCCATGAGGTACATGGCAAATGGAAAAATTCCTTATGGTATCACAAATGTTAAGTGTCTTTTTTCTAAGTCATAGTGGCTGAACTCTGAGCCAGATCTATGTGTTCATGTCCTTCTAAGGTAACAGCAGTCTGTAAATAAAAATTAAAAGAGTAATTCCACTACGTACTTTAATTTTAATGTTATGTTTTGTTTTTTAAAATATTTTATTTTTAAGTAATCTCTACACCCAATGTGGAGCTTAAACTTACAACCCCGAGATCAAGAGTTGTGTGCTTTCCAACTGAGTCAGCCAGGTGCCCCTATGCACTTTATTTTTAAAAGGCCCCTTATGCTTGTGATTCTTAGTGTGAGGACAGGGACCATACCACACTTATTTTTATATCCCGCACAACACATAGCACATGATCTTTCCTGTATTAGGCACAAACAAAGTTTGTTGAGGGAAAACAAAAAATGTTATAATTATTTCATGTACATCTTGTAGTCTATTATACTTTATCAATATTTATGCCTGTTACATTTCTAATTATGTCTGCACTTATTCCACTGAGTTAAGTCAATTACTTTGAATAGAGAAACTGGTACTCATTACACCATAATAAACATCAGCTGTTTTTGCTACCCAACATCCTTTCACCTCCTCCTGGACGCTTTATCTCTGTCTGGATAACTACCCTCTTCCTCACTCTCAGTTCTTGTACTTGGTGGAGCATGGGACTCAAGTCATGATATCACATTTTATATTGGCCTGCTACATTGATTGAGGAAAAAACATTGGTTCAATTAGGGCAAATAAGGCAATGAATTTTTGTTTTTGTTTTTCTGGAATTTGGGTTTTTCTCTCACTTGAATTTCAGAGAGTGTAAAGTCTAGAGTTGTTGTCGCCATCTTGTAGTCATTAGGAAAAAGATGCCAGAGAATGGAGGGAGGGAGGGAGAGAGAGGTGGGGGATGTGGGTAACTGGTTGCTGTAGACATTAATTAAACTGCAACTAAGCTGTGCCACAAGGTAATGTGACCATGGATTTTTAGGTTGTGTGAGACACTATATTTTGTCTTAAACTGTTTAAGTTAGTCTTCTACCACTTTCAACTCATAATTTTATACATGCCCCAATCTCAAATTACATTTTCTTTATTTCACAGAATATTATAGTATAAAGTATGCTATATAAATTTTAATATTCCAGGGGAAAATAAATGAATCTGAATTGGGGTTTAAATGTATATAATGTAACATTAATTCATCTAATATTTAATGAATCCTTATTATGTGCCATTGCACAAAGAATTCTGCAAACAAACCAAATTTATAAAAGCAATAACAGAAATGTATTTTCTTCTCCCATTAGGGCTAGCTTTTTTTTTTGTCACAAATACAATTATTACTGGCTTTTGCATGCCATATGGAAGAGTGTTCCATAAATGATAAGTTTTTTCATTTATGCATAATATTAAAAATCATCTCTTTAGAAATAAGGAGAGAGGAAGGAATTTTTGACATTTATGGTTTCTGAAATATGTTTAATCTTGTATATTCAAGTAATGCTATAAGAATTCCTCAGAACTCTTTTTTTCACTAAAAACGTCATTTGAGTTTCAGTTAGTCTTTAAGTTCCATATGCGATTGGCGGGGGGCGGGGGGCGCTAATTGTATAGCTCTTCTAAGGATGGTACCATTTGGCTTTCTGCTAGGGTAGAGCTCAAGTTTGGCATGCTTCTAGGAACATGAACTCCACACCCATTCAACGGTTCTTAGTACATCCACTATCATGTTATTAACTGCATCCAGTGTCTTTCCAACCTTGTAACCATTGCCAGCTTGAGCCTCTTGAGTGTGCATTGATATTTCTTGAGGAAACCCAACCCTTCTCTGTGGTCTCCAGAATTAGCACCTAAGTTCATCTCATCCTCTGGGACTTACCCATTGATGTAGCAAAAAAATTGACTACTAGTTCTCAAAATACATGTGAAATCATGTCAGTGAGTCTCTACCCTATTTTGGTTTTTATCAACCTACAGTCCCAGGATACTCAGAAGAGTAATTCAACAAATTTAAAACTGTGCTCTTTAGCTATTTTTAAAAGAGATTTTATTTATTTATTTGAGAGACAAATACACAAAACACAGACACACACACTCACAGAGGAGCAGAGGGAGAGGGACAAGGAGACTCTGTGCTGAGCATGGAGCTGTCAGAGGGCTTGATCTCAGGACCATGAAACCATGACCTGGGCTGAAATCAAGAGTCAGATACTTAAAGGTGCCTCTTAAACTATTTTTAGCAATTCACAAAGTGTAATAGAATTTGTCCAACTTAAGATAGATTGTATGGGCTAAATAAAATGTTACATCTTGGGCACATGGGTGGCTCAGTTAAGCATCTCTCTTCAGCTCAGGTCATAATCCTGGGGTCCCGGGATTGAGCCCTGGCAGGTGGCTCCCCACTAAGCGGGGAGTCTGCTTATTCCTTTCCCTCTGCTCCTCTGTGCGTGCACTCTCTCTCAAATACATAAATAAAATCTTTAAAGAAATAAAATAAAATGTTACATCTGTTTTGGCTTTCAATTATGTTAACTCAACGTGATGATATTAGTTCATATTGATTAGAAATTCTTTTTTTTAATAATCTTTTTTTAAATTTATTTATGATAGTCACACACACAGAGAGAGAGAGAGAGAGAGAGAGAGAGAGAGAGGCAGAGGGAGAAGCAGGCTCCATGCACCGGGAGCCCGACGTGGGATTCGATCCCGGGCCTCTGGGATGGCACCCTGGGCCAAAGGCAGGCGCTAAACCGCTGCGCCACCCAGGGATCCCTTGATTAGAAATTCTAATTGGTAGTTGATTTGGTCTTTAATTTGTGAAAAATAGGAAATAATTCATTCAACATCTACTTATAGCAAGTATCTATTTTTGTGTTGATGAATGAAATGTTTTAAAACTTAAGATTTAAGTAGGAGAAATAAAAAAAATGAGTCCTTCAGACTAAAGAAATATGGAGTCAGTGATAGTATGTGACCTTCCATCTTACAGAAGAAGAAACCAAGACCAGAAGAGCATCATTGGCTAGTGGCTGTGCTTGACTGGAACCTAGAGATTGTGACTCTATCCAGTGCTTATCCTTTGATATTAAATATTGAATAATAGAATTCATGTTAGGGCAGAAATGTAGATAAAGTAACACCAGGTGAGTTGTATTTGTTTTGAGCTTGCTGCCATGGTGGGAAAGTACATAAGCTAATCTCTGGTAAGGTGCTACACACAATTTTGAGGATCAGCAGTATGTGATGGAGGAAACTACTTACATGATATTGAAAGCTTTCCATCCAGGAAAAAAATTTTCCTGCACCAATTCATAAGAGAATTGTGTAAGTTGCATATGGGCAGGACTGTATCTGTTTCATACAGTGTCATATCAATGGTGCTTAGCATAATGCCTATTCTAATTTAGATTTTCAAAAAGGTTGAATGGACAAATAGAAAAAATATATAGGGGACTAGTGCAGTATTCTCATAAAAATCAGCTAAACGAGGACTGAGCCATTTCTCTGTTGCCAGGAAATGCAGGAGATGCTCACAGACATAACTACTGCTGCACAGATAAAGTAGTTTTGGGGGGTCAAGAGTGCTCCTTCGATGGGAATGCAAACCTGCATTCTCACTTAAGAACTGGAAAATCGAGATCATTATTATTTGCTATCCATTAAGGCTTCCTACTCAGAAGAGCACAGTTTTAAAAGGAATGCATTTATCCCATCTCAGATTTTTGGTGTGCTTTTTTTCTTTCTTCTCTAAAGCATAACAAGCTTGTCAGAGTTTCCATGGTGAACGTGGGGCACCATGGAAACTGATAGATTTAGCTACACAAGAAGAATAAATAAAATAGGCAGGCATTTATTTCACTGTGCAATGACAACTTCTCTCCTGCCTGGAAGAGGAAAGTGGGTTCTCATTTAACCCACCTGTCCTTCATTCTTTGTGCCTCACGAACACATGAATTGTTCACTGCATCATTTTACTGACCCATGGTGATTGGATTGTTCTTCTCCTTGAGTCCATTGGTCCTGCTTTGGCTTCACTTTGGGTTAGATCTGTGTGTCACTGGCAACTGTTGGAAAACCACGTACAATGTGAAAGTGTAAATGACAACTCACAAAGCACCGACAGTCAAGGCAAAATGGAATGGAAAATTCTTTGCAGTCTACTGTGATAAGACAATGTGTGAGAACAACTGGAGTCAAGACTCAGGTCCATCCTGTACTAACTAGATAGGCAAGCCAACTCCCCTAAACCTCAGTTTCTCCATCTCTAAAATGGTTAAAATATATCCTCTTCCTACTCTATAAGATTGTTGTGAGGCTCAGAATAAGATAATGGAAGGGAAAAACCTTTTTCAATGATGAAGTTCTGTCTTGCAGGAGAGACTGACTAGCTATGGATATAATTATATGAATAAAGTGACCAAAATATCAAAACTGATCATGCCATGTTCCTGTCCTTTGCTTCAGGGAGTTAGAGGTTCAGAATATACTGGTCCCTCCCAGTAGTTGTGAAGTTTTGAGACTACCTGGCTCCATCTAAAAATAGGGAGAAATGTGATTTTGAGAAATGTAGCTGCTCAACTTTTCTGTGTGTTTGAAATTTTTCATAATAAAATGTTGGAAAACTAAATAACAAATGAAATTTTCTTAACTTTTAGTCCTATTGAATTGATAACCATTAGCACACCACCTCTGTAGTTTTTTTTTTTGTCACTGAAATATGTGCAATAGAGCCATCACTTAAAATTCAACATTTTTTGTATAAGTCTGTTGAGTATATCCTATTAGCAAGGCACTGTATTAAGGGGATACAGAGAAAGAAAGGAAGAAGACATGGTCCTTAAGTAGAACACAATCTTCTGGTGGAGATAGATAATAAAGGAACAATTCTAGCACCCCCAAAAACTCAGAGAAGGAGCACTTAGCACCTGAGAGAGAGTGAGGAAGTGTAAAGATTTTCTGGAAGGGGTTGGGAATGGGCAATTAAGTTGAAAGATTTAGCCAGGGGAGAGTGGGAAGTAGAATAAGGCAGGCATGGTGTAAGGTGGCATAAGGGCACTGCAGGCAGAGATCGTGAGCAAAGCAGATGCATAGTATGTGGGATAGTGGAGGGAGAAGAGCCTGAAGAAGCAGTGAGGGCTTCGGGAAGCCTCCATACCAAGGAGCATCTCTTTTTTTTGGAAGGAAGTTATATGTGGGGTAGCACTGAAAGTGCATACCATTGTGGATTTCCTTTTGAGAAATTGTGTTGGTGAGGGTTGAAAGGTGTCATTGCTGATGGAATAGTGATACTAGTAAATACCAGGGAAATGCACATTGAATACTATCTTCTCAGGTCTTTCAGCTCTAATATTGCATGAATATAAACGTGGGCTATAGAAAAAGCTGAAGAATAGAAGCTGCTATTGGTACATCCTTTGCCTGGTCAGAATAACCATATTAACCAGAAGCTGTCTTGTGATGAGCTTGGGCCATATTTCAAAGATGAATGTTAAAGCTCTTCACTCCTTTCTTCCTCCAGACTTCTATGGCCTTGAGAACATTTCCCTGGAGACACTGAGATGGGAGTTGAAATTCCAGGAGAACCAACAAAGTAAAGGATGAGGATGGAGAACACATGAGAATAGTTGGAAAGCCAAGATTTCTTGGTCTTTGGCTGAGCTGAGGGTCCCAGGTCCCAGGTGAGGTGCCTACAACTTGGCTGGGAGTTGAAATGGGAGAGAGTACTGCTTGGAAGAGCTAACTCCCCAGGAGTGCTAACACTATGTCCTCTGGGGGCCCATGACCATTCCTTCTGTTTAAGATTAACTTTATTTAAAGCTGCACAATAATTACTCATTCCATAAACCAGACATAACAATGTCAACAAACATCAAAACAAAATTCCCTAGCAATTCCATTTGCTCAACAGAACAATACCCATTGTTTGGTATACCATTTAAATTCTAGCCTACATACCTACAGGTTCCTCATGATTTTAACCGCTGCATAAGTGACATTTTAAAAAAACTTACCGTTTTATTATATGTAACTCCCATATGGCTACATAGTTCTCCTATTTTTAACAACTGCATAATACTCTACTGAATAAATAGATTCTATTTTACTAAACCAGTCTCTGTTGTTGGTTGCTCAGATTGCTTTCATTAAAAAAAACAAAAACAAAAACAAAAACATTAGCTGTATCTGTTTTAGGGAACCAATATCTCTTTTGGAAACATTTAATTGGCTCCCTTTTAAATACTAAAACCCAGACATTGTCTTCACTTTTATTTCAGAGGTTCATATGTATATGAGCCTAGGTCAAGAGGATGTTTTCTTTTGTGCTAGCTGTTGGAACTGCAAGGAGGGAGTGCGGTCTGCAGAATCAAGAGAAGATGCCAGGAAGAAAGGGCTAATGTGGCAACTTCAGAAGGCAAGTCCAATGCTCTCGGCTTCAGGGCTTCCTATTTCTGAGTCCTTGGTGGGGTGAGCACCACCTTGGTGTGCCTGAGACTGCAGAGTATCCTTAACATGACAAAACCAAGGAGGGAATGAATCATTTATGTAAACTAGCCCTGTGTCATAATAATAATTCAGAGAAAGCCTGCTCATGCATTGAAATGAGAAACCCTTATAGATATTTATATACCTCTCTAATAGATATTTATATAAGGTAGGTAATTATAATTATAATTATATTATAATTATATTATCTATAATTATAGATAATTATATTATCTAGAATAGATACCAGAATAGATATTTATCTCAGGTTACTGCTGTGCTCCCCCAACACCATCCATACATTTAGTCAATAAATATGTATGAAACACTAGGCACTGTTCTAGGCATAAGAGCCCCTATCTTGTGGTGCTTCCATTACTCTGTGTGTGTGTGTGTGCGCGTGTGTGTGTGTGTGTGTGTGTGTGTTGGGGTGAGAGAAGCAGAAATAAATGAAAGCACATGAAATAAATGAGGATGGATATGATAAATCCAATGGCAGACATAAGATGGGTTGATGGGATAGAAATTTCAGGGTTGGGGGTGCTACTAGTTTGGTGGTGGTTGGGTGGGTGGGTGGGGGTTACCCCAAAGAGCTACATTTGAGGCATACCAGTGATGAGAAGAGCCAGTCATGTGAAGATCCGTAGGAGGCATGAGGGGTCGAAGGAGCAGAATGTGCGAGGGACGAGTGGAGACCAGTTGGTCTTCCTGAAGGAACTCAGTAAATGACTCTGTGAATGTAGCCCGAGGAAGGAATGCCAATCTGGAAGCGGTCTTAGCAGCCAGTCTAAATCCCATTTTCCCAAACGAAGATAAAGATGCTGAGCCCCACTGCCTTGACCACAGCCTCTTGTTCGTAGTCTGGTGCTCTTTCCAGAAAGCCGCACCACACTGCCATTCCCAGTCACTTGGCTTGAGAACTTAATTTTTCCCCCTAGTACACCTGGAGTTAAATCAAATTCATCTATTTTATTTATTTATTTTTTTTTTAAAAATTTTTATTTATTTATGATAGTCACAGAGAGAGAGAGAGAGAGAGAGGCAGAGACACAGGCAGAGGGAGAAGCAGGCTCCATGCACCGGGAGCCCGACGTGGGATTCGATCCCGGGTCTCCAGGACCGGGCCCTGGGCCAAAGGCAGGCGCCAAACTGCTGCGCCACCCAGGGATCCCAAATTCATCTATTTTAGGTGTGAGAAAGAGGGGGCTTGGAGTTGTGGATGGACACAAGGGGCAAAACACGGGCGCCAAGGTGGAAGACAGGGACTCTGGGGGTACAGATCAGCCTCCCCTGTGCCAGGGCCCCAGGTGGTTCTGTTCAGAGATGCTTTCAGAACACCAGGTTAGGACAAATTCTGCAAGCTGCAGAAACTGAGAAATCTAACTGGTCGGTAAAGCCGGCAGCCCTCACTGACCTCCCCACCTGTTCCTGGACGTGTGCCTGTTCAGACTACAGGTGCTACGGGTGGAAAAGGTCTGGTCACCAACAGCCCGAAGTGTAAAGGGCAGAGAAAAGCAGGAAGATGCGACTCTAGGTATGCCAGTAAAGGAAGGTGAGGCGCGGGGGGACAGGTGCGACAGCAAATGGCTGAGGTGCGTCGGCTGCTCCTGCCCCTTCCCTTCCCTCGCTCCCCTCCCCGGGGTCGGGCACTCAGCCCCCCCCCCCCCCCCCCCCCGGTTAAAAGAACTGCGCTGTGAGCGGTGATTTTGGAAACTCAAAGAGTTAACCTGCCAAAAACTAACCCCGGGGAGCAGAGGCAGACCACACCCCGCGGAGCGCGGAGCCGGGTGGCAGGGGGAGATCCTATTGGCGTCGGGGAGGCAGGGAGCCCGCCCCTGGGCGCGGCCTGCAGGGGGCAGGCTGCCGCTCGGGAAAGCGGGGGCAGGACGGAGCCCGCCGAGTGGTGCGCTCCGCGGCCGCCCGCAGCAGGACCGCTCGCCGACGCCCTCCGGCGCGCCCTCCTCGGCCGGGCCCGCGCTGCGCTCCGCCGCCGACATGTGTGCCGCCCCGATGCCGCCCCTGGCGCACGTCTTCCGGGGGACCTTCATCCACTCCACCTGGGCCGACCCCATGGAGGTGCTGCGGGACCACCTCCTCGGCGTGAGCGACAGCGGCAAAGTAAGCGGGCGCGGGGTCCGGGCCCCCGCGGGACGCGCCGTCGCGCGGGGCCGAGCCGCCGGGTGCGGGGTGCGCCCGAGCGTCGGCTGCTCAGAGCCCGGGAGCCGGGGCCGGGCCGGGCCGGGAGCTGTGGGGAACTCGCGGCCCGCGGCGGGTGCTTAGACGCCGTCCAGGCTGCTCGGGGAGGCCGAGCGCGGCGCTGCCCTCGCGCACCTTAGGGGACCATCCAGGAACCCGAGCCCGGCTTCCTTCATCCTTGCATCCCCTGCGCCTGCCTGCACGGGCGAGGCGCCCCGGGCGCAGGAGCGAACTGATTGTGGGAGCAGTAACAGAGGAGGGGTCACTTGCTTGTTAGTGCTTAGCCCTTTCGCATAGAATTAGCGAAGGACTCATTTACTCACCTGCTCGCTCAGCAATGTACCGATGATCCCAACCAGATGACTTCTAATACTAGAAAGGACCGTCTCAGAGGAATTATCCATGTCCCCCCCAAGCCCCCCTATAGCCATCTGCATCCAAACAAGCAGCCCCGTTTTAAGGCTCAAAATGTCCACTATGAGTGTATCTTCTATTCTTGTTTCTCCAAACTCGGGATGTCTGCAAACGACCTAGGTGACTTGATGTCTAACACTTCCCGTTCGTTCATACACACCGTGCAGGTGGTGGTAACTGCATCAGCAGTGGCTTAGCTAGTTTGGTAAGTGGAAGCCATTCCATTTTTAGCAGGAAAAAAGGAAAAAAAAAAAAAAAAAAAAAAAGACGAGGATGGGATATTTTTGAGCTTTTCCCCAACTACCAGTCTGGTTAGCAAAAGTACACCTATTTGTGAGTTGTCAGCTTGAAGTTACTATTCCTGACTAGAGATGCTTCCGAGTTGGTGACAGTTTTGAATCGTGACTCCTACATTTGGGGATACGTGAACCCTGTTTTCTTATGGTGCTTTAAAAACATTCTCTCCGTGCATATTCAGGGAGCCTGCTGCTGTGGTTCCAAGGTGATGGAACTCTCAGAGCTCCCCAAAATGGGGAGATTCCAATAACCCCGGAGACTGATGAGTTTATTGCATAGTACCCTTGACCATCAAGTTTGGGAGAACCTTTAGGCTTGGGGCAGGTCTAAGGAAGCCACTGAACTGGGGAGAGATGAGAGGAGCTTGCCTAATCACAAGCTGCTGTTCAACTCTTAGGTTTCTGTGTAAAAAGTAATTTCTCATATCTAGAACTTTAATTGGTAAGATAGCAGGCAAGAGGGTGGACTTGAAGACTGTCTTCAACCAGTGGAGAGGAGTCAGAAAAGGAAATAATTTATCTAAAAAAGTTACCTATTCTGGGGGTTGTACAGAAGAAGAAGCAAAATGTTGAGTCGGGGAGTCTATTCCTCATTAAGGAATGTACTGAAGTTATAAATTTAGAAAAATGCCATTCCCTCACAAGATAAAAGTAACTAGGCATTGAATACCAAGGTGAGTTAATCAAGTACCTTGTAAAATATCCTAATCAGTGAATTGGTAACTGTTGATAGCTCTTCTAGCTGCAAGGCTGTTGATTGCTGACTATGTGTAAGGGGAGAATGTGCCATATATACTCCAAGATTTTATTTCTCCCATTTTGTAAGTGGGAATGCTTTGCCTTTATAGTTGGTGGGATAATAGTTATTTAAAAAATGTTAAGGTTCTTACACTAAATTATGTCCCCATAAAATAAATAAGTCTGTGGAGTCAGCATGATGTTTACATTTTTACTGAGCTCCTAAAGCTGTTCACAAACCCTGGGATGATTGGAAACATCTCAGGCAGGGGGTGGGGGTGGCGGGGCGAGGGGTGGCAGAAGTTTGTTAACGTGTTGGTTCCTTGGGGTCATCCTCAGAGAATGTGAATCTGTAGGCCTGGAGAGGTCCCTAGGAAATGTCATTCCAGCAAAGGTCCCAGGAGATCTGGAGGCAGGTAGTGGATGGATTACATTTTGGGTGACCATAGTGTATATAGGCTGTGTGATGGAACCAGTTGCATGGGGTCTTGGACCTAGTTCTTCATTTCGAGCCGAGGCCTGGGGTAGCATGTGAGAGAGAAGTGGCATGACTTCCTCCTTCCTCTCCCTTCTAAACCTCATCTCTCATTTTGTGTCACTTCATTTAGACCCAGAGTATGAAAATGAGTAACTACTTTAATTTATTAATAAAAGCCCATTCAAAACTAAGTTAATTAAAAAATGCTCTAGTAAATGTTTTAGTCCTGGGCATTCTGAATTCAGAGTTAGTTCTTCTAGTGAAGTGG
Organism: Vulpes vulpes; assembly: GCF_048418805.1. Classification (NCBI taxonomy): domain Eukaryota; kingdom Metazoa; phylum Chordata; class Mammalia; order Carnivora; family Canidae; genus Vulpes; species Vulpes vulpes. Next base: position 36,056,649 of record NC_132780.1, read on the forward strand.
CATGTAGCTTTTTAAAAGAAAGACTCCAGAGTGTATAATTTATTTGCAGATATTTAATTAAGTCTTGAGACACCATGTGCTCCGATATTACTAAATTATCTGATTCTTCCCACATAGAACAGGATCAGGTTGACTTTAAACTTACCTAAAAGATGCCCTGGGTCTTGTAATGCACACTTACCTGGAAGCAAGCATGAAGAAGAGAACTCTTTTGGAGGTTAGTACCCTGGGGTAGCAGGAGAAAGTCCTATAAAGAAACCAGGGAACTGAGTTCAAGTTCAGTCTATACCACTTACTTTCTCTGAGACCATGAGTGAGACACGTAACCTGTCTGAGCCTCAGTTTCCTCATTAGTAGAATCAGATTTTCTTTTGCTGAGTATTAAATGAGATAATATATGAAAATGCGCGGCACTTAGTGGATATGTAACACATGACATATTCATTCTGTCCCCTTCTTTCCCTCTACTCCTAGTCATGTAGTTTTCGAATGTTGGTATGTTGGTGTTGGTGGGGTCAGGTCTGGACCTGACACCCAAGAAGGAATTCTTGAGTCTTTGGTGCAAAATGGTGGTTTTATTAAAGCACAAGGAAAGGACCTGTGGGCAGGAAGAGCTGCTGCCCCAGGATTGTGAGGAGCAGGTGATTATATACCTTGGGGTTGGGAGAAATAAAGATAAATGAAGTTCCAGAAGGGGAAAAAAAAAAAAAGGAAGTTCCAGAAGGACTTTCATATGCTAAAGAAGACTCAGGGTCCTGGAGGAATATTAATGATCTGCCTATCTCAGGTATCTGTCAATGGGCTGCAGGTTATGACATTTAATTTTATCTACATTTCCTTCTGCATTTGTTTCCCATATCACTATCAAACCCTTAACCCCTTCCTCACTGTAGCATTTTTTGCATATTTCCACATGGTGGCATCATACAGACCAACAAGTGGAGAAGAAAGCCATGGCCTGCGACGCACTATGTGGGAAGTGGAGAGGTCACCAGATCTCAGCTGTGCAGCCTCACAGCTCCTGTCATTGGTCCACAGGGGCACAAAGATGCTTCTGGGAAGAAAGATCTGACGAACATTTGTTGCCAGGTTCGCTAGCACATCATGTTTAGTATCCCACCGGGTCATTATTCTCACTTACAGATGGGGAAGTTGAGACTTGTCTTCAGCTTGAGTTATGACCCTAGGGTCCAGGGATGGAGCCCCATGTTGGGCTCCCTGTTCAACAGGGAGTCTGCTGCTCCCTCTCCTTCTGCCCACCCCCCCATTTGTGCTCTCTCTTACTCTCTCCTTCTCTCTCAAATAAATAAAATCTTAAAAAAAAAAAAAAAAAAAGAAGACGACAGGGGCAGTATAGTGTGTCAATTAAGATATGAACTTTTTTTTTTTTTTTTTTTTTTTTTTACTTTTTTCCCCTTGAGTATGGTGGATACACAATGTTACATTAGTTTTAGGTAAGATGAATTCTTTTTTTAAAATTTTTTTTATTTATTTATGATAGTCATACAGAGAGAGAGAGAGAGAGAGAGAGGTAGAGACATTGGCAGAGGGAGAGGGAGAAGCAGGCTCCATGCACCAGGTGCCCAATGTGGGATTCGATCCCGGGTCTCCAGGATCGCACCCTGGGCCAAAGGCAGGCGCTAAACCGCTGCGCCACCCAGGGTTCCCGGTAAGATGAATTCTTAAGAGCGTTTCTGTCACTACCTATGTGAATTTGATGAAGTCACTTAACATTTCTATTTCCTGGTTTCCTAATGTATAAAATAATTAGTGTAGTCCATCTCATAGGGTTGTTGGAAGGCTTAAATGAATGAATAATTATGAAGTGCATAGAATAATGCCTTGCACATAGCATATGCCCAATAAACACCAGGAGTTATCAGCAGTGGAGATGGAGAGAGGTGGGTAGGATTTGTAGCGACTGAGATCAAGTCGATTGGATTTGATGAGAGATATGTGTGACTGTATTAAACCAGATGGTGGGATACTTATTTTCCCAGCTTCCTGGTGGTAAAAGGTGGCCACTGATGACCTTGTGACATGCAGGAAGTTGGCTCAGAGGCTTCTTAGAAATATTTTTCTTCTTAATAAACACGGGAAGAGAAGGTCTTCCTTTTTTGGATGCTCTCATGAGAGGAGCTGCTGCTACTGCTGTTTGAGACTATGAGGAAAAAATTAAGATGATCTCAGAGCCACTTGACTAGTCCGTCCTCTAACATCATCAAATACATACATGAATAACATCACTGGATAGTTAACTGTCCCTGGAACTGCCTCCTGCCCACTGTCCTCAGACTTCTGCATGATAATGAAATGTCTTCTTTGTCTCCATCTCTGTTAATTGGAGCCTAGGACACCTCTGATTTTTGCATTGCTTTTTTCAAAGAATCATATTTTACAAAGGACTACTCACTGTCTTCCCCTTCTCCCATTTCTGTCTTCTCCTTACTGGCCCAAAATGTCAGTGTCTTTTCAGGCACCCATATCAGTAGTCAAACCTGGCCAGTTCTCCTCTGGGGTATCTGTACACAATCCTCTCCATTGTCATTGACCTTGTCTTGCTAAAGGAATAGAGGAGCCTTCTAGCTCTTTGCTCCCCTGCATTCTGGTATATCTTCCACATGCCAGACCATTACTTTCTTGGAGCATAATAGAATCATATATCTCCTCTTTGACAACTACCTGTGGCTCTCTGTTGTCTTTAACATCCAATGCCCCTGACACTGTAGGCATGACACTATTTGGCTCCAGCCTGCTTTTATAATACTTCCTCCCACTCCATCCTTCTCTCTGGCAAATGAGAGGAGGATTTCCATGACTGGTTTACACCACGAGGTATCCATGAGCTGAGGGATGTCTATCCCTGCCAATTTCTCACTGTTTCCTAGCACATCGTGTTCTTTTATGCCTCTTCTGCGGGTGCCAATCTCACAGCCTAGAATAGCCCTCCTTTTTCTACCCCCCTTTTTCCACTTCACCTCTTGAAATAAAAGGCCCCATTCTAATATCATCTTCTTTTCAAAAGTTTCCCTGACCATCATCCTTCAGGTAGAATAGATTACCCTTTGTTCTCCCATAAATGTTGGCATATATATTGAAACCATTGTTTTTCTGGTAGTTAAGAACATGGCTTCTGGAGTCAGACTATGTGGATTCAAATCCCAACCCTGCCTCTTACTTGGATGGATTTTCTAACATATCTGAGCCTTGGCACCCTCATTTATCAAATATGGATGACAATAGTACCCTGAGAGAGTGGTAAGACAGATGAGATGGTGTGTGTAAAGCATTTGGCACATAGTAATTGACAATAAGTATTGGACACTGTTCTTATTTTTTTTTTCACTAAGGTAATTATTTCATTCTTACCTTCCATCATGCTTAGCTTTATAGAATGTTCTCACTCATTGAGCTGATGAGAAGTTCTTTGACAAATGGGAGGTGAACTGGAGAGAAGTTAATATTTATTAAGTCATACTATATGTCAGACTCTGACAGATTCTTTGTTCATCAGCAATCCTGAGATGAGACAGCATCATGATCATCTTTTTCTTCTTCATCCTCTCTGCTTTACAAATGAAGAATGGAGGCTCAGAGAGTTGTCTATCTTGGCTGTAGTCACAGCAAGTAAACAGCAGAGCCAAGATTCACACCCATGTCTGTCTGATTTCCAAGATCTCTGCTCTTTCCAGAGTCCCTGCTGCCTCCTGTTATGAGAAAAGCTGAAACTATATTGTCCTAAGGGCTTCTCAACAGTATCCCATTGTTTCAGTACAAGTTAAGTGGTTAGTAAAGTGTGTTGCATGTGATATGTAATACAAAGATGTTTATGTGTGATGTGTAAAAAAAAAAAAGACGTTTCTAATTCCAGAGATTTTTTTTCCAAATTATAGTTGACACACAATGTTACGTTAATTTCAGAAGTACAAGTCTATACGTTATGCTATGCTCATCACAAGCATAGCTGCCATCTGTCACCATACAACACTTCTATGATACCATTGACTGTATTCCCAATTCTGTGCCTTTTATCTCCATGAATTGTTTTTTCTATCACTGGAAGCCTGTGTCTCTTACTCCCCTTCACCCATTTTGCCCATCCCCCTTCTTCCTGTCCTCTGGCAACCATTAGTTTTTCTCTGTATTTATGTGTCTGTTTCTACTTTTGTCTTGTTTATTCATTTGTTTTATTTTTTGGGTTCCACATGCAAGCAAAATCCTATGGTATTTGCTTTCTCTGACTCATTCCACTTACATAATACCCTCTAGGTCCATCCAGGTTGTTGCAAATGGCAAGATCTAATTCTTTTTTTTTAAGACAGAATAAGAGTCCATTGTATATTTATACCACATCTTCTTTATCCATTCATCTATTGGTGGATACTCAGGTTGCTTCCACATCTTGGCTATTGTAAATAATGCTGCAATAAACATTGAGATGCATCTATCTTTTTCAGATTAGTGTTTTCATTTTCTTTCTTTCTTTCTTTCTTTCTTCTTTCTTTCTTTCTTTCTTTCTTTCTTTCTTTCTTTCTTTCTTTCTTTCCTTCTTTCTTTCTGTTTTGTTTTCATTTTCTTTGGGTAAATACCCAGTAGTAGAATTACTAGATCGTATGGTGTTTCTATTTTTAATTTCTTTAGGAACCCCCATAGTGTTTTCCACAGCAACTGCACCAATTTACATTCCTACCAGCAGTACACAAGGATTCCTTTTTCTCTACATCTTTGCCAACACCTGTTATTTCTTTTCTTTCTTTCTTTCTTTTTTTTTTTTACTTGTTTTCAGAGGAACACCTGTTATTTCTTGTTTTTTTTTTTTTTTTTTTTGACTCTAGTCATTCTGGCAGGTATAAGATGATAATCCTAGAGAGATTTTTAAAGAGCACAATCGGACTTATTCTTTGAGGCTTTGAAGCAACACTGCTGGGTTTAACGAGTTTGCTACCCCCCTTCTGGTTCTATAACATTTCCTGTTCCTGGAATTTCTCAGCAATAATTTTTCTAAGATTGAGCAATAAATGTTGATCATCTCCCAACAGATCTTATCTCATGCATGATTTTGATGTTGTTTTCCTACTTTCTAAGAAGGCATACTCTTTTCCTTTGTGAAGACATTTTTTAGTTGATTTTATTACACTGATTTGTTAATGCTAAAGGATAAATTGCATTATCTTTAAATTCTTTTTTTTTTAAAGGTTTTATTTATTCACTTATGAGAAACACAGAGAGAGAGAATTAGAGACACAGGCAGAGGGAGAAGCAGGCTCCATGCAAGGAACCCGATGTAGGACTCGATCCCGGGTCTCCAGGATCACATCCTGGACTGAAGGCGGCGCTAAACCGCTGAGGCATCCGGGCTGCCCAAATTTAACTTCTAATTGAGATCCAGTTTTCAAAACGTTTTGACTGTTGTATTTGATGCTTCTGCTTGTCAAATGCTAATTTTGTCCCATTAATTAATTATTCATACACAATTACCTGAAACCATTTCATAGCAAATACTTCTCAAGTCTTTTCTTCCCCTGTTGGCCTGCACAGGATGGCACCCCTATGATTCCCATTTCTGTAGTCATAGTGCTCTTTCTCTTCTCAGCCTATTACTGGGTTTTTGAAAATTATTTTGACAGGATGAACCTTTCTCAGAAAAAACCCCACCAGAGAACCCAATTGTGTCGATCTCAATTTATCGGCAAGCTATTCACTCATGAGTTAAAAAACATCTTTGAAGGCTAGGGCAATGATACAGTAATTCTAATTAAAAATAAGATCTTTTAGGCTTACATATAATATTATATAAATTATAAGGGCCTAATGTTCTCCAGTAATTTAAATAGAAAACATATATCATATGATCATATGCCCCCTCCATCCACCCATACCCGTATACACACACATGTAGAACGCATTTTCAGAAGGCAATGATAAAATTAAGAACCTAAATAATACTTTTGTAGGGCAGGAGTGCAGAGTTGGAATGTGGAGAATTTTTGTGTTGTACTTTATAACTTTTTGTATTGTTAGGTTTTTTTTGTTTCACTTTTATGATTTAATGTAAAATTTACCATTTTAGAGTGTATGCTTCAGCATCATTTATGACGGTCACAATGTTGTGTAACCATTACCATTCCCTAGTTCTAGAATATATCTGTCACCCCAAAAAGAAACCCATTAACCATGAAGCAGCACTCCCTTTTCTTCCCCTCCCCCACTCAGCAAACACTAATTTGCTTTCTTTCTCTAAGTTTGCATATTCTAGATGTTTCGTATAAATGGACACATACAGTATGTGACCTTTTGTGTCTGACTTTTTTTACTTAGTTCAACGTTTTCAAGTTTCACCCATGTTGTGGCATTGAGTCAGAGCCCCATTCCTTTTAACAGCTGAATAATTATCCATTGTAGAGATATATTTTGTTTATTTATTCATCAGTTGATGAGTGTTTGAATTGTTTCTATCTTTTTGTTTTGTTTTGTTTCTATCTTTTGCTTACCATCAACAGTTCTGCTACCAACATCCTTGTGGAAATTTTAAAAACCTTTAAAATCTTTTGATGGCTTTTCATTGCTTAACTATGGGATGAACCTTAGCCTGGCCTCCTGAGTATTTGCCCAACTTTCCATATCATTTATGCCTTCATGTTTTTGTTTATACTCCTCTTTCATCTTCCATATGCTGGATGAATATACCTTTTAAGACTAATTTAAGTGTCATTTCCTCAGTGGTATCATTGTTGTCACTCCAGCCCTCCTGTTCCCAGGCATAGCTAACCTCTTTGTGCTCCACTTTTTGCTTGGCACCTTTTTACAGCTCTTACTTAGTCTCTTGACTCTTCCCCATAACCTCACCTTGAAGGGAGGGGTTATGACTTTATCACTTTCATATCCACAACTCTTAGCATATGGTAGGCACTCAGAAGAATATTTGTTGGATAAATAAGTGGTGTTTGGACTCTCACCATGTGATAACCAAGTTGGAAAAGTTTACTTTAGGAGTCAGCAAAATGTACAGCGAGCTAAAAATATCTTCCAGATAACCAACTGTTTGAATAAGAACTCTGGGTTTTTCTAATCTAGATTCTTGATACAATGTATTTGGCCACTGGGAGTTGTAATTAGTTTCATGTCCTAGTGAATAATTAAGAACCTGGAAAAGTAGACTTTAATTGGAACCCTGAGACCTCATAAAATTCTCAAATGTCTTTAACTCGGACTATGTTAAGGATTTGGAATAATGTAGATTATAGAGGACTGCTTATTCCGTTCGGTTTTGTATAGTGGTTTGTTAAGTGTTCACTTCTTTATAAGATGGTGATTTCCTTAAAATATTGCTTGTAAATTGCCACTTACAATTACAGTCCTGGAATATGGTAGGCCCTCCATGAATAATGGTTCTTATTATCCATCTCCCGTCCCTCCTAGTACCTAGTGCGTTAGCACAAATTGGCATTCAGTACGTGCTTCTGAATAAAAGAAAGGACAGAATGGGCTGCTGTACTCTGTATGCTATTCCTTTGGGAGCACAGATGAGGCAGCAGAGTTTTTCCTCCATACTATTTACCTAGAAGTTGTTTTCCTCCTGCCATGTGTAGAGCGGTCTCATGTAAACCTTCACCCTCTTTTGAAGTAAAACACAGAGAGAAGCCATTCTAGGTCCCCAGCTCAGTGGGAGCATGTGAACCTTCTCAAGATCCAGCCTGCTGTGGACTCACTAGTCCTGTGGAGCTAGTATGCTTGGAGCTCGTACGAACTGACAACCGATGAGGAAAGAACAAAGACTTCAAGGGGTTGGAATAAAATGATGAGCAAAAGAGATGCAGGTTCTGTCTTATTTGCACTCAGAGTCAAAAATCAAATGATCATGGAAAAGCATATAATTTCTAAAGGAGAAAAATGCAGAGTGCAACAGAGCATGAAACCAGAGGATGTGGATTATTTTGAAGAGGTGCTTCAAGAATGCATCCCTAGGAAAGTGACATTTGAGTTGAGTTTGAAGGTTAAATGGATTTAATTAGGCAGGGAAAGATAGAGGAAATGCCTATGCCAGAGACTCACTGGGGAGAAAGAACTGGAAACTGATGTGATAGAGAGTAGAGAAGGAGAGTTGGTGGAAATAGATGAGGCCAGAGAGCTAAGCACCAGACTATTGTAGGCTTTTTCATTTATTCCCAGGACAATACAATGGGAAACCAGTGGAGGATGTTAGATAGAGGAAGATAGATCAGATTTGCATTTAAAAATGTATATATAAACAGTAACTGCAGAATAACAGTAAAAATTACAGGAAAACAAACTGGACCAGTGGTGCAGGGCAAGAGTAGTTGCCAGAGGAGATGAGTTGGAAAGCAATTGCAGTGGACCAGGAAAGAGACACACAGATGGTGGTAGAGTAATGGTAGAGAATTGGGCAGATCTGTGACACAATAGAGAGGCAAAAAAAATCAGTGAGATTTGGTGACTGGTTGGGTAGAGAGGGCTAGGGACAAGCTTCTCTGGGTTTCAGGTTTATACAACTGGATGGATGTGTTGGCCATCACTGGTGGAGGGAACAGAATAGATCCACCCAGAGAGGGCAGACTCAGAGGCCTGTTATGATCATGCTGAGTTGAGGTGCCCTTGTGACATCCATATGGAGATATCAGGTAGGTGTTGGCTTGCAGGTCTGAAGCTCAGAGGAGATACCTGAATGGTAGCTATAAAATGTGAAATAAGGGTTGAGAAGAGAATAGGAATATATTAACTCCAGTGGTTGAGTTTGGATCAAAAGAGAATGACTAGGTTGAGAAAGGCAACCCAAAGGTCAGGGTATAACCATGGGAGGGTAGTGTAATAGAAGGCAAAGGATAGGGCACAACTTTAGGAGGAGAGAGTAGAGCAGATGGTGCACATTACTGAATAGCAGAAGTAAGAGGAATAATACTGGGAAAATGTCCAATGGATTTAGCAAACCGAGGTTATTGCTGGCCTTAAGAAAACTTATTTTATAAAGAGAGAGGATGGCAATTAGCCTGATTTGGGTTTTGGAATGGGTAGAAGATAAGAAAATGCAGAAAGCGATCATAGACAACTCTTCTGAGATAATAAAGGTGTCATATTTTTGTTTATCATATGAGAAAAATAAAATAGTGCCTTTAATAGTAATAAAATACAAATAAATTACATATGTTTTATTCTTCCAATGCTTAGGTTATTTGAGGACTTTTTATACAAATGTTTCACTTCCATAAGTTATGTAAGCACTGGTATTGCCCACTTGGAAATGTTTGAGTGGATGCCAAGGCCTTGGCAAACATGTTATATGCCACAGCTTAGAAGTAGCTGCAGCCTTCTTAATAATCATTTTACTGTCTTATCTTAGAAATATAATTTATCTTTTATGTGTCACTGAAAATCTTTGTGTTCTGTCAGTGTTTTTGTTTTATAATGCAGGATGCCAGTAGTGAAACTGTTCTCATGTTGTTAAGATCAAACAGGAAAGGCATACTTTTTCCTTAGGTTTGAGATTTTTTTTTTTTTGAAATTAAAACAAAAATAAATAAATAAAACTGGGAAAGACCATAAAACCAGATGTTTTCTTAATTTCAAAGTGCAGTTTGATTACAGGAAAGCATTTTTGGACTTCTGTTTTCTCTGAGGGAACTGAGAAAAACCTTACCCGTTCCGTCCTTTCTGGTGAATTACTTTGAAAAGAAGATTTAATCCAGCTGAGATAAACAACTTATAAGTGACTCATTAAGAAGGAGAACTGCAATCCTTACATGTATGAACACAGGCTTGTATAATCATTCTGTTTTTATTTCTCTGTCCAGACAATGAAGTAGAAGAAGGAGAAAAGCAGGAAAACCTACGTTAGATTTATGCCAATTGAAATTAGAACAAGGTGAATTATACCTAGAAAACTAGAAAGGACTGGATGCTTCCAAAATGCCAAGTCATTGGGCAGATAGAGTAAGAAGGCACTAAGAGGAGAGGATATGGAAATGCAATCAAGTGACAAATGGCAATAAAAACTCAGATCAGTTTACAGTGAGTCATGTCTTTGGCCTTCTCCATCTTTTTGTCCACACCCTGAACACTTTTACCTATCACCCACAACTATGCTCACCTTATCCATCACCTTCTCCAAAAAACAACTGGATTTTTCTAGTCCTCACTGATTTCTCCCTTCCCTGAGTTTTCTCAGCTTGGTCTATAATGCCAACTTGGAATTTACACACATGCCATCATGCACTGTTTTCAGTTTCATATATGCACATAAATTTTATTTCCTCAGCTAGAATATAAACTCTCGAAAGGTGAGGATTATTTCTTATATATATATCTGAATCCTTAGCAGTCTGATGGGCATACGATGTACATCTCAACAGTATGTGTTGCCTTGGATTGTTATCAGTTGAAGTGCATTATGGAACATGATAAAAGGTAGGCCAAGAAGCATATTTTAAGCAACTTCCTGCCAAATCTTGGGATTTTCCTCCCAAACTCTGTATGCAGTGATTTGATTGGCATGCATCCGGTCACAGGCTCTTGGCGTGCACAGGTGTGACTTTCACAGATGAACCCGGAAGATATTTCTGATTTTGTGGAGGTTTATGACTGAATCCCAGAAGGTGCATGTTGGCCTGCTGGTCGCTATCTCTTCACGAGCCCATGAGCCCACAAGCCCACCATTAGCACCAGCGTCTCAGTGCAATTTCTCACCCTTGGTATATATGGAGTAACTCTCATGAAACAGTTGGAAAACAACCCAAACTTGGCATTTCTATAAAATGTTAGAATGTTCTTGAGAAAACTGATGAGCAAAGGAAGATGTACTGCTATCAGTTTCTTTTTTACTAGTGGTGCTGCTGCCCAAGGCTATAAGCTAGCTCATCTAGTAAATAGAATGTGCTCAGCAAATATCTGAGGGATGAATAGGTTAAAAGAATGTTTATTTCTAATAAAGGCAAAAGATTGTAGAGCGCTTCTTATATATCAGCCACTGGTCTAAGTCTTTTACATATACTAACTCAATCATTGCAACAACTCTGTCAATTAAGTGCCATCATTATCTCCATTTTGCAGATGAGGAAACTGAGTCATCAACAGTTTAAGTGCTTTGTTCAAGGTCACATGGCTGTTAACTAGTGGAGTTAGGATTTAAATCCACATGGTCTAGTTCTAAAGTCTGTACTTTTAGCAGCTCTTGTATGACAGAAGTTAAATGCTGTACTGTTGCTCAACTGTTTGGTGATACATGGAAGCCTTAGGGTATTGTCCTCTGTTTCTGTTATAAAATTTTTTGCTTGTTTTTGGCTTTTTGTCTTGTAAAAGAAAACTAAGTGGTTATGAAAATTTTGTCAGCACACCTTCTAAAGCAGTTATGTGTTCTCTCTGAGATCCACAATTTTCTAATTCTTAATCAGATTTTTAACAGCACTGTTGTGTTGTCACATGTTAGAGCTTTAGAACCAGTGAGTAAGGGATCCCTGGGTGGCGCAGCGGTTTGGCGCCTGCCTTTGGCCCAGGGCGCGATCCTGGAGACCCGGGATCGAATCCCGCGTCGGGCTCCCGGTGCATGGAGCCTGCTTCTCCCTCTGCCTGTGTCTCTGCCTCTCTCTCTCTCTCTCTGTGACTATCATAAGTAAATAAAAGTTAAAAAAAAAAAAAAAAAAAAAAAAAAAAAAAAGAACCAGTGAGTAATTTGGCTTTGGGAGCCGTGAGAAGTAAACTAGTATCAGTTCGTAGCTAGCATCCATCTTCACACAGGAGAGGAATTTGTAAGGCCAGGAGTTGGGCTCGTTCTGAGTCTCTTTCATTAGCTTCAGGAGTTGAGTTTGTGGCGTTAAGCAGACAGGTCAGTGAAGCTCACAGTATATCGGTTGTGTGAAACCTAATGTTGAGTGTATTAAGAGCTACTTTAAAGAGAGTCCAGGCAAACAAAGAGGGCGAAGAGTCTTAAGTCACATGAAATATTTGTCGGACTTAGATTTTATCTTTTAAAATCTAGTCTTTTGGAAATAGAGTCATGATTTGACTTAATTCAGTTGCTGTGAATGCATGCTGTCTGGAGGGCCACCATGATTTTGTGACACGTTTATATCGACTTCGTAAGTAGGCTTTATAAATCAAACCTTGGAATAACTATCCTGGTGCAACTTATTTGAAGAACTATCCCAAATCACAGGTAGGAAGTGTGGGCAGAAACAACCAACCAGAATTTTGCCTTTGTGCTCTCATCAAACTTTCCACATGCAATCAATCTGATTAACAAATAATAAACAACAACCAAACAGGTTGATGAGCTCACACTAAAATTAGAAATTGAAAAGCAAAAACAAACAAAACTAAACTAAACTAAAAAAGCCCAACAACCCTAAAATCAACCAACCAAACAAAAAAGTAATTAAAAAACATTTGGTTTTCCGGGGGAACTGCAAAAAGCTTTGTAATTAATGCAACAAATGAAAAACTGAAATAAAGATGTTTTCAATTTCAGCATTCAATTTCACATGATAGAAAAAAATAGATGTTTAAAAAATGTAGCTCTGAGAGCAGGTTAAGCGTGCCCTACATCTGAACCTTCAGAAAGAGACATTCTTTGTTATTTCATACAACTATGTCCCATCCAGTGAGCAAATGGGATGAGGAGAGATGAGTTGTAAATTAAACAGAAAAAAATATAAAGCTTATTTTCCCTTTAAACTTAGGGAATATGACATCCAAATACCATTCTAAGGTTGCCATAAAAATACAACAGGAAAGTTGGATCAGTCCCACAGGTTTGACTAATGATTCTGTGTTCATGAAAACACATTATTATCCCTGAGCTCTTGGAATGAACCAGTTGCAGTAGCTCAGAAGGGGGAGGGGATTTGCACATATTAATTTTAAAGATAGAATTCTAGTTAGCAAAAATGGCTCTCCTAGAACTATATAAAGGATACAGCAAGAGGCAAGGAATATAAATAAAACCTGAAAGAAAAATAAAGCTCATTTTTGTCTTCATCCAGTACAGATCTTTTCAAACCCTAATACTGGACTTTTATGGAGCTATATATAAAGGGGATTTTTTAAACTAAATATTATAGGAAAATATTTAGTCCAGAAGTTAAGATACCTGAAGTAGAGAAGGGATTCTATTATTCAAACGATCATGTGATCATGGGCTAGTCAGTATTCTTTGGGTGTCTTATCTGTGAAGTGGGTATAGTGATGTGGTCCTCTAGAAAGGATTTTTATTTTCTTCTTTTGGGAGCAAGGGACCTCTGGGGCTACCATGCATTTTGTCTGAGCTTACTGCTCACTGCCCCTCTTTCAGGCTGAAAAAAGGACCTTGAGGCTTTCCCTATATCCTTCAAGTGCTACCTAAAAGCACTACTGAAAAAATCTAATGCAACACACAATTATTTTGTACCTGGAGGGCCCTTTAGAAATATCTCACCCACTGTAATCATGGAAACAGGTATCACTGATATTATTGAATGCTTACTTTATGCTAGGCATTCTTTTGAGCATTTTCCTTGTGTTATCTAATGTTCATGCCACTTTATGGGGAAGGTAGTAGTTTTATTCTCAGTTTATGAGGGAGGAAACAAAGGTCTAGTGAGATTAAGTAATGAGTTGCCAATGTCAAACAGCTGATAAATGTTGGAACTGAGCTTTAAAAAAATAGACCTAAAGAAAAAAATCCACACACCCAGTGGGCAATCTCTAGTGCACAAAAGGAGGTGTAGTGGCTAGGAAGTGCCATTCCTTGTTCCTATAGCCTAGACATGGTATTGTGCCTTCCAACAGGCAACTGATTTCTGTTTGTATTTCTTTGTATTTCTTTTGTATTTTGTATTTGTATTTTTCTAGAGATAGTGTACAAAACATACAAGCTAATATATATATTTTATATATTAAAATAGTTATATGCATTCTTTTTTTTCCCCTTAGCACGTAGTAGTACACTAAATGCACTGTTAAATGCTTTGTCTTGGACATCTTTTCTGCATTCTGGAAATGATGAGGAAATAGAGATATATTTATATATTTGCTTACCTATTCATATTTCTCACTCACTAGATTACTGATTTATTATAAAAGGATACAACTCAAGAAGAGCCATATGGAAGAGATACATAGGGCAAGGCATGGGGAAGGGTCATGGAGTTCTCCCCACATCTCCACCTTTTCATCCATCTTGAAGATCTCTAAACCTCATCCCTGTAGGCTTTTGTGGAAGCTCCATTAAGTAGGCAGGGTTGATTAAATCATTGACCATTGCTGTTTTATTTAACCTTCCGCCCCTCTCCCCTCCTAGAGATCAGGGAATGGTACTGAAAGCTCCAACCCTCCAATCATAAGGTAGAAACATTTTTCAGTAGAGGAGTAACATGTGACCAGAGCTCTATTGTTGAAAGATGGCCCTGGTGGCTGTAGGGAGGAGACTGTAGGTAGAGATGAATCTGGAAGCAAGGAGATTCTTTCTTTAATAATGAACACAAATTCCCACTTCTCCGATTACCATGTGGACAGTGTAAGCTCTTACTTCTTCCACCTATCCAACTCCAGGGGCCTCCATTCTCCTTCCACTGCAGCCACCTGCAGGGTCTCACCTGGAATCTTTGAGCTCTGACTGGGACCTGTTCCTTGTCTTGTTTCAGCCCTAGGGTAAGACTGGGCCCTACCCTACTCCCTTCTGCCTGCCTTTGATAGAAACATAGAAATAAGAAAGCCAGAAAGTCACATTTCTTGAATTCTTATTCCATGCCTGACACTTCTTATTCATCACCTCATTTAATCTTGTGGAGAATTATTAGTTTTATTTCACAGGCTCCTAACTGAGCCTTAGGAAAGTTTAGTAGCTTATCTAAGGATTTTTAGATAGTAAGAAGCAAAGCTTGGATGCAAACCCAGGTCTTCATGGAGCCTGAACCTGCACACTCAGATCTCAGATGATGCTACCTTTGGGTTTTCAGAGGAATTGACATGCTTAGCACCATTGTCCTGGGTTAGGGCAAGGTTTAGAGCTGAGGCTGGGGATAGGGTTCACCTTAGGATCTCCTGATCTCTACCCTGGTGTCCTGCCTAGATATGGCCTGCCCCAGTTAGTTTGGGCATTACTGGCTCCTGGTGGGTGGATTGGAGCGCATGAAGTTCAACCCTGCCCAGGTTCTCTGCATTCATATTGTCAGTTTCAAGCTTAAGGATAGGCCTTTGACAACCACTCTCTCTATTTTGAAGCTCCCTCCTTCTCTTTTCTTCTTTCTCGGATTCTCTTTTTCCTTCCTTCCAGCCTTTCTCCATATATTTATTTGAGTATCTCCATATGTCTAGTGCACTGTTTGATGCCAGGAATACCAAGGTCCAAGAGCCTCACTGTCTTTTGAGGAGATTATACATTAGTGGGGAGACAGATACCCTCACTTTAAATGATAATGCAGTGAATTAAGTGCTTGTGTTAAATTCCTTTGGCTACTATTACAAATTACTGTAGGCCTGGTAGCCTAAAACAACACATGTTGATTCTCTTACATTTCTGGAGGTCAGAAGTCTGTAATCACTTTCACTGGGCCAAAATCAAGGGCCCTACCCCCCCCGAAAGTTCTAGGGAAGAATCTGTTTTCTTGCCCTTCCCAGTTTCTAGAGCTACATTCCTTCCATCCTTGGTTCATGGACCCTTTCTTCATCTTCAAAGCCAGTATCTTCCTTCATTGATCACCATTGATCACCATGGAAATGCTTCTCCATCTGAAGTTTATACCAAACTTTGCTCGATCGACAGCTGAGCTCTGCTAGTGCTTGGGTGTGGCTTCTGTGTCAAATCTTTATCTCCCTTTATTAAGAACACTTGTGATAACTTTTAGGACCCACTCTGATAATCCAGAATAATTTCCCCATATTATGATTTTTAATTTAGCCGCATCTGCAAAATCTCCTTTGCCATATAAGATAACATTCACAGGTTACAAGGATTAGGAACTGGATATAACTGGCCATTATTCAGTCCACTGCATTGCTATTGCATGCAAACAGTGCCAAAGGAGCACCTCATTTAGCCTGAGGTGGTAGGTCAAAAAGATTGCCAGAGTAAGTGGTAGACCCTAACACTGAATTGTTAAAGAGTGGGTGGGAATGAGCTTCCATGTCATTACTCCCCAGTCCTGTCTCTCTGACTTTATCTTTATCTTTATCAATTTGTTTCAGGCTCCTCTCTCCCTTCTAGGCTCATTAAAGCAGCTGCAAACCCTAGGCTTCTCCTCTTAGTCCTTTTTGTTCATCTTCTCTTTCCCAGATATGTCAGCCTATGTCAGACATGCATGGGGTTCACATTCACCACCAATGGAGGTGCTTAAAACGACAACTCCAATTTCTGTCTCCAGACCCGGCTACTCCCAGAGCTTCAGTCCTATGTCCACATCTGCTGTTGGACAGCTCTATTTGCAATTCCTACTCCTCCACCTCATCTCTTCTCCCTACCCACAAACCAATATCCCCCCTGGCTTCCATAGTTCTATCCTTCTGTCCTCGTCCTCTCATTCAGAGACTTAGTGTGTGTGTGTGTGTGTGTGTATCTATATATCTATATAGCTCCTCAACTGTCCCCCCGTAACATCTAGTGTACTACCATGTTATGTGGGTCCTTCCTTAACATTCTTCCCACATCCTGCTACACTCTACACTGGTAATTGCCTTCACCCAAATGAACCATGCAAATGGTTGGCTAAGGCTTTTTCCTATCGCTAAACTCTCCTCCAAGCTTACCTTACAATCATTTTTCCATTAATTTTTACACATGACTCTTATTAAAAAAAAAACAGCCTCTAGAGCATAAAGTCTAAACTCCTTAATGTTACATTTTAAGGTTCTCCAGAGTCTAGACACTGCATTACATTCATGCATTTATTCATCTAGTGTTCATCAGACACCTTTCATGTGCTAAGATTGTGGCAGGAAATGGAAGTAGGATAACAAGTAAAAACAGACATCTCCACCCTTATGGAATTTGCCATTTAATGACAAAGACAGATGTAAATAAAACATTAATTATGAATACATGTGAGATTGTGAAATTGCAACTATAATCAAACAGTAGCTCAGACTTATGTGATGTCTGTGATGGGTTGGCCACCTTGCTAAATACTTCACATACATTTTATTTAATTGTTACAAAGTGTTCATACCTGTTACCCCTACTTTATAGATGATAAAACAGGCACAGAGAGTTTAAGTAACTTGCTGAAATGCACGCAACGGGAGAGGACTTAAGCCAGACAGCCTGGTTCTAGATTATGTGTATTTAACCTCAATGTTGCATTTCCATAAAGAAGTAGTGCCAAGTGCTTTGAGAATCATTAATTAGGGATAGGGAATTTGAGATAGTCAGGAAAAGTGTCCTAAGGAAAGACAACTAAACTGAAATAAGAAAGAAGTATAGAGTTAATTGGGCAAAAGGAAAGGAAATGTGTTTATGCAAAGGGAAGGTTTATGTAAAGACCCATTGGGGGAAAGAATAGGGTGCTGACAAGGTCTGAATGGGATCAATGTGGTGGAGCAGGGAGAGCAAGGGAGGTGTGGAGCAAGGAATGGGATTAGGCTGAAATCGAATTAGGCTAGGGAAGCACATAGGTGCCAAACCACCCAGGGCCTTGTAGATAGACCATGTTATAAACTTTTCTTCATCTTAAATGGAGTGGGAAGCCATTGAAGTTTTAAGCAGAGGGTAAGAAAGAGATGTGACAAAAGTTTCTGCATAGTATCCTGAGTTGATGAGGTCTCATTTGCTAGAACAGGAACCCTGGAAAGGGACTAGATTTGGGAATAAGATAATGGATTCCATTTTGGACATGTTGATTTTGAAGTACCTTGTGAGAAATACTAATGGGATATCAAGGAAGATGTAAATATATGAATCTGAAGTTCATAGACATCTAGGTTGGACCTTTAAGTTTGGGTGAACAGAAGGTGCCATATTGAAAGAGTTCCGTTATGTATGAAGAGTAGAAAAAAAAAAAAGAAGAGTAGAAAGGCTCAGCGCTTGTTTAAATGACCACTTGCAACTGAGAGACGAAATTGTTGAAGGCTTCATTCCTGCTAAAGATAACTTAAAGACCTATTTTTGAGGTCTGTATTAATCTTTTGCAGCAGATTTGAATGTGGGGTAATAATCAGGCAGAGTGGGAGGAATTAATTTTAGACTCCTTGTCTACTTTCTACTTTTACAACAGATTACCATTGTATAATCATTTATCCTTCAATGATAGGAACTAATTTTTGGCAATTGTAGTTTGGATTTATTAAAAGAAAAGTGGCAAAAAAAAAAAAAAGGCTGTGTGAGCAGGCTTCTCAAGACTGCAACGTACTCTTAGTATTTTAGATCAATCAAAATGGATCATATTGGTTAACTATTGCTGCAGAACGTATTACCTCAAAATGGAGGGGCTTAAAACAACTTATTATTTTTACAGTTCCTTTGGGTCAGGGATTCAGGAGCAGTTACCTGAGAGACTCAGGGTCAGGATCTCTCATGAGGTTTCACTCAAGATGTTGGCTAGAACTGAAGACTTGACTGAAGCTGGAGAATCCACTTCTGCTGTTCAATTTTATTTGTTATTCTAACAGTGTTTGGCAGCAATCCATGGTATTTCCACATAAGAGCTTCTCCTGGGGTTGCTTGAGTAACCTCATGGCATGACTGGAGGCTTCTCCCAGAATAATAATCCAAGAGTAAGAGAACCAGGTGAAAGCTGTTCTTTTTGGAGCTAGCCTTAGAAGCCATATTTTATCATGGGTCCTTCTTTCCTAGCATACTGCTAAGTTTGGCCCACTGTAAGGTTGGAAAGGTCTCTTCCACCTTTTGAAGTGAGGAACACTGAAGGATCTGTGGATGTGTTTTCGAGCCACCACATGGATGTTTGGAATCTGAGTTGTGGAGGGAGCCTCCCCTCTCACCCTGTGTAGAAACTAATTTCTGCAACAACAAACCTAACAGATGGGCAGTAAGCCTCTGCTTGGCACTTCCAGATATGAGAAGTTCACTATGTTGTGAGTCAGTGAATTCCATTTGTACCCACTTTTAATTGTTAGAAGTTTCTTCTATTCATGAAATTGAAAGCTTTGCTGCTGAATATTTCATTATTAAAAGCTGCTTCTGCTGCTCTGGAGTGGCACATTTATGTGATGGTGTGTCCATTATTTGCAACCATGGTAATCTTTCTTCCTTCAGAGAAAATAATGTCATTTCCACTTAGAATTTTCTCTCATGTTTTTCCACATTCTGGTCACCTTCCTGAAAACATTCAGTTCATCCCTCCACAGCTGTTAGCCAACAACTAGTTCTGTACTTCAAGCTAAGTTTAAAAGGACATGACAAAAAAAAAAAAAAAGAAAAAAAAGCAGTTCTTATTTGGCACAATAGGGCAGGACTGAAAAAGAATGACCGTGAAAACTGAAATCATGCAAAATAATCTTAGGAATCAACGAAAAGGGACGACTGGGTGGCTTAGTCAGTTAAATGTCTGACTCTTGATCTTGACTCAGTTCCTGACCTCAGGATTGTGAGTGAAGCCCCATTGTTGTGCCCAACAGAGAACCTACTTTGAAGAAGAAGAAGAGGAAAAGGAAGAGGAAGAGGAAGAAGAAGAAGAAGAAGAAGACGACGACGACAAAGAAGAAGAAGAAGAAGAAGAAGAAGAAGAAGAAGAAGAAGAAGAATAAGAAGAAGAAGAAGAAGAAGAAGAAGAAGAAGAAGAATTAATGAGAAAATGATGATTATTGACATCTTTAAAAACATTTGTTAAAATGAAAAAAAAATTTCCAATCTAAATACATGGGGAAATGAAAAAAAAGTAAAACTTAGTGTTCATTTAGTATAATTTAAAGCATTCAAAATAGGGAATTTTTTGTTTCTTTAATAAAAAATACTTAGCAAAAATAGTTTGTACAGTGCTTACCTTTTCTTCTCATTTTATAATTTATTACAGAGTGAGCATCTTTTGTTTGCCTTGGCAAATTGTCATCTAGCTTTTGGATCAGCTTCCAAGATTTTATCTCTCTAACTCTCAGTGTCATGAAATTTCCCTGAGATGCTTCTCTGAGAGTTCCTTTAATGGGAAGCTTTTACTGGTGTCACTTCTTCCAAGACATCTTCAATAACTATTCTCATTTATGTTGATAAGTCCACCTCTGCTCCGGCTGTTGAACTAGAATTTTTTAAATGATGGCAATGTCAACATTCCCATAGTCAGCTATTTCTTCTGTTACACCATTTATGTTAGATTCAAATTTCACTTCTTGGTAATACCTTTCCCTTCTCCACTATACTTTCATTCATCTTAAGCAATGCACTCTTTCAATTATCCATTTTCTAAAGATTATATTTATTTATTCATGAAAGACACGGAGAGAGAGAGAGAGATAGGCAGAGACATAGGTAGAGGGAGAAGCAGGCTCCACGCAGGGAGCCCGATGTGGGACTGATCGCAGAACTCCAGGATCACACCCTGAGCCAAAGGCAGATGCTCAACCACTGAGCCACCCAGGTGTCCCTCAATTATCCATTTTTATAAAATGCCATATGAGTTTATTGCTGGAAGACAAGGAGGCAACGCAACTACATGTTTTGCTGTCAGTGTTTGAATTGAGTCACAGATGATAGATCATGGTAACTGCTATTTGAACCATGCTGTTGGGGAACTGTTGTTTAAACGATGTTATCTGAAATTTATGTGTATCAGAACCATGCAAAGCAAGGGTTGCCTGTATTTCTACATATTTGACCTTAGTTAGAATCTGTTTTTATGTGCAATTATTCCACACTGTTTATTTTGAGCTTGTGGTCCTTGTGGTTATCAAGTCTCATATATCTTAACCATGTGCATTTGACTTTTCTTAAATATAAATGTCAGGTTTTACTTACGTTCTGGTTAAGCTTTCTCCTGTTAGTCTTAGCCTATGGATGTCTTTTTAAATCTTGATTTTGCTATCTAGAGAATAAGCTGTCCTCTCCAAATTGTTATCCTTTTCATATCTAAGCTGTTAATAAAAACATAGTTGGGGTGGAGCTCAGTGATGTTTCTTGAGATCTCCAGACATGCATCCCTCATCATGTTAATCAACCCTTTGAGTAGGAATATATAACCAGACATGAATTCTGCAACTCTCTTGTCAGCCAGTTGCCTTTTTCATATTTATCCAACAAAGCTAACTGGTGCCATCAGATGCCTTTCTGAAATCAATGCACATTGTGTTAGCAGTTGTCTCCTGAAATACTAGTCTGGTTACCTTATCAAAAATTAAGACTAGGGCATCCCGGGTGGCTCAGAGGTTTAGCACCTGCCTTCAGCCCAGGGCGTGATCCTGGAGACCCAGGATCGAGTCCCATGTCGGGCTCCCTGTATGGAGCCTGCTTCTCCCTCTGCCTGTGTCTCTGCCTCTCTCTCTCTCTCTGTGTGTCTCTCATGAATAAATAAATAAATCTTTAAAAAAATTAAGACTAATGGCAATACCTTATGTTTGCAGGGAGTTTTAACACTTCATGGAGTATTTTACACATCTCCATTTGAAAATATTTTGTCTTTTTGGGGTTGAAAAATGTGGCACACCTTATTACCACATTTTTGAAAATAGTAAGTCAGAAACAGTATGGGATTTGCCTGTTTTAACAGAACTCCTAAATAGTAGAATCTGGATTCTTCAGTGAGTTTAGTGTTTTTTTGTTTTTTGTTTTTAATATTTATTTATTTATTTTAGAGGGGGGAGGGGCAGAGGGAGAAGGAGAGGGAGAATCTTAAGCAAACTCCCCTCTGGGCATGGAGCCTGACTTGAGGCTCAATCTCATGACCCTGAGATCATGACCTGAGCTGAAATTAAGAGTCAGATGCTTGACTGAGCCACCCAGGTGCCCCTAGTGTTTTTTTAACCATCTCAAACTTCTCAGATGAGGTGCCTACAGAAAACAAAGAAAGAGTTTCTGTGTTTTTTTTTTTTTCTTTGCTGATTTATTAGATTAGTCTTCCAATCCTTCCTCTGATAGAATCTTTATATCAGTTTGCTAGGAGTACTGGAACAAAGTACCACAAACCAGTTGATTTACCCAACAGAAATTTATTTATTTTTATTTTTTATTTTTTTCAGAAATTTATTGTCTCCCAATCTGGAGCCTAGAAGTCTGAGATCATTGTTATCAGCAGAGTTGGTTCTTCCTGAGAGATGTGAGGGGAGCATCTGTGTTAGGCCTCTCTCCATGCCTTGTTGATAACATCTTATCCCTGTGTTTATTCATATCAACTTCCCACATTTTTCCTTCTTGTAAGGACATAAATCCTATTGGATTCAGATCCATCCTCAAGACCTTCTTTTCACTTGATTAGTGCTGTAAAGACCTTATCCCAAATACAGTCACATTTTGAGGTACTGGGGATTTAGGACTTCAACACATGAATTTTAGGAAGATTCAATCGAACCTATAATAGGTCTCTAAGGCAAATTTCATGTTTTAGAAAAACAAAGTAGTAAGCTTGTATACCCAGTACTTTTCTGCATACCTGCATTTTCTTATCAGTATATATGTATTTGCTACAGTCCATTGAGATAAACTTTATGGACTATTACTATCACCTTTCAGTTTTCAAAAGGAAAAATGAGTACTTTTCCTAAATTCATGCTCAGATGTCCACTTGCTGAATTTCATATCTGAGTATGTCTTTTGTGAAACAGCAACCAGAATTATTGGCTTGTTTAATGATTTAATGATTCAAATGTGTTTTTTAGTGTTGGTTTTGATTTGAGATTTGGGGTGAATTTGACTCAATTTTTGATGATAACTGTATCCATCTTAACAGTTTCCCTATTCTGAAAATTGGCTAAGGCATCAAGGGGTTTTGTATTTATGAAACAAATAATCAGAGCATAACAATGTGTATCCCAAAGCCATTCACAAACTGTCAGGTGCATGTAGAGGTCATTCAGCACATTACTGACTCTGAAAAAAAGGGACATATATTATCTTACTTTTTAATTATTTTTTAAAAAAGATTTATGTATTTATTTTAGAGAGAGAAAAAGCATGAGTGGGGAGGGGACAGAGTGAGACGGAGAGGGAAAATCCTCAAGCAGACTCCCTGCTGAGCATAGAACCCGATGGAGGGCTTGATCCCAGGAACCTGAGGTCATGACCTCAGCCAATACCAAGAGTCAGACACTTGCCCAATATGACCACACTTTAGATTGCTGGTTTAGGGTTCTGTAAATATTAGATCTTTGTCTTTCTGTTTTCCCACTGCCTCCACCCTGCTTGCAGTGTTTCTTTTTGGTCCTTTGGATATTCCACAGATTATCAAAGTGAGCATTTTTATATGTGATTTTTATATGTGATTTTGGTGTTAAAAAACATTTATTATGAGCAGATAATTTGTTTTTGTTCATATGTTTGCTCACATAAAAAAGAACAATTATAATGCCTGTGTGTTGGGTATGAATGAAGACACGATGAATGTCGGTTTTCTTCAAAGACTCCCAGATGCTCTTTCCATTCCTTTTCTTTCCCTTCCCCCTCTGAGGGAACTATTATCCTAAATTCTATGTTTGTCATGTCCTTACCTGTCATTATACTTTCCTTTGAATATTTGTATTTCAAATAATATACTATTGGTTTTGTAGTTAAGAGTTTTTAATACTTTTTATTTTTTAAAGGTTTTTTTTTTTTAAGATTTTATTTATTCATTCATGAGAGACACACAAAGAGAGGGAGAGGCAGAGACACAGGCAGAGGGAGAAGCAGGCTCCACGCAAGAAGCCTGACGCGGGACTCGATCCTGGGACTCCAGGATCACACCTTGGGCGGAAGGCAGGTGCCAAACTGCCGAGCCACCCAGGGATCCCCAAGAGTTTTTTATTTTTAAATCAGTGCAAAATTCTTTTAAAAAGTCACAAGACTACTATGAATAATTCTCATATAGCCTTCACCCAGGTTTCCCACTGTTAACATTGTACCACATTTGCTTCATGGTTCTTCTTCACTCTCTAGATACATGTAGGTATATATATGCAAACACACATACACACATTTTTTTTCTGAACTAATTGAGAATAATTTACAGACATACTATGTAAGTCTAAATACTTCAGTGTGTATTAAAAAAACAAGGATGCTGTCTTATATAATCATGTACAATCATTTAGATCAGGAAATAATGTCGATCTAAATCTGCAACATTATCCACAGATCCATTCAAACCTTGTCCACTGACCAACTAATGTCTGTGATAGGTTTTTTTTCCCCTTCTGGGTCAGGATGCCCATTAGAGTCCAAGTTGCATTTACTTATCATGATTTTTTAGTTGCCTTCCATCTGAAACAGGTCTTTAAGTCTTTCTTGTCCTAGGTAAATTCCAAGAATACAGGACAGTTTGTTTGTTTCTTTTGTTTTGTTTTAGAATGTCTTTCAAGTTAGGTTCACCTGATGTTTCTTCTTGATTAGACTCAGATTATGCATATTTGGGGGGAGGAATACCACAGAAGTGATGCTGGTATTCTTCTTGTTGCATCATAGTAGGAGGTACAAGATGTTGATTTATCTATCCCATTATTCTTGGTGTAACTTTATTCGCTTGGTTAAGGTAGTATTTATCAGGTTTTTTCACCATAAAGTTATTATTTTTCTCTGTAAAATAAATTTTGGGGAGAGATATTTTTAATTTATATAAATATGTTATTCAACAAAATTTTCACCCACTAGTTTTACATTAATTGATGATTTTTTTCGTGAATCATTTATTACAGTGACGGTTGCCAAATGCTCATTTTCTAATTGTATCATTCTTTCCACACGTGTTAGTTGGTGTTCTACTGTAAGGAATTCTCCCTCCCTCCCTCATTCATTCATTCATTCATTCATTCATTCATTCATTTGTGTGGCCTCAGGGATTCATATTTTATTCATAATAAAAAATTATAAATGAATAATCATAAATTTATTATTATTATTTTATTATATACTCAAATTGGCCTAGATTTTGCTAGCTGAAGCTACTTCAAGGTGGCTCCTGTGTGCTTTTACCATTCCTTAGCTATTTTTTTAGTGCTTTCTATTTGGTACAAAATTATATTCCAGATTTATCTTGTACTTTGCTCTAGCCCTGGAGTCAATCTGGTTCTTTCTAGTGGAGAATGGTATATAGAAACCAAGATCTGAGCATTATGGGTGCTGATTGCTACAGGGTGTCATTGTTTCTAGGTCCTCTTAGCAGATAGACTTAGGAAGGATCTATATATGCATGCATGTGCATTCATTCATTATTGATCTGTCTAACCCCTGCATTGACACTAGTACCTTCAATTCAAATCCAGTACCACCCTATGCTAGCCCTCCCTTTCCATATTTGTAACTCACCCCTAAGAAGACTATCACTAACCACAGGATGTTTATATACTTGCTGTATATCCTGTGTGTATAATCAGTCTCTTGACCCTAGTGGCTGACTGCCATTGCGGCCCACTTAACCTGCCTCCTTGACTCTGTACTTCTTAACCCCCAGTCCCTGTGGCCCTCTTAGCCTTCTCAGCCTTCGTGACCCCTTTAGCCCCAACTGCTTTTGTGTTCCTGGCCCCTCCAGCCTGGGATGTAGTAAGAGAAGAGAAAGGAAAGGAGAGACACCAAAAAAATATTTTATAAAGGAAAGAGAAATTGTAGGGGAGGGCTCTTTTTAAAAATTTTGTATGAAAGATGATTTTGTATGGTATAGTATTTAATAGCCCTCAGCCTGGACAACAACTGTAGATACCTACTAGCTGTGTTATCTTGGGTAAAGTGCTTAACATTATCCATGCCTCGGTTTTCTCATCTGTAAAATAAGGTTAGTAATAGTACCTGCCTCATAGGATTCTTGAGAGGTTAAAATGAGTTAACACATGTAAAGTGTGTTACTTGTACACAGTAAGTACATTTAAAAATATTTTTATTATTATCAGATGTCCCATCACTTTAAACATGTTTTATTTTTCTAATAAAAGGTTACTAAATGCCAATGAATCATAAGTGATGTCATTAGATCAGGAGAATTACTAAATTTACTTCTGTATCTGTCCAAAACCACATTTTCTATAGCAAAATAAAATTTTATAAGGCAGCCAGAATCTACACTTTTCCAAGAATATTTTATCAATCTTATAAGTTAAAGGAGTAATTGTTAAAAGTCATTACCAATTGAAAAACGAATCACAAATTCAGATAAAGCTTTTTGGAAATGTTAGTGTAAGCCACTGGGGTGGTTTTCAAATTACACAATTTTAACTTACATAAGTCTTTTTAGGGGTCTGTAGCAGAGGCTGGCAAACTGTGACCCACAGGTCAAATCCAGCCCACTGACTGATTTTATATAGCCAAGGAGCTAATGTAATTTTTATATTTTTTAAATGGTTGAACAAGAAGAATATTTCCTAACAAGTAAAAAGTAAAAAAAAACCCAAAAAACAAAAAAACAAATTTTGTTTTCTATCCATAAAGTTTCTTTGCAACACAGTCACGCCTATCTGTATTTATTATCCAGGGCTGCTTTTGTGCTCAAATGACAGTTGAATAGTGACGGCAAAGACGGTATGGCCCACAAAGCCTAAAATATTTACTTTATGGCCCTTCATAGGAAGTTTGCTGACCCTTAGTTAATACTATTACAGAAGCAGGGGACGCCTGGGTGGCTCAGCGGTTGAGCGTCTGCCTTTGGCTCAGGGTGTGATCCTGGAGACCCAGGATCTCGAGGAGCCTGCTTCTCCCTCTGCCTGTGTCTCTGCCTCTCTCTGTATGTCTCTCATGAATAAATAAATAAAAATCTTAAAAAAAATACTATTACAGAGGCAGTCTTAAAGGTCTGGGAGAACCCATGGGAAGATGGGTCAAGTCCAGGAGGTACTCCTGGCTTTCCTTGTGACCTTTGACAAGTCATGTAACCTGGTCTGTTTCCTCATCTGTGACATGAGAATATCAGACCTGAGTATCTAAGTCCCCCATGCCACCCTTTGGTGCCTTTGTAATGTGAATTTGTTTGATTGTATCTTTATAGGCTGACAGGTTTTTATGTTTGTTAGTTGTGTGTGTGTGTGTGTGTGTGTGTGTGCGTGTGTGTGTTTTGAGGCAATCTCACTTCATCTTTCTTTCTCATTAATCTGTTTGAGGTGAATTGAACTTATTAATAAGGTGATTTTTTTAAATTAATTTTTATTGGTGTTCAATTTACCAACATACAGAAAAACACCCAGTGCTCATCCCGTCAAGTGTCCACCTCAGTGCCCGTCACCCATTCCCCTCCAACACCCGCCCTCCTCCCCTTCCACCACCCCTAGTTCGTTTCCCGAGTTAGGAGTCTTTATGTTCTGTCTCCCTTCCTGATATTTCCCAACATTTCTTCTCCCTTCCTTTATATTCCCTTTCACTATTATTCATATTCCCCAAATGAATGAGAACATATACTGTTTGTCCTTCTCCGATTGACTTATTTCACTCAGCATAATACCCTCCAGTTCCATCCATGTTGAAGCAAATGGTGGGTATTTGTCGTTTCTAATTGCTGAGTAATATTCCATTGTATACATAAACCACATCTTCTTTATCCATTCATCTTTCGATGGACACCGAGGCTCCTTCCACAGTTTGGCTATTGTGGCCATTGCTGATAGAAGCATCGGGGTGCAGGTGTCCCGACGTTTCATTGCATCTGAATCTTTGGGGTAAATCCCCAACAGTGCAATTGCTGGGTCGTAGGGCAGGTCTATTTTTAACTCTTTGAGGAACCTCCACACAGTTTTCCAGAGTGGCTGCACCAGTTCACATTCCCACCAACAGTGTAAGAGGGTTCCCTTTTCTCCGCATCCTCTCCAACATTTGTTGTTTCCTGCCTTGTTAATTTTCCCCATTCTCACTGGTGTGAGGTGGGATCTCATTGTGGTTTTGATTTGTATTTCCCTGATGGCAAGTGATGCAGAGCATTTTCTCATGTGCATGTTGGCCATGTCCATGTCTTCCTCTGTGAGATTTCTCTTCATGTCTTTTGCCCATTTCATGATTGGATTGTTTGTTTCTTTGGTGTTGAGTTTAATAAGTTCTTTATAGATTTTGGAAACTAGCCCTTTATCTGATATGTCATTTGCAAATATCTTCTCCCATTCTGTAGGTTGTCTTTTAGTTTTGTTGACTGTATCCTTTGCTGTGCAAAAGCTTCTTATCTTGATAAAGTCCCAATAGTTCATTTTTGCTTTTGTTTCTTTTGCCTTTGTGGATGTATCTTGCAAGAAATTACTGTGGCCGAGTTCAAAAAGGGTGTTGCCTGTGTTCTCCTCTAGGATTTTGATGGAATCTTGTCTCACATTTAGATCTCTCATCCATTTTGAGTTTATCTTTGTGTATGGTGAAAGAGAGTGGTCCAGTTTCATTCTTCTGCATGTGGATGTCCAATTTTCCCAGCACCATTTATTGAAGAGACTGTCTTTCTTCCAATGGATAGTCTTTCCTCCTTTATCGAATATTAGATGACCGTACATTTCAGGGTCCACTTCTGGGTTCTCTATTCTGTTCCATTGATCTATGTGTCTGTTTTTGTGCCAGTACCACACTGTCTTGATGACCACAGCTTTGTAGTACAACCTGAAATCTGGCATTGTGATGCCCCCAGCTATGGTTTTCTTTTTTAAAATTCCCCTGGCTATTCGGGGTCTTTTCTGATTCCACACAAATCTTAAAATAATTTGTTCTAACTCTCTGAAGAAAGTCCATGGTATTTTGATAGGGATTGCATTAAACGTATAAATTGCCCTGGGTAACATTGACATTTTTACAATATTAATTCTGCCAATCCATGAGCATGGAATATTTTTCCATCTCTTTGTGTCTTCCTCAATTTCTTTCAGAAGTGTTCTATAGTTTTTAGGGTATAGATCTTTTACCTCTTTGGTTAGGTTTATTCCTAAGTATCTTATGCTTTTGGGTGCAATTGTAAATGGGATTGACTCCTTAATTTCTCTTTCTTCAGTCTCAAATAAGGTGATTTTTTATCTCTGTCCAAAAGATTCAGAAATCTTTGAAACCATCTATTTTTTATCCAAATCTTATTTCTCATTACAGTGCCTAAGTGTGGATTTTATGTAATGGAATGTGATATACACTAGCTTATTTTGTTGGGTGGCCGAGCTATTTTGCAGTGGCCTGAAAAGCAGTTTACTCTGTTCATGGCAACAAACATCTTGCCCAAATTTGCCATCTGCTGTTTGAAGCCTCTGTCTTATAGAGAGTTTTTTCATTAGTTGACAGTCATTACTCATATGCTTTTGGCATTCGTATTGCTGACATTCTCCTTATTGCTCATCCTCAATAGTCCCAGTTACACATGAGAGAGCACTTGGAATGGTTTCCTTAACAGAAAGGATTCAATTTCCTCATCTGGAAAACAAGGAGGTCGGATGAGAAGGTTCCGATCAGCTGGCACCATCTCTGATTTTATGAAACCTGGTTTTTAATGATTTCTGCATGTGCTAGACAGTCCACCTAAACTGTGACTTGTGGAGGAAGGTCATGGGTTATAACAAGCACCCATTAAATGGTGAAGGATTGAAGAGGTGAATGAATGTCCACAGAAGCCCAGAGAGGGGTGCCTGGGTGGCTCAGGTGGTTAAGCATCTGCCTTCGGCTGGGGTCGTGGTCCCAGGGTCCTGGGATCAAGCCCCTATCAGCTCCCTGCTCAGAGGGGAGTCTGCTTCTCCCTCTCCCTCTGCCCATCCCCCCCCCCACCTTGTTCATCCTTGCTCTGTCACTCTCTCAAATAAATAAGTAAAATCTTAAAAAAAAAAAAAAAAAAAGAAGCCCAGAGAAACTCAGGATCAAAGAGCCATGGCCCCATAAAGAGAACATTAGTGATATTTTATAATTTTGCCACATTCATTTTCCAAAATAATTTTAGATATTTCCTAAAAATATATCCCAAGGGGCACTTTGGTGGCTCATTTGGTTAAGTGTCTGCCTTTGGCTAGGATCATGGGGTCCTGGGATCAAGTCCTGTATCAGGCTCCTTGCTCCGTGGGAAGCCTGCTTCTCCCTTTGCCTCCCTCTCTCTCTCTCTGATGAATAAATAAATAAAATCTTGAAAAAAAAAATCTCAACGCCATGGTCTACAAACCCCTTGGCTACCATCTCTATTCTTCTAGTCCTTGTAATGTATCTCTGCTGGCATCCCTGGTGTTTCAAAACTTACCAAGCATCTAATTTAAATTAAATTTAAATATACATGTCAGAGCCTTTCTACTGATTTGTTGCCACTGCCTGGACTACTTCTCCCAGAATATGAAAGTGTTTTTCTCAGAGAGATCCATCATATACCACATTTTATCTCATCCATTTACCTTGCCTTTTTTTCATCACAGCACTCACTAATATATGCAATATATCTCATATTCACCTATCGATGTATTGTTCCTGCTCCCTGGAATAGTGTTTTTCATGCAGGGATCATGGAGGTGGTAATTGTTGAATGAATACATAAGTAAGAGCAAGGAAACAATCTTAGACACTTAACCAAATGAGCCACCAAGGTGCCCCTTGGGATATATTTTTAGGAAATATCTAAAATTATTTTGGAAAATGAATGTGGCAAAATTGTAAAATATCACTGATGTTCTCTTTATGGGGCCATGGTCTTTGATCCTAAGCACTTGATTTGTGGATTAAAGTTCTCTCCAAACCAGTGTTGTAATGGTGTTTAAAAAAGACTCCTGTCTATAATACAGCTTGTAGTTTCTTGCCTCTCTTTTCCTGCTCCTATCATTATTTACCCTTTCTATTCTTTTTTCTCCAACCCTAGACACTTCTGTGAGACTTCTGCCTTTGGACAACACTGTCTCTCTATCTGAACCTCGAGGCCCACTGCGCTCTTTCATTACCCTTTCCCTTTGTCTCATTTATCATCTGTCTCTGTGTATCTTAGTTCCCCAACCACAGACTCCATGAATAGAGATTATTTTTATGTATTATATTTTTTTACTTTACATTTTTATATACAATTAAAATGGAACTAACTTGATGTTTTTGCTACAAGTAAACATTGATTAACAATTTTGAATCTCAAAGATTATAAAAGATAAAAGCAAAAATCAGCCCCAGTCCTATTATAAGGAAATGATAACTACCATCAACATTCAGATATGCCAGCACACACACCACATTCTTTTTTTTTTTTTTTTTTTTAGATTTTATTTATTTATTCATGAGAGACAGAGAGAGAGAGGCAGAGATACAGGCAGAGGGAGAAGCAGTCTCCATGCAGGGAGCCCGATGTGGGACTGGACTAGATCCCGAGACTCCTGAGCCATGCTTTGGGCCGAAGGCAGATGCCAAACCACTGAGCTACCCAGGGATCCCCACATACCACATTCTTATATAAAAAATGTGTGATTATATCATACATGTTATCTAGTATCTTTTAAAAGCACCCTAAGATTGTATCAGGGATAATGTTCCATTCGGTAGATATAAGGCTTCATTGTCACTTTTTAAAAAAAATTTATTTATTTATTTGGGGGAGAGAGAAGGAGAGAGGCATGCAGGTGAGTAGGGGGAGGGGCAGAAGGAGAGAATCTTTCAAGCAGATTCCCTGCTGAAGGCAGAGCCCAACATAGGGCTCAGTCCCATGACCCAGGAGATCATGACCTGAGTGGAAACCAAGAGCTTGATGCTCAACCAACTGAGCCTCCCAGGTGCCCCTTCACTGCCACTTTTAATTGCTGCAGTGTTTAGTTGTACTTAATCAATCTCTTATTGACTGACTTTGAAATTGTTTGCGATTTTTCACTTTTGCAAATGTGTGATGTATGCTTTTGGGGGTAAGTGTGGTGAGAGATTTGAAGAAAGGATAGATTTCAAACCTTCATGATGCAGGACTGGATGTGAGTTGGCTAGAGAAATGCTCTTCACATTTTTTTAAAACTAACATTTCCCTTAAAGGAATTTTGAAAAACTTTATGTGCTTTTGCACTTTTAAAAGTTGATATGTATAATTTTTAAAGTTTAAATACATTTAAAGCCCATAATTTTTGGCAAATTGTAAATATATACCTTTTAATATTGAACTGTGAATTACTTTTTAAAATGTATCTGATAGAATAAAGATAATAAAGATATGGTGATTTGATATATACTTTAATCTATTTTCTTAAAAACTATGAACTAGCTTTTCATTAATGGTCTAAAATGCTATATAGTCCTTTTTCTTCTTGAGCTAATAATTCTATTCTACTTTCCTTACAGAGCCTACGCTAATGCAATATAGTTTTATATTGGAAAGTCTTTTATTGATCAACCATTGCAGTCAAATTTGCGTGCATAAATGTGTTTAAAATTTCCTGGGACCATAAGGTACTTTGTTAAATGTAAAATAAAAAAGCTGGTTAAAAAAAAACAACTGGTTTTTCTCCAACTAGATAACATATGTATGGATGAGTGTTACTTGTTGGTAGAATAAAATAGAAGCAGCATCAATTTTTTTCTTCTTTTCCATTTTTATAGATGTAAGTGCTGAGAAATGTTTTCATGTCAGTCAAGTTGGATGTGATTGGGAGGAGCTTTGCTATAGCAATATCTCTCAATTCTTTGAATTCCTTCTGGGTTATTTGATAAAAATTGCATATTACTCTGTCACTGAAAAAAACGTTTTTAATGATCCTTTGGTGGCTATACAATTAGGTTTTCTGTAAGTTTTACTGAAAGTAAAGACCGCAGTGCTAGAGAAATATCCTAGGGTGCTAGGCACAGGCATTGGAAGGAGCACATTTGACCTAGATAATTATGGATATTCCACCTATCATGTCATGTGTTTTGTTCCAGTGCTGCTTGGCTTTGCAGGTGTAGCCCAGAGAAGGGGAGAGTTGGGTTCAGTTAAGGCTGAACTTCTACCAGATATATATTGACTAAGACAGAAAAAAAGATGAAATAACCGGTGGTGGACTAGAAAAGAGTAGAGAGGAGAAGGTACAGGGAATGCTTTTTCAGGTAGAAGACTGGTTGGAGACATTGAAATGGCAAATGGGAAAGGGAGGTTAATTGTGATCTGATATGTGATTCAGGAGTTTTGGAGGTGGAGCAGTGGTGGGTCATGAACCCACTGTAATGTGAAGTTCATGAACTTCATTAGTTCATGGAAATAGGTGGTCATGGTATCAAAAATCCATGATGATTTTCAGAGGAATGAAGGCAGGGCTTGGAGTGGAGAGAAAGAATGTGCAGCATGCATCACTGAGTCTAGACAATAAGAATAGGGTGCTCTTGAAAGTTGGAAGGGGCAAGTCTTAAAGGACTATGCTAATAGAACGGAGAGACTTGTATTTGTGATGGACATTATAGTTAGTAAAACTTCTTATTGGGGCGCCTGAGTGGCTTAGTTGGTTAAGCAACCAATTACTGATTTCAGCTCAGGTCATGATCTCAGGGTCATGAGACTGAGTCTTGCATCAGGCTCTGTGCTCAGCACAAGTGTGCCTGAGATTCTCTCCCTCACCCTCTCCCTCGGCCCCTCCCCACCTGTTCACATACTCTCTCTCAAAAAGACCAAAAACCAAAAACCAACAACAAAAAACCCTCCTCAGTTTTTTTTAGAGTTACTAGTTCCTTCAGTTCCCCTGTCTCTCCAGAATAAATTTTGATCATTTACATTTTCCTCAAAACCCATTTATTTTAAATATATATTCAAATGTGTGAATATAGTGCTTTACAAATACTTTTATGTAGGTGTGCACGTGTGTACTTATGTCTTTAAGGGCAAATCAGCTCTGAATTATATAAATAAATTGGTTTTGTGTTTTTAAAATTAATTATGGATCTGCTTTCATACTTATTCAAATCTGTTTTTAGAATCATCAAATTACATTTTCTCATTTGTAGGAATTACATTTTCATCTTCTCTTTCTAAGATAAAAAAATCCAAGTTTTAAAAAAAGCATATTGTCAATGAATAGAGAAATCAACATTTTTTTCCTTTATTTTCAGTCCCACAAACTTTTTTGCAGTTCATTGCCTTGCTTTTAATGAATTAGATACATTTTATCTATCAGTCTTTTTTCAGTATTTAATGTTTCCTGACAATTTTACAATTTATCTTGACAATATTACATTTATAAATGAAATGCAGATTATTTCCTGCATATATATTCAATTGTTCCTTGTTTTTTTCTTTGCAATCCATTTTTATAGAGAAGGAATAATAATGCATTTTAAAAAGAATCGGCAATGGATATAATGTATCTAACATTTATATGTTCTAGGGATGTGCCAACCTCTTCACCACAGTTACCATATTTAGTTTTTACAGTAGCCCTGTGAAGTATGTACTGATGTACATCCCCAGTGTGCAGGTGGGGAAACCAGACCAAGAGCTAATAAGAGGCCCATCCAGAGTTTCCTAGCTATTGTGCATGGGCTCATCAGCCTGCATGAGAGATCACTCTGTTAGCATCTCATCCACAGTACTAGAAAGATATAACAGATCCCTTTATGGCAGATGTCCAGTACCAGAGCATAGACATAATTCATGCTGAGATTCAATTGTCAGGTAATTATTATGTACAGTTACATTCAGTATTAATAACTTGCCCCGTGATATACTACTGCCATACTCTTGACATGACTTTCCTTTAACAGCCCAACAAAAATCTTTTGTTCATCTGCAGTAAGGTACACAGTTGTTTCCTTTAATCATTCTGGGGTGTGGGGAGAAATAGATATCAATTAGCCATTTTTAATACCATGTATCTTCAAATTAGAACTTTTGAAGTCTTACTTGTATCTATAGAAAGGCAAAAAAAAAAAGAAAAAAGAAATTGCAGGCAGTTTGCTTCCTTGGACAAGCAAAGGTGAACCCCTGTCTTTTTGTCCATCAACTATATCCCATTTGGTATTGAACACCTTTGAAAAAGATTTAGATATTTAACAACAAGTGCCTATGGCTCATTGATCTGTGATTCTTCTCTTTCTTTCCTTTAAAGATAATGTTTTTAGAAGAAGCATCTCAACAAGAAGAGCTGGCCAAAGAATGGTGCTTCAAGCCATGTGAAGTAAGAGAACTAAGCAACCAGTAAGTCATAGCCAACTTCTTCCCTTTTGCTGTTAACTAGTGCCCTTAACGAATCTCAAATAATTAGAAGCCTGCCTTGACCAACTGAGGGGTTTTGTTTTGTTTTTTTCCTTGCGGGGTAAGGTGAGAAAGAGAAGGAAATTTGAGAACAGGAAGCTGTGGGATGGAAGCTTTGAGAACAGGAAACTGCCATCATTCATTTATTTCTTCAGCAAATCTTTGTTGAGCTTACTATGTGCAACGACCAGGATCTGGAGGAGAGAATGATCTATAAAGTCTTTGCCCTTGCAGGGTTTATAGCCCAAGGGGATCTCAGAGGGTAAGCAGGTGCACACATACAGAAGCATGACAGTGATGAGTTGTGATATGTTCCTCGAAAGTAACAAAGAGGGAGAGAGATAAACTGTTGGGAGGGAGGTGATGGAGGTTTGGGGGGGCAGTAACTGACAGCACAGTTAGGAAAGATTGATCCCCCAAAGTGCATTTGAGCTGTGGTTTTATGTTTTTTTTTTAATTTTTAAAATTTATTTGAGAGAGAGAGAGAGAGAGAGAGGAGAGAGAGAGAGAGGATGTAAGCAGGAGGAGGAGCAGAGGCAAAGGGAGAAGTAGGCTCCCCACTGAGCAGGGAGCCAGATGTGGGGCTCCATCCCAGGACCCTGAGATCATGCCCTGAGCTGAAGGCACATGCTTAACCTACTGAGCCACCCAGGAGCCCCACGATGTGGATTTTCTTAAATGAAAATTACGACTACAGCACTCTGAGCAGTGCTTTGATAGAAGTGGATCAGATTGTGGCCATGGACCATAGAGAGGTTGGCAGGGCCAGAATTTGGCTAATGCAAGTGGGGCATTCACATTGGGCAAGGAATTTAAGGTGGTGGGGAGACCAAAACCTTAGTAATCAAGATAAGTAATAGTTTGAGGCAATATTTTAAAACATCAAAATTAATGAAAAAATCAGTGATGAACAAAATATCAAATTTTAAATAAAGACGTCATTGATTAATTTTTACCCCTGCATTGTTGTGCAAGGAAACAGTCATTTTCGAAGAGCCTGGGGTTCTTAGATCATCACACCTCCTGCAGGGCAGGTTAACAAGGGGTGACAATGGTGTGTAAACAGCTTGGGCAGCTCAGACCCTTCTAGATAGTGATGTGTTTGATCGTAGAGATTTTATTAACATTGTCTTCTTGGTTAAAAGACGAGTAGGGGTTTTGATAAGTGTATATAGGGGTGAACATTGTTCTTTGTGCTCAGATTCTGATACAGACTGGCCAGCACCACAGGTTTGGGATATGAAATTGATGGTTTTTATCTGGGGGGATGTCAGGCTTTTCTGAGGGAATGAAGAGTGAGTGAGATTGAAAAGCCTTCTTTCATCTCTGCTTCCTTAAGAACGTGCTCAACAAACATGATTTTCCCTCTCCCCCTACATTATCATTGTTTCACTATGACTATAGGCTTAACAACATCACCCCTCCCGCAACGTGGATTTTTCTCCCACATTCTCTTCACATCATGTCATGTGTTTTTCATATGCTCAAAAACGCTCTTTTGACCTCATTCACCTCCTTTGCTGCCCAGAGCTAATAAAATATCAAGGTTTTCTTTTGGATTCACTTTTTTCCTTTCACCATAATCTTTTTTTTTTTTTTTTTTAAGATTTTATGTATTTATTCATGAGAGACACAGAGAGAGAAGCAGAGACACGGGCAGAGGGAGAAGCAGGCTCCCTGCAGGGAGCCCCATGTGGAATTCGATCCCGGGTCCCCAGGATCACGCCCTGAGCCAAAGGCAGATGCTCAACCACAGAGCCACCCAGGTGCCCCCCATCCCATCACCATAATCTTTATTCAGGAATGTCATGCTTGGGACATGCATGGAAGAAGTCTCCCAGCACATGTCTGCCACAGCCAGATTCATGTCTTAAACCTAAGGTTCAATGTGTCATAGTTCTGCAACAGAGAAGAAAAAACAAAGTAACATGTATCTTCTCCCCTCCTTCCTGGCTACAGAATAACCAGTAACACACACACACACACACACACACACACACACACACACACACACACACAAAATAACAGTACCAGTTAATTCACTAAATTGATTATTCAAAGGCAGCCCGGGTGGTGCAGCAGTTTAGCGCCACCTTCAGTCCAGGGCCTGATCCTGGGGTCCTTGGATGGAGTCCTATGTCGGGCTCCCTGCATGGAGCCTGCTTCTCCCTCTGCCTGTGTCTCTGCCTCTCTCTCTCTCTCTCTCTCTCTCATGAATAAATAAATAAAATATTTTAAAAAAAATGATTATTCAAGACCCTTTTTTAAGACACTTTTTTTTGGCTGTTTTTAAACATGTTTTATGTATAAAGTGCATGGATCTTAGGTATGTACATTGATAAATTTTAACAAGTCTATATAACTATGTAACCAACATACCAGTGAAGATATAAAACATTCCTATCAGCCTAGAAAGTTCCTTTGTGTCCCTTCCAGTCGCTTTCCAGCCCCTCATCCACTGTTTAATTTTTTCTACACTTGATCTTAGCCATAAGACCAAGAAGTGATTAATTTTTTTCCTACCACATAGATAACTTCTGCCTATTTTTAAATGTGGTGTGACTGGAGTAAATAACTCTTGTGCCTGAGTTCTTTATTCATCATGATATTTTTGAGATTTGTCCATATTGTTGTTTATATCAGTAGTTGTTTTTCTTTTTTATTGCCAAATAGTATTCTATTGTGTCCATATACCAGAGTTTATCTCTTTCCCTGTGATTTTTGGATTGTTTCCAGTTTGAGGCTCCTATGCATAAGGCTGCTATAAATATTTTTGTACAATGGTGTTTTTGTTAAGCATGTGTTTTGTTTCAGTTGGGTAAATAGCAGGAGTTAAAGTGCTCACTAAGATCCTTCTATTTTAACCAGATCTACTTCTCTCTTCCTCCTCAGCCCCCATTCTCAATCTCTCTCTCTCTCTCTCTCTCTCTCTCTCTTTCTCTGTCTTTCACACACACACAGAGATATCCTCATTCACCCCTAATCTGCTCAACTACATTATAATCTCTTTGAAGACAAGAAAATGTCTTATTTCTCTTTGGACCTCCCGCAAGGCTTAGGAGCATTTTTAAAACTAATCAGATTCTTGGGTGATATTATTTGATTGAACAATTCAACTACATGAAGAAATCACACTGCCATTTCATTTCATGGTGGTAGAGACAGTAAAAGCCCCAAGGATTGAGGTATCCTGAGAGGTCAGCAACTAATGCCTGAAAGGAGTCCATGGTTCGTCCTCCCTCTCTGCGTGCCCCCTGCATTGTAGGCTCATTTAATGCTACCTTCTTGCCAT
Source organism: Vulpes vulpes (assembly GCF_048418805.1). Classification (NCBI taxonomy): domain Eukaryota; kingdom Metazoa; phylum Chordata; class Mammalia; order Carnivora; family Canidae; genus Vulpes; species Vulpes vulpes. The sequence goes on from NC_132780.1 coordinate 36,095,061, forward strand.
ACTAACTTGTCACTGCTCATCATTGCCAAAGTGAAGTAAGAATTCTGTCCTGCGGAGCACCTGGCTGGCTCAGCGATTGAGCATCTGCCTTAGGCTCAGGTTGTGATCCTGGGGTCCTGGGATCAAGTCCCACATTGGGCTCCCTGCATGGAGCCTGCTTCTCCCTCTGCCTATCTCTGCCTCTCTCTCTCTTTGTGTCTCTCATGAATAAATACATAAAATCTTAAACAAAAAAATCCTGTCCTACTAAGGGTAGTGACCAAGAGTACTGAGGCCTGCAGACGAACTGCCTGGATTTGAATTTAGACTCCAAAGCTAACTGAATGATAACTTTTGTTCAAGCTATTTACATTTCCTAATTTTGAGTTTCTCCTATGTAAATGAATATAACAATACTACTTCATAAGTCTGCTGTGAGCACTGCATCATCATAACTACTATTTTTTGGAGTGCTTTTTATTATCCAGGCACTGCTTTTACACATGCTAACAATCCTTACAACACCCCTATGGTGCTACTACTGTCTCCATTTTATACATAAGGGAAAACTGACTCACAAAGAAGTTAAATAACACATCGATTATCCCACTGCTCCTTTATGATGGGATCTGAATTCAAAATCAGATAGTTTGAGTCAAGAAGTATATACTTAACTCCTGTAATAAACTGCCTGGGGCAGCCCGGGTGGCTCAGCGGTTTAGCGCCGCCTGCAGCCCAGGGTGTGGAGACCCAGGACCCAGTCCCACATCGGGCTCCCAGCATGGAGCCTGCTTCTCCCTCTGCCTGTGTCTCTGCCTCTCTCTCTCTCTGTGTCTCTCATGAATAAATAAATAAAATCTTTAAAAAAAATAAAAAATAAACAATAAACTGCCTCCCACAAGTAAGCTGATGCATGTGAATGCTGTGCCCTGTACATGCATCTCTTCAGGAAACATCGCTGTCACCACCATCAACATTTTTGTCACCATTCCCAGTTCCCATTTCTTTAAAAATAAAGCACTTTATAGATACCCCTGGCTTTGTCTTTCAGTTAGGTGGTATACATTTGAACTGGCAGCATAAGGAATTTTTTGTTACATCAAGTTTTGAGCTCAAGTTCTTTATATTAAAATATAATTAATATTTTCTCAGTGTGATGGTGGCGGTGGTACTTATTGTCTTCTAACAAATACCTGTTTGTGTCTGTTAGTTTGGGGCTGCCTCGATTCTGTGGGTAGTGCCTTTAAAAACTCTTTTTTAAAAAAGATTTTATTTATTTATTTGAGAGAGAGAGAATGCATGCATGTTACATGGAAGAGAAAGAGAGGGAGAGAGAGAGGGAGAGAGAGAGAGAGAGAACAGGAACATCAACAGAGAGAGAAGCAGAGGGAAAGGGAGAAGCAGGCTCCCTATAACAGGTGGCCCAACTCAGGGCTCAATCCCAGGACCCTGGGATCATGGACCTGAGCTGAAGGTGGACACCTAACCAACTGAGCCACCCAGGTGCCCCTGAAAACTCTTAAAAATGTCTTTCCAGGACTTTCTGTTATGAGAATCAGTGGAAATATGAAAGTTAGTCGGTTGGCCAGAGTAACAGCAGGAGTGACCAGCAGCACCTGGAGAAGGCCATCATAGCACTGCAACTGTGTCTTCACTTACACCACTTACCCCCTGATAGTCTCATCTCTAAGATTGTCTGTCCCTAACCAGCCTCAGTTTGCTCTTGCTGCTTCATTCCAGAACTCAGCCCCTATGTCCCATGGGAAAGGACTAGATTTCTTGTAGTCAGCCAAGGGCAAGACGACCACTGAGTCTGGCATTGTGGCCACTCTGCGATCAGCAGTCATCCTTAGTGACCTAGGAGTAATTCCTCAGTATGCCTCTAGAAGTTTAAATCTCTTCTTTCTCATCTTTGCTCTTCATCCTACAACCTCCAATTATGAGAACGAAGTCATGAGATGTCTTGTTCCATGACTGCTATGCTTCTACTCAGTGGATCACCTTGGGTTAACCTCATACCAGCCATTCCAATGTAGGAGCTGTATCTTTCCCAGCAGAGCTTCACTTCTATTTCTTGATCTCTACATAACAAGAGAATTTACAATTGCCTGATTGCATTGGCTCTAAGCCTGTGTGAGGTGAGCAATTAAATCACTATGGAGAGAAAATGTCATATAAAGATATGGAAAATGATTGAAGATGTTATTAAATTCTTTTCCTCTTGTATTGATTTCCAGTGAGTTCTTCATGCCTGGGCTGGTTGATACACATATCCATGCCCCTCAGTACTCTTTTGCTGGGAGTAATGTAGACCTGCCACTTTTGGACTGGCTGACCAAGTACACGTTTCCCACAGAGCTCAAATTCCAGAACATCGACTTTGCTGAAGAAGTATATACTAGAGTTGTTGTAAGTATCTTGCTTGTGAGTGGCGGTGAGTTATGACCGAATCACCTATAGATATATCCATTTTGGGGGGGCATATTTGAATTATAAAACACAGGCAGTTAAGGCTGGAATGGACCATGGAGACTTTTTTAGTCTTTTCACAGCCCAGGGAGTGTGTGATCATCTACCACAACTACATAAATAAGCTAACCCCTAGCAGAGAGAGAACTTGAATCCAAATCCCCAAGCCCCCAATCTGGTGGGTTCTCTTTACTCTCTGTCTGTTACTTTTTATGTTTTGAGTTACTAAATTTGAGTTTAATGCACGTGTGTGTTCCCTTGCTCCTGCCAATCCACAGTGCTGTTCTGGGGACCATATGGAATAGCTGTGTAACCTTTGGAAAGTTCTGTGACTCATTTTCCCCATCTGTAAAATAAAGTAGAGATAATGATAGTAACTACTTCTTGGGGTTGTTGTGATAAGTTAATATTTGCGAGGTTCTTAGAATAGTGCCTGACACATGGTAGGCGCTCTATATGTTTGGTTTTAAAAAATAGCCAAGGAAATTTAAAATTTAAATTTAAAATTACAGTTAGAAGGATATCACATTATTTTAGTAGGTTCCCAAGAAGGGAAAATAGGATGCTCCCCATAGCAGGGTATGTGGGACGGTGATGGGCATTAACACCACTAGAGGGAACTATGGAGCTAGTCTGGTTATTGAACAGTGACCATTGTGTATGCCAACCACAGATGGAAGGCTCTGAAAATGACCTTCCACTCTCTCAAGGAAATCAGTCCCCTTCTTTCAACTCCATCCCTATGCCAAATCCACTCAGCAACCAGAAACAGCTTCTGCAGTTGAGAATACCCTCTGCAAATACCTCCTTATCTGACCACTACCTCTTGTCATGCAGCACACTTAGTCCGAATATTTCAGTATTGCTGTTGGACCCATTGATAGTTTTCCTTCTGAAGTGATGGCTATCTTCTATAGTGTCACTTCTAAAGGGACAGTATCATAGCCTACAGTTACCTAGCCATTCTGCTATTTCCCCTGGTCTTGCATGATTCAAGCCTTGAGGAGTAAAAGTAAGTGCTGTCCTTTAAATGCTTAAATTATTTATGTATTAATTCAGTGTAATTGTGGATCTTACTTATTTAGCATGCATCCACATGACACCAGAAAAATTGAGAAGGACTCACACGGTGCATGAAGTTGCTGGGCCATTGTGTTAATGAATTGCATTAACCGCACCAAATCTTTTTATTCTCAAAATTATTTATACCTCTCATTGTTCTAAAAAGAGCTTGAGATATCTTCAAATAACATAGTATACAATGGAAGCAAATGAGTCACCAAAGCATGGCAAAGGAAAAAAGAGAGGAAAGAAAAAATAAAACTGAGAGATAAATGTTTGCAATGGGAGTCCATGCGCTTGTTAGAATTTGTCACAAATACAGCATAAAGCTGTATTTCTAGTAGCTGACCCAGAGAGGGAAATAAATTTTGTAATTTACACTGTGTATATGATAAAGAATAAAATATTTGTTAAGGTAAAGCATTTTCATTCCTTATACTGATTTTCTTAAAAATTCGTTTCAATAATATTTTATCTAGATATATGCTCTGTTGTCAAAATGTATATTGTTAAGGTGCTATAATATTTTTTTAAAAGCCTAAACATATCTTTGTTTTATGTTTAGACATTTAGAATATCTAGAAACATATATCCTCAGGCAGTACTCCATAAAGGCTGTTTCTTATATCAGAGAGCTAAGTATTTAATGTCAGTGGTACAAAATAGATTTTATTCTTACAAATATTTGCGTTGCATATGTCTGTTTCTGATTATGAGCAGATAAGCCTGCACACTTTAACAGTTGGATGTGCTGATGCTATGGTAAATCTGTATGCGTTGAGATTTGTTAACTAGAACCTGTCCCTAGGCTGACGACTGCTCATGGCAATGCAAAGGGATGCTAAAACGACAGTACATATAATGAGAACCAAGCCATTATTGTTTGTTTGTTTTTTTACTTTCTCCCTCAGGAAACAGTCCTAGATCTATACTTCAGCAAATCAAGATCTCAGAGTTTTGCACCATAGATGATAGTGATCATTTAATCTGCAAATAATTTTAAAGTATACATTAACAAACATCTCCTGAGATTATTTAGAAAAAAAAATCCCAGTAAAGCAAGCCTGGATGATCTGCCTTTAAACATTGCAAACTGGGTGAGAGATTACAGTTTCAAATTGGATTGGAATGAACTAAAAAGACTGGAAGGTACAGGAATCTATATTAATTATATAGCTTGTAGTCCAGGGATTGAAGAGTGGTAAATGTACCAAGATAAACGCGTTGCAGATATTCTGGGAAATAGAATGAATATGCTTACTCTGTGGGGTTGTCAAAGATTCAGCTGATGAATCCAGCTAATTCCAAAGAGGTATCAAATCACTAAAGTACAAGGCGAAGAGAAAGGGAACAGACCACTCTTCCTCCACTATGGCAGCCCACTGGAAATGCAAATCATCTACTCTGTGAAGAGGCCATTGCTACTGGCCTTGAAGTTTGTAGTCACCCTATGTTTGATGTCTATTTTGAGCTCAAAAAGCTTAGTCTGAAAACTCTTCTTGTCAAGAATTGAAGGTTGAGGAACAATTGAGAAACACAACCTACAGTCTGATGTTGGTCTTATTAGATTCTGATAAATGGGAAAAATACAAACCTGTCACTAATGGATGAGTCCTCTTGAAAGCTTTTTATGAAGAATTAGGGTGGAATTGGGTCCAGGATGCCCAAATATAGAACAAATGAAGAAGGAAAGTGGCTGCATTCCTCTTCAGTAAGGTTTTATAGCCAGATTCATTTCTTTCAGTTATATTAGTCGCACACATGTAGCTGATGTGTTAAATGGGCTGAACTCAGTGGGAACCAGTAAGAGTAGCTCAGGGGTTCTTTCCTTTCTTCGATCTCTCCTTCCTTTTCCTTTTTTTCTCTGTGGTTTCTCTCTGTCCTGTTCTTTAACTATAACTTGGGCCAATCCTTGAACTTTCTAGTTCCTTCTAGTCCAATTTCAAAGTGCAGTTTCTCAACTAGTGAAAGCTTCTCCCCTCCCTCCCCCTACCCCCATCAGAGGGAGGACTTACTGTGAGTGTCTGTGTGGCACTTCCATTATCCTTCTTGCTAAAGGGCTGACACTTTCCATTTTGAGTTTATCTTCAAGCCAAGATTTTAGAACGTTATGTAATATTTTGAGAACTTAGAAAATGTTAGATTATACTTCCATTTTAATTTTGAGTTCATTTTATTCTGGTTTGTGTAGGCAACTTGCGTGATTATTTTTCTTGGGATTTTGTTCGCTTTATTTTATGACCTGATCAAAAGGTCAATTTTTATGATTTTCTGCCCACTTTTTAAAAGATTGTGTGTTCCCTGTCAATATGACATTTTAATGTCTCTATTAGATTGTTAAGAGTGTTAGACAAGTCTTCTACCATTTTTCAATATATCCTCCAACAAGACAAGAACCTTATGTATATTCCCTTCTTCATCCATACCTCTTACCACATCATATGTTCTATCATCTGAGGTTTGGTTCTAGTTTATTTTTTTCACCATCTACACTTAATTTAAAATAAGCTTTAGGAGTCCCTAGGGGCACAGTCAGTTAGGTGTCTGATTCATGCTTTTGGCTCAGGCCATGATCTCAGGTCGTGAGAGCAAACCCCAGGTCAGGCTCTGTGCTCAGCAGGGAGTCCGCTGAAGAGTCCCTGTCTCTGTGCTGCTCCCTCCCACTCTCCCTTTCTCTTTCACTCAATCAAATAAATAAATAAATCTTTTAAAAAAGATTTTATTTATTCATGAGAGACACAGAAAGAGAGAGAGGCAGAGACATAGGCAGAGAGAGAAGCAGGCTCCATGCAGGGAGCCAGATGCGGGACTCTATCCCTGGACTCCAGGATCACACCCTGGGCTAAAGACAGGTGCTAAACCACTGAGCCACCCAGGGATCCCCTAAATAAATCTTTATAATAGACTAAGCTTTAGCTTTAAAATTTAATTCCACTTTATTTTTCAACATCTGTATTTAATTTAACAATGAGCTTTTTCTTTTGCTACTTGGATCCCTGTCTTCTTTTGTATTCATTGTCTTAAAATATTAGCCTCTGATAATCATTTCCAATAAGGTAGGTAATAAACCTTCTAAATCCTTGAATTACTGAAAATGGTTTTACTTTGTTCCCTCAAATGATGTGCTTTAGCAGTAGAGAGAATTCCATTTGAAATTATTTGTTCATCAGCATCCAATGTGCTGGTGTCACTCTTACTCTCATTCCTTTCTGGCTACTTTGCTGGCCTTCAAGATTTTCTCTTCATTCTTCACATTCTGTGATTTCATTATAGACTTTTTTTTCAGTTCATTCTTTTAAATATGTAGTTCTTTCAATATGAGAACTCCTGTCTTCCATCTGAGAAATTTCTCTCTCTCTCTTTCCTCCTCCATTCCCATATATTCTTCCCTCCAGTCTACATTTTTCTCTTGATAACTCTTGTTAGAAAAATATGGAAACATCTGTATATACTTTAGTGTCTCTTTCATGCTACATTAGTAGAGAATGCTGTGGCCCAATTTTACAAATCATTAATTCACTCTTAACTGTTGCAATAGCCTGTTTCTCTTTCAAGGGTACAATGTCCTGTTCTCTTCATCTAAGGCTGCTAATTTTAGTTCATTTTATGTCTCTTGTTGCTCCGTAATTCTGCTTCCTTAGGGGTTCATTCAACAATTATTTCCTCGGCACACCGTGGAATTTAGGTATTTTTCTGGTTGCTGGAGATGGAATTCAATATCTCTGTCATGATACTAGTAGCCTTTTTCCTGAATTTGTGATTCTGATGGAGGGTTTATCCTTATCTGTAACTGTCAGGCTCTAAACAACTCCAGCAGCCAGACATGTGTTATTTCATGTACAAAGTATCTTAAACATGTACAAAGTATCTTAAACAATCTTAAAAGATTGACATAAAGTCCAGATTTCCCAGTTCTCCCAACCTTTAGGACTAACTAAAGTCACTGGGCTCTCACTTGTTTTTTTCAACAATTGGTTTAAGCTGAGTAGTGGCTGTTAAAATAGGGCATGTTCTTCCCTATTATCTTAAATGTGAAGTATTTTTTCCCCTGAGAGATTCTTTTTAAATTTGTCCTACAATCCTTTTATTGACTTTTAAATTTCATTTATAAAAAGCTTTACTGTCAGAGAGCTCTTCTTCTCTGATTTTCATAGCATTCTGTTCTTGTTTTGTGAATGCAGTATATTCTTTTATTTAATTGAGAATGTTAATCATAATTTTTAAAAGATATTTATTTCTTTTTATTTTTTTTAAAAGATTTTATTTATTTATTCATGACAGAGAGAGAGAGAGACAGACAGACAGACAGACAGACAGGCAGAGGGAGAAGCAGGCTCCATGCAGGGAGTCTGACCTGGGACTTGATTCCAGGTCTCCAGGATCACACCCTGGGCTGAAGGTGGCACCAAACTGCTGGGCCACTGGGGCTGCCCTCTTTTTATTTTATTGAAAGTGTACATGTGAGTTGGGGAAGGACAGAGGGAGAAGGATATGGAGAGAAGTAGACTACCCACTGAGCACAGAGTCTGACTCAGGGCTCAATCCCATAACACTGAGCTCATAACATGAACTGAAATCAAGAGTCTGATGCTTAACCAACTGAGCCACCCAGGTGCCCCCATAGATTTTTTTTTAATCAAGCACCCTTCTTGCCTTATAGATTGCCTCTTTCCTCTGAGATATTTTTCCAGATTCTTTTTTCCTCCTCTTTTTTATACGAACTTTCCTCCAATGTCTGTTGAACCTTAAACATATTTTTTGTACTTAAGTGTGATGCTCTAAAATGCTGATTGGAAGTCTAGATGGGAGTATCACTTACTGACTAGTGAACTTCATTATAGGATGAAAAGTGAAGGCAATAAACAGCCTTTTCAACTATGGGCCCCAAATGCTATTTGAGGATATCTTCCTTCTACAGCCATTCTTCTCTAGGAAAGAGTTCCTCAGTCCTGCTAGGAGTGGTGGGAGTTGCATATGTGGCATTTTGAGGAAAGTGACCAAGGATTCAGAGGGTCAACCAGATTATCCACTTAAAATTATTTTCAGTCTCTGCTGTACCTTGCCATATTGGGTGCCTAGTTTCCAATACTACTCCTTTTCTGCAAGAGCGGACCTCTCCTGCAAGAATCAGGTTGGGGTGGTTGGCTGATTTCAACAAAGACGAGGAGGATCCTGCCAGGGTTTAATCATCTGTATACAGACTGTCAGCCAATTTTCTGTTAACAGCTCTTTGCTTCTTTTTCCCCTTATAAAGTCACTTCCAGATTCTCATCCATGTCTTTTTTGTCTTCTAAGAACACGTAGAAATGTTTCCTCTGCTCATGTCTCTTTCTTGTGGGTTAATACGTTTTATCCTCCTTTACTGTTAGTTTACTGGAAATTTGCTAAGGAAGGGAGATAAATACATGTGACTAATCTGCCAGGTTGAACTAGAAATCTGGCTGAATAATTTTGCCCTCTTCTATCTAGATGGAAAAATATCATTATTCATCTCTTGATGCAATAAAGTTTGGATATCCTTAAATAATTCTAAAAAGCAAGGAATTAATTAGTATTACATTTTGTGAATTCTGCAACACACAACGGTGTGAAATCTAGGAAATCAGAAGTACCAGCTTCTTCTCCAGCTCACACTTTTGGAATATAAATACTTTTGCCATTTACCTTAACTGTATTTCATATCAAGATGGCATCCCTTTAAGTAAAAACATTTTAAAATTAAAAACTAGAATTCTATTTTCATCTTTATTTGCCATGTGACTTTTCTGGGCACACGCGATTCATGGTTTTTGTGATTTATTTTTAGAGGAGAACACTAAAGAATGGAACAACCACAGCTTGTTACTTTGGAACAATTCACACTGACTCATCTCTGCTCCTTGCAGAAATTGCAGGTGAGGAAATGAAACCATGATTTATGGACACATCAAGCCAAGACAGTCAGACCATGCCCAGCAATGACTGATACATGTGGGCTGTACTGCCTTTTAATTGCTAGATTTTGAGTGCTGCACTTCTTGCAAGTAATTAGGTGTTTGTATATAGCCTTTGAATGTTTTTTATTGTGTAAGTAATATGATTATTTACTTATGGTTTTGATTCCAGAATGATGTGTATGGGTCTGAATTTTGTAGATTAATTTAGGGCGTTTACTAATTCTCACGGTGGCAACAGTTTAGTGTATTATAATCCGCAGGCATGTCTTGGCTGTTGGCTAGACTTAGAACACTGTGCTAGATGATGGGAACACAATGAAATAGAACATAGTCTCTGCCCTTGAGGAGCCAGACAGGATTAACCAATTAATAACCACATGCCTTGATTAATAACTGTACTAACCGCTGCTTTGCTCTTGCTAGATGCCTGGCTTTGCACAAAGCATTCTATATGGATTATCTCAGCTCAGTTGCAAACAGTCTTTAGAAGTAGTTGTTAATGTCCTCGCGTTATAGATGGATAAACTGATACCCAGAGGCCATAACATGCCCAAGTCACACAGCTAGTAAGCAGATATGAGATTGGCTTTAGATTAGTAATTCCAGGGGGCACCTGGGTGGCTCAGGTTGTGATAGATCCCAGGGTCCTGGGATTGAGTCTCACATCAGGCTCCCCACAGGGAGCCTGCTTCTCCCTCTTCCTGTGTCTCTGCCTCTGTGTGTCTCTCATGAAGAAAAAAATAAAATCTTAAAAAAAAAGATGAGTAATTCCAAAATTTGTATCTTGCACAGTGCCCAGAACATAGCAGATGATCAGTAAGTACCATTGGCTGATGTGCTGGTACTTCTGCTTTTTAGCCAAAGTAGTTTCAGCCAGAGGCTTAAAGGGGAGCACTGAAAATATATATTGCTATTTTTGGGTGAGATAGAGGAAACTCAGAATTGGATCAACTGGAAAGAATTCATAGAGGAGGACTTTAAACGGCGCATTACAGGGACATCAAATGGGGATAGAGGAGAGTATCTTCCCAACAGGGGAAATGACATGGACAAAGGTGTGGCGACAGGGAAATCCATAGTGATACAATTGTGGACAGGTTCAAATATGCATCAGATGCTCAAAGATTTTGAGCCAGATGAGGTATGTGATAAAGGTGGTGTTTCAGGGAGGAGTAACTAATGGCTAGGTATTACAATGAATTACAGGGGAAAGAGAGAGGCAAAAAGACTACTGCAAGACTCCTAGGACAGAGGCAGAGACATTGTACACAAAATTAATATCGCCCCACGTAGCTTCAACTTTCTAGCTGAAATAAAACTTCTGTAGCATCTCTAATGAGGAATAGGTTCCGGAAGTGCTGAGCGCTACTAGTAGTTCTAAATCAGATTCCCCACTGATGGCAATAATTGGCATTGCTACAGATAAGACGAGCAACAGTATCTTTTATAAGCTCTGCGTGCCAGACCCTTTATATACATTATTGAGTGTATTCCTCATAACCCTACACGTAACAGAAGACATTGGGCACATACAAGTTTAGACCGTAATCAGATATTATCACTGAGTCCTTAGTAATCCAAGGAATAATGAGTCAATAAAAGACCATTATATCTTACAGAATTTAGTGTGGTTTTGTTGCCATTGTTATTGTTCTTAAATGGTGTGATGATCTCACTTGACATTCTCACTTGTGTCTTCATAATGATTTTAATTTAAATGTGTTTCCTAAAGACTGGGGAAAATAGTCTTTTGGGGAGAAGACAACCTGACTTTGGATTCTGTTTGTGTGTGCCCCACAGATAAATTTGGGCAGCGGGCATTTGTGGGCAAAGTCTGCATGGATATGAATGCCACTGTTCCAGAATACAAGGAAACCACTGAGGCATCAATCAAGGAAACAGAGAGGTACATTTGTCCTGATTTATCTGGTGGGAGATCCCTCTGAGGCACTGATGGAGTTAGAGATGGGGAGCAGTAACCTCTGTGGACCAGGAAGATATGCACATATGTCACTGTGTGGGTCTGCCTTCATTTATGCAGTTGGTCTGCTCCTAAAGAGTCGCGTGTCAATACTATTTTGAAGCCTCTGGGAATTTGCTATAGGAGTTTTAGGGCCAATCCCCTTGTGAAATGAACTATTTTTTTTAAAAAGTTAATGATTTACCACTTCCCTCTTCTCTCTTATAGATGGGAGGCTTCTCCTATCCATTGAATTGCTTTAAGTGTATGTGGTCTGCGCATCAGATTACTTTTGGTTGTGGGGTCATCCTCTCATCTGAGGTCATGAGCTTTTGTTAATGCTCTTTTTAGATTACATTGGGATAAAATAGTGAAAGGGATTATAGGGAAAAGGAGAGAAAATGGGAAAAATCAGAGAAGGTGACAAAACATGAGAGACTCCTAACTCTGGGAAAAGAACGAGGGGGAGTGGAAGGGGAGGTGGGTGGGGGGATGGGGTGACTGGGTGACAAGCACTGAGGGGGGCACTTGATGGGATGGGCACTGGGGGTTATATTATATGTTGGCAAATCGAACTCCAATAAAAATATACATAAAAAATAAATAAAATAATATTACATTGAGATAGTCTATGAATCCCAAAAGTACTTTATCGACATTTCTTTAATGGCTTTTCCATAGTCCCTTGAGGATTTTGATTTGCCTAGGAATTGTGTTGTATGGCATTCAACATTCCAAGAGATGTAGAAGAGCATTCTTCCATTGTAAATCTTCCCCAGGACCTAACCTATCCTGATGCAAGTTTTAGAAGCCCAACTTTTCTACAGTTCCAAACATCCTCCACCTTAAATGTGTCCTCTGAAAAAGGGTGGCTTAGGAACTGCCACCAGCTCACAGAAAGGGCAAAGTGAGCACCTTCGTCTTATCATTGGCCACATGCTGAACTTTTTTACGGGTGTGGGTTTGTGGTCATACTAAACCTTAATCCGCATTTTATTCTGAAACAAAGGAGTACCAGAAGGCAGAAAGGTAGCTAGTAAATTTTTTCAGTCAGGGTACAAATAGCTGTTTCATGGACCCTACAGAAACTACCATCACTGATTGCCACCCCTGTCCTGTCTAGCCCCATTTCCTCCACCCTTTCCATTTTACAGCACCTCGGGCTTATTCTGTGTCTGTCTTACCCCAACATCTGTGCCCAGGAGGACTCAGCCTTTGAAAATAAATGATGAGGGATACCTAGGTGGCTCAGTTGGTTAAGCATCTGCCTTTGGACCGTGTCATGGTCCTGGGGTCCTGGGATCAAGCCCTGCGTTGGGCTCTCTGCTGGGCAGGGAGTCTGCTTCTCCCTCTCCCTCTGCGTGCCAGTCTGCTTGCTTCTGCTCTTTCTCTGTCAAATAAATAAAATTTTTAAAAAAGAAAAGAAAGGAAATGATGATACTGTGTGAGAAGTAGCTCTCACTCTGTAAAGGAGGAGAGAGCCCTGTGGCTTCTAAATGTCTCCAGGTGCATAGGATTCCAAGACTCTAAATATGCCTGGAGCATGACACCCTGAAATGTTCCCCCAAATAGAGCTTAAGCCAGTAGAATGGCTTGAGTGCTATGGGAATACTCATGAACAGCTCAGCTGATGTTAGATGATAAAATTGCATCTCCCTGTGATTTTGCACTCTGTGTCTCTGGGTGCAAATGAGAAAGCAGAGTAATTACTACTTGTTAATCCTTAATTAGTGGTGGTGAAACACGTATAGCGTCAGAAGGGTTTGCATGGATATGAAGACATGTAGGTATCACGTTTTCCTCCTTTTAAAAAAACTACTTAAAATGCAAAATTTTATATCTTCCCATTTGTTGCTTTATTTCAGATTTGTATCAAGAATGCTCCAAAAGAACGTAAGTAAGCTTGTTCCCCACTTGGTTTTGGATTGCTATTGTGTTATTTGTAAGATTTGTTATTAAGTTGTTTGGTAAAGATTAGTCTGTGTACATTTGGCTTACTCCATGCAGGCAGAAATGTTTTCCCAGAGCTTTTAGATTGTCTTTACAGTGGACCCTCAACTCAGTTCTGTGAGGTCAGCCTTTTTTTGTCTTCTCGATGGCTTTCCCTTCCTCTCTTCTGGAACCTTCTAAATACACAGGACTGGCCCAGGGGGAGGTGGGAGAGGGCTTCAGGGATGTGGACAGATTGATAGCAACTGGAAGTTGGTTATATCAACATTGACTCTGGCCTCTTGGATTCCCTGATCTGGTCTGAAGCATGGGTAGTGTCCTGATGCCCCAGTCATTGGCTACCTTGGACCCTAATGTTTGGTATGTCACATGGCCTGCAGACCCTCAGCCACACACTCCTCTTTGCAGTGTCCTGGCATTGGTGAGCCTGTGGAGGCAGTGCTGTTTCCTGCCTCTGCCGCCAGCAGACTGGACCGTAGCTCCATTGTGCAATCTCTTAGACGGACAAGCCAGACTCTCCCCTTACCAACTTTTGAGGGCTGATTGGAAACCATAAAAACCCCATTACTTTCAATCTCATCTTGGGAGATCAGATGGAGCTTTGTGGTTCCAACATCCTCACCACTCCCCTTGGAGCCCTTCCCACCTGTTCAGCCTTCACCCTGGGTGACATCAGAGCCAGTGCTGCCACTAAACGTCCTGAGGGAGGCCATGGCCAGCACGCCTCCCCAAGATGTAGTTGGGGAAGGGGCCACCGCTTCACTTTTAGTTTCCCATAGCAGTCTCCTTTAGAAGTTCTTCTGCTTCCCATTTTTCTTCTTGGAGGCCACCAAGTCAAGGCCTCATCTGAGCCTTCATGTGGATGTAGGACTGGGGGTATCTGTCATTTGAGACAAGATCTTCTGTTGAACTTGGCGCTAGTCTCTCTGTTGTCCTTAGCCATGAGCTGTTTCCATGAAACCCACTACTTCCACCCACTCTTAGAATGAGGGACCATCACCCAAAATGAAGACATAAAATTATCATGTTGTATGATATGCATGTTGAGGTATGCCATGCATTCATGATATCCATAGTTTCCTTACCAATTTTTTAAATTATTATTTTCAGTATTCTAGAGTGAAGCCCATAGTGACACCACGTTTTTCTCTTTCCTGCACTGACACCTTATTGAATAAACTAGGAAGCATCGCGAAGATCCATAATTTGCATATTCAGGTGGGTGTTTTTCTCCTATACATGCCTCTGTCAACACCGGCAAGACTTCTCAGTACCCTAAATTCTGTTGGTAATCTCCAGTTCTTCTCCTGAGATCTTCTAGAGAAATAGCATCAAACGACAGGAAGGGCTCTTACAGACATCACCTAAATCTGCATCTTTAATTTCCCAGATAAGAAACTTCAACTTCCTTTTACCCTCGATTTTCTTTGATCAAGCATGGAGAGACAAGGACATCATATGTAACCAAGCCAGATCAATGAGACACTGCTTACCTGTTCTCTGTAGGATAAATTTAATTCATTTCTTTCCCACTTTTCTCTTTTATTTGATCCTTTTCTCAGTATTCTAGGCCTTCATTTTTGGAGGAACCACCTATTATTTGAGAAGCAAAAAGAACCTAATTTCTGCCTTACAAAAATGCATTTAACAGCCCTTTTGTTCTGAGTTTCTTAATTTAAAATCAGGAACAAAAAAGTGTATCTTACTTTGTCACTAAATGGTTGCAATTTAGGAATAAAGCACTTTTTCGAAGCTTTCAGCTGGGTTAAAATTGGGATTTGCAAGCTCCCCTTCCCCCGTCCAAGCTTCATTACAGACTGCACTAAAATTTTCCCCCTTAAGAGTTGACTATCTTGTAACAAAGGGCAAGTTAGGGAAAAGGCAACACATTGATTCTTTATCAGGGTGGAGGGTGTTTTTTTTTGTTTGTTTGTTTCTTTTGTTTTAATAAGATTTATTTTGTTGAGGCTCATTAACTATTCTCATTACCCTTCTCCCTTTTCGGAGGACTGTGGTATTTGTATTTTTTATTCAATCCCATACAATTGTAGGGGAGGAAAAAGTCTTCCTTGACCTTCTTAGAGTCCCTGGCTGGGTCTGGAGACTAAATTGACAAAGGAGAAAAGCATACAAATGTATTTAATATAAATTTTACATGATATAGGAGCCTTCATAAGGAAATGAAGACGCAAAGTAAGAAACAGGAGCATTTCTAGGCTAGATTTGGTGACAAGTGAGCAGTCATGGAGGAATATGATCGTTGTTTGGATTCTTCTGGGCACCCCTTTGTCTTCAGAGATAAGGCTGCTCCTTTCCTCCAAGTATAGGATGGGCACCCTCACATAAAAGTTTTTTGATCTGTTACAGGGATGATGGGTAGGGGAAGGTCATTCTGATCTTCAGCTATTTTCCTTCAGCTTAAAATGTACAATATACTACAGTGCCACATTTGGAGGTAGTGTGTCCTGAACTCCATGAACACAAAACAAAATCAAGTATATCTTTGCTGGAGGTGTATGCATGTGTGCATGTTCATTCAGCATTTACTCAACCTTATCAAAGTGAAAAGAATCATCGGCTTGACCTTTCTTCCCTTCAGATGCCCATGTATTTCCTTAGTGGTCTAGATTTCCTCAAGGCCAGGATAGAGCTCACCCTCTAGGTAGAACACTCTATTTTAGACTATTGCTCTTTTTTCTCTTATTTGGTTCACACTCTACCTCATGGAGAAAGGGAAATGGCTTTGCTATTCTTGGAAGTGACAACTTGCTCATGAGTTTTTCCCCCATAATATGTACTCATCACCAGTTGATCTGGAATGATTTTTGTTTTAGGCAAGGGGATGGAGTGGTTACACTTAAATGTTGTGTCTCAAAAGTACTTACTGCCCTCTCAGGGTTTATGGTGCCCTGGAGTAAGGTTGGTGTGTGGGCCAGGACTCATTTGTTTCTATTGGATGTGGATTTTTATGGGCTCTTTTTTGGTGACTTCAGAATTGTCAAACTCAGTTATTCGCAAACTGTCTTCTGTACAAGAACTTATTTTGGAAGCTGGCAAAGTGCGCAAAATGAGGACAGTGTTCTTAAGTCCCAATCCTGCTTCTTCCTGAGACACAACTTGTTTATGCCTTTTACATATTGGATTTCTATGAATTTTTATATGAATAACATATTCAAAACTGGAAGAGTTTAGAATTTAGAAAATCACTCATTTAGCCCAACCCTAATATTTGAGAGATGAGAATGTAGAGACCCAAAGGAAAGAACTGATTCACCCTAAGACAAATGACTAGGCTCAGAACTTGGCTAACATTCATCTCTCCTTGTTCAAGTTCCAGTTTTCTTATGAAAGAACCATGCTGTCTGTCCTTTTATGGCCAATAAACTCTTTTCTTAATGGCCAGTACCAGAAGAGGCAAGTTGCCACAAAAAGCTAGGTTCTTGACTCTCTTCAAGTACTTTTTATTTTTATTCATTCTTGCTATAGAAAGAACATAATATGGATTAAGGTTAGGGCTAGAACATTACATATTGATGTAATTATCATGCTCACATTCATAGTTTCTTTTTCTTATAGATGTTATGTATAATATGAATAATTGTTTTCAATAAAGCACATGTAGAATCTTTGTTGTCTTTATATAGGCAAGTAGAAACCATCCTTATCATTGTTGGGGTAGGAAGTATAATTTCTAATGGTATTTCACATTAGAAAATTGAAAATATTATTTCTTTTCTTGTAGAGCCACATAAGTGAAAATATCAGTGAAGTTGAAGCTGTGAAGAGCCTGTTTTACGATTATAAAAATTACACAGATGTGTATGATAGAAACAATCTTCTGACAGATAAGGTACATTGCATATCATGACATAATCTGTGTAAAGTATGGCATATTTATCTACATTTTAAGATCTCAATAATGGAGGGCAGTGGGGAAAAAATGAAATAATAAAATAAAATCTCAATAGTAATCTTCAGACTTCAACATGTGCGCATTTCCCAAACTAGAGTAAAGCTTATACACCACGCGTGCATGGATGTATAGTTAAAAATCGGCCTGAAGTTTCATGCGAGTAAATAAATCTAAAGACTTTGGGGGTAAGAATGTCATTTGGCCCAAGGATATTTTGTCAGTATCCATCAGAATGTAAATGTGCATTCCCTTGAGTTAGCAGATGCATTTCTAAGGATCCATTCTGTAAGGAATATGAATAGGAATGTTAATTAATGTGAAAGTCAGGAAATGTCTATCAGTGGGGGATTGTCTAGATTATAGAACATCCATAATTAAAATTTTATCCAGCATTCGCAAGAATGATGTATACAGGCTCACCAGGAAGAATGTTTATAAGGGTTGTTTGTGTTTGATGTGTGTATGTGTGGGTGCATGCTCACTTAAAAACAATGATTTGGAGGGGCATCTGGGTGGCTCTGTGGTTAAGCACCTGACTCTTGATTTGGGCTCAGGTCATCAACCCCATATTGGGGTTGATGCTGCGTATGGAGCCTGCTTGAGAATCTCTCTTTCCTTTTCCCTCTGCCCCTCCCCATTTACGTACTCTTCCTCGCTCTCTCTCTTCCTGTCTCTTAAAAAAAAGTATAAGGGAGTACAAACATTGAATGTTAAAAAACGGTCTTCCTGAGGGAGAAAACAGAAGGACTTTTTACTCTATTTTTAAACACTGTGGTATTGCTTTAAAAAATTAGTATATAATACTTTCATAACTAAATAATTTTACATTAATTAAAATTAATATAGTGAGGTGACACCTCATTACAACCATATACCCCTTGGCCTCCAATGAATTGTACAGACTGCATGGAGAGTTGAACCTACTGCAGCAAATAAATTCTACTGCAGTGAATAAATTCTTTGGGATGATGAACAGAGGGCTGAATATGACTACTTTGAAAGGTTAATATTCTACATAGATCTTGTAAATGCTACACTGTGATTTTCATCCTCCTTTACATATATTTCCATATGATTAATAAATTAACCTCCTATTTGCATGTTAATTTTATTTGCACAGAGTGTGAGAAATTTTTATTTTATTAATAATTCTGTGGTCATTGAGCTGTGTCTCCCAAAGGAGAAAGCTATTAGAAACAGGTTTTGTACTGAAAGAAAAAGAATTTTGAAAGAGTAAAGCCTTTTTATTTTATTTTATTATTATTTTTTCTTTTGAGTAAAGTTGATGCAGAGCACTACATAATGATTATTCAACTTTTCTCTGTAATGCTGTGCTCACCACAAGTGTGGCTACCACCTGTCACCATACAACATATTACCATTGACTATATTCCCTATTACCATTGATTATATTGCCTTTTATTCCCAAGACTTATTCATCCCATAACTGGAATCCTGTGTCTCCCATTCCTCTTCCTTCATTTTGCCCATCCTCCTGCCCCTTCTCTTCTGGCAACCATCACTTTGTTTTCTTTGTTTATAGGTCTGATTCTGCTTCTGTTTCTTTACTTATTAATTTTTCTTTGTTTTAGTTTCCACATATGAGTGAAGTCATATGGTATTTGTCTTTCTCTGTCTGATTTATTTCACTTAGTATAATGCCCATCAAAGTTGTTGGAAATGGAAATATCTCATCTTTTTTATAGCTGAGTAATATTACATGATATATATATATATACACATATATATATGTATATATATATATATATATATATATATATTGCAAGAAAGGCTTAAGTCTTATTCAGGAAACCCACAAATCTTACCAGGACTAAATAGAGAAGTGTTGTATGTGTTCAGTGCCTGCCTTCATGGATAATTTTGTCTTCCAAATTAATAAATATATTTCCTAATTTTGTGAAAATGTAAATATAGGTGATAAAACAGTTTGGGTTTATTTTAAAGATTTTTTTATACTTATTCATGAGAGACACACAGAGAGAGAGAGAGCCAGAGACACAGGCAGAGGGAGAAGCAGGCTCCCAGCGGGAAGCCTGATGCAGGACTTGATCCCAGGACCAGGATCAAGCCCTGAGCCAAAGGCAGATGCTCAACCACTGAGCCACCAGGTGCCTCTTAAACGGTTAATTTGGTTATGTCAATTATACTCCAATTTTAAAAAGACTTAAAAGATAGATAAATAAAGATTATTTGGTTATATGTGTTGAGAGCATCAGTGCCTGTATTTAACTAGGAGCAGAAATAAAAGCCCAACTCTTTCCAGGATTATGCTTACAACTTCCATGTCTGACAAAGGAAAACTTACCTTTAGTAAATTCTGATTAAGATAGGAATAAGCACAGCCCCACTGGTTGCTCACCATGTAGAATTAGAAAATAAAGTAACTTGGTTGTTTTCTAAAGCGGAGATGAAGACATCATAGTATCTTTGAGCTGGGTGGATATCCTTTGCTGTAGATCACCTGGACCCTCATTATTTTATGGATTAAAAAAAGAAAAAAAGTAAGATCCACATATTTGCTGAGAATTGTGTAATCCAGTGTTTTTACAGGCCTTTTTTGAAGAGTAACTTGTACATGGATTTTATACATACAAGTAATCATAAATGGTCTTATGAAGATGTTTACAGACAAGTCACAGCTTCCGTCTGTGCCTGTAACATCTTGCTGTCAGTGAAGACTATTGGAAACATTTTTAAGTGGTAAACTCCACACAGGATACTCTTCTCTCCAGACAGTGATGGCACATGGCTGCTACCTTACTGCAGAAGAACTGCAGGTATTCAAGGAACGAGGAGCAGCTATCTCACATTGCCCCAATTCTAACTTATCGTAAGTATGCAATAATTAGTTGGTAGAGTATGATCATTTGGGTTGCAAATTAGCAGCTTAAATACCTTTGTTTTCTCAGTCATGCCTCCAAATGTCCTTCTCCTAGAGTTCTGTTTGATTGGGACAGGAACCAGATAGACCACAGAGGCTCACCTGTGTGTTGATAGGGAGAAAAAGCACTCAAAAGAGGATATTTTTGCCTTTGAAGAACACAACATCTCTTAAAATTTTTGTGCAAAAAATGGGACATTAGTATAAATAACAGAAAGAGTTCAAAACCTACAGCATATGCCAGCCAGGTGTTCTCAAGAGAGGGGACTGACTTCCCATTACTTTGCATGCTTTGTAGTCAGAAAGGCCAGTGCTATGAGAAGCACTCCATGGTATATGTCATGCTGCTGGATCCAATGGAATGTCAGTTCACACAGGAGAGACCATGTCCTATTGTAATTTCCTAGAATTCAAAGCTTCATTCATAATTAGTTTTTAACCCTTTCAAAGGTCTTAAATCTTATAAGGGAGTCAGATGAAAATTATGACCTGTATCTTCAGAAAAAAGCTCATAGAGATAGAGATGTCACATCTAATTTCAGGAAATTAATAGATCCCATGATACCCATGGATGCTAGATTAAGAATCCATGTTCTAGGATTCATTACAGAAAGGATCTCATTTCTAGTGCTAGTTGATCCAGACTATAATTCCTCCCACTTAGAGGCAGGTTGAGATGGATCATTCATATATTCATTCAAGGAATTTATTTAGCTTCTACTAGATTTTAGTTTTTTTGAGGGTTACTTTGTGTCCTCTTGTTTTGAGTTCCTGGAGAAGCAGACCATGATACAATCCATGTACGAGTAGTTTATTTGGGACGTGATCTGAGGAAACACTTTTGGGGATTGATTGGTAAGACAGAGAAGGGAAAGAAGTCAGTAAGAATGTATCATCAAGCATGTGACCACTGTAGGCTCCCGAAGTTTGATTCTTCCAGAAAACTCAGGGAACCAATGTACAAAACAGACCTCAAAGTCATTCTGCCCAAGGGGTGAGGAAGCAGGGATAGTTATCCTCACAGACCTGTCAGTTATTGTGGAGGGCTGCTGGGTGAAGTGAAGAAGCATTAATTCCCTGGAACTCCTGACCTTCCTGAAACAAGGGCAGAGTAGGTTGTGTCATGGGGAAAGAGCCCCTTGGTAGAGTTGGGAGGTACTGGTGATTGGAAGTCTAGGGAGTCGGCCAGCAAAAAGGATGCATGTCAGATGTGGTATAGGAAAGGCATGAAGGCCACAGAGCTATATTTCTGGTGTGTATTGAAAGGTTCCAGAGTCCTCTGGTTTTCAGACATGATGGGGCATGACAGGGAATCTTGTCCATGTATGGCGAGGGACCATAATTATGGTCGAGCAACTGACCAGATAGGGAAAGGATTTAACATCCCATGGGTTAGTTATACACTATCTAAATTAAAAGATGATCCAGTTTTGCAAATTGAGGTTGGAAGTTAAATTTCTTTATGGATAAATTTCTGTTAGATGGTCACTGCTGTTCTTTCTCCAACAACTTTAAAAGATTTATTGCCTGTGCATTGGGGCTTTGACAATGGTAGTTAGGTGTATCTTCAAGCAAGACCACTTTGACCTTTGCATCTTCTCAGACTTCTAAGGAACACTTTAGTTTTCCTTTGTTTTTATAGAAAGGTGGCACATCTAGTAAGCTCAAGGTCATAATGTCCAGAATTCAGCCTGGAACCTTCTCTCCTAGCTGCTACGGTCCTCAGCAGCAGCCTGTGAACTCTCAGGCCCTGACTCATTAACCTGCACCTCCTTTCCTAGTAGTACCCTCTTTGATTTTGCAAGTCATTACTCACTCAGGGTAACAAAGGATCCCAGACACAGAGGAAAGATAATGCTTTATAACTTCTACTTCTTAACATAGAAGCATTGATAAGTTGGTTTAAAAAAAAAAAAAAAACACTGAAGACCAATAGACTTTTGCACTATCTGAAAGATCGACTTTCTTCATTTATTTTTCCTTATAAATGATCCCATTTTCCTTCTGTTTCTTGCTGTTCTGTACCTTCCTGAGATTAACCTCGACCCAAGGACTAAAGCTCCTTTGTGATCACCTTTTACTCTGGGATGTGTGATTGGATTTGGCTGATATGATGGGAAACATAATTTTAGTGAAATCGCCATCATTATTGCATTGGTATCCTCTTTTTTGGTTGGAAACACATGGGTCCCCTTATTCTGACTATCTCCTCTCTCTACAGGCTCAGCAGTGGCTTTCTCAATGTGCTAGAAGTCCTGAAACATGAAGTGAAAATAGGGCTGGGTACAGGTCAGTAATTTGCTATTTGGATGTGGGCAAAGTGGTCGAGTAGGTGCATAATTTTATGATGTGACTAATTTTCTTTTTTTTTTTTTTGATGTGACTAATTTTCAAGCAACAGTTTTATGTTTAAAAATTTAGTTTTATTATTTGGTAAAACTCTTGAGCTAATAAAATAGGTTGGAAGCAGGATGAAAATGTATAAAGAGGGAGGAGTGTTGATGACACTAAATTCCTGAAGGCCATTATCCTTGCTTACTGTTCAGAGATTGGGTAAAAAAGGGTAGGTCCTCCTAAGTTGTGTTAGGGGGTTTTTGTTGTTTTTTTGTTTTTTTTAATAAAAAAACTTCTTGATTTTTTTTCTTCCTCTTTTGTTTTGTCGTTCTGGCTAGATTTTGATGGTTTGGATTTGTATGGTTTTCGTTTTCAGTAACTGTCATCACAAATACTGTCTTGGAAGAAAATTATTTGATCTTGCCATAGTGAGCACAGATTCAGTCTATGCCAGTATTGAGAACTTTGAGATATATGAAGAACTTGCTTTGCTTTTGAGCAGTTTTTAACAAAATGAGATTCCAATTCCCACAGGCAGTCTGTTGTTTGCTGACTTGAAGGACATTCTAGGTGTCTGATGAGTTAGTGATGTCTCTATTTTTTACATTATATTTCAATTGTTTTTCCTGACTGTGGGCAGTGCAGCTCACTTAGAAAGTATGAGACAGGCCCAAATGCCTTGGCATATCCTCTGTGAATCTATTATTACTGTGTGTGAATAAACTAAAAATTTTTTAAATGGATGTGGGACACAAGGATTTATTTTTTGTTCTTGATGCAGTTGTCTTCCTGATACTTAAAAGTGTTGGGATGTTTGCATATTGATGATGATGGTTGTCATCATTTTCTGCAATAACTCACATCTCAGTTAATTTTATACCAGCAATATTAGTAAGAAATACAATAAAACAAAATGAATTATTCATATTTTTAAAGATATATGCTAGATTAGATATTCTCCCCAATTTTATATGAGTCAAAAGAACTACGATTTAAAAAAAAATTCTCATTTAAGTCTTCAATCACTGAGACTGTGGTAATATGTGGATATAGTCACAGGTGTTAAGGTAGTTATTTTAACTTCACAGAAAAGCTTTAACAAATAAGAAAAACATGGCCAAGAATTTTTGTTACATACTAGTCTGTTAATGAAAAATTTTGTAGACAGCTAAAAATCAGGTAGGTATTGCTTTCCAGTTTTCTAGAATTTTGGTCTCCATGATTTAAGCTCATCACATGACTTCCAGTTCTTGACTTTAAGTTGTATAGTGATGGAAAATATTTATGTAAAGTTTTGTCACTTACTAGCTATAAGAGTTTGAGCAAATTTCCTAAGACTTCATTTCCTTAATTTCTATAACAATAACATGAGTAATAACTATGTCTATCTTACAAGCTTGTTTTGAAGCTTAAATGAGAAAAAAAGTCCATGCAAAATGGTTAGCATATACTTGACAGATTGTACTAGTCAATAAATATTGGTTTAAAGGGAAAGAACAATGTTGGTGTGTTGACCAAAGGTTTGATTAAATGTGATATATTGACTTATGAATTGGGAGAGTACTGTTGCATTTTACACAATCTCTGTTGTAATAGCCCTATTTTGTTCCACTCTTTCTGAAACACAACCTTTATATACCAACCTGCCCGTTCCACGTGGCCTTCAGAAGATCATTTAACCTCACACTGTGGGCAGAGAGCAGGTCCAAAAGTGGTTTGTTCACCCTGTCTATAAGAAGTGGAGGCAGATCTGGACTTTCTCAACTATTAGATAGGAGAAACCCACATGAAGTTTAACAAAAATATTGCAAAACAAGAGAAAGTCATATCAAAAAGAATGAGGGGCACCTGGGTAGCTCAGTTGGTTAATTGTCTGACTCTTGATTTCAGCTCAGGTCATGATCTCAGGGTCCTGTGATCAAGCCCCACATTGGGATCCACAGTGGGCATGGAGGCTGTTTAAGATTCTCTCTTTCCTTTGGCCCCCCTCCCCACTCATGTGCAATGTGTGTGCTTTCCTCTCTCAAAACAAAAATCAAATAAAAACAATGAGAAGATGAGCTTATCTCTGAAAATGCTCTACTTCAGGATCTAGAAGAAACTTTCAGAAAATTGCCATCATCCATGGAGTACAAGAAGACATGGTACTATGAAAAGACCACAAGTTGTGATGGAAAAAGGAATTTTTTAAATGAAAGAAGAAAACTGAGGGAAAAAAAGAATGAGAAGCATGTAGACAATCCTACATGACGGGAGGGAGGGTAAATTTTCCAACCACTTTGGAAAACTGTTTGGCAGTTTCTTATAAAGTTAAATATACCTCTACATATGACCCAGTAATTCCATTTTGGGGTATTTACCCTAGAGAAATGAGCACATATGTTTTCAGAAAGATTTGTACATGAATGTTTATACCAGCTGCATTCATAATAGCCCCACAATGGAAACAATCCAAAATCTTGCCGACAGGGGAATGGATAAGCAAACTGTGGTGTATTTATACAGTGGAGTGCCACTTAACATTCAAGAAAGTAGGAGCCACTGATATATGTGAAACAAAGGTAAATTGAAAAATATTTTGTTAATTGAAAAAAGCCAGGCACAAAAGAGCACATGCTATATGTCTCCATATGCATGAAACCTAGGGACCAGTAGAGCTAGCATTATGTTGATAGAAATCAGAAAGTGGTTGCCAAGGGTGGGGTATGGGGGCAGGGAAGGAAAATGCCATGAGAGAGCTTGCTGGAGGGATGGAAATGTTTAATATCTTTCTGGAGGTAGTTAAATGACTGTGTACAATTGTTAGCATTGGTCAAACTGGGCACCTGCGTTCTGTGCATTTTATGTTATCTCAATTATATTTCAATTTAAAAATAACAAGCCATGTAGGAACCTATGAGGAGTAGAACGATTGCAGAAAATTAAATCAGTGATGTGGAAAACATGGTTGATCAAAGACCAAAGGGGTGTTTGAGAATGATCTACATGGAGCATAGAAAGCATAACACTAACACAGGGGGTTTTCCTGACCCACGATTCAGAATAAATGGAATAGAATTTTTGAAGAATAAATCTTTTCTGAGCTTAAGAAAGAACTGCATCATATTCAAAGAGAACTTACTCTGCCTAGGCTAAGTCATAACTGAACACATTGTGGCAAAATATTGGAATTGCAAAGAAAAAGCGAAAAAAGCCCTAAAACATTGAGGCAGGGAAAAAAATGTCAGTTATCAATAAAGCAATTAAAAACCAGTTTGGTTTCAGATATTTTTGCTGGCATGAAAAATACCAAGAACAAGAAGGAGTTTGGAGCCAAATAGTTGTTACTTAAGAATATTATATTGGACGAGATTTCTCCCTCATGTGTGAAGGCAACAAAATTCTCAGATGTACAAAGTTTTGGAAAATATTCTCCCCATGAATTCTTGGAAAAAATCACTTGAAAATCTACAGCATTCAATGAGTTTTGAGGCAAAAACGACCAAGGTCTGGGGAAGTGATGGTAAATAGTCTATCATGGAAAGCTAAGTCAGTTAAAATAGAAATAAGATTTTTAAAAATGTAAAAGTTTAAAAAAAGAAAGCAAAATCAAAAATTTATCTTAAGAGGGAGTATGTACAATGTTAGAAGTAACATTTAAAAAATATTATCAGGGGATCCCTGGGTGGCGCAGCGGTTTGGCGCCTGCCTTTGGCCCAGGGCGCGATCCTGGAGACCCGGGATCGAATCCCACATCGGGCTCCCGGTGCATGGAGCCTGCTTCTCCCTCCGCCTGTGTCTCTGCCTCTCTCTCTCTCTCTGCGGCTATCATAAATTAAAAAAAAAAAATATTATCAGGCTGTAAACCTTAAACTGTTCTCAAAAAATAAAGTCAATAAACAACAACTACAGACATATAAAAAAATTAAAATGGCAACATCAGTCAAGAAGGGCTTCCCTCAGGTTGGAAGAGGTTCCCAGGACCTGAGTACCTGATAGTTATTCTTGAAATCAAGTGCCAGGTCCTTGAGTTTGAGTGTTATATATTCCTTATACCATTTGAACATCTTCAATCTTTGATCATAAATTTTAAAAATAATACATACTCTCCAAGAAAGAACATTCCAGATATTAAAATTCTTCTATTTTCTGATTTTGTTAACAGAAACTGAGAAATTGTGGTTTATGTGTAAGGTTGAGAGGATGAAGATGTATTTGGCAAGTGGGAGCAAAACTATAAGTGTATAAAATTTCTCATCTCAGAATCATGAGACATAGTAAAAAACAGTAATCTGAAGGGAAAAAAAAATGGAACAAGTTTACATCAACAAGACCTATGAATTCGTTAAAACAAACGACATATACATGGAGCCAGAATCCCACTTTTTTCCCCCAAAGATTTATCCATTTATTTCAGAGAAAGAGAAAGAGAGAGAATGCGTGCATGCATGTACGGGTGAGTATGGGGGAGGGAGAGAGGGAGAGAATCTCAAGCAGACTTCCTGCTGAGTGTGGAGCCCCACTCAGGGCTTGATACCTGACCCTGAAATCATGACCTGAGCCAAACCAAGAGTCAAATGCTCAACTGATTGAGCCACCAAGGTGCCCCCAGAATTCCACTTTCCAACAACTGTTTCCCATCCATCTTACTTGTTCTATTACTGCCAAAGTAACAGTTCTTTGATCAGTCTACAGACTCTAAGCCACTGATTCCATGCTTTCTCAAATTCATTGTTCCACTCTTGATTAACCCATCTTAAATGCCAGAGTTCATTACCATAATCATTCCCTTGGAAACTTCCTTGCTTCTCCTGTCCTGGCTTTCTTTGTACTCACTTTGTACTCACTCAAAAGCCCAACCTCCTTGGTTATCCCAACTATTCCCCTTCTCAGTGTGTACAGCTGAGCAGCTAGAAGTTGCTGGAAAAAAAAATTCTCCAGTGGGCTTTCATTTTAAATTTTGCTCTCAAATCCCAGATGGCCCTCAGCACTACACAAATAGACAATTATGTTTCTCTAATAGGCATGTGTCCCCATATTCCAAGGCAGCCTTTTCTTATTTTTCCTAAAATTTCTACCCTGAGGGGTGTTCTGTTTCTGCATTGTACCAACCTATGACTCCTTAATATCTCCTGAGTCCAGCCCCTTTTCCCAGACAGCCGCCACCACCTGATGCAGGTTGCCATGGTTTCTTGCCTGCACTCCGCACTAGCCTCCTAATTGGTTTCATATTCATCTTGGGCCTTTTGAATCCTTCCCTTTTCATTTTTTTTTGAATCCTTCCCTTTTCAAAAGAATTACAACAAAAATCAGACCATTTCACACCCCCTCCAGCTTATACCCTTCAATGGGGTTTTGAATACACAACCCTCATTCCCAGGCACACAAAGCTCTGCACAGTTAGAGGCCCATCCACCTCCCAGCCTTGTGTCCCACCACTCCCTCTTTCCTACACTGGTTATTTTTCAACCCGCCCTAGGAGTCACACTCCTTTCTACCAAAAGACCTTTGTGTATTCTGTTCCTCGGCCTGGAATGCCCTTTATGACACTCTTTACATGGCTGACCTCTTCTCATTCCTTAGTTTATGTCATTGCCTTAAAGAAGGCTTCTCCCTGTAGAAATGGGCTTTCCACGTCCATTTTCTCTGCCATTAGCTGAATACAATCTAGAGTTAACATCTGTTGTGTGTGTGTCTCTTTTCTTTCCCCTTCACTAGATAGTTGGCCCACATGGAGCCGGTAACTTTTATTTATGAGCCTTAAATAGATGAAGCACATAGACTATGCTCAATAAATAAATGACTGTTGATGAATGAATGAATGAATGAATGTATGAATATGAAATGAATACACACATTTCCAATCATGTCGTTTTATGTGTCCATTGCTCTTTGACTCAAGTTTTTACTTTCATATGGTTTCTTTAGAGTCTTCTTGTAAGTAACAGTGTCCTTATTGTTGACTCTGGCAAAAAGTGATGGTGGTGTTCTTCATCATGGTAGTAGCCGGGCATGGGGGACCAGGAATGCATTTTCTGCAAAATTCATTCTTTTTGGTCCCTCTACATACCCCATCTAGTTTCCATCTCTTGGTCCTTATTCCTCTGCACTTATGTTATTTAATTGGATTTTCTCAGCAGCTGTTAAGATAGGTGATGTAATTTCTATTTTCTGAGAAACCTGAGGTTCAGAGTTACTAAGTAACTGATAAAAGGTCAACAAAGCAATAAAGTTCCAGATCCACAGTTTAAAACCAGGTCAGTAAAATGTGAAGCTCATTATTTCTCTTTCCACCCCATCACACTGTCTCTTGTGATATGATAAAGTGGGATTATACCTGCATTAAATGTGCTGCAGAGGGAGGAGGAAGCCATTGAATTCACTGGATAGCACAGGGATCAGGAAGTTACACTCCATGGAAATTTCTGGAACAAAAGCTTGACTCATCCTGACTAAATACCACACTCTGTGTGATCCAGGGTTCATCAATTCATCTGCCCAGTATTGTTTCTATTGTTATTTTATTAACATAACCAAAGAGTATAAGAAGATAAGCAACATAATAAGACCAGTCTCAAAATTATCTCAATAAATTGCATTGCATTGTTTTCTAATCTGTCCTTATTCTTTCTATATTGATGATTTTGATTAGATATTGAAGAAAAGACTTCTTTCTGCCATATTTCATAAAACTTGTTTTTATAACTGCAAATATTTAAGTCCTCCATGTTAATACCATCCTAACAGCATTGCTTTTGCTTTTGTTTCCTTCCAGTCTTTGTCCTCGTACAGCTGACCCTTGAACAATGTAGGGGTGAGGGACGATGACCCCTGCATATTCAAAAATCCATATATAACTTTGACTCTCCCCAAACTTAATTATTAACAATCTACTGTTGACTGGAAACCTCACCCAAAATATAAATAGTGAATTAGTTCATGTTTTGTATGTTATATGTATTATATATTGTCTTCTTACAATAAAGTAAGCTAAAGAATAGAAATTGTTACTGAGAAAATCATAAGGAGAACACCTGGTACGGATCCTTCAGTTAAGTGTCCAACTTTTGATTTTTGGCTCAGGCCATGAGCATAGGGTCCTGAGCTCAGCAGGGAGTCTGCTTCTCCCTCTGCCTTTCCCCTCCATACACACACTCAAATAAATAAATAATCCTAAAAAAATCATAAAGAAGAGAAAATGCCTTTATAATACTATGCTGTATTTACTTTAAAAATCTGCATATAAATAGATGGACCCTCACAGTTCAAACACACATTGTTCAAAGGTCAAATATATTTTGAAATATGAATTCAGTCTTCACATGTTTCCATATCCCATAGTGATAGCATTTTTGTTCTGCCTTTACATCTTAACATTTTCATTGTTCTAGCAATAAAGAATTAGTAGACAACATATTTCAAAATTTAATGTAAATTATTCCCAAATCTTATTTGTTTTCTTAGTTTAAGCTATGGCAGAATTAAAGTTTAATGGATTGTTACTAAAATGGATTAATAACTTTTTAAAAATTGTAAGTTTTATTTTAATTCCAGTTAGTTAAATACAGTGTTACATTAGTTTCAGGTGTACAATACAGCAATTCAACATTTCCATAGATGACCCTGTGCTCATTATGACAAGTACCCCCCTTAATCCCCATCACCTATTTCACACATTCCCCTACCCACCTCCCCTTTGGTAACCATCAGTTTTTTCTCTGTAGTTCTGTTTCTTGGTTTGTCTTTCTCTCTCTTATTTTTCCCTCTGTTTTTTTTTTTTTTTGTTTCTTAAATTCCACACGAGTGAAGTCATGTGGTATTTGTCTTTCTCTATGTGACTTATTCTGCTTATATTATGCTCTTTAGCTCCATCCATATAATTGAAATGGCAAGATTTCATTCTTTTTCATGGCTGATTAATATTTCATTGCATATATATTTGTATATATATTTATATATATCACATCTTCTTTATTCATTAAAATGGACTAATAAATAGATATAATAAGACTTATCAAGGAAGTGGGTGATCTTCTGACAGTACTCGAGATAAAAGAAAAAAAATTTCTATACAGGGGTATCTAAGGACATAGAAGACGGTTGAACATAGAAGTGAACTGCAATCTAGGGATTATTACTTAATAGGCTATTGCTTTTAATCTTTGAAGTGCAGGTAGACATTGAGAATTATATATATCTACCTAGGAATGCAGAAAGAATCCTGGAAATATAAAGTGTATTTTATTAGTTATAGATATATTTTTCCTATAATAAAACATACTAATTTACTTGACACTTATTATGCAACCTCATTTAGTAACTTTGGCATTTATACTTGTCAAACATAGTATTTCAATTTAATTATGATTAGGGAATTTTTAAAAAACAAAATCACTAAAAATCAGGGGTGCCTGGGTGGTTAAATGTCTGATTCTTGGTTTCAGCTCAGGTCATGATCTTGGGGCCGTGAGATCAAGCCCTGCCTTGGGTTCCATGCTCAGCTCAGTGTTTGCTTAAGATTTTCTCTCTCTTCCTTCTCCTTCTGCCCCTCCACCTATTCATGCTCTCTCTCTCTCTCTCTCAAAAAAAAAAAAAAAGAATAAATGAATGAATAAATAAATATCAAATAAATAAATAGTTGCCGGTTTTAAATTCTTTTCAATGTTACTCTGTGTCTATTCTATGTTTAGATAAAGATCTTTTCTTTGAAGTATACTACAGACTGAATATTGGTCACTAAAAACAAAAGCCCAACCTCATCTGCCTAATATTACATTTATCTCATAAGTTTTGCCTTTATTTTGTCTGCCATAGATGTGGCTGGTGGTTATTCATCTTCCATGCTTGATGCAATCAGAAGAGCAGTGATGGTTTCCAATATCCTCTTAATTAATAAGATAAATGAGAAGAGTCTCACCCTCAAAGAGGTCTTCCGACTAGCTACTCTTGGAGGCAGCCAAGGTAATGGCCATTATTTTATTTGTCTCTCAAACAGTATTTATCTATGCCAATCTGTGTTCTCGGAAGCCATACAAAGACACTCAAGAGTAGCATTAGCAGGCATCTCATATTCATGGCTGTTGCATCTCATTTAACACACTCCAAAATTAATGAGTAATGTTCAGACATGTGGTAGAGGTATCATTTCTCCAGCAAGTCCCCTGGCTTTGGCAGAAGACATGTTCGACACACAATGATATTAATTGCTTTAATGGATATTTGCAATGGTCACATGTACATGAGTTCTCTAAAATAATAAATTATTTTCCACTGAATCAAGTAACACACTCTCTATTGGCCTGATGATGATGGCATAATATTATTAGTAATAGTAAAAATAATAGCCAAGGCTTACTGAACTCTTACCAGGTAAGAGGCACTATGTATCATGCTTTCTGTGTTCTTACTCCATCCTTCCAACCACTGCCAATAATTCTATCTTACCAGCGAGGTACCTGAGTGAGGTGGACCCAACTGTCAAGCTATGGAGTACCATGGTTGGAATCCAGAAAATCTGATGCCGGAATGCTGGTTCCTATGCTTACACTGTGTTATTTTCCCACTGTGAATCCCAGCTCAAATGATGGATTTGGTTGATGTATTTAAGGACACTAATTACCCAAAGCTATTTAAAAGGAAAAAGAGTAAAAGGATAGTTGGTTAATATGTAAATACTCTTCCTCAGGTTTTTCTGGTTCTCACCTGTATAATCATTTTTTTTTACTGAAAAAAAATAGAGATTGGTCATTGTATTACTTTCAATCACTTCAGTGTTTTGGGGAATCTGAATGTATGACGGTGAAAATAGCATAATACCTCAGGGAGCTAGTGAGAAATGAAAACATTCAAGTAGAGACAGACATAGAGAGAGAGATTTCTGAGCTACCCTGGGTCTCAGAAATGGAGGATGATAGAGGCTGAGAGTATCCTCTGAAGAGAAACCTTCTGGCTCTTTGAATGTTCTGGGCTGTGATGAATGCCATACAAAACATTTCAAGGAAAACAAGCCAAGGTCATGCTCTTTGCATTTTCCTGCATCTTATGATGATGTCATTTTCTAAAGTTCCAATTATTCAGTCACCCCTGTTTTAAATAAGTGTGGCACTCCCCGTGTTTGTGCATCTGAGTTTGTGTCGATGGCCTACTACCTGATCTTCCTGGTGCAAACGGATTGTACTTAAGTGCCTTTTTAATTCTAGGCTGTCTGTGAGATGCTTCATCAGGATCCTGTGTGTCATCAAGCTGGCATGGGGTGCTTACCAAATCATTTTTATCTTGCTGTGTAGCTTTTAAATCCATTTTCTGGGCCTCTGAGCTTACTGTGATGAGATTTCTTCTCCTTAGCCTGTGCCCCTGTGAGACTACGAGTGGAATGAGATGAATGGATCGCTGTTTAAATTGTGGCATCTCCCCAGCTTATCACACAGCCTTTCCATTCATTCTCAAGATCAAGATGAGCCTAAATCACCTTCACAGGACATCTGCTCCAAAGGCAGCAAAACTGCATTTCCTGAAATGCATCTGAATTGCTCACCAGCCCTGCTGGGCCTCTTTGCAATAATCTTAATTTAAACAATTTACAAATTTGTGAGAGTGATGGTGTCCTTTTTTTTTTTTTTTTTTTTTTTTTGATTAGCACATGCCTGACTTTCCAGATTCTAATGATTAGCTCAGTTAGTGTGTATATATATATATATATATATATATATATATATCCCATCAAACTCTGGCAAATTAACATGGTTATCTGGCCTATTAAACACACAACAATTTTATGTTGAAAGCAGTCATTAAAAACTCATATTTTGTTATGCTTCATTGTCAAAGGCAAAATGAAGTATAATTGGCAAAGGAGGAGAGAATTTCCAGTGATTTTCTATTACATTTAGTCTTCCCACACAATTAGTAGGAGTCACCTAACTGCCTTTAACATTTTCTAATTACTTTTGCACCCCTGTCTTCCTTAAAGAATTCTTTAACTAAAAAATCTTGTTCTTTTCTGAGAATAAAAGAGTTGCCCTTTTAACAATCTTTTAAGAACAAGTAAGATTTCTTAATCAGTGCTTGGAGAATTGCCAAAAGGCTGATGGATATCCATACAGAGATATATAACATACCAGATATTGTCTAACGGAGATACCTGATCCAGTATTTTCACATCAGACTGTATCTTGATGGTAACGGAATTCAACCAAGACATGTAAAAATGCAGATGCACTCCAGCTGGCCTTCCTTTTATGCATGCTTCCATTGGTAGCTCAGTGTACATTTAGATCATAGGCTTTAAGGAGCTTTAGATTTAATGCTTTTATTGACTAGGAAAGCCAACCACTCCCATCTTCTGAAACTAAATCCTAAAAATGACATATGTTCTTCCTTGACATCCAATATTCATGGGACATGAATTCTTGCTATTAAGTGGATCAAGTCAATAGATAGTATTGACCTATCCCTATTTTAGAAAACCATTCTTCTCTGGCAACCAATAAGTCTGAGGTTACAGAGAAATTGGTCTGCTTTCTAAAGCATTGGCACTCTTGAGTTATAAGGATCTATTTACTTTCAGAAGTGAATTTTCTCCATTTGGAGGATTTAAACTAAGGAACTTATGATGGATATGCCTGCATTGGCAAATATGCAAAAGGATACTTATTTCTTATTTATTCGAGGTTCATTTCACTGCCAAGAAAATAGATCCTGTCAGCTGTTTCATAGAACAAAAAGGGCAAGGAAAAGAGTTGGCGTGTTGGGGGAAGAACAGGAGGGAAAAAGAAGAAAGATATTATGTCAATCGTCACGTTTTTTAGAGGGATGAATGGAAATCTTAGACCAGCTGGACTGTGAAGTGCGCTGATAGAGCTGAAATAGACGGCATCTGAATTATAGATCATGGTGATGAGGGGACCTGTTTTTATTCTCAGATTTTGCTTTCTCTGTGCTTATTCTGCTTTCTGTGTGTCAACGTTTTAGGATCTCTTAGAATGAGAGAGTTTCTCTGCTTCACATTAAGATACTAATTTTTTCTAGTGATATGTTAACTGACTCTGTCCTTCTAAATGAGGACATTTTCACCATCTGATGATTCAAAATGCTGACTGTTTATTCCTTTATTCCACCTTGTAGCCCTGGGGCTGGATAAAGAGATTGGAAACTTTGAAGTGGGCAAGGAATTTGATGCCCTCCTGATCAACCCAAAAGCATCTGACTCTCCCATTGACTTGTTTTCTGGGGATTTGGTTGGTGAAACCTCTGAAGTAAGTGAAATAAATTTCATCAAAAGTCATCTTTTTCATGAAGTAGTCACATTATCTCTCCTGGAGGAAATAAAAAACAAAAACAGAAATGGAACCATTTAAAGGGATGCAGGAGGATCTTAAAAGGGAAGCTAGAGCCTTTTCAAATTATTATAATTTGTCAATATAATGTTAAGAATAATGGTAGTGACAAAAACTTCTACTTTGAACATATTTGTATATTTGAATGTATTTGACTACAAGAAGCCCATATCTGTTTCATTAATGGAAGTAGATTGTGCCATTGAGAAATAAATTTATAAGTCTGAACTTTGCCAACCCCTAATGGCTATAAATTTACTCTTCTAAATGCACACAATATATCTTTTTCTTATTACTTTATTTTGCATTTTAGGCTGTAATCCAGAAGTTTCTCTACCTAGGTAAGTGGATATATGTCTCTGTACTAAAGAAAACCTTTCCTTGTCTCTTTCTTGCGTACGGCTTCCTGTATGTATGGCATCAGAAGTTAAACTCTATGCGTGACCATTTTATTTGATTTATTATTTTATTTTAACATTCCTCAGCATTAAGCCCATTTATGGCACACTATTTAAAGGCAATATTTGAAATGCCCAGGCTCCTTTGGAAGATAAATCCAAAGCTGAGGAATGGCAGGCCCAGGAGACGAGGCCATCATGTCCCTTCCTCCTCTGTTCACTCTGTACCCCCCACCCCAGACTGCCCTACCATGTTGTATTTGTGATAAGTTTGTGATGGAGTCTCTTCATCCATATTTGGTGTGGTTTTTTAAAAAACATGTACTTACATTCAGTTCTGTTCACTGAGAGAAATAAATGGTACTGAAGATTTTACTTTGCCTCCCACTTGGTCCAGGGAGCTCTGAGTCCTGGGTGAACTAGAGATGGGAGAGATGCAGGTGCCATTTCCAGGGCCCCTTCCTGCAGGCCCTCCATCTTCCCATGCTGAGTATGATTCTGGGATGTAAAGATGAGTGTTTCCTTTATACTCGGGGCTGGTGATGCAAACCACTCCAACTGAAAGGGCAGCCCATGGAAAGTCAACTCAAGTTTCTGTGATTTCTGCCTTTGGTGCAGAATTCAGACCCTGATATTCCAATTCAATGCAGCACCCTTCTTGGTCATGTCGCCTTGTTCAGATTATAAACAGTCTGAGAGAAAAGAGGCAGCCTTTTGTATTTTCCCTCTCAGAAGTGGTATTTATTTTTAAATCCTTTCTAGTGGCAATTAAAATATTTACTTACATAGGGGCGCCCGGGTGGCTTAGTCAGTTGGATGTGGGGACTCTTCATTTCAGCTCAAGTCATGATCTTAGGGTCATGGGATGGAGTCCCCATAGGGCTCCATGCTCAGCAGGGAGTCTGATTCTTTCTCTCTCTCCCTCTGCCCCTCCTCTCAGTCACACTCTCTAATGAATACATAAATCTTTTAAAAAAATACTGACATAGAAACATTTTATGAATGATTCCTTCATTTTTCTTTCAGGAGATGACCGAAATATTGAGGAGGTTTATGTGGGTGGAAAGCAGGTGGTCCCCTTCTCAAGCTCAGTGTAAGATCCTTGGCCTCTACCGGTTCTCCTGGGATCATGTGGTTCTGCATCTCCCTTGTGCCCAGGCAGAGTTAGGAAGTCAAAAAATAGTATCTTGTTCTTGGGATGACTATCTCTTTCTGTGTCTAGTTAAAATATTCACTTGACAAATCGTTCGAAGGAAGTTGCGCTAATCCTCAACTCTCTGGTTGGGAGGATTCGAAATGTCTCCCTTTTGAGCTGTTCAGATTGACTTTAAGCTCAAACATAAGGGAATGTTATTCCTGGTGGTGTTCTTATTATGAGATTTAAGTAAAATCGATTTCATATTTGGAAATGTGGAGAGCAAAGATATTCCTATATGGCTAGATATTTTGAGCTAATCAATGTGACAATCAGAAAATGGAAAATGAACCCGTGGATATATTTTTATGAGGGAGAAGAAGTTAGACTATGAACAAACATTGGAAAATTACTTCAGATTATATTTGAAAATTATATACTGAGCATATTAATTTTAGGAGAGAACTTATTGAATTTTAAAATGTGTTTCTAGATTGACCTTGTGTTCTGGAAATTTGCACTTAATGGAATTTGCATTTCAGAGATGTGTTATTGTTGTGCTTTTCCTTCTTTGGGGATGAAATGTCAGAAATTGAATGCCACATGCTTTCTTAATATAGTTGCGTGCTTCAAAGTGTTTGACAGAGGTTGGGTGTTAAAGATTTAAAGTCTCTTAGGAATATTATTCATATAACTACATGGCACAAATAGTGGTATTTTTGTGTATTTCAAAATCACCTTAATGTATAACTATGCGATGCTATTATTGCTTCAGTGTTATTAGAAAAGAAACAAATTCCATACTCCACTGTTGTGTAGACTGGAGTCTTCATGAACTGGGGCCAGTGCTAAGCAGCAAAGAGCTGTCAATACTAAAAGGAAGGGCTTCATTGCAATGATGTGTTCTCCCTAAGCATTATGTCATGATTGCTGGAAATTGCATACTCTGATACCATTCTGGTAGAACTTTAAAATGAGGGACAAATTCAATTAAAAATATGAAAAATCTTTAGGCCCTGTTTACTGAAAGTACTGTATTTTTCAATTTATCCTGTTCTTTTAATTCCCAATAATTTTCAGGCCATTAGGATTTTAGGAAAATGAAAACTATGTACATGTCCCACTTAATGTTTATATGAATGGGACTTAATCTCTCAACTAGGCATCTAGGAACATTAAACAAAGCAAAGAGTATTTTTATGCCTCCTAATATAGTGTATATTCCCATCACCCACAATAAAAAGCAAATTGACTTCTTGATAAACCCTGAAGAAGTATTGATGTGAGTTTCTCATTTAATTCCATTAATACTTTAAACTGACATGGAAAAGGAATAAATCTTCTTAATATATCATAACACTGATACCTAGGGGTTAAGTGTAACTCCTTATAATTTACCTTAGAGTAAAGAACTTTATGTGATATAATAGAGTTAACTCCATATTGACAGAACAAAATTCCCCCACTTGTACTAGAAATTTTATCTTCACAGAAGTTATGCTGAATCAGCAGTAATTTGCCCACATTTTTTTGTTTTTCCTGGTGGAAACACTTTTAGATTTGATTGTGTATACCCACCACCCAATGACAGAACAGATTTTTGGTCTTATTTTTATTTTTTTAAAGACTTTTCTTATTTGAATATAGTTGATACCCAATTTGGGCTTATTGAAAACACACAAGCAAACAGAGTTTGTGTTGTGGGATATAAAGTAACTCCATAAATTTAGTTTCCAGCGTCCCATTCCTGTATTTCCAGAATTCCCACTTTCTGAGCTATGTCAGAAAATGCTCCACTAGTCCCCTTACCCCTCCCCTCCCCTCCCATTCTCTGTAGTGCTGGTGAGTGTCTCCTGCTCTGTCCCCTGATCCCTGCTAAAGGAACATGGTTACCTGATGTCTAACCCACATGAGTGGGCTTAAGAATTTGGAGAAGATGTGCAAGATCCCCTAATAGGCAGCAGCTATATGCCCAGCCTTTGCAAGTTCCTACACCTTTATCTTCCTTAAGGATGTACATTTTGATGATGAGCATCAGTGTTCATTTGGATGAAGGTTTCACATGCAGTGTATATAAACAAGCACGGCAGCAGCAGCAGGAAGAGTGACCATCTACAACCAGTCTGTCAAGCATTACATTTATCCCTGGGAGTATGTTAAGACCTGAGTATCTTTCCTAGTAAAAATAGAATGTGTTGACATGTTTATGTGTAGTTCAATCTCCCTGCATCTCTTATAACTTGTGTTTGGTTTCATCAAGGGCAGTGTTTCTGAGTGTCACATTTGCTTTTTTCAGTATGACTGGCATTGGCCGTACATGTGGCTAGATGCTCTACACTTGGAAATGTTGGCTTTGCCTACTGTGGCTTGACTTTCTGAATCGTGGCAAGGTGGTATTTCAAGCCCAACTCTATTTGTCACTTTATGTCCGGATATTTTGCTCTCTGACAGGAAAGAAAGAATTAAGACTTATCAGGCTCCTGACCTCACTTTGCACTATTTTCCTCCGCTCTCATGGTATTTTTAATGGAATACTCTTTAATGGGTAAAAATGGATTTAATAGTGCTGATAGTCATACATTTAAAAGATATTTTCTACCACAGAACACAAAAACAGGCTAATCGGCTAAGGTGAATTTAATTTCCAAAAGGGAATGAAACATGGGATTAGGACCTGAGAGGTTGTCCTGGTCATTGTAACCTGAGGCTGAGACTGCTCCCTTCATTGGCTCCTTTTCTGATTTAATTGTCAAAGGTTCTGGAATCCAAGGGAATATTTTAGAACTAGCTCCCTTCAAGCCAGGAGGAGGTCTCTCTAAGCTACTATTGTGAGCATTGAACCCGACTGAATCTCTTTTTCACATCCCTGAGAAGTGGCTGGAAAGTGGTTGGAAATATTCCTGTTATGCTTAGCTGATTTTGGACTGTGCCCTTGAACATCCCTGTTGGCAACTACAGCTGAGATGTCAGAGAGGTGACATAATGGATGTGAGATCCAGCGATGTATTTTGAATCTTCACTCCCTTCCAGATTCTTCCTATTTTTAATTTTTTCACCTCAGAACTAGACATATGGAAAGCTTTCAAGGCAAGCTGGAAGGCACATTATATTGATTCTACCTTGTGCTATACATGGAAGATATCCAGAACTGGATGCTTCTGTAGCCTAGTGGACATCTTTACATTGTTGTCCATTTTTTTAAGTTGATAATATTGTTGGACACATTCACATGTCTAAAAGGAGCATTCTGAGTTTTTAAAAGGTAGGCTAAAAAATGTATCATGGCAGTGTCTTGAAATAATTTTCAAATTACATGGATTGTTATGAGCTTCTGAGATTTTTTTTTTTTTAAGGCTCAGAAGAGATATTTGCAATTTCAGAACAATCTAGCCCCTTTAGGTATGATTTTGGACCCTAGCCCTTTTCAGTGTCTCCAAAGAAAAAGTGTGGAAAGAATTGCACTGATGAACAGATGCTATCAGAAAGCCCTCACATTGGACCCCCTGTGTGTTTTCTTGCTCAGCCTCTCCCATTCCCTCCCACAGCCTCAGGGGTGAGAGATCTAAGAGCTGAGGGGTTAGTTTGTATCTCTGATCCAAATTTACTGAAATGCAAAAGTTGAACAGGCCAGTAAATGGAACTCAGTGTAAATTCCAAGACGGATTTCAGAGTCCATGCAGAGCAAGTGACTTGAACAGATGTCATGTGGCATTGACTTACCTATTCATTTCCTATTCAAAAGCCTGTCAGAAAGCATTCTGTATCAAAAACCACCTAACATTGTATGTTAAACTCCTGATAGCTGCTCTTAAGAATATATATGTGTGTATTCATGGGGACATTTTTACCTAATATTTGTATGATTTGCTTATTGTTCACGTGCTGAGTGAGCTCCTTTGTGCTTCAGACAAAAATAAATGAGATTTTGTGTTTACATCTTTTGTTGTTGTGAATTCTATCACTCTGACAGAAGGGAGATTAATCATACAATGTTTTTCTCCTTTTAACATGAATTTTTAAAAATAGAATAGAATATTTAGCTATGGGCCAACATGTATCTTCCCTTTTGTGATAGACAATATACATGACTTAAAAATTAAGCTATAATGCCAGCCCTTAAAATAGGATTGCTATTGCTTTTGATTTCAGCATAGTTAAATTTCATATTTTCTAAAGTCACAATCCAGAGTAATTAATGCACTTAAACATCAAGAATCAGTTCACACATGCATATATATGTGCATGTGGATTTAAAACAAAAGTCTCATAAAATAATACTTTCCCTATCTGTGATGCCCTGGGCTATTTTCTGTCTCTTGCTCTATTCTATTCCTTTCTGTTCTGTGCTATTTAAGTTTTTTTTTTTTAATGCGGGTAGTTATTTCCCAAATTAGTTTCTTGAAC
Source organism: Vulpes vulpes (assembly GCF_048418805.1). Taxonomy (NCBI): domain Eukaryota; kingdom Metazoa; phylum Chordata; class Mammalia; order Carnivora; family Canidae; genus Vulpes; species Vulpes vulpes. The sequence goes on from NC_132780.1 coordinate 36,135,817, forward strand.
CCAGTGGGTTGTCACCTGCAGTGAAGAAGCAGGGTATCCAGTGTCTTTTGAGCTGTGCACTGTAAGTCTCCATGACTGCATTCTGTGATCTGGGCATGACCTAAGTACCTGCCTTAGAGTAATGAGGATGACTAAATGGAATAATACATAGCCAGCACTTAGGAGAGCATGTGGGACAAAGTGAGTGCTCACCATCTGGTAGTTTTTTTTTTTTTTTAATGAATACAGACTGAACAGAAATAAAAATAATTTAAGCTGTATTTTTATCAGTTTATTTTTTAGAATCTAAATCCAGTGATTTAGGATCTCTCTGTGCATAAAAATATTCTGTAAGGATTAAATCTGATTTTCTTCAGCACTATTATGTTCATTTTTTATTTATAACATGAAGCATGAGAAAGTAGTAGAAGATTTGGTCTATAAATTCACCCTCAATGTTCTGAGCAACCCACTATGCATCTTTTTTCCTTCCTGAAGAACAACTTAGTCAAAATACCCAGAAGAGAACTCTCAGGTGCGTAATCTAGTAATAATGTGTGCCTAATTTGTAACTGTGGGTACAGAGTTCTGTAATAGTTAATTAACAGACATGTGCAAATTATTGCATGGTACTAAATTAGGCATTTAAATAAAATAAGGTGTAGATGCAAAAATTCTTGCCAGTGGCAAAATAGGACCTGTAGTAGGATGTTTTAAGACTCCATTCTGAGGCCACTCAGTTAAAGGAACGGGATCCATAAGTATTGTCACCAGTTGGAGCAGGCTTTGGATTCTGGGGTTTTAATTCTATTTTAAAATGAGACTAGAGGGAAAAAATTTTTTTAAATTAAATGGGTTAAGGGAAATATTCTCTGTTCTTTAAAGGGATAAACATTATTTTAGAGTATAATTAATTTTTTTCACAAATCAAACTCATCCCCTTTTACCATCAAGCCTGCCTACACCATCATTGTAAAATTACATTAGATTTGTCACACTTGGGGATCCCTGGGTGGCTCAGCGGTTTAGTGCCTGCCTTTGGCCCAGAGCACGATCCTGGAGTCCCGGAATCGAGTCCCACGTCGGGCTCCCAGCAAGGAGCCTGCTTCTCCCTCCTCCTGTGTCTCTGCCTCTCTCTGTCCCTCTCTGTCTCTCTCTGTCTCTCATGAATAAATAAATAAATAAATAAACCTTAAAAAAAAAGATTTGTCATACTTTTTGTGTTTTCCATGCTTCTATATTGATTGAGTCTATATTTTGGGGTAGGAAGAGAGCTAGGTTGCTAAAAAAAGCATGGGAAAAACTTTAGTGAGAAATTTTTCCGTAGTAACTCAGAACAAAATGAAACATTTTTACCTAAACATAAGAAGTGATAAAGAAAATATGAACAGTTGACATGGAATTTTGCAGGCTCCTTGAGCCCTCCTCAATTGCTTGGACTCTTCCCACCCCTATAGGGAATTAAACAAATGTTTTTTCCCTATCTGTAGAAAGAGAGTTCAAAGTCATAGCAGAAAAATCTAACACATAAGAAATAAAATCCCTAGAAAGATTATCATTCAGTCTGATGACAAAAGGTTCTCATATTCGCTTGAAAACTGAAACTTGTAGCTTCACTGTGAAATTAAATCCCGTCCTAATCTTGGACGGCCTCCAAATCAGACTTTTGTTTTACTTGTCAAACAAAGCCACAACACATACGTGAATAGTCCAAGGATGAGTTTTAGTTTTTTAATTGATAAATTTGCTTCCTGGAGCATTTGAGAGACTTTAAGCAGCTTTGCTGGGGTTTTGTGTTTTGTTTTGTTTTGTTTTCCTGCAAGAATTGATTCCTTTGCCATCTGAGCTTGAGAACAAATCCAGGGATGGCTTTATGCTTGGAAAGCACTTTGAAAATCTCCATTGAAGCACCTAAACCAAATTGATAGGTAAGGAAATAAGAGGCTTTTGTTATTTCAAAGGAGAATTTAAGAGGTTCAGGAAAGGCATTGCCCACACCTCTTTCAATTCATGAACAGTATGCTCCTGGCAGAACTGTGAAGATGAATCAGCCTTGGCCAATTACATATTCTGGATTAATTTATATAAGTACCACCAGCCCTTCAGCATCATAAACCTGCCCTGGCACCATGCAGTGGCGTGCTCTGCACCCAGTCAAACCACATGGCAATGACTCAGGTGTATGGTGTAAAAGAGAAACTGTGGCATTTAGGGCATTTGTGATTGTTGTGTTAAGCTCAGTGATAGATTTTTTTTTTTAATGTCCAGGACAATTGTGCCCTCTTTTGCAAGTAGGTTCTTTATTTCAACATATAGGGGAGAAAACCCACTATGTAGAACGTGTACAAAATCTTTATGTTCCTTGTAAAATTACTGCCCAGATAAAATGAGAAAGAAGTCAACACAAATGTGCAAAGAGTCTTCATTAAATATTGTTTGCAGTACTGTGGACCATTTAACATGGCAGGACTGCTCCTAACAGAAATTGCACTTAATCAGTCAGATTGCCCTGAAACGTACATAGCCTTTCATGTGTGGATAAAACTGAATACTTAAGATGAATGAATTGCTTCTTGTAAAAAAAAAAAAAAAAAAGATAGAAATCCGTCCCTGCAGGAAGCAGAAATAACAGCCTCTTAAGTAATGTTTAATTTGCTGATCATGAAGTTGGTAAGTTTTAGACCATATTCACTCAAGTGATATTTCAGTAAATGCTCACCAGATACCAGGCACACGGCCCAGTTTTGAGGGTTCAAAACAATGTTTATCTCTTTGAAGAACTCCATCTGGGACAGTTGGTGAGAGGAATATGTACAGAAGCCAATATATTAAGATCATGACGGATGTGTGGAGTGCTCAGAGGGGCAAACTAGTGTGTGTTGGGTATATGGTCAGCAGAGAAATCAAGGGGCACAATCTGTGGTGGAGGTATCACTGAGGAAGTGATATCCAAGTTGTGAAGAATAGGAACTAATTTTTCATGTGAAGATTCTCAAAAGCGTATTCCAAAAGGAGCATCCAGCATGAGCAATAGTAGTCATCATAAAGAACTTGACCTCTAGGGGGACCTGGTGGCTCAGCGGTTGAGCATCTGTCTTTGGCTCAGGGTGTGATCCCGGGGTCCTGGGATAGAGTCCTGCATTGGGCTCCCCACAGGGAACCTGCTTCTCCCTCTGCCTGTGTCTCTGCCTCTCTCTCTCTGTGGCTCTCATGAATAAATAAATAAAATCTTAAAAAAAAAAAAAGAAGAACTTGACCTCTAAAAGAAGTAAGATAAGGTTGAGGTGGGCTAATCCAGTGACCATAAAGGTCACAGAAAGGTGTTAATTCAAAAGGAAGGTTTCCAGGCCCTTCTTCTAGAGACTGTGATTTGGTGGATCTGGACCAGGATGTTGGTGAGGGCAGGAATCCGGTGTAGCGAGGAAGGCCATCGCTGTGAAGACAAGGACCAGGTGGGATCAGAGGCATGAAAAGTGAAGAGAGAAGACATGTCACCCATTGAGTCCAGTACTATGATCTTCATGTGCAACAAAGGCCCTTTACCAGTTCATTAGGCCAATATGTTATGAGCACACAGTGTACAGAGATGCCGGTAGCCACGTTCCTGCCATAGGGAGAAACCTGAGAGGGTGAGTCCTGCCCATCAAAATCCAGAGGCCTTTTCCTGACTCTGAGACCAGAGACAGAGGAGCTCCTGTGCTCCCAGAGCCAACTGGAGACCCCCAGGGCTGCTGCAGCTCCACTGCTCTGCCATTCTGTGGGCTACCTCAGTATCCTTTGGTGGCTTAAACACCTGCCAGCTTTGTTTCTGTCACTTGCAAATCAAAGAGCTGAAACTAAAATCCTTCTAATCTACACTCCCCCTCCCCCCCGCCCCACTGTGGCTGAATTCTTTAGAAACAGGTTATAAACTTTCTTCTTAAATAAAGGAATGAGTGATAAGAAACTATCACTTCACCAGGAATTTGGCTGCCTCCACACCCCATGTGGCCTGAACCTGCACCCTCTAGGACCCCAGACCAGCCTCCACTCACGGTTCCCTAGTTTCCTCCAATAAATGTACGAGGGGTAGAGGTGTAGAATCCCAGGTGGGATAACTGGGAGAGTCAGATGCTGTTCGAAGAAGTAAATGGTGGTGAGTTTAGCCAAAACACGAATCTGTTCCCTCTGCAGAGACAACCACACTTCTGTGAGTTCATGGGGTGGGGAAAAATTGTGGGACAACCTTGGGAGCCATGAGCTAAGAGATGGTCCAGGTACAAGACAGAAGTAGCCTGACTCACCAGGTCACCAGTGGAGCAGAGTCTCCTCGGTCCAGAAATACACAATTGAAGGTGGAAGCCTGGTCCCACTGAAAATTCAAGAACTGTTAAAACACTGCCATTCTGATACTGAAATCCAGGGCTGTTGGTTAATACCTTTGTTGAGGGCTTTCAGGGCTCTGCCCTTACCCGCCTGGACTAACCAAACAAAACCCAGGTTGGGAGCTTCCAGGGGAGGGACATCCCTGTGACCTTTGTAGGCAGGATCAGGCTTCCTTGCTGCTAAAGAAATCTTGAGCTCAGGAGAATGAGCCTCACCCAAGGGGTGTGGGTATAGGAGTCTCTACCGCAGCGTGCCCTGTCATCATGCCCTGACCCTCTTGTGGGCAGAGCATGGGTAATGGCATGACACTGCTTTGACCTCCCAGGCTTCCTGCAGTGCTTGGTCAGCTCAAGAGTTCTCAGAGCTCACGGCTGGTCTCCTCTTGCTGCAATCAGCGTTTTCCACTTGTGCAAACCCAGTGGACAAAGAATACCACGTTCTGTTTTTACAGTAAGCAGACTCAACTTAGAGAGTTTAGTAGGACCTGATCTCCAGCCCACTGATGGCCTCTCCTGGGTGCGTGGGGTGGGGGAGCGGGGAGGGGGGCTGGCTGCTGCTTGTGGTCAGTTGTGGCCTACGAGATACTGGCAACCAGAGACAGAGCAGCAGTTCCTTGGGAGTCATGCAGGGCCTGACAAAGGCCACGTGACATCTCCCCAGCCAGTCCTGGGGCACTGCTCAGTGCCCTGGTGGTGGTGCAGGAATGCTTGAGCCAGGCCTGTGTCCTTGGGTCTCTCTGGCAATCCTGGTATGAGCTGCCCTGATTGTCATTCTAGAAAAGAACCAAGGCACTTTTGGAGAGAAAAGAGCCAGTAAATGATTCTCTGCTCTGTTTGAAGAATCCTGACAAGTGCATGAGAGGCTGCTGGAGCCCTAGAGTCATCTGTGGAGGAGGCTAGTCCTCTGAATCACACACACTGAGTTTGGCAGTAAATATCCCAACAGGTTAGCATCTTCACTTGAGGATAGGGCGGACCTTGTCCAAAAAGAACAGAACAGCATGCCCCCTCAGCTTCCATTTCATGCAGTGCCCATCGCTGGACTTCAAGGACAGACATTAACACCACTTGAAAATGCATCAACATCCTGTCACTCCCTAGTGACCGATGCCAACAATATCTCTCACAAGCGTCTCAGAAGAATGTAGAACAACTTCTGAGGAAAATTATGGATGCTCTGGCTGAAAACAGTCATTTTCAGGGCAGCCCGGAACTGCTTTCCCGAGTAGGGAAGCTCCTAGAAGGGGCACTGAAGGAACTTAAGAGACAGAAACAGATGTTTGAGGAGGAAGCAAGGGGTAAATGATGAGAAACTGTCGAATACTCAAAACAGCACTAAAGATTAGGCAACTTTGCCTGTTCTTTCCAGAAAACGCTACACGACCCGGCAGTAGACAGAAAGTGGAGGTCACCTGGTCTGCGAATCTGAAGTTGATTTGAAGAAACTCATGGATGCTGTTTAGTCAAAAGGCCTGAAAGAGAAAAACTAGGACATATTGAAGAATTACCTGAAGAAAGCCAACGGAATAGAGGGCAGAGAGATCAGAGTCAGCAGCCTGCTCCAGCATGTTTACAGGGTAAACATTCACAGCTCAGAAGTGAGATTCAAGAGCTTCCGCTAAAACTTGAAATACAGCCTGAACTACCGCAAGAGTGGAACGCAGCTTGGCAGAAAAGCGAAGGATGAGGGAGTAGCCAACGGGAGAGGAGAAGCGAAGGATGAGGGAGTAGCCAACGGGAGAGGAGAAGCGAAGGATGAGGGAGTAGCCAACAGGAGAGGAGAAGCGAAGGATGAGGGAGTAGCCAACGGGAGAGGAGAAGCGAAGGATGAGGGAGTAGCCAACAGGAGAGGAGAAGCGAAGGATGAGGGAGCAGCCAAGGGGAGAGGAGAAACTTTCCACGTTGTGCGAGAACATGGATGGCCCCCTCGGAAGTGCGCCCCCTACTGGCAGATACGGCCGGCGCCTTGGAGAAAGGATCGGAAAGAACTATGACTGGCCATCAAAGATGGACTATCCATCCCGAGAAAAAAGAGCACAAGGTGATTGGGGGGCAGCTCTGTCGACTGAGAGAAAGCTCAATGAGCTGAGCAAAGAAAATGGTCGCAAAAGACAAAACCTGGCCGAAGCCGAGTTTGGAGTCCAGCTCTTTCCCTCGTGGCTCCCAGCTGCTCCACATCAGCAGGTCCACAGGCCCCAGGGTCAGGCAATCTCCTGGATCATCAGGCTCCTGAGAAAGGAAGAGAGCTAAGCAGGGAGGGCCAGGGATCTGTGTCACCTGCAGGTTTCATTCAGGTGTGTAGCAGGTGACCTCAAACATCTACAGTCACGTGCCTGTGATTTCTATCCTCAGGAATAATTTTGCTTCATCTCTTTTTAGTTTGACTGCTGTTGCTTGATTAATGTTACATTTGTTCTTACTGCCAAGGGCAGTGGCTTTCAAATATAGATGGTTTTAGGAGTACCTGGGTGGCTCAGTTGGTTGGTGTCTGACTCTTGATTTCATCTTGGGTCATGATCTTGGGGTCATGGGGTCGGCCAAGGCATAGGGCCTGCTTGGGATTCTCCCTCTTGCTCTACCCCTCCCCCCCTCAGCTTTAGTGCTCTCTCTCTCTCTCCCCCTTTCTTTTGCTCAAAAAAACCCACCACCACCACCAAAACCAAATATAGATTTTTCTAGATGGTTTTAATATCATTCTTATGAATATATTATTTCCACTTCAATTCTGTCTCCTCTAAGACAGTAGAAGTACTTTATTTTGACTAAAACAAAAAGTCCACCATACTAACCCACAATTGAGAGAGGTTTGACATGCCTGGGATGAAGATGTTTAAAAATAATAAAGATAATCTCTCTATGCTGTGAGTTTTTATCAGAAACCTAAAAAGTTACTTAATTTTTATAGCAATAAGTTTTTTTTAAAGATTTATTTATTTATTTATTTATTTATTTATTTATTCATGATAGACATAGAGAAAGAGAGAGAGAGGCAGAGTCACAGACAGAGGGAGAAGCAGGCTCCATGCAGGGAGCCCGACGTGGGACTCGATCCCGGGACCCCAGGATCACGCCGTGGGCCAAAGGCAGGCGCTGAACCACTGAGCCACCCAGGGATCCCCTATAGCAATAAGTTTTAAAAGCTTCTCAACCACGCTCCCAGCTAAATTTAGGAATATTTTTATTGGTTTGATCCTAAATTCACGTTATTTTAGAGGAGTTGACATTTTGCAAATATTTGTTACTTTTGTAATGTTTCTTAGCCCTAATCATTCTGTTTATGATATTCTTTGCTGTCTAAACATCTTGAGTTTTATGCAGTGAAAAAAGGTTGCATTTATGGGAAAAAATTGCCAGTAGGTAGCCATTGTTGAACTGTCCATTCTAAAAGGGAACAGTCATTTTCTCCAAAGAGGATGTTGTACTAGGACACCCCAACTCCACCATCACAAATGATTGACCAGGTATTTGTACTTGACAACCTAGGCCAACCTAATGATGTTTTCCTCGAATTAGGATTCAAGCGCCAAATAAACCCACTGCTTTTACTGTTTACTGCAGGATCCTTAAGGACACTTGTATTCAGAGGCCAAGTGTCTGTTTCCATTTGGGTGTGGCTCTTAGGAGCCATGGGTAGGCCAGCTGAGTAAGCAGATGCAACCTGCAGAGAGAAGTAGGACCACGGGCCAGGCCTGTGCTGAGAAACAGAGAAGAACCCATGTGCTCCCAGAGAAGGAGACAAGCTGTGTTGGACCTTTTATGTTTTTTTTTTCCCTCAATTAAGACTCTCAAGGGGCTCAGTCCATTAAGCATCTGCCTTGGGCTCTGGTCATGATCCTGGGATCCTAGGATTGAGCCCCACATAGGGCTCCCTGCTCAGGGGAGCCTGCTTCTTCCTCTGCCTCTGCTTGCTGCTCCCTTGCTCATGCTCTCTCTCTGTCTCAAATAAATAAATAAAATCTTAAAAAAAAAAAAAGACTCCTGATAGGTCTGTGTGCTTCCTTGTTGAGGATCCCATAAGATTTATTGTATTAAATCCTCTATAGCCTTCTTTTTTTCTTTTTGTAATCATATAACTCTTATTTAAAGATCTACCTGGGGGCACCTGGCTGGCTCAGGGATTGAACATCTGCCTTCGGCTCAGGTCATGATCCTGGGGTCCTGGGATTGAGTCCTGCACCGGGCTCCCCATAGGGAGCCTGCTTCTCCTTCTGCCCATGTCTCCGCCTCTGTGTCTCTCACGAATAAATAAATAAAATCTTTTTTAAAAATAAAATAAAGACTTACCTGCTATTAAAATGGAAGGTTGTTATTCCTTCTCGGGCAGCTATTCCCCTGGCAAACAGGCAGCTGGATTTGAGTGGGACAAGGGTTAAAGTCTAGGCAGGGAGAGGCAGGAGGCCTCTGTCTAGGATCTGAGGGGGGCGTGTCAGGTATGCAGATGCGAAGACAAAGGAAAAAATGAGAAAGAACGAGGCCACCCTGACCCAACTGCTAGGGTTAAAGTGTTTTTCTAATAATTACATTGTGACCACAGGAAAAAAAAATTGACTAGGCCTCAAAGGAGAGGTTAACCATTAAAAGATGTTGTGAATCCTTACTCAACAAAATAACACATAACAATATATAACAATATATAGGAATAACAATTCATAGGAATTGTAAGGCCACAGGTTTCCGAACCAATTCTAAATAAAAAAGTGCTAATGATAAACCCTCATTGGCAACTGGGAGGGCCCCTTTCTCACCCCTGAGAGTGTTCGCTGTATCCTTGCTTAATAAAACTCCCTCCATTGCCTTGCTCACTCTCCAGGGTCCGAGAGATTCATTCTTTGACTTTGTGAGACAAGAACCTCGTTCTCCTGCTTCCATTTCTTGAGGCAGAGGTGGGGAGGGAGATGTGGGGGTATCTTCTGCCCTTTTCACAACACAAATTAGAGTTAGCCTTCCTTGGCGAGGTGAAACAAGCCCCTGCTGCCACACACCATCAGTTGGTCTGACTCCCTGATTAAATTCTTTAGGTTTGCACTTAATACTTATGAAATAATTCTCTGCATTGGAATAGCTGCCACCTCCTGCGGGCTTCTCAGCTACACACCAGAGAGTAGCCAAATGTCTCTCAGCTTCTAAGAGGGGAGGACCTGGGAGGTATGCAGAACTCTGCAGTCCTTGGCCCCAGAGGGAGGACACCCCAACCAGATGCACCCCTCATTCTATGAAAAGGAGAATTTCCTGACTTTTCCTACTTCTCTTTAGAGGATGAAAAATTAACTAAGATTGATGTGATAAGAGTAGTTAATACTTAGTGAGTACTTATTTTAATGCCAAACCTCATTCCAAGACATTTATGGCATCCACATAATCTTCACAAGAACCTAACGGGAAGGGATCATCATCATCTTAACTTCACAAAGGAGACTGAGGCCCATGGAAATGAAATAACAGGATTGGATTCGAGGCCTGGTAAAAGACGTTGGAAGGATAATTGGCAAGATATGAATAACATTTGCAGATTAGATCAGAGGTCTGCAGACTCTTTGTGAAGGCCCAGGGGGTGTATGTTTGGGGCTCTGTGGACCAGCAGTGAGAGCACTTCGGAAGTCTCTGTCATAATCACTCAACTCTGTCTTTGTAGCACAAAAGCAGCCCATACGCAGTGGACACTAAAATATGAATTTCATGGAATTTTCACTTGTTAACTAGTTCTCAATTATTTAAAAACATCCGTAGCTACAACAGGCTCCACAATGTGGTGGAAATGATCTGACCCTCAGGTCACGGTTTGCAGATTGCTGCGTTAGACAACAGTGTTTGGTCATTGTACTTTGGTTATCCAAGAGGATGCCCTTGTTTCTAGAAAACACACCTGGAAGTATTTAGAGATAATGCAATATCTTGTTTCCAACTTGTCTCCACCAAATGGCTCTCCTGCCTTTGCTTGCATACCTCCACTGACAGAGAGCTTGTTTTAAGCAGCTCGTTTCATTTTATGACCACGTAAATGAATGAGGAGATGACGTATCAGATTGAAAGAAAATGTAGTTCAATGTGATTTACATGCTAAGATAAATATAATTATTCCATAGTGAATGAACCTGGCCCTTGGGTACAAGATCTAAAACAGACATTTTGAGAGCGCAGGGTGAGATTGCAAGCAGGCCATGGAGGTGGAAAAAATGTTTAACAAGTGCACCACCTAGTGACCAAAGCTTGAACAGAACAACATCTCCCATCAAAAAGGTCAAGTTAAAAAAAAACAAAAACAAAAAGGTCACGTTGCTTTGGGAGAAAAAGTCCAAACTGATTTTACATTGACATCCAGTAGAACACAAATTCACAATTTTCATAAAATACTGAAACTATACAGTAAAATTTGGAAGAGTATTTTTTTCTAGCAGTAAGCTGGATATATTCTTTTTCTATGCAAAGAAATTAATAAATAATTTCTTAGGTTGAACTCAGACTCTTTAATAGACCAGACGTAAAGAAAGGTATGTTCTCAACACAAAAAAATGTCATTTATTTACTGTCCTTAGTGAAGAAAATTTCACAAGGAAAGATAGACAAAATTATGAAATTTCAAGTGGCTTGCTCAAGTCACCTCAGTTCCTAGAAGATAAAAAGCAGTGTCCACTGAAAAGGAATCGTGCATGTGGAAATACTGCAGAATGATGAATTTCCATGGGTATATTAAATTTGGCTTAAGAAGTAAGAGAGTAATACAAATTGTTTTATATATTCACCAAATATGAAATTCAACCGTACTGCTTATAGTTTGGTCAATTATTTTCAATTTCTACAGATTCATGCATGATTCAAGTACGGCTTACTCTAGCTTATGCAAACCAATTACCCATTAGCAAGCATCATCCCCTCTGCCAGGATTAGACAGTGAAATGACATCATTAGCAGGGGAATTGGGAAGATGGTGCTGTCATAGTCCTGTGAAGGATGTTAGGAGTCAAGTCTTAGAAATCTTGAATCTCAGGTTTGGAAGGTACTTTAAAGGTCATCCAGTCTGGCCAGCTGGCTGATGCTTGAACGGCTTCTTTAATATCTCCGGCAATGAATATTCAACCTTGCTTAAGCCCTGGGAGTGAAGGGGAGCTCAAGGCTATATCCCAAAGCTCTTTCCATTTTCAGAGCACAATTTAAGAAGTCTGGCTAAAATGACCTATTAAAGAGACCAGGTGGCATGATCACATAGAGCAGGCACATAGAGATGAAGAAGTCCTAAGATCACATGGGGAGAGAAACTCAGCTTTTCCAGCATCTCAACTGAGTCCCGCCTTCCAGTCATCTCTGCATGATGTAATATATTTGTAAGCAAACCGCCTCAGCTCTTCCAGCCCAGTTGAGCCTCCAGATGACCACAGCCTCAGATGTCATCATGTGGAATATGAGAACTGGCCAGCTGGCGCCATTAACCCACAGACCCATGAGAGAAAATAATACAGTGGTTATTTTAGGCCACTCTACTCCCCCCCCCCCCCCCCCCCCAGTCCAATGGTTATACTTAAATGGTCAGAGCAGTATGTACAGTGTTAAGGTAGTTATCAATTTTTTAAAAGGATTTTTACTTATTTATTTGAAAGAGAGAGCGAGAACGCATGTGCACATGGGCATGAGCATGAGCTGGGGAGAGGAGCAGAGAGAGAGAGGGACAACACTGAGTGAGGAACCAGACATGGCAGAGGCTCAATCCCCAGCCCATGACCCTGAGATCATGACCTGAGCCAAAATCAAGAGTCGGACGCTCAACAGAATGAGCCACCCAGGGGTCCCAGCAGTTATCAATTTATTGTCTCTTAACTTTAAATTGAAGCTTTGTTGCTTTATTTATGAAAAAGTAACCGGGTCCTTCAACTGTTCTTTGTCGGGCACAATGTTAAGCTTTATCAGTAGAGGGCGCTGGAAAGACATGTCAAGAGGAAGGGTTCCAGGTGGCCTCTTCACAAGCTTGGGGAGAGCCACTACTTTCCACTGCTTGGATGATTGCTAGAGACCCGTGGGACACAGCTTTCTCACATTTGGGAATCCTGCATTTTCTCCAGCTCTTGTCTCAGGCAGCTGATGTGGCCAGGAGGGACGGCACAGACCTATACCTCAGCCTGGCTTCCTACTACTCACGTGCTTTCCTTACCACCACGGCATAAATATATATATATATATATATATATATATAAATATATATTTAAACAATATATATTTAGCTTATTACTTATTATTATAAATATATAATATATTAAAAAGTGTTTCTATTATGTTATCTAAATATATAATATACATAAATTATATATCATATTTATTATTAAAAATATATATCTTTAACATTTTCTTCAAGGAAGGAAGATAGAATGGAAGACAGGTTGGTCATTGAATTTTACTTCTCTCTTGTTTGAACTCTTTGTTGGCAGCAGTGAAATCTTATGACTTGGGCTTCAAACTGGCTCAAAATTTCAAAGCCTCTCTCCCTTTGTCACTGATACACATTTCTGTAGATTTTTGGTTTGATGATCATATGTAAACTTTTGCCTGGAGAACAAGTCATCCATATCCTCCTACCAGATCGGATACATGCATAATCCTCCATATTGAACAGTAGAGAGATTGGAGAGCCACCCTGCACAGTGCTTCTGATACTGTGTTCCCTGGAAAGGAGAAGCATTTAGGGTATTGGGACCAACGTTCTTTTGGCCCACCTAGGTAGACAGGTTAAATGAGTTTGATATTCAGTTATCTAGGTTAAGTGTGATTTATTATTGCCCTTTGGATCAAATCATTCAGCTGATAATGAATGTGATTAATATCCTGTCTAAGAAATCACTGACACAATCTCAATACTAAATAATGATGTGAAGGAGGCAGAATTGGAAAGTATGTTATGGGCAAAAATGTAAATTAGAGCCCATCTGATGTTTTATTCAAATGGGGTATAACCCAATGCCCAATCCAGAAAGTGAATAAAGCACATTAAATTGATTTGCATCTGCAAACTTTAAAGTGTATGACCAGATTTGTACATATCCAGAGTGCCAAACACTCCAAATTATACGAATTTTGCAGGCATCTTGCTGTGATAATAATTGAAAACAATGTCAACTATTTTGCTTTTCTAAAACTACTGTACTTTCAGGTCAATAAAAATGTTTTCACATTTGCTAATTCATGATCTTTTTCCTGTCCATCAAGAGAAGAGTTCGATACATATCTTATTTACTTACTGTAATGGAAATTGTTCATTACATTTTGAAGACCAATAATCTTGGAGACGAGTTGTCTTGCAGGGGGAAAAAATGTATGTGATCTATGTTTTAAGATTCTGAGGACAGATCTGGACTAGCCTGGAGACATAGAAATTCACAACTTCTGGAACAAAAAAGAGACCATGGCATTTGTCTTGATCAGGTTTCTTTGTTGTAAACAACAGAAATGATCCCAACTAATTTAAGGGTAGATTTTTACAAACTCACCATGGAGGCTGGAGAATCAGCCTTAGAAATCAGGCATGAAACAACGTGAGGCTGATAGACTGGAACTACAGTGAAAATCAGGCTATAGGAACAGTGTGCTCAGGGTTCTGCTGACACCACTTTCAGGGGACACTGCCAGTGCCTAACACCAGTGCCATCGGAGAACACCGCCATGGTAAACGATTCTAACTGTACTTCTGCTTTGGTTCCTGGCCATCTGATGGGCCAGCCTGCATACTGTACCCCTGGATTTGTAAGGGGCATGAAACGGAAAGACTTCATCCCAACCTTCTTCAGCGAGGGATGGGGTACCACATCCCACTGACACCTCATAGAGTGGGGTATTCCTGCAAATTAGAAAAGGGATGGATGGGATCGCTGGGTGGCTCAGTGGTTGAGCATCTGCCTTCAGCTCAGGGTGTGATCCGGTGGTCCAAGGATAGAGTCCCATATCGGGCCCCTGCATGGAGCCTGCTTCTCCCTCTGCCTGTGTCTCTGCCTCTCTGTCTGTGTGTCTCTCATGGATAAGTAAGTAAAATCTTAAAAAAAAAAATTAAAAAATAACGGATTAGGGGACAGTCTGGATAAAGACACAACTGTTTACAATGCTCTTCCCTACAGTGTAGGGAGATACTGACTTGTAAGTCCCATTATAGTTCCTCTCATGCCCCAGAACATTTGTGTTCCTTACATCCTGTCCACACCTGTCCCATTATATTGTCTCAGCTCTCCTGATCCACTAGTAACTCTACTGCCCCAGCCTCACTCCCACCCTCCCCCACCCTTCCTGTTGGATCTTTCTCTCTAGGTCATGAGAGCCACTCATTGCTGGTGTTTGAAGAAGGAAGCTACAAAGATGGGAAGAGGGGGAGGCAGAAAGCTATCTGCAGAGAATTTTTGTTCTCACTGTCTAGGCTATGGCAGGAGTGATACGTGTTCTGATACCCATGGCTAGAAGCCTGTATGCAAAGATGAGCTCTGCATATTGGATCCAAAGCCTGCCGACAACAACATTGAATTCTTACACATCCAATTGCTTTAACTACAGCCCAAATAAACATATTTTTAGCACCTAAAGCCTGCCAGATATACATACCTCATGGAACTGCATTCAGCAACAGCTAGCCATGCATTAGATGAACCCCATGGCTATAAAAGGCCTCAAACTGCTGCTGCCCTTCAGAGCTCTGAATCAGAGACTCCCCACCTTGCTGCTGAGTGACATTGCCTAGACACACAGCACCCTCTCCAATTCCCCTCTCCTCTGAGAGTTTCCTGGCCCTCATCCCCTTGTGGGTGGTGGCCCCTCCTCAACTTGTATGGAAGATCTCCTGCAGAGAGGGTCAGCCTTTTCCAAGCAACTCTATCCCAGCATTGCCCAAGAAGCACGCTGTACCCTAAAGCTATCTCGTGGTCCTGTCTTTTCCTATATCAGCCCTGAAATTCTCCAACACGCCACAGCATCTTGCCTTGTCCATTATTCAGAACTTATTCATGATCAGCCAAACCAAGGGTTAGACAGGCTTCTGTGAAGGAATCAGAAACATAACCATCCGAAATAAGTAGAGTGACCTGCTATCTTGGTTTGCCAGAACTGAGGGTGTTCCTGGGATGTTGAGCTATCGGTGCTAGAACTGAAAAAGTCTTCACCAACCCCCGTGGGTTGGTTACCTTAAGAATAACTGTTTTTGTGGGAAACTACATGCTTCACTCCAAGCAATTGATTTCAAGTCAACTTAGTGAATACAATCTTTGGAGACAAGTATTTGACTCACCTACTCAATGTGATCAGGACTATAAGTAGGGTGGACGGACATAGGGATGTTAATATGATTTTCCGACACCTTCCACCAGAAGTCTTAATGTTCAGGAATATTTTATACTGACTAAGCCTAGGATACTAAAGATATTAGGAGAATATTCGTGTGTTGGCTGAATCACAGGAATATTTTATAGTGGCCCAAGAGCCAAAACATGTGCTAGAGTTTAGAGAGTTTTCATTAAAAGTTTGATTATTTCTGATTCCTGGTCAAAATTTGCTCCAAGCAGGCCAGTGAGACCATGCTGGCCAAGATCTTGGTTGGCAGGGTAGCTGCCCTTGAAATCTTGTGGGAAATTTTGTCACCAACAAGATGTCAAGGTCAGTTCTGCAGGTGGGAAAGGGCTCATGGTTGAAAATTACTGACACTAATGAAAAACTCAAAGCCCTTTGAGTCCTGCACATTAGTTGGGGTGAAGCTCCATACTTTGAGGTATTCCTGAATCCATTTTCTTGGTAACCAGAAAAAAAAAAAAAACGAACAGCTTTTGGAGGGGGCTCATGAACTGGTTCTTTACATTTAAACTCCTTTCTTAATATGTCTTTATCAGAACGTCATTTGAATCTGTGAAAAAAAGCTCACTTATCATGATGTTTGTATTAGTTTGGGTTCTCCCTAAAAACACAGCCTAAAAAAAAGAACTTGGATGCAGGTAGTTAATTGGAAGGTGGTTCCTGGAGGCTGGAGTGAGGGAACCAGGAGTGTGAGAGAGAGACAGAGAAGGAAGAAAAACCAGTAAAAGGGTGTCTATCAAGGTTGTGGCCACGAGCTCATTCCTGCTGGGAACACTGAAAAGTATACAGTTTCTGTGGATTGAGAATCTAGGAAGAGTTTGGCTTGGCAGCTCTGGCTTGGGAGTCTTTCATAAGGTTGCCAGGAGATGCCAACTAGAAGCATTGTCATCCAAAGGCTTGATCCTTCTCTATCTAAGGCGACTTATTCCCAAATGGCGTTAGTGCTGGTTCTTGACATCCGGCGTCAGCCCCTTTCACGCAGTCCCTCCACAGGGCTTGCGTGTCCACACAGCATGGCAGCTGGCTTCCTCCAAGCAAGTGATCCAAAAGCCAAAATGGAATGTGCACTACATTTCACAATGTCGCCTTGAAAGTCACATGCAATTTCTTCCTCTTATTTGCTGTTGATGCACAGACCAGTCCTGATTCAATGTGGGAAAAGTTACATGAGGAGGGAAATTCTAGGAAAAGAGGATTATTGGGGGTCATCTGGGAGCTGACTTCCACATAGCCAGAGTTTCTTTATCAATGGGAATAATTATAGGACTATCTCATAGAGTCATCGAGAATATTAAACCAGATAATGTATATGAAATTCTTAATGTTCTGCCTGGAATAATAAATTCTCAATATATACTGTTTATTACTATTATTTTGAGCTCCTTTCTTCTTATCAGCTTGTGAAAGTGCACCTGTGTCCTTCAGGCTGTGGAACATGTTTCCTTATGGGCTAAATCCTCCTCCCCACACCCATACCCCCCAGCTGTTGTCTGGCTTTTTTTTTTTTTTTTTTCAATCAGAATAGCAACCTGATGTTTTGGGTTGATTTGTTGTGATTTGGCTTGATTCCTATTCTTTGGAGAGAGTTCTGTGGATAGATTTTATTATTTTATATCCCCAAACGCTGCTGTAATCCTCACCTGGGTCTCATTTTAATGTATTCTCCTGTGTCCAGTGACATAGCAATGTATGAATAAATCCAACAATTCTGGCTGGAAGAAAATCTCTGATTGGTAGGGACACACAATATCCTCCTTTTCCTAATGTGTTTTTTTTTGGGAAAACTTGATAACTCTACTGTTTACTGCTTTTCTCCTTCAATTGCCTTTGAGGATTACATTTGCTTTCCTGTTAGTTGGCCATGGCCATGCTTGTTTTGACACCGAATAAAAGCCTGAAGCCTAGAGCCGCAGTGCTCGACATTGGCTGCTCATTAGAATTGCCTGAGAGCTTTTACAATTCCCAATACCTTGGCCCTGCACCAGACTAATTGCATAAGGATCTCTGGACATGGAACCCAGGCATCAATGTTTGTTTTGAGCTTCCTAGGTTGATTCCAGTGTACAGCCAAGGTTGAGAGCATTGATTCTCAAGTGTTGTAACCTTAGAACCTCATCGTTCTTCAAAATTATTGAGGACCCTGAAGAGTTTCTGTTTACGTGGATTATGTCTATACTATTTAGTATCTTAGGTATCAAAACAGAAATAGTGTATGTATTAATTGACTTCAATAGCATTAATAAACCCATTGTATATTAATATACACAATTTTATGAAAAGAAGCTATATTTTTGAAGATAAAATTTAGAAAAGTGGCATTGTTTTACCTACAAATTGCCTATCTCTTTAATGCCTGGCTTAATGGAAGATAGTTGGATTTTCATAGCTGCATCGACAGGCAATCCATTGTGATTCCAGCAGGTCATGTGGCCTCTGAAATTCTCTACATGCCTATGCAAGAATGAGAGTAAAAAGGGCAAAATTTTGAACTATTGTGAAAATAGTTTTGATTTCGTAGACCTCCTCGGGGTCCCTGGACCACGCTTTGAGAACTGCTGTGCTAGAAGGCTGTAGAGTAAGTGAGTGCGGAATGGGTTAGCTATGAAGCTCTGCAGCTCTCTCCCTCTTTCCACTTTATTTTCAATTACCTCTGCTCTCCCTGCCCTTACTCCAGCTGGCCTCTAGAGGGAGCCCATCGCCCTTTACACCACCACCGACCGGCGCGCTGGGACTGGGTTAGGGCAGGGAGATCTTGCCCTGTAAGAAGAAACGGAGTTGAAGTTTTTTTTAAAAAAGTTTTTTTTTAAAAAAAAGTATTTGGGAGAGAGAGACCGAGAGAGACAGAGATAGTGAGAGAGACAGAGCATGAGTCAGGAGGAGAGGGAGAAGCAGACTCCTTGCTAAGCAGGGAGCTCCACATGGGACTCAATCCCATGACCTCGGGATCATGACCTGAGCCAAAGGCAGATGCTAACCAAGTGAGCCACCCAGGCGCCCGGAGAGTTGAAGTTTTGACTTCTGTCACAGCCTCTCCCAATCTCTCTCCCCTAGAAGGACTTCGGTGTTCGACATTTTTCTTTGGAGATCTGCCCTTTGTTACTTTTAGTCAATTGGTGCAACAAAAGAACCACCAGAAGAGAGCCTAGGACAGTAGGTTTCAAGCTTCATGTTCATCCAAATCACCTGGGCAATTTGTTTAAAATGCAGCTTCCAGGGTCCCTACCACAAAAACGATGATTTCATAGGACCAAGATGGGGCCCATGGATCAGCATATTGAAACAGGCACCTGAGGGCATTCTAATCCAGGTGTTTTGGAGGCATTGCTTTGAAAAACAGTGACGTAGGAGTAGAAGCAATCTGGACCTGAGTGTTCCAGGCAAAATGATCCCAGGCTAAATCCCTTTCATGAGAGTCAGGGTGCAGACTCTAGCTGATTGCTGTGCTTGTTTTGTTCTGTGCTGTGGTCCTGTTTCTGGTAAGGGCACTCATGCAATGTCACCTTAGTTCTCTGGGTTCGACAGCATGTCACTCATGGCTAGAAAACTGCCCTCAACTCTTGCTTTTCTCCCCTTTCCCGGAATCTCTTCTTTTGTTATTTTGCCTAGACTCTGTCACTGATTCCAAATGGAAACACGCTGGAGATTGTTCAGTGGAATCATCCAAGAATCAACTAAAACCATGCAGCATGGCCCTAAAGCACCAAGTGAAATAATTAAAAATGTTTAACGTGGAGCAAGGGGAATTTGACCCAGATCAGGGAGCCGTCTCTACATGTATGAAGACTTGTTTTAAATGACTTTACAAGTATAATTCAAACACTGGTTGGAAACTTGGAGAGAAAATATTTTGGTCCATTTTACAGGATTTTCTACAATTAGAGCTGTCTGTAAGGTGATGTAGACTGTCTTGGGAGTGAGTTTGCCATCACTGGAAGTATCCAAACATAGCTCAGACCATAATCTGGTAAGGATGACATGGAGCAGGTTCAGCCACAGGTTGGGTTATTGGAGAGCACTTTGAAAATCCTTTCCAACCTAGATGACTTGACTTATGAACTGAACAAATAGAACACTTTTGCTCCTGTGGTGCCCTGCTTATTTCTTAGTGAAGATTTCCTACGCAGGAAACACATAAGACCAGACCAACCACGTGTTTCATAAGGAACCAAAGCTGTACATGTGGTTCAATTTATAGGTAGTAAGTGCTTCCCTGAGAGTTCACGCGTTTGCTGGTGACTCTGCACTACCTTCCATCTCTACACATGTGGTCTCTCAGAGCCTTATGCTCAGAGCTCCGTCCCAGGACCAGTGCAGTGACCTCACAGGGGGGAGCTTCTTGGAAATGCAGACCCTCCGGCCTCATCTCAGATCTGCTGAATCAGACTCTGCAATTTAACATCCACTGTTGAGGTTAGAGGAGAAAAAAAAAAGAAAGAAAGAAAGAAAGAAAGAAAGAAAGAAAGAAAGAAAGAAAGAAAGAAAGAAAGAAAAAAGAAAGAAAGAGAAAGAAAGAAAGAAAATGTTTCTAACACAAAGTAGTCTATGAATAGAAGTCTCTGTTAGGAGAGGGATAGTGGTTTGTTCATTTCTGAGGCTTTGCACAGAGCTGACTCTCAGTATATGCTGATTTGAAGTGGTTTATAAAACTAGACAAAGAAAGAGGAGTAGCAACAGGGTGGCAGGGAGATGTCAGGATGGGGTCATAGAGGAATTATAAAGCAGTAGGAAGACGCTAAAGATAGTTTTGGAGACAAACTTGCTCTACTTTTCTATTTTATCTTGAGCTCATCAGGGTCCTCACTCAACATCACTGCTTCGGCTGGCTGATCCAGAGGCCGCCCCAGGTAAGGGCACTTTGCCAGTTTGTCTGGATGTGGATCAGGTCACCATGTGGCAGGAAGAGCATGTGCCCCTCTGCTGGTTGGTATCTCCTCTGTACCCAGAGCTACTGCCCTTTCATAGCCTGTATCTGTTAGCTACTACTGCGTGACAAATTAGCTCAAAGTTTAGTGGCCCGAAACAGTAACAAACGTGTTATCTCACATGCTTTCTGTGGATTGGGAATCCAGGAGCAGCTTAGCTGAGTGATGTGAGTTCAGGGTAGCTTCAGAATGTCTGCTAGGGCTGTCACTGTCTTGACTGGGGCTGGAGGATCTGCTTTTGAGATGCTCACTCTCATGGCTTTTGGCAGGACACCTGACTTCCTCACCACGTGGACACCTCCATAAGACCACTTGAATGTCTTCCTGGTAAGACAGCTGATTTTCCTCAGAGCCGGAGATTGAAGAGGGAGCAAAGCTCCAGTAGGGAACCTGATGTAGGACTCAATCCCAGGACCCCAGGATCACGACCTGAGCTGAAGGCAGATGCTCAACCACTGAGCCACCCAGGTGCCCCTCAAGCATTGAACTTGATTCAACTTTGAGTCTTCTCCCCACATATGGGCTGGACCTGCTTTGGGCCAAACTGTGGAAAAGAGAGTGTATCCGTTGGTGTCTGGTCAGAAATAGAGACGCTGTTCTAGACTCATCATGCAGAGAAGGATTTAACTGGTTTTTAAAGGGGAAGAACTGGAGAAGTGCAAGAGGGAAAGGGTGAGGGAGCTGTGTGCTGGAGCCCAGAGCCAAATGCACAGCTCAGCCCCAGAGGCAAGTGAGCACTCTTGCTGGTGGCACCTCACCTGACCCGCTAGGCAGAGATACAGGCGGTTGTGCTCCGAGGAGCTGCTGAAGCCACCACCACTGTGCTTGAGCTCACAGTTAATGCTGTAGCTTGCAGTTACCCAGTGCCAGAAAGAGCTGCCAGAGCAGAAAAATGGCTCCCTTCCTCCTTCCAGCCCCTCACCTCTGTCAGCAGAACCCAACTCAGAGCCTCCCAGCAAGGGGATCTGTGGATCTCAGTGTGAGAAAGGTCAGAAGTAATACTGAAGGTCAGTGCAAAATAATTTTCTCTCCTTTTTCCCCCGATCTGCCACACCAACTTGCTAGCCAGTTTCAGGTCCTTTCAGGTTTGGGTGGAAGACAAAGAAGGTCGAAAAATGAAAAGAAAGGAAAAGGAAAGGTCTAACTTGAATTTAGACTGTTGAAACCTGGCTCACTGCTCCCTAGACCTGGCATTGCTACATGTGACTTGTTCTTCGTGGGGATAGTTTGTTGGCTGTTTGCAGGTCTCTGCTGGGTCCCCTCTCCTGAGTTCCTTGATCCTGGGCAGATGCAATGCAGCTTTATGTCATATCTGACCCATGAGTTCTGCAGCTCCCAGGATCTGCCCCAACTTCCTGATGCTGTAGACCCTCATCCTAACCTGGAAGTCTGATCAGAGAGACCCAAGATGACCCTTTGCCAGCTCCGAGTGCTGTGAGGCCCACCTCGGGCCCACAGGAGGCACTCATTTCTCCACCTGCCTAAGAAACTGAAAATTTTTGCCATTCCCAACCTGTGCTTCAGACTTCTCACAGCATGGCCATCAAAGCAGTTGAGCAACTTTTCTCTCACTCACTGAATGACCCAGGCAGGAGTTGAGTGCTCCTCAACTCCCCAGAGAAGTATCTCAGACCTTCTTAGTTTTTCCACTGAAGAATTCATTCCCACTCTAGACTCATAAGGAGATGGGGTTCCTAGTCAAGCTTTCTTCGGAGACAGCCTCTTCACCTAATCCCTTCCCCACTACTTTGGGGCCTTTTACATACCCTTTCTATTCTCAAAGTGGTGTGAGATTGTGAGGATCCTGTAGCAAGTTCTCAATAACGGCCTTTAAAATTCTGTGCACGGTGATTTGGCGCCTCGCACTGGACATTCACGGCTATTACATCTTGACATCTATCGGAATTTGAATTTTAACTCCTGCTGCGTTTGTACGCCTGAACTTCAGCTGTGGGAAAGGTCATGGTCCTCCCATGGGAATAGGGATAGTTAAGTAGTCTCTTCGAAGTTGTATGAGCAAGCAGAAGTGGAAGAGTAGTGAACAGGAAAGGTCTTACTTGAACTAGGACTGCGTTTTAAGGAGCGCCCCCAAACTCCCTGAGAGTTAAAGAAGGTTTGATCAACCCAGGGTACACATAACATCTTGGGAGAGCTGGGGATGAGGAACGGGGTAGCTCTGCCCTTTCTGAGACTCAGATTTGCTTTAGTCAAGTCTCGTTCTATCGGGTTTCTCAGCATTCAGGCACTGTGCCTGGCACTGGGGGCTACCAAAGCATAGACCCCACTTCAAAGAGCTCACAACCTATTAGTACAGACCTCAGGGCAGGTGTGAGTTTAAGCCCCTTACTGTAGGAGTCATGAACAAAATTCTTTCAACCCCTGCCTGACCTTCAGACTATTTTTCAAAGTAGTTGTATCATTTTACCTTTCCACAATGTATGAGAATCTCTATTCTCCTTGTCCTCACCCCTGCTTGCTATTGTATTATTATCAGAGCCACTCTAGAGGTGTGAGGTGGTGTCTCATTGTGTGTCTTTTTTTTTTTAAAGTAATCTCTATATCCAATATAGAGCTCAAACTCAAAACCTGGAGATCAAGATTCGCATGCTCTACAGAGTCAGCCAGGTGCCCCTCATTGTGGTTTTGATAAGTATTTCCTTAATAACGAATGATGTGGAGTACCTTTTTATGTTCTTTTTTTTTTTTTTCCTTTTTATGTTCTTATTGGCCATTTGCATACCTTTTTTTTTTTTTTTTGAGAAATTCCTTTTCAGATCCCTTGTCTATTTTAAAACTGGTTGTTTGGGACACCTGGGTGGCTCAGTGGTTAAGAGTCTGCCTTCAGCCCAGGGCATGATCCTGGAGACCCAGGATTGAGTCTCGCATCAGGCTCCCTGAAAGAAGTCTGCTTCTCCCTTTGCCTCTGCCTGTGCCTTTCCCTCTCTCTCTCATAAATAAATAAACAAAATCTTAAAAAAAAATAAAACTGATTATTTATGTTCTTATTGTTTAATTGTATTTATATATTCTAAATACAAATCCTTTATGATATATTCTAGATACAAGCTTCTCATGATTTGCAAATATTTCCTCTCATTCTATGGATTGTCTTTTCACTTTTTTGTTGATGTCCTTTGAAACACAAAAAATTTTTAATTTATACAAACTACAATTTATTTTTCTTTTATTGCTTTGTGTGGTGTCATACCTAAGAAACCATTGCCTAATCCAAGGTCACAAAGATTTACTTCTATTTTTTTTCCTAAAGTTTTATAGTTTTAGCATTTTTATTTCAGTCTTTGATCTATTTGGAGTTAATTTTTGTATATAGTGTAAAGTAGAGGATTCAAATTCATTCTTTTGTGTGTGGTTATCCAATTGACCCTGTACCATTTGTTAAAGAGATTATCCTTTTTCCAATGAATGGTCTTGGAATACTTGTCAAAAATCAATTGACCATAATGTGATGGCTCATTTCTGCATTCTCTTTTTTTTAATAATAAATTTATTTTTTATTGGTGTTCAATTTACCAACATACAGAATAACACCCAGTGCTCATTCCGTCAAGTGCCCCCTCAGTGCCCGTCACCCATTCACCCTCACCCCCCGCCCTCCTCCCCTTCCATCACCCCTAGTTCATTTCCCAGAGTTAGGAGTCTTTATGTTCTGTCTCCCTTTCTGATATTTCCCACACATTCCTTTCTGATATTTCCCACACATTTCATTTCTGCATTCTCAATCCTATTCCATTGATCCTTTTGTCAACCCTTATGCTAGGTCCATAGGGCATTCATTACTGTAGTTTGGTAGTAGGTTTTGAAACCACAAAGTCTGAGTGCTCCAACTTTGTCCTTTTATTGCAAGACTGTTTGACTATTCTGGGTCCCTTGAATGTCCATGTGAATTTTGGGGTCAGTTTGTCAATGTATACAAAAAGATGATCATGTTATTTTCTGACCTGGATTATAGCAATATGGTATATTACAAGACTGATTTCAGATGTTAAATCAATCTTGCATTCCTAGGAAAAATCACTCTTAGTCATGATGTATAATCCTTTTTACATATTGCTGGTTTCAGTTTGCATGTATTTTTTTTGAGGATTGTATATAGTGTCTTTGATAAATATTTGTTGAATAGATGCTTGAATTATGCGTGTATGAATATTTACAGAGGGAAAGCTTCTCTTATACAAGCAGACCTTATAATACATGCATACAAATTTTGCATATAATTTTAACAAATTCAAGGATTAAGTACCCCTGGAGAGTTTGGCAGAATGTATTATTGTATCATATAGGGTGGACGTGGTTATGTTGAAGAGGAAAGAACACTGATCGTAACCAAAAGGCGGGGATAATGGCCTTACTTTGCTAATTCCTGGGTGAGAGACTGCATGTAGTTATCTTATTTTGGTAGACTTATATTTGATAGACTCTGTTTCTTCATCTATATAATGAAGGTGGGAGGGAAAGCTTGGGGAAGGTGTTTATTTGAATTAATAAACTCTCGGATACTTTCTGGTTCTTATAACCCATAATTTTCTTAAAAAAATTTTTTTTTTAATTTGAGAAAGAGCAAGAACAAGCAAGAGAGCAGGAGCAGGGAGAGGAGCAGTGGGAGAAGGAGAAGCAGACTCCCCACTGAGCAGGGAGCCAGGGTCAGGGCCCTATCCCAGGACCCTGGGATCATGACCCAAGCCAAAGGCAGACACACTCAACCAGCTGAGCCACCCAGGCACTCCAATCCATAATTTTCTAAAATATTTTGTGAAATTCAGTTGTAAGGAAAACGCTTTATATATTTTTGTTTAATGTCTCTGGAGTGGCTTTGGGGAGAAAGATACATAAATGATTTCACTATACTATAGTATGATAAATGTAAAATTTATTTATAGGAGCACAGAAAAGAAAACAGCTAATTCTCTTTAAGGGAATATGATTAAGCTTTCAAAGAAGATGACATGTGAGCTGGGTCCTGAGAGACAAGTAGGAGTTTGCCAGCTACAGAAGGCAGAGTTAGAAGATGCTATTTTTCAATATTTCAACTAATATGCTTTCTGCTTCCGAATTTGTATTTACAATTTTTCAAGAGGTGAAATTTTTATTTGCTTCTAAAGCGTTCTCCCAAATAATTTGTGAAAGAAATCCCTTGGTCTAAGATGGACTTTTATATCTACAGAGAACTCAATCATGTGTTATATTATTCTTGAACTCTGCATTTTCTGGACTATGTGACTGATGTTAATCTGAACAGGCAGAAAGACCTATAATTTTAGGGGCCCTTAAATGATAATAAAGCTTTATGGGTATCAGATTGGACGGTCAACACTACTGCAGGGTTCTAATTTTATTCATTTCCAGATGCCATGTCACCACTCCTCCAGCAGGGGGCATGCTTTTAAAATTATGTTCCTTCACAAGTAAGATTCCACATCCTTTTTACTTTGGGTTCGTGGACTTTAATTTTTGTGCATTTATCTCTTCTGTAATTCGCTTGGGAGGCAGGACATAGGAAATATTTAAAAATGAGGTTAATTTCAAATCATAAACAAGAAGTCAAAAACCATTTTTTTTTTTCAATGGAAGGAAAATAGGCACTTTGCTTTAAGGAAATGTGTGTGACAAGACGGTTCAAGCTTGCATGGTACAGTGAGGATGAGGAACAGCCCAGAAAGCTGAGACAAAAGTGAGCCCCTTTGGGATATTTATATTCAATTGAAAGTGATTTGATTTAGTCCAAACAATTGTTTAATTTGACATTTTTTTTTCATTTACACATCTTTCCGTTGATAAGGGATGAATGAGCAATCTATGAATTATGACTACAGGCACACATCATATGGTGGTCAGTAGGCCAGTAGGGAAGGATTCAAGGACCCAACTTCTAACAAAATGAACAGAGTATCACCTGACTACCTCTCTGTGTTGTTGAGATATTAAATAAGAAAGAGACTTTTAAAATTATTAAGCTGGGATCCCTGGGTGGCTCAGCGGTTTAGCCCCTGCCTTTGGCCCAGGGTGTGACCCTGGAGACCCAGGATCGAGTCCGGATTGTCCGGCTCCCTGCATGGGGCCTGCTTCTCCCTCTGCCTGTGTCTCTGTCCCTGCCCCCATCTCAATCTGTCTCTCTGTGTCTATCATGAATAAGTAAATAAAATCTTTAAAAAAAATAAAATTATTAAGCTGCAGACATGTAAGTTATTTTGAAAGCAGGAAACGCTTTCTTACAGCATTCTTCCCACTGGTCGGAGACCATCTACTCAAAGGGCAAAGTCTTTTGTGAGTTGCAGAGCCTTTCCTTCCTTGGAGGGAGTCATTCAAACTTCAAATGTAAGAAATCTTTGTCATTAAGGCACAGAGTCTTATACTAACAAAAAACTTCTCCTTGGAACAGAAAACCTGGACCTCATTTGTGACTCTTCTAAATCTAAGTTCTCTGTGGAAACTAGCCCCCCAAATTCCAGCAGTAATCTAGATATGCATATTAATTCATTTTGTTCCACAAGTAGATGTTAAACATTTGCTCTGCACCAGGCACCGGGTTTATACAGGGAGGATATTTCAGTGAATAAAATAGACAGTAATTTCTGTCCTGTTGGCCCTTCCGTTTTTGTGTGAGGCATATAATTACCAGGGTTTTTTTGTTTGTTCGTTTAATGGGATATAGAAATACTTCAGAGAAGCGTGCATTTTCTGTTAACATATTTGCTGAGAAATGATGAGCAAATCTCTGGGTCCTTAAATTAAAATATTTACTTTTTAAATTCCATCTCACTCTTGAGGGACAGTTCATTAAGAATTCGATTTTTCCCATTGTCAATGGCAATAGTATTGTCAATACTATTTATTCTGTACCCACTGCAGACAGAGTCTGATGGGTGATTATTAAATATGCGGTTTCTGGTTTAGTGTGCATCTTCACCATTTTTTCATTTATTTTTCTCTATCTTCCTGAAAGTTTTTCTCTATCTGCTTCTTATAGATACTTGAGAGCAAATGGCCTTGTAATGAGTCTTTAGTAATAACTTATTATTACAGTGCTTTTTAGTTCACAAAATATTTTATCGTACATAATCTCTTTTGAGACAATAGGTGGTCTCACCCATAGATGTTATTTCCACTGTAAGTAACCCACACAATGTTGCACAACTGGTGAGAGGCCCTGCTGGGATTTGAACTCATTTTCTGTATTCAGATCTCAAGCCCTTTCTTTCCTAAAGGCCACCTCTTTCTCTTGTCTTTAAAGAAGAAAAATATCACCTGACTTTGCTGTTTTAGTTTTGTCTATAATATGTCCAAAGTCAGCCTGTCAAGAGATGTATTATAGTTATTAAGCAGAGGAAGGCAAATTCTAGATGATTTTCCCTTTAAGTTTGTGTAAATTCCTGAATCTGTGAGTTTAGAGGTTAACAAAACCAATAACTGATACCATTACAAACTACACCCAATCTATTTCCTGACTCATCTTCATTTCTAGCCTAAGCTACAAAACTCATCAATGTAAGAAAGGTAGGAATGCAAATTGCTTCTAGATACTCTACAAAGAAAGCCACGTTTAGGTGTAAGGACCTTTTTTTAAAGATTTATTCATTTATTTGAGAGAGAGAGAACATTCTAGTGGGTGGAGGAGCAGAGGGAAGAAGAGAGAGAATCTCAAGAAGACTCTCTGCTAAGTGCAGAGCCCCATGCTGGGCTTGATCTCACGACCCTGAGATCATGACCTGAGCCAAAACCAAGAGTTGGATGCTCAACTGACTGAGCCACCCAGGCACCCCTAGTTGTAAGAACTGTTAATGATGATTCTGGGTTCATCTCTGTTTAAAGTTAATACTAACCAATGGAGTAGATATGTTCTGAACTCAAGGGAGAACACTAATCCGTTATAATAAAAAATTGAGCAAACTCTACTTCAAAAGGCTAAGGATGACCAGCCTTAAGAATAGCAAACTAGGAAAACACTAAATTGGTTTAGAAAGTTAGGCAGAGCTGGGCATCTGTGACCATAAGGGGCTGTGCTAACGGGTAAATAGTTCACATTTTTGTAATTCTGAGCGACTTTGTTTTACCTCTGTGTACCTGTGGGTGACCACCCAAGCAATGCCCATGGTGGTCATTGGCTGATCTTCCAATCTGTGTAAGGGAGAAATCAGACTGTGAGGAAGGAACTAAAAGAACAGAAAGAAGAAAGAGAACAGAAAGACTTGGGGTTGGTGATAGACACACTTCTGATAGACCCTCATTTATGCCACAGATTTCCTAGCCCAGGGTTCAGAAGAGATTGGGATTCAGAATTTCTATATCCTTATCCTTTTTTTGCTTCCTGTCAGACTCTTTTCTATGTCCTGGGCTCACCACAAACATTTGTGGGGCCCAGGGCAAGACTACCAAAGGGATCCACATGCCTTATGTTTAAATATTTAAAAGTTATAAATCACGTGGACAGCCTGGTAAGTGGTACAGGTTGACCTAATGTACCATTATAATGGCCCAGAGGATCAGGTTTGAATTTAGAATCATCAGATTCTCCAAAGTACCACATAGGAACATGGTGGCCTAGGGAGGCTGGGCGCTGACTTGCTCAACCCTCCTACCCGAGCTTTGTCCTCAATCTTGAGGGGCTTTAATGCAAGATGTATGGACAGCCCACATTGCCCCTTTGAGCTCTGTTGAAGGCAGCAGGTGCTTAGTCACTTTGTGGCTGGAGGTTTATCATGGCACTGGTGAATCTGCTCTCCTTGACCTTGCAGACAAGGTCTGCAGAAGCCCTCAAAAATGAAGACATTTGGTCAAGGTAGGGAAAGAACTGATGAATTCCACATCCCTTTGGCCCATGAATTCTTTCCCTCATAAGGACAGATGTTGTTTGTGGATGGCCAGCCTAGAACCCTCAAACCTACACGTCCCAGGACGAGACCCCCTCCTGCCTGGTCCTAAACGTAAGACCGCTGTGTCCTGATGTCCACTCTAATTTTCTAATCATACACAATGCATGGAATGTTCTCTTTCAAATAGCCTCGGAGGCAGGAGCTGATGTGCTGCCACCCAAAATGTGCGGCCATGCATGTCCTATCCTGCTGTTTCGGGTGGACTGTGCTAATAAAGCATTTCATAAATAAAACCCAGTTCCCAGCATTCTGTGTGGTCAGACATCACTTAATGAAACTACTTTTCATTGTCATTATTATTGTTTGACTTTTGCTGGTCTAATGTTTAAACTCAAGAAACCCTAAGTCTTCATTTGTTTTCATTCATCGTGGCTGGCTTCCTTTTGTCTCATTTTTAAACCCTCAGACTAGTTTCATCACTGGGTTTATGTAAAATTAATTGCACAATTTCTCTGTTTGCTTTGGTAACATGTAGCTTATCGTTTTTAGACACTTTTGGGTTATAATTACATAAAGACATACTGGTACATTTCTATTCTCCCCAAGTATTTTTTAAAGCTGTTTAGAACAGCTCTTGGAACCAAGATACTCGTTTCTTTCAGTCCTCAGGCAGCTGGCGAGGCCTGGGTTGGCTCAGCAATGTGGCTACTGGCTGCTATTTTCTAGAAGCTTCATTCCGTTACCCCAAGGTGCCCTGAAGCTAAAGAGGTTAGGGAGCTTGGCAGAGGTGGTTTCGCTTCGAATGTATCTGGGGATACACGCATTTAGGGTCGTTTAGGGCCACTCTAAATTTTGAATCTAAACAACATTGATGTTTCCTCCAGTTTAACAGTTTATTTGTTCACCGCAATCCTCCAAAATGCCTTTCCTTCCTCCTCCTAATTTCTGCTAGTTCTACTTATCTTTCAATGCCTGCCGAATTTATTCATCATCAAACAGGTACAAAGCTCCTTTGTTCCAGGCATCCTGCCTACCTTCTCCATGAAGCTTTCCTTGACCATGCTGGTTGGCCATGAACTCACAGTGTGTCTCATTCCCATGTTTTTCTTTTTTAGAGATGTATTTATTTATTTTATTTTATTAAAGATTATTTATTTGGGAGAGAGAGAGTCAGTGAGAGACAGAGAGAATACACATGTGAGTGGGAGGAGAGGCAGAAAGAGAGAGTGAGAGAGAATCTCAAACAGACTCTGCCCTCAGCCTGGAGCCAGACATGGGCTCTATCTCATGACCCTGAGATCATGACCTGAGCCAAAATCAAGCATTAGATGCTTAACCCACTGAGCCACCCAGACGCCCCTCATTCCCACCTTTTACCTGCACACAGCACCTCGTTATTTCGGTTCTGGTTTCACCTACCTAGATCAATGAGAGTATAGATCCCAATGAGGTTATAAATCCTTAAAGGAAAGCACTGCTTCTTATAAAGCCTTGAATTTCTCACTCCACCTACCGAAATGCACTTCGCATCTTTATCAAATCTGTTGAGTAATGATCATTATCTAATTTACTAATTGGTGATAATAAATACCATTTACTGAGTACAGGGCTTAGAGCGCAGTCTGTCCAGAGCCTCGCTGAACTGGATTGAATCTTGACAGCGCGGCATGTTAACCTGCCATTTAGGCCACTGACTTACCCATTTTCTCATCTGTAAGATTGAGGTCAGGCTGGCACCTCCGTCCTGGGGTTCTTTACGAATTCAGTGAGCTAGTCACTGAGCTAATCACTAATCACAGGTAATTCTACCTGGAAGTTACCCTTCAGAGTGTTAGATGGTAATGATAATAATCATGATTCCTAGGCCAGGGGATACATTCTTTGTGTGTATTACCATTAACTCTTATTATAATTCTACAAAGTAGGAACCATCCTTATGACTTTTTTTTTAAAGGTTTTATTTATTTATTCATGAGAGACTTAGAGAGAGAGGCACAGAGACACAGGTAGAGAGAGAAGCAGGCTCCCTGCAGGGAGCCCGATGTGGGACTCGATTCCCAGACCCTGAGATCATGACCTCAACCACTAAGCCACATTCCTTATGCCTATTTTATAGATGGGTAAGCTGAAGCTTAAAGGTCTGGCCCAAGGTCATGGAATAAAATTAGAGCCCCAGCAAACCGAGTGTGGAGCCTACCTTTTTAACCGCTACAAGATGCCAAGTGGCAGAGGGAGGCATATCAGAATCCAATGGCATTGTGCCCATCAGAGCCTCAGTTGAAGAAACAGGGAAAGCACAAGGGTTTTTTATGTAAAGGAGTCCTGCCCTAAACTGGAAGGAGGGTTCCAATTTGTCTGAGCAGGTGCATGACCTAGTAGCAAGGTTGCCCCAAGTCAAAGAACCTGGAGTGGGAGGGTGGCATGTCCTGGTGCCATGTAGAGAAAGGAGGGTAGGGAACAGAGCATGGCATTTGGTTCTATACTCTCGGAGCCCTCTAGGGCAAGAGGTGGCAGACAGATGATGAAGCAGCTGTTTCCATGAGGGATCCGAGACACAGAAGTATAAGCAGCCTGGCTGGAGGCCCAGCGATGGGCTGTGACATGGAGCAGGGTGAGCAGCGTTCTCCCCACTGCACGGGCCTGGTCACCCTCCTTGGTGGTCAGGGCAACCTGGGTGCAGACATCTGTGTTTTCCCTGAGGGCTCCAGCAGGTACAGTGGTGTGGAGGGACCCCAAAGTGGCTTCCCGGGCAAAGCAAGAGTAGAAGCCCTTGAAAACCCTGAGCACCTGTAAGACACCTTCTGGGATTCATGCTGAGCTGTGGTTGTGCTTCATGCAAATGAATGCAAGACTATGAAAGCCAAAGGCTTCCTTCTTAGGGACCAAATTGTATCCTTCCAAATTCATGTCAAGGTCCAACTCCCAATATCTCATAATTTGTAGATGAAGCCTTTAAAGAGGTGATGAAGTGAGAATGAGGCTGGTAGGGTGGGCCTTGATCCAATATGAGTGGTGGCCTTATAAGGAGAGGAAGAGATGCCAGGGGCACAGATGCACAAGGGGCAGGGCAGCCATATACACAGGCAAGGGGACAGCCATCTGCAAGGCAAGAAGAGAAGTCTCTGTCAGCACCCAGAACTGTAAGAAAATACATTTGTCCTGTTTAAGCCACCTCATCTGTGGTATTTCCTTTGGCGGCCCTAGCAAACTTGTACCCTATTCCTAAAGAAGATGCATTTCATGCCTCTAGGCTGCTTTAGTTGCCCGGGGCAACTCCTGGGTGACTCATGTTTAACTCTTATACGTGTGTTTAAGGCAGGGAGTCTCATTCACTTTACAGAATAGGAAACCAAGGTCAGGGAAGGTAAATAGCATGCCCAAGATCACACAGCAACTCAATAATGGAGCTCAGATCCAACTGCAGGTCTCTGTCATGCCCCAGTTCACACTCCACGTGATGCCGCCTACCTTCCCCTACACCATCGCTAGTGATGCATTTTACTCACATACGAATCCCTAAGTGATTAACAGGAACTGCACACCTCCTACTGCCCCCATTATCCAAAGAAAGATGGTTCTTCATTTATGACTTGAGTATAATTGACTGTGAGGTAACATCGAACCCAGAAATATGTGCTGACAAAGGGAAATATGATTTTTTAAAAAAGATTTTATTCACTCATTTGAGAAAGAGAGAGAGAGAGAACACTCACACAAGCCAGGGGTCATGGCAGAGGGGGGGAGAGAGAGAGAGAGAGAGAGGCAGACTCCCCTCTGAGCAGGAAGACCGATGTGGGGATCCCAGGACCCTGGGATCATGACCTGAGCTTAGGCAACCACTTAACCAACTGAGTCACCCAGGCACCCCAGAAAATTCAATTTCTTAAAAACATTTAAAAATATTTTTTAAATCATTACTACACAAGACCATAAAATGATCTTAGTAAGATGCTGTACAGTGGGGCCTGAGGTAGTAAATATATATATAGGTCTAGTCCTGAATGAATGTGTATCATACAAGCAGGGGAAGGAAGGGAAGGGGGCTGGGGAGGAGAGGAGGACTGGAGACTTCCCAAAATCAAAGGCTACATCTTCATCAGTGCTCTGTACCCCGCTGGGGGCTTCCAGGGTTGGGATCCCTGGGCTCGCCCGTGTATCCTTGTGGATTGGCCAACTGAATAAACAATGGGTTCCATCCACTAATGAGAAGAAAAAAAATCCTTAGGCCTTTTCAATGACCTAAATTCGTCAAAGTATTTTGGGCTTTTCCTAATTTGCTTTCTGTTTCATTTAAACCAATGAGGTGGAACTGAAAGGGAAGTAAAGATGGAATTGAAGAATTAAGCCACAGACCAAAGCAGAGCAGAAAGGGGTTCTTGCCTGAATATTTGAATAGGACTAATGAGAACCTTGTTCCCCTTTAAAGTCCTCATTGAAATCTGCCCCGTCCACTGCCTCAGGTGAGCTGGGGATGTGCTTGTTTCAGGTGGATAAGATAGCCTTGGTTTCTAGATGGTGAGCTACAGTCAGAGCTACAGTCAGAGATGCCACTAGCTCAGAAGACAATGTGCACCAGTGGTAAACATAGGCAGAAATCCAACCCTTGTGAGCCAGATGGACTTCTTTGCAGGCTGCTGATTTTTAAGAACTGTCTTCAGAGCTCGTCTGTTATTTAATTAATGCTTGAAGAGAATTATCTAAAGGCAAAGCTCAGAGGATTTCTGGGACAATGACACTGTTCTGCATGATGCCATAACGGTGGGTACGTATCATTATACATTTGTCCAACCTGGTGTTGTGCACAACACCAACAGCGAACCCTAATGTAGATGGTGAACTTTAGGTGATAATGATGTGTCAGTGGAGGTTCATCAACTGTTGCAAATGTACCAGTCTGGTGGGAGATGGTAGCGAGGGGTGGAGGGAGGTTGTGCACATGTGGGGACTAAAGCTATGTGGGAAAGTTCTGTACTTTCTGCCCCATTTTGCTAGGAGCCTAAAAAATGCTTTAAAAAGTAGAGTCTACAAAAAAATAATCTACTGAAAAATATGAACAATTAAAAAATTAATAAAGCCTCCTCCCCATTAAGAATAATGGCTAACAACAACAACAAAAGAATAATGGCTAAAAAAATTATGAACAAGGCAAAACAAAGCAAGATGTCCTTAAAGTTTTCACATACCATTGTAAAACCAACACTTTGTTTTAGTACTCTAATAAAATGCAGAACTTCCTGAGCACTCTATTCAGATTTTGATCAAGCATTGCAGGAGAAGGGGAGCGTTTTCTTACGTTACCTTGGCTTATTATAAATATTAGTGTAGTAGCTATACTGCTTTGTTTTTCCTAGGTGCTACTTAGCAATTAGTATGAAGACTATAATGTATTAGGGTGAGTTATTCTTCGTTGGTATCCCAGTATTTCCTCGGGCACAGGGCAAGTTCTAACAGCTGAATGATTTTCACAAATATTCTCCCATTTTTCCCCCAATAAACTCACCAAGTGACTGATTTCTGACACTATCTGTAGAAATTTTAGTGGGCTTTCTTTCAATTACAATGTTTCCATTTAACTTGCAAATGGAAGATACCTCCATCCTACTATCTGCTGTTATTATAAACACAGCTTTGAGTCTGAACAATCCAATGCTGATTAGAGGTCTTCAGCATTAAGCATCGGTCTCATTTCTAAAGTTTAACAAATAACACAATACATAATTCTCTGGCACGTCCAGTCCTTTTATGTCAGGCAGTTGAAGCTCCCTCTACTCATGTGACAAGCAAACAGAATGAATACTATAATCAACAGAGCAGGCTATGATTAACTTTGCACAGAGCTGTCCCCAAACTCTGCACAAACTCCATAGTGGTTCTTAGATAAAAACATGTCAAGGCATATTTCTCTAATGAAGAGAAAATTTCTAATTAAGAGCATCTGATATGTCTTATTTTTTTTAGGTGATTATGAATCAAATTAGCACAGGGCCTGGCCAAACTGCCTCTTGTATTATTTTCACTTGCTTCTGCTACACCAAGCCAATCATCTGCAAGGTGCTGGTCTTTATAATGTAGTTGGGACCATTATATTAATTAATTAATTGAACAATAATGCATTGAGCTCATTCCCATTATCCCGAAATGGGGCATGTTCCAGCCACATCTGTGAAATAAGTAGATGCAGCGTTATTCCCATATTTCTTGAGTGTGTGCACATAGACCTATCAGAAGAATGAAAAAAAGAATTTGCATTTCTTTTTCTTCCATGTTACAGGACAATATTTAGTACAGTAGAAATTGACTTTTGGGATTCTTGGGGGAACATTCTTGATGGGACAATTTTATCTCCTAGTTTTATTTATTTTTTGTTGTTGTTGTTGAGAGCAAAGAAAGACCTCATTTGATTGTCCTGTGTCCCTTCCCAAGCACTAATGATCTGCTTGAAGATAATGTTGTGAAGTCGGAAATGGTGGCTAATAGCTCTGAACTCAAGGCACCTCCATGAGCCTGATTACTTGCTCTCTTTCTGGACAGCAGAGGTTTAAGTTCCAAGTAGTAGGAATTGAGCAGCGTCTCAGCTGCCTTCCCATGACAGACATTGTCAACCATCTGGTGCCCTCCATACATACAAAGGTCTAAGTGAATTTATTTACAAAGCACTTAGACCACTCCAGTGAAAGGACCGGCATTCTGTCTGACTCCAGAACCAATTTGGAACCACTTTGCTCTAATGTCAATAATTTCATTATTATCCTAAGTCAGGTGATGGTGGCAGTCCTCTGACTAACATATTTCCCAATCTGGGAAAATTTTCTTATCAGCTGGGCTAATAAGGGGCTAAGTTTGGAGAGGGGTCCTGCTCAAGGACAATCTGTCTGGAGAAGTCGCTCCAAACTCCCGAAGGACTCAGGGGTTTAATATGTTTAAAGCATCACTAGGTTAGGTTGAATTCTAAAACCTTAAATAATTTGTGGGGGTGTGAATGCTGTGTGCCATGCCACTCAGCAACCTTCACCAGGACTGAGAATTTATTCCGCCAGCTGTTTCTGGGGAGGGTGTCAGCTGACAGTCCTCCAGCTGCTCTACCCAGTGTCACAGCTCTTCCTGGGGCAGCCAGCTTCCAATTATTGGTCCCGGCTTTCCCCTCCCAATTAAGAGCAACCCAGAAGGGCCATTCCAGCTTCAGCACTCCTCATGGAGTCACCTTAGGCCTTGGTTATGCCACTACTTTTGCCCCCTCCCCATTCTGCTTTCTTCCCTCTCCTTCCCTATCCATCCATAGGTTTTCATCCCAAGGGCACTTCCTAAGAAACTATTTGCATGCTGATTTTCATTTCAGAGTCTGTTTCCTGGGGAACCCAAGCTACAGTCTCTGGCTTCCCCTTTTCCTTAGCTTTTAAATACGATTGCTTTCTTGAAAATGGAACTAGCCCATGGAGAATGTCTTGATCATACATATATATATGGTATACTTTTTCTGCACGAGATTTCTGAGGATGTAAACTATGCCTACTTTATAGTCTATACGCACGGAACGTCTGGTGCAGTTAGGGTATAACAAATGTCAACCGGACAGAAGAAACTCCACGGTGGGGTGGGGTGGTGAGTATTAATACTCACAAGTGCTAAATATTTTATTTGGGTCTAACTAGTGACTTCAGAGGACTGCAAGTGAGTTAAACTCATTTGGGTAGACCATTATGCACAGGCAGCTACATTCAACACTGGCAAGTACATACACTTTGTTTTCCCTTGGATATATTTGAGGGTGGGGAAATGGACCTCTTGCAAAGTGGCAAAAGGGAATTGTTTGTCAATTGCCAAGTTTCTTATTTCAGGACATTTTTGGAAAGTGTCTTGCTATTGCTGTTTTTCTTTTCAGCTCTGCATATAGATTTTTGTTGGTCTTTTTGTTTCCTTTAATGGATCTAAATTTAGGACTGATTGAGAGAATTCTTACTAGCAAGTAATGTTGTCAAATCTAAGTAGACTTAGAAATAATGTGACCATAGTTAGCTGGGGTCACTCCACCCCCTTACACCCTACAGGAGATAGCCTCAATATTCCATCCCATGATTTGTGGAAAGTGTAAGGCACTCTTCAGTGATCCTATGAATTTCTGGATGGCTTACACTCTTCTGGTCAGCTTTGACCCCAAGCTCCTATTCTGCTAAATATGTTGAGTTTAGGGATGGTCTTTTTGTAACCTATTGTTTTCTTTGTTCTGTACCATGTCAATACAACGTAGAACTCTATCTTCCCTCCACCCTGCCCTTTACAGAGACACATGCACACACACCATTCACAGGAGGTATTTTTTAAAGATTATTTATTCATAAGAGACACACACAGAGAGGCAGAGACTAATCAGAGAGAGAAACAGGCTCCCTGCAAGGACTTGCCCAATGTAGGACTTGATCCCAGGACCCGGGGATCACGACCTGAGCCAAAGGCAGAGGCTCAAGCACTGAGCCCAGGTGCCCCCACAGGAGGTATTCTTGTACATGGCCAAATTTACTAAAGTTTTGGAAAGGTGAAAGTTGTGCAACCAGAACACAAAATTAATAATTACAATATTAATCATCTTTGTCCTCAAAAAACCAGTCTTTCATCCTTATCTGCAACAATTTGACAGCCTCCTCTCTATTCCTCCCTTATGTGCCCACTTCTTTTTAAGAGAAGAAAAATTCTCTCATAGAGCATAATTTAGCCCTTTCAGATACTTATTAGGTCATTTTGACTGCATGGGACAGAAGACCCAATTCAACCTGGTTTACGAAAGAGATCCTAGGAGTCGGATAACTTCAAAATCGAGCTAGATCTTATTTCAGGAATGGTGGATAAGGGACCCTGCCGTGTCAGCGGATCAGCTTCCCTTCCCTGTTGGCTCTGTTCTCACCAACGCTGGCTCCTTCTCACACGTCCTCTGCTTGTTGTTTCGTAAAAGGAGCGGAGCGCGCTGACTCTTCACACCTCTTCCAGCGCCTCACGCCCGCTGAAGGAGGGGGCCAGCCTGAGTCTCAGTCTCGGCAGTCTGGCGGCATTGCATTGGCTGCGAGTGGGTCACATGCCCATCCCTCAGCCAATCGCTGTGAGCAGGGGAATGCAGCGTGCTCATTGGCTTAGGCCTACTTCCGTCCAGCCCTCGAGCTGCTGGGGGTCGGAGTAGCCTGACTCAGATCACGTGGAAAGGGTGAGTTGCTCCTCAGAGGGAAACCAGCTGGGGTGAGCAGCTCCTGCGAGAGAATTCAGTAGGGGTGAGCGGCTCCTCAGAGGGGAACCAGCAGGGGTGAGCAGCTCCTCAGAGGGGAACCAGCTGGGGTGAGCGGCTCCTCAGAGGGGAACCAGCGGAGGGGTGAGCGGCTCCTCAGAGGGGAACCAGTTGGGGTGAGCGGCTCCTCAGAGGGGAACCAGCGGAGGGGTGAGCAGCTCCTCAGAAGGGAACCAGCGGAGGGGTGAGGAGGGGTGAGCGGCTCCTCAGAGGGGAACCAGCTGGGGTGAGCAGCTCCTGCGAGAGAATTTAGTAGGGGTGAGCGGCTCCTCAGAGGGGAACCAGCGGAGGGGTGAGCAGCTCCTCAGAGGGGAACCAGCTGGGGTGAGCGGCTCCTCAGAGGGGAACCAGCGGAGGGGTGAGCAGCTCCTCAGAGGGGAACCAGCGGAGGGGTGAGGAGGGGTGAGCGGCTCCTCAGAGGGGAACCAGCTGGGGTGAGCGGCTCCTCAGAGGGGAACCAGCGGAGGGGTGAGGAGGGGTGAGCGGCTCCTCAGAGGGAAACCAGCGGAGGGGTGAGCGGCTCCTCAGAGGGGAACCAGCGGAGGGGTGAGCAGGGGTGAGCGGCTCCTCAGAGGGAAACCAGCTGGGAGTGCCACAGATTGGTGGCATGTCACAGGGCAACAGCCCAAACCAGCAGTTTCAGCTACAGGCTTACCCCACCCTCATACTAACCTTGGGGCCTCCCTCTAAATGTTTAAGAATTCCCTAGGTCTTAAAACGATTGCTTGAAATGCCTGCCCAATTAAGTCTGTAAAGGCTATCTTCCTACCCATTGACAGTTTCAAGTGGGGAAGTTCATTTTTATAGATACTCTGAAATGGCCTGTGGATGCCATGAATGTTCCATATCTTGATGGTAGTGGTTAAATGGGTGTATCCACCTGTAAAAAGTCATTAAGCTGTACATTTTAAGGTGTGTGTATTTCACTGTATGTGTTATGTTTCAGTTAATTTTATTTTTAAAATATCCTGCAAGATGACCAACGCATGTCCGTGTGATTCTGAGTGTGATCATCAAGCCTGTTACCTTTGATGGGCTTTTCTGCTAAGTCTGATTCACCCAGAGTTGAAGACATAGCCTGATTGAGATCCGGAGGGTAGGAAACCCAATATCAGTTTGGAGTCAAGTCCTAATTGGTATTAATGTGGGTGTATTTGCCTGAAGTCTCTTCTGGGACATACATATCACTCAGAAACTTAGTATGTTGACATAGGAAACAACCTGAAAGACAGTGACCATGATTAAGGCTGCTAACCATTTCCCCAAACTATTCAGGTGAACATATTTAAGGCAGAAGAATAGTTTGCCTACTATCATAAAGCTAATCAGGCATTAGTGCTCAGTGAAACCATCACAACTGATGTTCCTTTAGAGAGGGTTACAATAAACTTAAAATTGGAGATCTGTGTTCAAGTTCTTATCCTTTACTGGCCATGTGAGTGTCAGTTCCGCATCTATGAAATGATGACAGAGTCCCCTCTTTCAGGGCTTCTCTGAGAAACAGATGACATGCACAAACAGCCTTTGGGACATGGTAAAGTCTCTTTATTATTCTGGTCCCCCCTCCTCCTATTTCCTTTGATAGAATTCATCACTTTTTTGTTAAGTGTCTCTTTTAGACTTCTCTTAGGCATTATCCTGAATGAATCTTTTTGTTCATAATGACTTCTAAGCTTAAGTGACTACCAGGAGTTGGTCCAGCAGCCACTTGCATTCTGCCAATACATCAGAACACCTTGCCTGTGTTTCATCTTACATTTTTCAGATTCTGTATCCATATATAGCTTCTTCTTGTCTTTCTGGATCTTCTGCAGTTCAGTCTTTTAATTCACTCTGCTTAGATTATTCCTCTTTGTTTTTTTTTTTTTTTTTTTTTTAGATTATTCCTCTTTGAAATCTCATTATCAACTGTGGCCAACTGGAGCAGGGATAGAGTTTCATGATTTCTCTTCATCTGTTTCAATTATCGTATACTCCTTGACTAGATAAGTAAGACGAATAAGAAATAATTGTTGATGGTGCAGTGAAGTTTTCTTTTTGAAAGATGATATTATGCTTAGGTAAGAAAAGTTTGCTGATTTTTAAAAAAAGATTTTAATTAGAGAGAGAGTAGGTGGAGGGGTAAGGGGGGAAGGAGAGGGAGACAGAATCTGAAGCAGATTCTGAGCTGAGCAGAGAGCCCAGTGTGGGGCTCCATCCTGTGACTGCAGAGATCATGACCTAAACTGAAACCAAGAGTTGGATGCTCAACCAACTGAGCCACTTAGGCACCCCTTGCTGTTTTTCATAAACTACTAGAGAGAGAGAGAGAAATTTTTTCATAAACTACTGGATTTTATGAGAGTTGATAGAATATTAGAGAGATTAATTACATTAGATCCAGATTTAGAGTATCTACTGTGTAGAAAGCATTATTTTAGATTCTTATATTTCTTTTTTCCTTTGTAAGATTTTATTT
The DNA here is from genome assembly GCF_048418805.1 of Vulpes vulpes. Lineage (NCBI taxonomy): Eukaryota > Metazoa > Chordata > Mammalia > Carnivora > Canidae > Vulpes > Vulpes vulpes. Next base: position 36,176,940 of record NC_132780.1, read on the forward strand.
GTTTATTCATGAGAGAGAGAGAGAGAGGCAGAGAGACATAGGCAGAGGGAGAAGCAAGCTTCCTGTCAGGAGCCTGATGCAGGACTTGATCCCAGGACTTTGGGATCATGCCCTGAGCCGAAGGCAGATACTCAACCACTGAGCCACCCAGGTGCCCCTAGAACTAATCTTAATGAAAATTATGATGTCTGAGGTGTACCTAAATCCAATGATCATCAACTTCTAGGACAATAGGGATTTCAACTCAAAAGCCTTTGGGGAGACTATAATTTTATAATATAATTATTTCCTTTAGTATTAATTTAAAATGTAGTCAAATTGAAAGCTTTGAGAAGACCATCAAAGTATGTCCCCATGGGGACACATCTGTTTTGTGGGTTTGCAGAACCCAAATGGCTAGAATGATAGAGTTATCAACATTTAACCATGCTAATGTGAACATGAGTAATATTACCAAGATGTTGAGGTATACACAGGTACTTGTTTATTAAACTAGTATATTGCTAGGAAAAATGTGTACTTTTTAAAAGAGATTTTATTTATTTATTCATGAGAGACACACAGAGAGAAGCAGAGACATAGGCAGAGGGAGAAGCAGGCTCCATGCAGGAAGCCTGATTTGGGACTTGATCCTGGGACTCCAGGGTCACTCCCCAGGCCAAAGGTAGGCGCTCAACTGCTGAGTCACTCAGGGATCCCGAAAAATGTATAATTAAAAGTAAACAAGAGGACTTTACAACTTTGTTCATTCTTTTGGAAAAACAGACACTGTTATTCACTATGAAGTCAAAGATGATCCTTTTCCTAGACTCAGAGGCCCTGGTGGAGCATCACTAGGTCAGGGAGCGACTCAGATTTACAGTCCAAACAAGTTCCTGTTCTGAGCAGCACTATACATCAGCTTCCGTGGCCCTGCTGGTGAATCATAGCAGCTGCCATCACATTGCTGGGAGCTTTTTCAGCCCCTCTTAGCCATAATTCCCCAGATCCATTGCTCAAGATTAACAAAATATAACACACAAAGATTAGAGGTCAGCTTTGAAATATAAAAGCATCATGCCCAAATGTTAAAAACAAGGTCAGCAATAAATCATGTTGGAAAGAAGCTGAATGTCATAAACACAAGACAAGCGATTATAAATCATAATTCACAGCATGGAGCTCTGTCACCCTAACAGAATGGACTAAAAAAGTAGTGACAACAGCTAAGACAATGACAACAAATGACACAGGTCAGCAATCTAAGGCTTAGAAGGAACAGACCAGAAATGTCACAAGGGTCCAGAGGGAAAAGGCAAAGGGCACGTGCCTAGACAGACTAACTAGGTATCAAAATCATGTTTGCTGGTGTGTTCATTGTTTTTCATCCTGGAAAATGCCAAATTTATAATTATTAGACTTTTGGTTTGGCTGGTTGGTTCTTGGAGGTTGCTCTAGAAATGCAGGATCAGTTATTTGGAGGACCCTAAGACTAAAATCTCACGTGCTTCATTAAAGATATCCCTAACATCTTAGAGGCAGAATTACTTACTTCTTCAAACAAGAAGAGTCAACTTACATCATGTTCTTCTGGTAGCATGTGGCAATACTAAAATATCCAGGCTTTTTTTTTTTTTTTTCCCCAGTATGTAACAGTATACCCCAGCACAAAAAGAAGAATAATTTACTCTAAGAGATAGGCCGCAATCACAAATCTTACATCTGCTTTCTTGGTCAGTTGCAAAGCCAACACTGGTTTAAATTTTCTAATGGCCATTCATCATATTTTTCTTGCGGTAAAACATAATTACAGTGTGTTAATACTTATGAATTACATTGAGGTTCTCAGACAAAGTGGAGTGAAAAGCAAGTAAATAAATATTACATGAATAAGCAATTATATAGGCAATTAATGCCTCTCAGATTGTGGGCTGTAAATTTGAAAACACTAATTGCATTACAGGGTGTAGGCCCATAGACAACATGGAAAGGGCCACTGTTTAGAATAAAATTAATTCCTCTCTGATCTTTCAGATCAAGTGAAACAGAAGAAAATAAAGCTCCAGTCTATTTAATTTTTTTTTTTTTTACATACTGCTGGAGATACTCTGTATACAAAGTATTAGTTAAATAGAGTTGATTTAGGGACACAGGCAAGTAAATGGGATGATCTTTTTCTTTCTTATGGTCATATAATGTCAGTGCGTGAAAACAACTTCTCAATAGATTTAAAAGATCTGATGGCCAGAACAGTGAGAAAGAAAATATGTGAGAGTAACTCAGTCTTTGAATCTTGTTCAGATGAGATATAAATAGTAAATACTGCAGATAGCCACATGTGATTATGGAAAATTCGATTTTTGCAATTTTCTTTTTTTAGGTATAGTATTTTAATCTTTCATGACTAGGAAGAAAAGTGGACAGAAATGGAGAGTGGGAAATCACAATTCTGGTTACTAAGTCTTTTTAAACCACAGCTTTGGAAACTCAAGATTCCAGATCATGCTGGAAGTGTTAGATATTAAGGCAAGAATCCAGCTTGCTGTACAATACAAAGCATTTGGGAATGTCAGAAGCTTACTCTTCCCCCATTCAACAATTCTCTGGAGATTCATCCATAACAATCAGAAGCGGGAAATTTTTCTTTTTTTCTCATTTGATTTAAAATGACTTAAGGTAAAATATCTTGAAATTGCCCTAGAATCAAAGGGGTTTTCTTTATAGCTCTTCACAAAAATAACTGCACAGGTATTATTCAAAGCCAAATGAGCTTTGAACCTGGGCCCAGATCACACACTAAGAAATTTGGCCCTATTTTATTGGCTTCTTTATACTCTACTATATTTTCTGAATTTCCTCCAATGGACATATATCACTTTTATAATCAGAAAATAAAATCCCATAAAGAAGTTTAGTTCAGATCTAAAGCATGCTCAGGGCCAATAGAAATGAAAAAATAGGCTGGAGCCCATGGCGTGAGTTCTTATAAGCACCACCGTGGGAGTCTGTGCACAGTTTTAAGAACTGTTCCTTATGTTTAGTAGCAAACATTTGGATGATGTAAATGGACACAATTACTCCCACCCCAACCCCCTCCCTTACTGATGAGCAAAGAAGGATGTGTACACTTACATAATTTTCTTCTGCACGGAGGTTAAAAAATAAATTACCCAGTAGCAAGACAAACAATGGGAAGACTGCTTTAAATAAGTCTGGAGCTGTTTGCTCTGGACAGCATTAAGCCATCTGAGATTTTTACTAGGGGGAGACATCAGGTCCATCAAAGGGAGCAAGGATGAACTACTTAACTTGAAAATTATTGTTCTCAGGAATGTAAAAAGAGGCAACATGTCTCATAAAAATTTGGAAAGATCAAAGCAGCATAATGCAGGAGGCTCTAGATTCACCACCAATTCTGATATTTATAAGCTCTGTGGCCCCGGGGCCATTTACCTAACCTCACTGAGCCTTTGTTTTCATTTATAAACTGGCAGTGATAATAATAGTACCTATTTGGAGCGTTATTGGAAGGATTAAACTAGGTAGTTTATAGGATATCTACTAGCATATGGAAAGTGCTCTAATAAATGTTAACTTTTATGGAAGCCTATATCATCTACTCCCTTTATATGACAGTGGTATTAAAATGAAGAGCAGGGTCCAAATGTTTTAAAATATGTTTATTACACAGCAGACTAGGTTGGACACAGCAAGTTCCCTCACCTTCATGGTAAGAGTATTATTTGTGAACTTTCAACCAGGCCCTAAAATGATGCCACTTAAGTAGTTACTCGTCCTACAGTATGGGGCATGTAGAACTTCTTTCTACCAAATTAGGGTGAGTTTATGTTTGTATTTAAGGTGCTAGAAGGTGTCCTGGAGGGAAAATCATGTGCCACAGGCAGTTAATACCCACCATTTGCTTCAACGTGGATGGAACTGGAGGGTATTATGCTGAGTGAAGTAAGTCAATCGGAGAAGGACAAACATTATATGTTCTCATTATTTGGGGAATATAAATAATAGTGGAAGGGAATATAAGGGAAGGGAGAAGAAATGTGTGGGAAATATCAGAAAGGGAGACAGAACATAAAGACTCCTACCTCTGGGAAACGAACTAGGGGTGGTGGAAGGGGAGGAGGGCGGGGGGTGGGGGTGAATGGGTGATGGGCACTGAGGGGGGCACTTGACGGGATGAGCACTGGGTGTTATTCTGTATGTTGGTAAATTGAACACCAATAAAATAAAAAAATAAATAAAAATAAAAAAAGAATCTGCTTATAATACGTAAGCCATTCCCAATGTTCACTTGGAGTGAGAATGTTACAAACAAGTTGCCTCTCATTGATTTCTCACAACCACTCTATGCAGCAGGTACTGTTTTAATCTCTGGAGAAAACTGAAGCTCAGAGAGGTTAATGGCTTTCTCACTGTCACACAGTGAATAAACAGTAGACTGGGCACTCCATTGTCTAACCATAAATGGGAACATCCATTTATCTGAGAAAAAAAAAAAAAGACGTGAGCCTCACCCTTCTTAGAAATGGTTTGTGGTGTGGAAGAAGAGAGGAGAGAGGAAGAAAAATTCAGTCTTCAATTTCTTTTGTCAGAAGGCAAAACCAACCACGATTGCCCCAGAAGCAAAATCAACCCCTGGGGTGAAAATACAATCTTCTAAGGAATCTAAGAAGAAGTTATGCTTTCAAAAGGTGTAACTTCGGCTGTGTGTGTGTGTGTGTGTGTGTGTGTGTGTGTATGTTTACACTCCCTTCTCCCCTCTAACCTGTTTGTCACTGGGAAATGAAACAGTTTTGGTTCGCAAGCTGTCACCAGGGAGTGGAGCAAGACTTTGTAATAAACAAAAGCAACTGCCAGGGCCCCCAGCTAGCCTCTCCAAGGCCAGCCTGCCAAGGAAACCTGGCATTGTGACAATGAGGTCCACTCAGCATGACCAGTGGTCACCAAGGAGCACCTCTGGAAAGGACAGCCAGGTGGAGCACCCCCAAGCTCAGCAGGGGAAGAATGCAGCCTCCCAGTAGTGAACTGTCTAGACTCTTAATATACCCCCAACCTGGAACGCCTGGAAGTGAGTACAGTTGTATGCATGCACGTGTGTATGTGTAGACACATGCACACATGCACAGAGTTCTCTAGAAAGAAACCTGTAGAGCTCTCAGCAAATTCCTAAGAGCCTTCCACCCTCAATGGAGATACCACAGTTGGGAGAAGCGCGTACTCTGATCCTCCAGAAAAGAATAGCAAGCTCACCACTTTTATTTCTGAAGCAAGTGAGCCCAGGCTGTCAGCCCACTTTCCTCTTACAAAACCCTAAGGCACTTAAAAGAGACCACAGGGGGAAAAAAAATAACCCAACCCCTTTTCTAATCTAAACCTAATCCTTCTTAAACCTCGCCTGACCCAGGCTACCAGGAATCCTGCCAGTGCCAAATGATATGATGTTTATTCAGCTCAGGTCTTAGCCTGCTGCCTCCTGAGCCACAGAATCAAAGAGGAACATGTCAGCCACCACCTGCTGATAAATGGGTAAACAAAGGGCCATTGGAGAAAGAGGAGGACCAGTGTGGGAGCACAATGCCTTTGTGTAGTTCTGACTCAAAGAAGGGCACAGCAACTAAGGAACAGGCTTGAGACATGCACAAATGCTGTGCCAAGTAGTTTGGAAGCCTGGGTACAGCTGTTCCTTGTACGCCCTTTGCTCCTTGCTCCCCCTAAAACCACAATGGGGTGCCAGTGACACGGTGCCCCCCTTCCCAGAAGAAGTTGGCAAAATCACAGTTTGTGAAGCAGTTAGGTTTGTGTTGGAAGAGTGCTCTCCAAAGTGTCCTCAGAGAAGCCTCAGCTCAGTAAGAGTGACGTAGAGCTCAGAAGGCATGGCCTGACCCCCATTTTACCAGAGCAGCTGTTTTGATCTGTTTTATATCTGGGGGATCTGAATGAGATTTTGGAGGAGGGAGTTCTGTTGCTAAAAACAGAATGTTTGCAAGATGCTCTTGAGATACCAGATTTGGTGCATCTCTTCCTGAGAGGGGCTTAAATGAAATAAGTCCTAGAGGTCTGGAGATTTAGCAAGCTGGTTTTATTCTCAGTGTTCTCTGCTTCCCTTCTCTAACAAATGCCTCCTTATAACTCTTTACATGTGTGTTTGAGTCAGGATTGTCCTCTCAGGAATAACTGTGAGAGGGCTAGCTAACAAAATTTTCAGGGCTTATTGTGTGCCCTGCAATGCTCTGGGCATTTACTGGACCCTGACAGTCCTTTGGGTGCACAGTCCCACCCAAAGTGGGAACACAGTAAAGCAGAAACACAATAACGACATCCACAATGGCAGCTTGCCTCAGTGCACCCAGCTTGTAAGTGATGGGCCAGACAGGCAGCGCACATAGTAACTCAGAGCCAGAGTTCTTACTCAGTGTATCATGTTGCCTCTCGTGTCTGAGCAAGGTGTGTGTGTGTGTGTGTGTGTGTGTAAATCAGATGGACGTTATTTTTACATGTTAAAAATAAATAGAGAAAATCTGAAGGTAAAAATAGGAAGAAAAAATCGCCCATCATTCCACCATTCCGAAGACCACCAACTGTTCATGTTTGGGCATATTTCCTTCCAGTCTATTTTTATGCATAAGTTTTAGCTCTGCACATTTAAAGCAGCTGTGATTGTCTATGCATGTTTTATTTCGCTTTTGTCACTTAATATGACAGTGTAACATGATGATATTTTTAATAACATTGCAAATTCTCTTTCATATTTACTGGCTAAATAATAGTCTCCTAGGTGGAGCAGGTCAGTTTAACAAACACTTATTGAGCATGTTGTATGTCCCAGATGCTATGCTAGTCCCTGGGAATACTGTTTTCTTCAAGGAGCCAGCAGTCTATGGTAGGTCAAATAAGGTACATAGATAACTATATAGTTGTAATAATTGCTAGCACTACTGAACATATACTGTGTTGCAGGTGCCACTCATATGAATGAACTCACTGGAACTTCACAGCAACCTTATGAGTAGGGATGATTTTGAAAGATGTTGAGATTGAGGCATATCTTGCCAACAAGATAGTGCTTCTAGACATGGTAAGTAGAAGGTACACCAAGATCCCTACCTCCTAATCCCCAGAATTTATGAATACTACTCTACATGGAAGTTACCTGCAGGGTAAAATAGTAAAATGTAACGTTACCTTAATTGGAAAAGGAACTTTGGAGATATGATTAAGTTAAGTATTTTGAGAGGGGAAGGTTGTCCTGGATTATCTGGGTGGGCCCAAGGTCATCACAAGGGTCTTTATAAGAGGGAGACAGCAATATCAGTCAGAGATGTGACAATAAAACCAGAGGTGTGAGTGTGTGTGAGAGAGAGGATATGTGAAAGGGAGAGAGGGAGGGAGAGAGTCAGAGACTGGAAGATACTATACCGCTGATCCTGAAGATGGAGGAAGGGGCCATGAATCCAGGAAGGCAAGAGGCTCTCAGAAGCCTCAAAAGGCGAGGAAATAGATTCTCTCCTGGAACCTCCAGAAGGAACACAGCCCTGCCAACACCTTGATTTTAGGATTTTTGACCTCCCCAGCTGTGTGATAAAAAATTTATGTTGCTTTAAGACACTAAGTCTGTGATAATTGGTACAGCAGCTGTAGGAAACCCAGGATTCAAACCCAGGCAGCTTGACTCCAGAGCCATTATTCTCAACCACATTCATATGTGCTGGGCGAGGTAGTTAATATCCTAGCACTCTGTAAAAGCATAGAGAAAGATACTCAGCAGAACGATAGGGAAGGACAGGAGGATGACAACGTGACTCTTTAAAACAGCATGAATTGTGAAGGCAGGGAAGGATGAGAAATTAAATTAATGTAGGAAGATAACCATGATATCATAAGTGAAAAAATTCTAATACTGTGTATAATGATTCCCATTTCCATTTATAAATATATATGAACATATACAGTCCCATAGTTCTCTCTGGGGAGTTAATTTGTGGGTAGTCGGCTTGGAGAGCCGTGCCATGTCTTTCCAGAGCATCATCCACCTGTCCCTGGACAGCCCTGTCCGTGCCCTGTGTGTGCTGGGCATGGAAATCTGCTTGGATGTCAATGGGTGTGCCCCGGAGAAGTGCGAGGCGTTTACCATCAGCAGCTCCCCGGGGGTCTCCGTTGACCTCCACAGCACGCTCCCGGGGCCGGGCCGGGAGGGGACGACCATGACCCGGTGGCCTCTGTCGAATCCCACGGACGTGCTGGTGAAGATGACCTGCCCCAGCTCCGCCAACGACGGGGACCAGGTTCTGGTCTCCTACTATCTGCCCAATGAGGACGCCCCTGTGGCCACGGCCGTGCTCCGCCTCACCGGGATTGTGGTCTCCCTGGACGTGGACATCTACCACAGTGGGCAGGTGGAGATAGCGAGTGACAAGCAGGCCAAGAAAAACTGGGTCTGGGGTCCTAGCGGTTGGGGTGCCATCCTGCTTGTGAACTGCAGCCCTGCTGACAAGGGCCAGATCATAGACCAGAAGACCACCAAGGTGTTCTTTCCAGAGGAAATAAAGAGCCTGTCCCAGATGACCCTGAACGTTCAAGGGCCCGGCGCCACTTTAAAGAAATACCGGCTGGTTCTCCACACCTCCGAGGAAGAGGCGAGGAAGGCCCGAGTCTATCGGCCCCAAAGTGAGTGTTCTTGGCGCCAGCTCCCGCTTGACCTCTCCCAACGTACCAGGGGCTGGCAGTGGCCACATCGCTCCTGGCGGCAGGGACCCCATCAGAGGCCACCTGGGGCTGCAGGTCGGGGCCTGGTGTGGCCACACTTGCGTCCCCGGGACTCTGGCTGCCACCTCCATGGACTAAGAGACCTGCGGGTGACTGGCTGTGCCTCTAAGCCACTTTCCCCAACAGCGATGACCGTAGTAGTGGCATAGTGGCGGCCCATCCTGCGGGATTCCCGTGGCTGGGGGAGAGGAAGCCCATGCTGGCTGGAAGCTGTTGCCTCCTACGCATCAGCCAGGCTCTTCTGCCAGTTGCTCCTACCAGAAGGGGCCATCTCGCTTCTGTACCAAGACCCCACGTATTGTTTCCAGAAGTCGGAGGCCAAGGAGCAGAGCAGAGTGGCAGCTTGGCGCTGGCATGTCCATCTCCGGCATCGCACCACACCCTGCCCATCCCATCTGTAGCTCTGTCAACCTGAGAGGTGGTGTGTTCACCTTCTACAGATAAAGCCACAAAGGCTGTTGGTTTAGAAAGTGGAGGTCGCCGTGTCCAGCAAAACATCCCTGAACGAAAAAAAAAAAAAAAAAGGGGAAATTTTCACTTTTTACTTACGTATCTTCATATTGTTTGAAAATGTCACCAGACATGTATTTTGCATTAATTTTTTTTGTACAATAAAGTGTTTATAATATACCTTTTTTTTAAGTTGGAGAAAATAATATGCCTTACTGGGATGTAAATCTTTGTTCATAAAGCTTTGTGCTTCTATAGAATGATTTTCTTAGTGTGGAAACTTCCTGGAGGTAGAATTGCTGAATCAATGGATAGAAACATTTGGAAAACGTATATATTAAAAAATAATGGAAATGGTAGTCAGTAAGCCAGAATGAAATTTAGGAGGGGAGAGCAGGTATTTAACCTGGTGAGCAGAAGATATGATAGTTTTCCACTCCTCTGTGCAGGCTGATACGTTGGATACTAGTTCCCCAGGGCTGCCATAGCAAAGTACCACAGACTAGGTGGTTGAAACCCCAGAAATGTATTTTCTCATAATTCTAGAGGCTGGTTTTCCAAGATCAACGTGTCAGCAGGGTTGGTTCTTCCTGAGGGCTCTCTCCTTGACTGGTAGATGCTCTTCCTCCTGTGTCTTCACATGGTGTTTTCTCTGTGTAGGTCTGTGTCCTGATTTCCTTTTCTTCTAAGGACACCCCACAGCTTCTACTAGTGTCCACCCCCATGACCTCATTTTAACCTCATTACCTCTCTGAAGACCCTATCTTCAAGAATGATACCACATCCTGACATACAGGAAATTAAGACTTCAATATGTGATTTTGGGGGGACATAATTCAGCCCGTAACACATGGAAAAGAAAGTTCTAGAGGAATGCAGTACCACTGAGAGAATTTCTGTGTGAGAAGGCAACTTTGTAGTATCTTAACATTTTCCATAATGGAACAGAACTAAAGAATGAACACCAGGATTATGCTGGTTTTAGGCTCGCTTTTTCTTACCTGTCCTGGTCAGCTGGGCTGGACTCTTCTCTGACTTTTCTCTTTGGAAACTGAATCTGTGTGACTCTTCCCGAGTACCTCTGTGGTTCCACTTTGCCTCTGCAATCAATCTCCAAAGACAGCATGAGAAGAGGGAGAATAAATCATGAATAGGAAGAGAGTTTTTTGGCTCTTTTCCCCCTCCCAACAAAAATGGCACTGCAACTTCTATGTACCCTTTGTCCTTGATTCAGATCATAAATATCTACTCTTGGAATGGAAAAAGAGGAAGAGGGTGGAATCCTGAGCTTTATCATAGGTTAGAGTACATCACCAGTAAAGAGGTTTGTAGAGTCTCAATCAGAATCCAGAAACCATTTCAGTAAAAAGCCAGATAGGAAATGTTTTTGCATTGCAGGCCACAGGATTGCTGGTATGAGTACTCTACTCTGCCATGTAGCACCAAAGCAGCCACAGAAAAACATTAAAAAGAAAAGAGAAAAGCATTGTTGTATTCCAGTATAATTATTTACAAAACAAGCAGTGGGCCAGTGTTAATCTATGGGTTGTAGTTTGCCATTATTTAAGGAAATTAAAAATATTTACTATGCTGAACAAAATTATGTAGTGAGCCCAGACTGATCAACTATGAATCATACAAATTTCTCTTTTGACTTATTTAATAAATTATGTATTTTTGAGTTTAAAGAATAGTCTGGTTTTTCAACACACTTTGTTCATTTATCATAAAGAACTTTGAAAATTAATTTAATAATAGCGTATTTCTGAACCTGAACTTTAATTTTTTAAGAAAGATTTTATTTATGTATTTGAGAGAGCACGAACAGAGAGAGAAGCAGACTCCCCACTGAGCAGATACCCTGATGTGGGGCTCAGTCTCAGGACTCTAGGATCATAACTTGTGCTGAATACAGACGGTTTAACTGACTGAGCCACCCAGGTGCCCTGAACTTTAATTTTTAATAATTTCTTTGCCACATAATGTTTAGGTTAAACCTGACACAATCACATGCTATAAATACAAAAAAAGGGGCAGAGATAAAGGTCAGAATAAGTCCCAACAATTTGGTGTCTCATTCTGTCATTCAATTAACCAGTATATGTGCTGCATGCAAGTCACTAGGGTGAGTGCTTTGGAGAATTTTCCAAGTCACGAGTATTTTTCTCCAAATAATGTGAGAAAAGAACTCCTCTGGCCATGAGTGATCAGTCTGGGGGAGAGCATGTGACCAAGTTAGAACAAGCAGACTATGTCTGTGGAATTTGAATCTAAAATGGAATACCATGGCTGGAAGAGCATAGAGTTATTTCACTCTATGGTTCATTTATTTCTGCCACTGAGCTACATGGAGCTTCCCCTTTTCCAAAGTTGGTTCGTGAAAGAGACATAAGAAATAATATTGAAAAAAGTAGTTTGGGGCCAGCTGTGGTGAGCCTTCAAATCCAGAAGGAGGAGACTGAATTATATCCTGTAGATAAAAAATGTCCTGTGATGCCGTGACTGATTTGAGTTAATGATAAACCAGGCAAACACAGCTTCCACCTCCATGAAGTACTTGATATCAGCCTGAGTTACACTAAATGAATGGAAAACTGAAGACCAAAAATGTGTGGCATTCCACTCAGATCTGCCAGTTTGAGTGTGCTAGAGCAGATATTCTCAGCACTAGTGACACTTGGGCTGGAGGGTTCTTTGTTGTAAGGGCCAATCCTGCACATTGTATGACATTTCATGACATTTAGCAGCCATCCTGCACATTGTACGACGTTGAGCAGCATGTTTGGCTCCTACCCACCAGATACTACCCACTTGATGACAGATAAAAATGTCGTTTATCCAGACACTACCACATGTCACCTGGAGGACTGTATTAATTCTGTATTGCTGCTGTAACACATTACAAGAAAATTGGTGGCTTAAAAGAATTCAAATTTATTCTTTTACAATTCTGGAGGTTAGAAGTCAGTCTTCTGGCACTAAAACCAAGTTTTTGGCAGGGCTATTTCCTTCTGAGGCCTCTGAGGGGAGAATCTGTTTCCTTGACTTTTTTTGGATTCTAGTGGCCACCTGTAATCCCTTGGCTAGTGGTGCCTTCCTAGAGGGAGAGATGGGGAGTTGCTGTTCCATGTGTCTGCTTAATTGAAAGCAGACTCCACTCCAACCACTCCAACCTTGGCTTCTGCCTTCACATGCTCTCCTCCACCCGGACTCTTCTGTCTCCTTCTTATAAGGATTTTATAAGGATCTATTGGACAGCCTGGATTACACAAATTAATCTCCCCATTTTGAGATCCTTAACCTCATTTGCAAAATCTCTTTTACCACATAAGGTAATGTTTGTAAGTTCTGGGACTTAGGACACAGATGTATTTGGGGGTCCATTATTCAGCCTACCAGAGAAGCAAAATTGTCCTAGGTTGAGAACTCCTCCTCCAGAAGAATAGGACCAGATGACCTAGATTCACGTCCCAGGTCCACACTACCTACCAGCTGTGTGGCATTGTCTCCCCTTCTGTAAATAGGACTGGTAGGTAGTAATACTTAACCCATGGGATTAGCAATATATGAACTGAATCACATAAAACAGTTATCAAAGTTTTGGGCATATGGTGCTCAATACACATTAGTTACTAAAAACAAAAGTAAGGTCCAACCTGAGATTTATAAATATGGGGATCGTTTTCATGACCACACAGAGAAAATGAGAGTGGTATCTAAGGAACAAGTCCTCAGCTAATTTGGAGTGGGTTGGTAGAATTATAACTCATTTAAATATGACATTTCCTGATGCTCAGACCATTCTTAAGAGGTACATGAGAATATACAGAATTTCTCCAATAAGTGCTGATATTAATTGAAGTGTGCTATGGGCCAGTCTCTATTCTGTTTATTCAACACTCACAACTACTCCAAGATGTAGGTAATGTTATTATTCCCATTTTACAGATGAAGAAACTATGCTACAGAGAGATTCAGGATCTCATCAGAGTTTATAGTGTTGCTGATGGAGGTGAGCTTTCAATTAAGCAGACACACAGAACAGCAACTCCCCATCTCTCCCTCCTGCAATCACCATTCTGCTTTTGGATTTCTGTGTGTTGGACTACTTTAGATGTCATAGAGGTGGAATCATGCAGAATTTGTCCTTCCATGACTGGCTTTTTCACTCAGTGTAATGTGTATTTTTTTGTTTGTTCTAAAGATTTATTTATTTCAGAGGCAGGGAGGGACAGAGGGAGATGGAAAGAGAAACTGAAGCAGACTCCTTGCTGAGCATGGAGCCTGCTGTGGGGCTTGATCTCAGGACCCTGAGATTGTGACCCTGAGATCAAGACCTGAGCCAAAACCAAGAGTCGGTTGCTCAACCAACTGCACCACCCAAATGCCCCCACTTAGCATAATGCTTCTCAGGTTCATCCCTGTTGTCAGATATGGCCAAATTTCCCTCCTTTTTAAGGCTGAACAATACTCCATTGTGTGCATAACTGCCTTCAAAGACCAGCCCTTCTCCCAAATCAAGTTATTTCTTACTTAGATTAGGGACCAATTCATATTTACTCCCTGGAAATAAAGTTAGTTAAACAGAACGTGAGAATAGGAAAATTTTTCACAGTGATGTCCCTGCCTACTTTATTCTTGTTATACACAAGAATATATATGTAACCATAACAACCGAGGGATTCTTGGAGCAGGTAAAGAACAAAATATCAAGATTCGTTGGTGGGATGCAGTCTGGATTCTCCATTTCCTCCTTCTCTTTTTAACTCATTACTGCAGAGTCCTGAGTTCCACTGAAGCCCCACAGATTCCCTGGGGGAGAAGCCGCATTTTAACAGGCTCCCCTGGCAATTCTTCCCCACACTCAAGTTTGAGAACACTGCTTCTACCCTTTCCAATCTCAGTTCCAGTTCATCAGGGAGTTGTTTTCTCCTTCATGGAAAAATTACTATCTTAACGATCGCTACCAGGGCTGCCTTATTAACTAAAGGGGGCACAGAGATCCAACTCTCCATGGTTGGTAATTTTTGCGAGGTAATTCCTGCCATCTTTGCTTCCCCCAAGGGGCAGTTTAGCTGCAAATGGCTATTACCTTAACCAATTGAAAAGAAAATAACAAAACTAATAGTCAATTTGGTTTTTGGTTGCTAGAAGAGTCAGCTGCCTAGACAGTGCATCAAGAAGGGTGAAGAAAGGCTCATCTTTGCACAGAAGATCTCTGTCCCACCAATCTGCCAGGGGACAGTCCTGTGGCTTGGAGTCTCCTAAATTCCAAATATGTTACCTAGACGGTATAATAAGTTATACATTAAACTGCTATGATTCAACCACAGCCTCAAGAGGATCGCAAAGTCAGCTAGGAGGTAACTTAGCAAATAACCAAATAAAGGCTTTCAAGAGTGATATTTAGAAGAGTATATTTAGATGAACAGAAAAAGATTCGGCAAACTTGAGGACAGAGATTGTGACAAAAGGCTGAGTGGGTAGAGCCAACCAGCATGTCATCTTCTTCCACTATTTGCCTTTTTTTTTTTTTTTAAGGATTTTATTTATTCATGAGAGACACAGAGAGGCAGAGACATAGGGGGAGGGAGAAGCAGGCTCCATGCTGGGAGCCTGATGTGGGACTTGATCCCAGGACCCCAGGATCCTGACCTGAGTTGAAGGCAGACGCTCAACCACTAAGCCCCTCAGGCACCCCCACTATTTGCCTTTATACCCCTGATGTGTCTTCTAAAACAGGAATCAGCAGACTTTTTCTGCGAAGGGTCTGAGTGAATGTTCAGGCTCTTTAGCCACTACTCACCTCGGCCACTGCAGTACAAAAGCAGCCATAGACGGTATGTAAATGAATGAGGGTAGCCGTATTGCAATAAACCTTTATCTACAGACCCTGAATTTGGAATTTTATGTCCCTTTTACATGATCCACGTTTTTCATCATCCTTTGGGTTTTCTCCAGCCACTGTTAGTTAAGGGGCCAGTTAGAAACAGCAGGATGGACAGGTCATATAGTTTCCAGACCCTTGTTCTAAAGCAAAAGCCATTTGCTATTTTAAATACATACCCCAAGCCCTTCCACTTCTCTGCATTTGCTCCTGCTGTTCCTTCTACGTGGAATGTTTATTGTCCCATCCCTTCTACTTGCATATTGTGCTCACCGCCTGGTTCAATTACCGGCTCCCCCCCAAAATGGCCTCTCCTCCTCCTCCGGCGTCTCCATCTGTACCTCTCTAATCATCTCGATCATTTCGGATTTGCATTACTCCGTGGCTCAAGCTGTTTTATTTCTATATCCTCCATGGCTTAAGTGTTTCTTGGATCAAGGCAGGACCTTCAGCAATCAGGAAACAGTGTAAGATCAGAATAAGAAGAATGGCATGCCAAACACCTGTAGGGGGTTGAATGGTGACCCCTTAAAAGATAGTCCACCTTCTAATACCCCAGCCCTGTGAATGGGAACTTACTTTGGGAAAGGGTCTTTGCAGATGTAATTAAGTTATAGATCTTGAGATGAGATTGTCCTGGATTACTCAAGTGGGCCTTACGTCCGATAACAAATGTCTTTATAAGAGAGAAGAGATGAAGAGGAGCACGTCATTGAGGCGGACACAGAGACTGGAGAGATGCCAACCCAAAGATGGCAGAAGCTGGAAGAGGCAAGCAAAGAGTCTGCCTTAGAGCCCTCAGATAAAGTGCAGCCCTGCCAATGCCTTGATTTTGGATTTCTGACTCCGGAACTATGAGAAAATATTTTTCTATTGTTTTGGAACACTCAGTTTGTGCTAACTACTATGTCAAAGCTAACAAACCCTCCCTGCAAGTTAAATATTAATATAGTAATAGCTGGTATTTATTTAGCATTCATCTTGTGCAGCTTTACATAGATTATTATATTAAATTTTCACAACAATCTAATGAATTTGGAACCATTCTTATCCCTTGTACAGAAGGGGAAACTGACATTCAGAGAAGCTGAGTAACCTGAAGACCCACTCAGCTAGTAAGGAATGGAACCCAAATGGAGGCCACATCATCTGACTGAAGAGTCCCCTCCTTTTAATCAATGTTATATGTTCAAGTCTCCTTAATTATTCATCTGGCATTTCACATGCCCTAAAAATGATGGGGAAAGTGTTGGGCAATGACTTCCATCTCCAGGGGCTGAAATTCCTCGAATTGTGTTTCTACTATTCCAGCAGCTCAAGCTTTTTTTCTTTTCTTCCTCTTTTGCTTGCATTAATAATTGTTGTTATGTCACATGTGATAAACACCAGACACTTCCATGAAAATAAAAACTATGTATTCTAACTTTTACATAAATTTTTTTCTTGCTAGAGTATTAAAAATTAAAGGCATATTTATCCACCAGGTTTCAAGGAAAAATTTGCAATATGTTCAGCAACCTATTCTTGATGAGCAAGGATAGAATAGTTTGCTGCTTAGGCCAAGACAATAGAATTAATCTCTCTATCTCCTTCTTCTCTTCCTTCTCCTTCTTCCTCGTCCTCTTCTTCCTCTTCTTCTTTCTCTGATTATCAGAAAAGAAGGAAAGAAAAGGTTTCTTACTGCTTTTTAAGCCTTCATGAAAATCCATTTCCCTGAGCCACCCTAATTTGAATACATATAACAACTTTAGCTTCTGGTTTCCATTAAGGAAAATAAATAAGAAGAAATGCAACTCCAGGCATCATTGGGAAGGTGTCAGTAGTGGAAACCTGGCCGGTTGATGTGTGAGAACAAAGTGTCCAGCTGCTACTGGGACCCCTCCATAGGAAAAGCTCCATGGACCAAATGCTGGTCATACCAAATGACCCACAGTTAGGGCCCACAGGGAAGCCAGACAGCACAGTATTTACGATCATGAATACACTTGGGTCTAGGTTTGAATATGCTGTTTTTGCTGCATCCTAGTTGTGTGACCTGGGCAAGTTAACCTTGATAATAGTACCTACTTCATAGGTAATATTTATGTAAAATGCTGGCACATGTTAGTGCTCAGTATGATCAAGGTGTTAGCTATTAAAATGTTTATATTCAAGGCTTGAAGTACTGAAGGCTGTCTTAACTCACTGCCATTCCTTCTACCACCGCCACCCCTCCCACCGCTCTCTCAACGATTTCTTTGTTACTAGGAATAACTTTGCCACTTCATTAACTTTTGAGTAGCTATCTGAAGGCCAAAAATAAGTTGGAAAGAAATAAAAATAAGAATTCCCAACGCTCACATAAACTCTCCCTTAAAAAGTAATTACAAAATAAAAGATGCTTTCAGAGAAAAGAGATTTCACATGACCGAAATGGAGATCTTTTACCCAGTGTTCTAACCCAACCAATTCAGATTACTTCATAACTCCATCACAGGAAAACCTCATTAGGGCCATTTTCATCACTTCATTCCTCTCCTCCCCCATGCCTGCTGCCTCGTGAAAGCATTCATTATCTCAAGATAATTTCACTGGTTATTGAGACATTATTATTCCACTGCTTCTCTGGTGACCTCTTCATTCCTGAAATCACTCCTTTGCTTCCAAGATGACATGCTGGTAACAATACTGTTTTCCCCCATGCCTGCATTAACCAGGTCCCATAGTCCCAGCATTTGAAATTCGAAGACCAGACTGGATAATGTCATTAGTAGGAAGTGGTATGTGGTAGCAATAGACACAACATTCATTTTACTAATAACACTCAGCATTTCCTGACCGCTGTCTTCATATCACTTGCTTTCAAAGCATTTTCTGTCTACTTGATATGGATTATGTATATATGAATGACTGTACACATGTATTTCTTGTAATTGTTATGGGATATGATGTTACACCCTCTTTATATGTGGTGTTATTTGTTGATAGAGTGAGACCCAGGGTTACTTCATTAACTGCTAGGCTGGCACAGTGAATACGTTGCAGGCCCAGAAGTCCAGAGGCTAGGCTTTTATTCCTCACAAGTCTTCCTAAGTTTCTGTTTTTGAGATACTGGTAGAACTATATGCTTTAGGCCTTCCAACCAATGTTCCATAGCATAGTAACTGTGTTTGCTGACTCTGCTAAATTATGTCCCGTCCTAGAGAACTTTACCCTGAGCTGTCTTGTTGCTTTCGAAACCCTTGCTGTTGAATCTTCCATCCTGCCTTCATTCTTAGCCAACTGGAGCCTGTTTCTGACCTCAACCACTCTACTGACTATTATGTCTTCAAGGTCACTGATTTAGTGAATTTGGCTTTGGGAGAAAAGGAACATATAACTTCTGAGTTAGTCCACACTGCTGCTTGCATTGCCTTTGTCATCAGCATCTAAAAGTTGTTAAATCTGAGTATAGGTGGTTCCCACGCTGGTGGGTTCCCAAATTTGTGAATTAGTTATTTGAAGGGTTTTGGTTTTGGTTTTGGTTTTGGTTTCACTCTGGGGACAGAAATAGCAGAGAATGGTAGTCAGGTCCTTGGGATAGCCCTCAAAATATAATTTTATGTAACAAAATGTAGCCATGCTATTATAAATCCCAAATACCACTTTTAAGTTTCTCTGTGAAAATTCATTTACAAAAATCTGAGTGAGGGCAGCCTGGGTGGCTCAGCGTTTGGCGTTGCCTTCAGCCCAGGATGTGATCCCAGAGACCCAGGATCAAGTCCCGCATTGGGCTCCCTGCATGGACCCTGCTTCTCCCTCTGCCTGTGTCTTTGCCTCTCTCTCTCTCTTTCTCTCTCTCTGTCTCATGAATAAATAAATAAAATCTTTAAAAAAAAAGCTGAGAGAGGTGTGGACGCGTATATGGAGTTTATTTTTCATGTTAAGATGTCATCCTTCGTTGCATTCCTGCCCAAGAGGTAAAGACAATCTACTTGAGCTTCAAGGACAAGCTCCTTTCTTAATGGGGAGCTACATATTGAAAACTTAAGTGGGAGGTTGGAGTGTCCCTCGGTCTTGGGTTGCTACCCAGAAAAAGAAGGCACTCAAGAACACCTTCAGGGATGTGATGCTCAGTCTATTGGAGAAAATCCCATTCTAATGGTCTTAGAGCTCCTCTATTTCCCAGCTAATCCTTTCTCATTATTCTTTGCTCCTTCAATTACCTTTCCTCTTTAACAATTGTTGTCATATCCCCCACGCCTAGGAAAAGAGTCTTCCTTGGGAGCAGAAGCAGCAATTACTTTGTCCAAGAAATAGCATGTGATGCAAAGAGAACCAGGTTTCAACATTGGTCTCCTCTCCTTCCAGCTTCTCCACACCCTTATTCCTTCCAAATGGATTATACTTGCTCCTCAAGGTTTTTAGGGTCAGACATTCAGTATAGGAGAGCAATTCAGGAGAGAGATTGTTGACATACGTAGGCATGGCTTATCCTTCTTCAAGATTCTAATGGAATCCACATTTTCCGAGTGTGTGTGTGTGTGTGTGTGTGTGTGTGTGTGTATCCATCATTCCCACTATACAGACCCACAGGAAGGAGAATGGGCATCACTATTTTTCAAAATCACATGAGGAATTATTCTTTTTCATGTGGTCTTGTCCCTTTTATGACTTTTCCCCAAACCCAAGTGTGAGTGCTTATACCTGTATTGTGACTTAGCTCAGACACCAGCCCAGGCAAAGTTTTTACTTCCTTTGACCTTTCCTTTGCTCTGAGCTAGGCATCTTCCTCCTGCCATACCTGGAACCATCTTGACTCTCATTTTTTTTTTAAATGATCGGAAAACATCTTATTTTTGCCTTATTGGTAATCTGTCTTTTGACTTCTTTGTCATCTATTGATTAAGGTTGGAAGCAGTTGATCTCAGTGATATCCTCTCTGCTTTGCTCAAACACTTGGTACAAACACTCTTTACTCCTGGAATCATAACCTCCTCTGGCTGAACTTGTTCACAGGATAAAATAGATGCTTCATCTGGATATAAATCTGTGCTTTCTTAGCCAGTGTGAGATCTAAAAGATACATTATTTTTTAAAGATTTTGTTTATTTATTAATGAGAGACACAGAGAGAGAAGCAGAGACATAGGCAGAGGGAGAAGTAGGCTCCCTATGGGGAGGCCTAAGTGGGACTTGATCCTAGGACCCCAGGATCACAACCTGAGCCAAAGGCAGATGTTCAACCACTGAGCCACCCACTGAGCCAAACATAGTGATGAATCCAGGTGCCCCTAAAAGACAAATATTTAGTCCCACATATAGTCCCTGTTTTTCAACCTTAAAAAATTAATTTCAGTAATGTATTTCCTTTAGCCTTCTGTCATCTGTAAGAATATCAACAAATAATACTGGAAGACAGCTTTCCTGGAGTTTGTTTATTGGAACACCTTTAATAGCCCTGTTTTCTTATTTAACACTAGGCCTCAAACACAGTCAAAGCCACATTGATTGAAACATGCAAAGCACTCCCAGAAGCATAAATAAAATGAAATGGAGAGGATCTTTGCATTTTGCAGGATGGGTTAGCTTAAAAGGAAAGACATGCTCCCTGTCTTGAAAATCAGAAAGGAGATGTTTCTTTTAGTTAAAAGCAAGGAAATCTGAAACCACTGATTTTCCAAGAGAAAGCTTTTTTCAGAAAACCCCTTCCAAGGGTTAACTTTATGACAAAATGAAAGATTATCCTCTGCCATCTGTCACTGAAACCCAGTCTCCATTCTATATCCAGGCCTCAGAGCAGAGTGGAAGCAGAGGGAATCGAGAGACTTCGATGTACCAGGAACTGTTCCTTGACAAGCTTATTTCTCATTTGTCTTCATCAGAAGGATTTCGAGACTGGAACATTGAATAGGCTGCTCACTGACAGCTGATGGGAAGATTAGTGATCAAAGGTTGGAGATATTTGGAAAGGGAATGTGCTATGCTATGGGGGTTGATGGGAGAATGAAGAGGAACTCCAAGCCCTCAAATAGACATGATTTAAGCTAAAAGCCCAAGAAGCTGCTGTGGAGGAAGGAGAACAAGGGATTCCGTCTCCTCTTGGAGGCTGCATTGTGCGTCTGTCCAGGGAAGTGCAGGCAGCCCTCTTCAGAAATGTGGAGTAGCCAAGTGGTGCTCTTGAGAAAGCCAATTACAAGGGGCTTCTGACATTTTAGCTCAGCTCCATCTGAGGAGAAAGCACATTTGTCAGTGAAACAAACCGCGTGAGGAAGTCATGGCCTTTGTGAAGAGACCGAGTGTTCAAAACATGATTCTTCTGGTTCTGTCATAATCATTTGTCAGATTTTGTTTCATATTTTTTTCTAGCCTTGATGAATTCAGCATATTTTTTCTAGCCTCAACAAATTCGGGTCTTTCCATCGAATTTCAATCAAGATGTGAGGATTGTGGAGATTTTTAGCTTTTTAGTTTGACTACATGAGGCCGACAAAGCTATTAATTCCTCTCACATGCATGTATCAGTCCCTAATCTCCTCAAACTCTTCCCTCAGAGTCTACTGATTCATTCCAGAAACAAGAGCATAGACCTCATCAGATTCTATACTTGAATTTGAAGAGGCCCACAGTGAAGCTTGAAGGAAAACGAAAGACTCTTGTTGATGGATAGTGTTGGAGAAGTCTAAACAGAAATGTCTGTGGCCAGGAAGAATGCCTCGTTGGGGACACTCTGGAAGACCAGCGTGTGTTCAGACAGAATGAGGAGAGCTTCCCTGGAGAGAGGTAGTGGCTGAGGCTCTAACTTTGAGTTCTAACCCTGTCCTATTTAAGGTGAAATTAAGCTCTGAACAAGAGTTTTCCTCTTCTGAAATCTCAAAATATTAAACCTGATAAGAACCTGAATGCTGTCTAAAGCAGACCTTTCCTTTAATAGGTCAGGAACACAGAAGGTCCCAGAGGTACCGTGACTTGTCCGCAGTTGCAGAGCTGCTTTGGGACAGACACAGAAGCAGCCTGAGATTCTCCCCAACACCTAGGTCACCTCTGCCCAGTGACAAAGATTCTCTCCTTGACCAAACCTTACTCAGGCTCCTCTGACTGCCTCTGATCTCTCTTCTCAAATAGGCCTTGATTTCGGGGGCTTCTGTGTTTGTCTCTGCATGTCCAATTTTAGTGAGAGATCCTGCTAAGTTGGTTTAGACAGACTCTCCCACTCTCGATGCCTCGTGCCCCCCACAGTGCTGTCTGGTCACCCTGGTCTGCCTCCGCAAGATTTCTGTCAGGTTAGTATTGTCAAAATCCTTCCTGACCCCTCTTAGGGAAGTTTTCTCTTAGTAACTTTTTTTTTTTTTTTTGAAGATTTTATTGATTGATTGATTTGAAAGAGAGAGAATGAGCAGGGGGGAGGGGCAGGGGAAAAGAGGAGGAGGAGGAGAGAGAGAAGCAGATCCCCTGCTGAGCGGAAAGCCCCATGAGGGACTCAATCTCAGGACCCTGAGATCATGACCTGAACTGAAGGTTAGGTGACCTTTAGAGGCTGCCCCCACTCCAATGATCTACCCCTAGTTACCCTTGAAATTTCCAGTTTCTGGTAATATTATTTTTCAATGCTGGGGACATGTACATTCATTTTTTTAAATTAATGTGTTTAGTGAAATGTTATTAGTGCCAAAATTATTATTAAATGTTATTAATGCCAAAATAGAAAAAGGCAAGTCTAAATTACAGAATATTTTGAAAGAAGTTGATTTAATAGCAGTTTAGTAGAGGGGAAAAATCAGATGTTGGGGGCTGGAAAAGAATGAGCTGTAATCTGTTGGTGGGAATGCAAACTGGCTCAGCCACTCTGGAAAACAGTATGGAAGTCAAAAAGCTAAAAATAGAGCTACCCTATGACCTAGCAATTGCACTACTAGGTATTTATCTAAATGATACAAACATAGTGATTTGACGTGCCACATACACCCCGATGTTTATAGCAGCAATGTCCACAGCAGCCAAATTATGAAAAGAGCCCAAGTGTCCATCGACAGATGAATGGATATAGAAGATGTGGTGTATGTATACAATGAGATATTACTCAGCCATCAAAAAGAATGAAACCTTGCCATTTCCCATGACATGGATGGAACTAGAGGGTGTTGTGCTAAGTGAAATAAGTCCAATAGAGAAAGACAGTTATTAAATGATCTCACTCAGATGAGGAATTTAAGAAACAAAACAGCTGAACATAGGGGAAGGGAAGGAAAAATAAAATAAGAGGAAAACAGAGAGGGAGGCAAAACAGAGGGAGGCAAACCCTCCCTTAATTCTAGGGAACAAGGTGAGGGTCACTGGAAAGGAGATGGGTGGGGAGATGGGGTAACTAGGGGATGGCATTAAGGAGGGCACTTCAAGTAATGAGTACTGGGTATTGTATGCAACTGATGAATCACTGAGTTCTACCTCAGAAACTAATGATTACACATCTGTTAATTAAATTGAAATTAAAATTAAAACAAAAAAGAATAAGCTGTAATCAGCATAGGAGTTCCTCTGTGTTTTTCCAAAGGAATTTGCAGAATTTGTTTGCAGACGGAGCAGTCTTTAAAACCTTTGCCACACACTTGACAAACCATTCTCACTTCCACCAATTCTGGACTTACACTTGGAGGGATTTACCAAATTCTAAAGAAGTGTCTTCACTTCAAAAATGTGAACATGAAGTTTTATTTTTATCCTCAATTTCTTGAAGCATTTGAAAGGTAAAATGCACATAAAACAATCATTTGCTAAATGCATCCACCCCTCGGGGGCTCCGTCAACAGTTGTGTTGATCTAGATGCACAAAGCTTTCCTTTCCTTGTCACTTCCAAAATTCTTGTCAAAGTTGTCATCAAACTGAAGATCTGACTCATTTTTAGCTTATCTGAGCAGGCTGTTCAGACCTGTCAGTTATAATTGTTCTTCCTATTTCTCTAGTCATTTTGGTTAAAATTCCCCTATCTGTACACGCCACCAAGCCTCCTCCCCCATTTGTCCCACCTGTCACAGCTGGATGTGGTATTTGCTAAGATGTCCAGTTGTAAATTCTCCTGCTTCATTCTGGGTCTGGCTGGTCATGGAACAGATGCTGCTCAGTCAGGTCGGTGTAGGGCAACTGAAGCCTTTCCCTTCCTTTAAGAATATTTTCTAGGGGCACCTGGGTGGCTCAGTGGTTGAGCCTCTGCCTTCGGCTCCTGAGATTGAGTCCCACATGGGGCTCCCTGCGAGGAGCCTGCTTCTCCTTCTGTCAGTGTCTCTGCCTTTCTCTGTGTGTTTCTGATGAATAAATAAATAAAATCTTAAAAAAAATTTTCTGAATTGATGAGGTTTCTTGTAGGTGATTTTTTTTTCCTATATGTTGATAACGTTTTTATGAAAAAAAAAAAGATTGATGGATATTGCAGGATGGTTCTGGACTTTGTTAGCTATTTTCCCAAATCTGGGGTGTATGCTCATTATCTTTTCTAAAACATAATTATGTTATAAAGCCTGTACATTCTATCTGCTTAATGGTAGAGAACTTGACACATGGGAGGCACTTACTGTTTTCATTGTTGCTGCTTAGTTTTCTCTTTATTTAGCTAAAAACTGAGGTGCAAAATAATGAGTTTTCCATATGAATAGTTGAAGCCAGAAAAAACTGTGGATACTGATTTTTGAGTATGATCAGTTCCTGATGTAAAGAAAAACATCACAACGAACCAGGCACTTGGAAACGTGGTGCAGGTGCAAAGATCAATACATCGTCGCAGCCAGTCTTTGTACTCTGGGGCTTTACACACACATAACTGGGTTTCCTTACAACTGGAGGATGTTACAGGCTCGCACGATCCACAGCTTGCCTGAGTGCCCGGGCCAAGGGCCAGTAACACAGGGCAACTTCGTCCCTTGTGCATGTCCCAC
This sequence comes from Vulpes vulpes, assembly GCF_048418805.1. Lineage (NCBI taxonomy): Eukaryota > Metazoa > Chordata > Mammalia > Carnivora > Canidae > Vulpes > Vulpes vulpes. The sequence goes on from NC_132780.1 coordinate 36,201,921, forward strand.
TGCAGTGTGGCCACATAGCCCTTCTCCCTCTGGTATTTATGCCACTGGAAAATGTGATCCCAGAGACCTAGCAGGGAAGGGGGTGGAAGGGAGACTTAAGTAGCATGTTTTCAAGGGCCAAACTTAGAAGTGGTTTGCACCAGTTCCGCCCACAGTTCATTGGTCAGACCCTGGCAGGGGCTTACTGCAAGGAACCCTGGGAATAGTTGCCTTCCTGAGTGCTGGGCAGGAAGGTCTGGGGTGAGGTGGGGTGTGTGTGTGTGGGGGGGAACTCAGCATTGTTTCTGCCACAGAGATTGTTTTCCTCTGAATTTTTCAAAATATATGTTGACATTGAAAACAAGTGCCAATATTTCTCACTATTCTCAGTATTTCTCACTAAACACTAAGAAATGTGTTTAGAATCATCATGGTGCTTCTCAGAGAGAGCTATTTGTTTCTTTACTGAATCTTTTATGTCAAGGAAATAGCACGCATCGACATAATTTTTATCCATGGAAAGACTGTTAATAAAGTCTTGGTAACTATTCATGTAAAAACATATCTGGACCATAATCAACAGCATTGTTTTTTCTACATATTATAATAATTAAAGCAAGACTCCTTGGGTACATATTCCAGTCTTCATTATGTCCTTTATGCAGTGAGTTGAATAATGTCTTTCAAAAAAATGCACTCAAGTCCTAATCCCTCGTGCCTGTGAATATGATCTTATTTAGAAACAGGGTCTTTACAGATGTAATCAATTAAAACCAGATCGTACTGGCTTCGGATGGACTTTAAATCCAATGACGGTCATCTTTATAAGAGAAAGGAGAGGTACTGTGGATACAGAGACACATATACACATAGGGGGCGGAAAAGCCATTTGAAGTCTGAGGCAGAGATGGGAGAGAGACAGCTACAAGCCAAGGAATGTCAAGGACTTTTGGCAACTATTAGAAGCTAGAAGAGAAGCATAGAATGGATTCTCCTTCAGAGCCTTCAGAAGGAATCAATCCTGCTGACTTCTTGATTTCAGATTCTTCAAGAACTGTGGGAGAATAACTTTCTGTTGTTTTAAGGCAGAGTTTGTGGTGATTTGTTACAGTAGCCCTAACGGAATGGGTATAGTTGACTTCTAAAGAATCTGGACTTGAAGAGATAGATACCATCTTTAGGCTCCTACTGTGTACAAGGCACCACTAGACATGAGTGATACAAAGATGGGCACAAGATGCTTGCAAATGAGTGGAGGTAAAAGGCATGTACATAGATATTTAGAGTTTAACTGGAGGGGTGGACATTCTTGTCCTTCTGACTCCCCAACTTAAAAAGAACAAATATAACATCAAAAAATTATGTTCTGTATTATCACTTCTTATTCTTCCTTCAATTGTCAGTTCATTTCAACAAAAACTTCGGCTCAACAGGGATCTTTCAAGATATTAAGGTATTACTGATATTATAAAATATTATGGTCCAGGAAACACCCCATTTGTTTTCCCCAAAGTCTTAAGGAAAAGATAATTGATGAATTAGTATTTGTTAAGATCTGTTTGTTTTAGAATGTTGCGAACAGGCTAAAAAGTGTACAATGGCCCCTAATTCTTGGAAATCACTTCATATCAGGAAAACAAGGGTAAGTAAGAACCAGTTCTTCATTATGCAAATTGGTGTTTGATGTGAAATAAAAAGGGTTGTTTTGGGGACACCTGGGTGGCTCAGCGTTTGAGTGTCTGCCTTTGGTTCAGGGCATGGTCCCGGGATCTGGGATCGAGTCCTGCATTGGGCTCCCTGCATGGAGCCTGCTTCTCCCCCTGCTGTGTCTCTGCCCCTCTCTCTGTGTCTCTCAGGAATAAATAAATAAAATCTTAAAAAAAAAAAAAAAAACAGGGTTATTTTGGGTTGGAGCTGCAATGTCCAACTTAGAATGCCACTAACTAGAAACCATTCATGAGGAATAGCAACTGTCAGCAAAGCCCCGTGTATGTGCTGGAAAACACAGTCAGATAAATAATACTGATCACTGTCTGACTGTTTTTGGACCTGTCCTTTGGTTACCTATGCTAAATGTGAGACCAGATCATTGTCAGCTCATTCCAGAAGAACCACGATGATATTATAATGGGGTCCCGGCTCTGTGACTTTGTAACTCAGGGCTTTTTAAGGTTTCATTATGGACCCAGCTTTGTCAAGCAAATGACGAACTGCTGATTTCAAATGATGGGATTCTCATAATGGACAGACTCTGAATCTCAGTCACTCAATTTTTGTAGTAACGATGGAAAATGCCATATTAAATTTGTCATGTTCAAATATTTATATACTGTGATGCATTTCCCTAAGAGAGGAAAGATGAAGAGGAATTTTTTTTTTTTAACAAGTTGGCCCTGGTTTGGCACATAAATCTAGTTCAATTCTATCCACAGGAGTGTGGGGAGTCACCTACAGGTAATTTACAACAACAGGTTACACTGAAGTTGAATTGTTGGTCACCACCGAGGGGCTGTGGCCAAATCACTTGATGGCCCAGCACATAGCAAATACTCAGGTCAAAAGGCTCCAAGAAGAGAAAACTAACTCAGCTAGTAGGCTACTATCTGAAGGCAGCTGTGTCAGCTGTACAATAGCTCATCCCCACCTCCCTCAGGAGGTCCCCCAAGTCATTACATCTCTCATCTTAAGGAGAACTCTGTCACCTTGTATGTGAGCTAGCCTACTCCACATTTGCTCTCTATAGCAGGGGCATCATAGATCCTTCTAAACACCTACCAGAGGTCTGCATCTCCCCTGGGCCCCCCAACTCCACCCATCGGGGGCTACAGCTGATGACCCTCCTGCAACCAGGCAATCTGGCTTGGATAAATATCAATCTGAGGGTCTTCACTGCTAGAGTTCACTCCATGGTTATAGCCCTTTCCCTTCCACAGGAGGGAGATGAGTCGTCCTGTTTATGCAATAATTTAGTGAGAGCTGGACATTGATGTCTCCTTCACTTCTTTCCAGCTCAGATCTTCCTTAACTTGGCCAGTGTGTGGGGAGTGGGCATGGAGTGAGGGGGGTAGAGTGGAGGTGAGATGGCAAAGAGAGTGTGCTCGTATTTTTAAACATCAGCACCGAATCTGTGTTAAATGCTGTAATCAGTTCTTTGGATGTTACTTCATTCTTGTTCATAACTGGAACAAGAATCCTGAAAAGTCCTCTTGTAGGGCCCACTTGAGGAAACAGAGGGGTTAAGTAACTTGCCTCGAACCACATTGCTAGTAAGAACTGAAGCAAAGACTGGAACCCAGGTCTATTTTCAAGGTCCTCCATTTTTTCTACCACATTGTTTTTTGAGGCACAGTTACTTAAGGATGCCCAAACTTCTCATTCAAGGACACCTCTGTCTCACTTGGGGCGTGGTGCCCTTCCTCTGTTCCTGGGAAGACCCTGAGGCCCACTTCTCTGAATGATTCTGTCCCATCTGTCATGGGATCCAAAAGCCATTCTGATAATCCTTTTGCATTCCGGGGCATACGTTCATGTGGCCCTGGGTTGCGTGTGCAGAGATGAAACAGACTCGGTGATAACCACATATTCATATCTACCTTTGATATACTTACTTTTAAATAAGTGGGTGTCTACTGTTCTGAAAATGCTTTTGAACACGATTCTGATGTTGCAACAGAGACCCCTGGCAGTGGGTATACTGGGAGCTGTCTGATAGCCCAGGCCTGGAATCTTGCTCACTTTTTCTAGACAATGAAGAGAAAGAAAGATCCTTTATTTCCACCACCTTTCCTTAACCCTTCTCCAGAGTTGGGGAAGGGTGACTACAACTTTAAATAGCTTCTCTTCAAGGCTGGTAAATTAAAAGAATATCAATGCACGAGTAGGTAGGATGGGTGGAGCACTCAGGCAGAGAAGCTGTAGAAAAGTGAGCAAGTGCCACGAATGAATTTTAAAGTGAGATTGGTAAATAGGCTTGGAAGCTTAAAGGAACAGTATTTATCTTTTGGGTTTTATTGTCGAGTTTCACTGAATCCCGAAGAACCATGTATGTAAGTGGTTACTTTTTGGAAGGATTTTCCAGGTGAAATATCTGAACTAAATATTGAGAAACCAGTAGATACAACCAGAATGGGTTTGCTCCTCTGTTAGCATCCTGCAAATACTCTAACATGGCATTAGAAGCCATGGATAGAAACAAGACATACAAAAGTTCTAACGAGACCATGTACACTTTGAAATGGGGATAAATGTATAGATACAGCAAAGCTACATTTACAGTAATTCAAAAACTGAGACACTGGACTACCCAAGTTTACCCATATATGGTAGGGGGCTAGTTTGCGGGAGAGGAAATGTATATTCCGAACAGTGTTTTCCAAATCTGCTTAACAAGACCACTTATGGGAGAGCTGTCAAAAATCCAGAATCTCTCAGATACTCTGATTCAGTGGAAATGAAATAAGATTCAAATGTGTGTGTGTGTAACTCTTCAGTTGATTTTGGTGATCCACAGGTTTGGGAATGGATTCTGCTAAAAGATTTAGGCTATGTTGTCACCCTTAGGCCTCAGTTAGGCAAATGTCATCCATTTTCAGGTCTGGATCAATGCACTGGTCAGGACTGTGAGCATTGGAAGAGATTCAAAGATGGATTCGGAGATATCCCTTCAGGAATAGCTGCCCAGGCTGCAGGTTCCAGGAGAAAGGTTGCACCAGTAATAAAGTGCTGTTATACTGAACTGACTCAGAGTAAAACTTCAACTTCTGTTCTATTTTAGCCTTGGAAATAACAGCTTAGAGATGGTTGTGTTTCTCTCCACCACACAGAACACTACCCTGACAATTCAGCCCGGGCTGTGAGAGGACATGTGGACTTACGAGGTTAATACAATCATTATTTAAGAAGACACACTTGAAACTCCCATTTCTTGGCTTGTGAGCGTGTTTATCATGCAAACTATAATGTCTCGAGACCCTGGTCTGGCTTTGAGAGGAGTAGGAGGGATATCAGGGAAAAGCAAACTAAGATGGCAAAGCAAGATTATTTTTACACGGACTGGAGGACTGTATTTGTGACTCACCAATTCATTTCCTCTCTCAGTCAATGGAAACAGTGCCGATGCCGCTAACAGGAGAAAAGGTACTACTTTTCTTGGAAACACTGTCTCAGGCAGCAGCTGAGCTAGGCAGCTTTAGTATCCCTGGCTTGTATCACAGCTAACTCCCTCTTAAAATACTCAAGTATCTTCCCAGAAAGGCCATTTAGATCTGGAGTCTTCCTTGAGTCATGGATCTATTTGAAAATTCTACCAAGAAACACAGACACCAAATTTTGCATGCAATTTCAGGGATTTATGGATCTTCGCTTTAAAGTTGTCAGCCTTGGGACACCTGGGTGACTGAGCGGTTGAGCTTCTGCCTTTGGCTCAGGGTGTGATCCTGGGGTCCTGGGATCGAGTCCTGCATCAGCCTCCCTGCAGGGACCCTCTTTCTCCCTCTGCCTGTGTCTCTGTCTCTGTCTCTCATGAATAAATAAGTAAAATCTTAAAAAATAAAAAATAAAAAAAGTTGTCAGCCTTGCAGAGAAACCAGGGGTGGGATTTTGTTTTCACTCCACCAGATTAATTTTAGTCAATTGCAAAATGGCTGGTGGTTACACTGCACAGACCAGAATCTGGCTGCTTAGACATCTGTTGAGCATGTCCCTGGCAGGGGTTATTCACTGTTTTAGTAATGTTAAAATACGGAGCCTATATCAAGTGTTCACAATGTGCTTGAACACTAAATGTGTTACATGTAACATCATTTTAATCCTTAAAAGCTTGCACCGGTGAAGGCATTCAGATACTCTAGATTAAGTCAGTTTTTCAGAGTTACACAGTTTTTGAGTCACAAACTCAAGCTGACTTTAAAGCTAGTATGTAAGATCGACTCCAACACTTTCCCACCCTGAATTGAAAATTTTACTCTCCTCCTGAGATAGTGGCAAATGTTGTAAGGTGTATTAGCCTTGGGAGAAGAGGCTTCAAGCAACGATCTATACCTGGCGATGTCCAACACTAATTCTGATCACATATCCTCCAAGAAATCAAGTAAAAGAAATTTACTTTCTCAGTTCTAGAATCCACATGACCACTTAAGCAATTCACATCATTGTTCTAGTTCATGATTTCCTGGAAAACTAGAACCATGTCTGCCTCACTTTTTGGGTCACACTCCACATGCCCAGGCCATGGGGGAAGCTCAGTATCAAATAGAAGACCAGTTTGCCCCTCTCTGTTCTCGAATGAGGATAACAACCTCAGAGATGCAAACCATGAGAACCCTCTTGTGTCAACTTTAATAGACCCGTTTAATCTGGTTTCTATTACATATTATATATCTAGCTCATTTTAAAAAGCAGCCACTGGTCTTTAGCTCAAATGCATGCTACTGAACAAGTAACTTTAGAATAAGTTTGAAATGCTGTAATTGAGTGCTATGTTCAATTCAGTTTGGCTTTCTGCATAGCACTGGGAAGATTTGATCATTGGTTAGCTGGGACAACTGACTAGGGGTCCTCAGAGATGCCTTTCTTAGTTCAGAAAATTCTTGATCCCTATTAAAAATTGCTACCTTTAATCTATTTAAAAACTTCACTTTCTTTTAATCAAAGACCAAAATAAACATGTTTAGCACTTGAATACTGAAGGGCAATACCTGAATATAAATACATATTTTGATGCCGATTGACTGTACTTTTTCTAACAGGAGTCATTATTTAGGAAATCTCTCATGTCTCGTTTTTGTCACCTGCTATAATCTAGCCCCTAAAAACTGGTTATGCTGTTCCAGATATTCAAAACAATCTAATTTTCATGCCAACCAAATAAATAAGCTGCAGAATAGCTGAAAACGAAACTTGTTTAAGCATATGTAATTTTAGCAGACATTTAAATATAACACAAATGGTAGAGGCTAATGGGTGGGGTGGCAGATTACTTATTTGTATTTAAGTATTATAATTTTTATAGAATCCATTTCACAATGACAATTTTTAGTGCACGACAACACTAGAGGCCAAATATTTTTAATCTGTGGATGATATTACTAAGCACATGGGGTGCGTCTAGGGGAGGGGTTCCTTAAGAAACATGACCCTAGTAAGGAAGTACTTTTCTCCTAAGAGCGGATGTGGAAACAACACCAGGGTTAGTAAGTTTTTTTTTTTTTTTTTAAGTACTATCAGTCCTTGAGTTTCTATAAGAGCAGATGTGGTGCCACACAACAGAAAATCTAAATCATACTTGTATGGTGTTCTCATTTGTGTGTTTGAACACATTTTTTAGTGACAGGGAGGGGAGAGGGCAGGCATATTACGTAGCCAAGATCAACTACCACTTTTTAATTTGCCATGAATTACACGCAGGTTCAATTTGAGAAATTGACTCAAACACTAGTGTTTAAGTTGAGCTCATCTAGGTTAGTTTATATATTTTTTTTGATTCTTGAGCTCTAAAGGGTGCTTAATGCTACTTAATGAACAGATCTTCTACTCAACTAAAATTTATAATGTGTTAAGATTTCCTGTTAACTTCTGAGTAAACTGATAATACCCTAATTCCTGAACAGCCGTGGTTACATTATCAATTTTTCAGATATATACAAGCTGAGGTTCTGTGGTGATCAATGCAATCAAAATCTTTAGGAAAAAATATATTCAAGACAGATTAACTAACCAGAAAGTGACCTATAACTTGTCATCTTGCTATTAGGTATAAAGTGAGGTATGACTTTATAACATCATTAACTATGCTAATAAAGTAGTACATTGTTGCAGAAAAAAAGAAAGGAGTCCTACATTTATGTTATAAAATAGTATAACTTTCACTTCTACAATAAGAACGGAAATGTGCTCTGAGGGGAAACACAAACAGGGCTCTTTGGTTTTATATGAATTAAAAACCAGTGTTTGTATATGGAAATAGCTGAAGGTATCGAATGGCATTTTTATATTTTGCTGTTCACGTATGTTTGTTTTAAAGATTGTACAAACACAAGAAACTGCTTTGTCAAATTTCAAGTCACTTTCCATACCTGCTGCTTCCCCCTCTGAAACCCTTCTATGCAGTTTAAGGCTACACAATGTTAACAACCAGCAACCACATCCATCATTCTCTCCAAAATTATCAGCTAATATTAATGGACAAAAATCACTCTAAGAACTTTGCATTCAAACAATTAAGCAAAGAGGAGTTAAATTAAGTCTCTGAACACAATGTTTACATGACGTGGAAGAGATAAAACAGCCTTTCCAAGTTTTGGCAGTTGCCTAAAATGTACAAGTGTCTTTGGAGTGAAGGGGATAGGGCAGGATGTGCAAGGCTTTGCAATATTGGTAAGTTAGTTTTTGAACTCTGAATGTGTTACTGCCTCCAAAAAAATACAATTTTAACGCTAAATTTTTACAATGCTTAACATGTTACCATTATATTACTTAGTAGACATTTACCCTTTCATAGTTACTTGCTAAGAATTTCAATGGTCTTTCCAGGTTCTGGAAATCATTACTCTAGGACATTAAAATTAGTAATAGCTCAAGAAAATGAGAAGACAAGTCACAGACTAGGAGAAAACATTTGCAAAAGACATGTCTGATCAAGGACTATTGTCAAAATACGGAAAGAACTCTTAAAACTTAACAGTAAAACCTGATTAGAAATTGGCCAAAGACCTCACGGAAGATATATACATGGCAAAGAAGCACACAGAAATAATCTCCACATCATGTCATCAGGGAAATACAAGTGAAAATGAGATACTACTGCACAACTCTTTGAATGGCTAAAATTCAGAACACTGACCAACACCAAATGTTGGTGAACACGTGGAGCAACAGGTTCATACATTGCTGGTAGGAATGCAAAATGGTACATCCACTTGGAAGTTTGGTGGTTTCTGACAAGACTAAACATATTCTTATCACACTATCCAGTGTTCGTACTTGCTATTTACTGAGAAGAGCTGAAGCTTTTATGTTCACACAAAACTTACACACCAGTTTAAAGTAGCTTTATTCATAATTGCCAATGCTTGGAAGCAACTAAGAAGATATCCTTTAGTAAGTGGATGGATAAACTGTGGCACTTCCAGGCAACAGATTATTATTCAGCACTAAAAAGAAATGAGTTATCAAACCATGAAAGGCAGGGAGGGAACTCACGCGTGTATTCCTAAGTGAAAGAAGCCATTCTGAAAGGTTACATACTGCATGATTCCAACCATATGACATTCTGGAAAAGGCAAAATTACAGAGACAGTAAAAAGATCAGTAGTTGCCAGGGGTTAGGGTGAGGCTGAGGAACAGACAGATTTTTAGAGCAGTGGAAACACTCTGTATGCTACAGTGATGGATACGGATCACCATACACTTGTCCAAGCTCATAAAGTGTACACCAGGGATGAGCTGTAAACTAGGACCTAGTGCTTATCATGTGTCAACGTAGGTTCAACTGTTTTAACAAATATACCACTCAGGTGGCAAACGTTAACAGAGGAGGCTATGCACAGGTTGGGGACAGGGGAAGCCTCTGTACTTTCAATTTTGCTGTGAACCCGAAGCTGCTCTAAAAGGTTAGTCTTTAAAAAGTTAATAGGGCATACTTAGTATGTGCCAGCCACTGTCCCCATCCTCATTCACAAATCCTGATTCTGGGATTCACTATCTTCTTAACCATTACGCCATACTACTCATAAAATAAGTTCTTTCCTTCAAGAATTCATGCTGTGGAAGTCCACTGCAGATCAAACCCAAGGCTCTACTTTTACAGGTAAGGCCCACAGACTAGATCAGATCAAAGGACCAGCCCAAGGTCATACAGTTAAATCTTATGATGGTCTGCCTTAGTAAAAACTTTTGGACTGGGGTGTCTGCAGAGGTGAGACTATATAAAGAGAAACGTGGTATATTGGTATATACTTCAAATGATCAAAATCTCAGGGTACACTCCAAAGGTAAAGCCCACTTAGTCTTGCCTGAAGAATATTCAGGTTTGAGTCAAGTCTAGAACTGTTATCTTCCTAGCTGCCTTCTACTTTCTCCTCAATCAGCTGATGCTCCTGACAGATTTAATTCCTTAACTCCAAATCTGTTCCAAATATTGCTTAAAAAATTATGGAAGCCCTTATTACTACTATATCATGCTGCACAAAGTTACAGACCAACAAAGGGCCCATCATCTTGCCATCAAAATCTTCTTTATCCCCCAGATACTACTTTGATTCAAAACTCTAAGACTTAAAATTAATCCTCAAGCAAATGTTGACAAGATGTAGCACTGAGAAGGGAAATGACTGTTAAATTTTGGAAAAAAAAATTGTTGGCCTTCTTAATACCATAATTTTCACCTCAACTGTGTTTCTTCAGTACCTTCATATTTCAGATTTGTTATCTCATAGATTTCCCCCAGTCGGAGCAAAGGTAACAGCACCCAAAGAACTGTGACAGATAATAGTGAACCAGGGTATTTCCATTTTAAACTCTAGCACTGAAAAGTTCTGGTTCTGCTTTTGGCTTCAGCTACCCCATGGGCCCATCTCTACATTAGAACCAAACCCAAAACAGAAATAAAACTATGCCTGTTTTTGTAAACAAATGGTCATGTCTAAAATGTCACCAATAAAGCAAAATAAAATGGAAAAAGTAGATAGGCCATAGTTGTTAAAATTCCATTCCTTTCTCAAGTTCAAAGATGGTTGGGATCCTAAAGAGTGCCTATTCATTTCTGCAAAAACAAACTGCTCATGGTGTACCACACTTGAAGTTTCACAAAATTCAACTTATGGTTCTCACTTGAACACATCATGTTCAGGGATGGCAATTAAAAAAAAATTACAATATAGCCATGCAAAGTCTACATACACAACTACGAGGTTGAATATGAAACGTTTTCTAAACTATTCCCCTTTATGATTGCTAACTATGGCTTAAAAACCCAATGGACAAGTGGAAGCTTCCCTCTGTACATGGCTTTTATTATTTACATAATACAATATAGCATCAATGCTGAATAGCATGATTATGTGCAATACATAAATATGAACTATCTGTACACATCTGCAGATCTAACTCAGAACTAAGGTACATAATAATTGAAAGCAAAACTGAATGCTTTAATTAAAGTAAAAACTAGGACTGAACACTGCAATAAATCAGAAGTAGTGCCTCGTGTACATACGTAACTATTTACAGATGAAAACAGGCATTACCACAATACTAATCTAACTATACTCATTTATATATAAAAAAACACAAGTTTCATACATCACAAAAACCTTCCATTATAACACAGAAGTGATATTACCAGACAAGCATCGGTGAAGTATACTGCCTCTTCTAGTTGTTATTGTACAATGCTGTAGATAATGCAGCCCATGCAATACACCCAAGAACACTAGAGTCCTACACCCAAGTACAATTAATATGATAAAGCAGCCCTCTGCAAGTGGTGCTGGATACCGCTAAGAAGTCTACTGCAGCCATGTTGGTTATGATTCTCCATGCAGAAGGGTACAGTTACATTAAGAACTGAAGTCTTGAAAAAAGCTTTGAACATTCTTTCTTGAACCAAAACATTCAACAAAAGATGCACATGAAAAATTAACTTTTCAGATACCTTTGCAACTTAAAATTCAGATGCATGTTATTCGATAGAGCTGCTGTATGTAAAAAACCAAATGTAGTTTTAATTTCTTCTTGTAAACAAATTAATCCTAGTGCAGTTCTGTGCTACGCAACATTTTTAGCAATGAGAGTAATGCAGACATCTTCTGGTGCAGGCCAGCATGATAAGCTCCAAAGATAGCTCAAGACCCTCTTGGCCTGATGGCTTTACTCATGATAACCAGTTGCGATGTTTACCTTTTGTAGAAGGTCTTATTTGACAGCTTTTAGAAGACAAATTAACCAGGCTTACATATGGCACCATATACTGGTTTCATGGAAAGGTCTGATCCTCTTTATAGCTTTCCTCCTGCTTCCAAAGAACACGTTGTGGAAATTAACAGGGTGAAGTTTAACTATGGTAGAAGTAGACTGCCAGTCCTTTTCTGGTGTACCATTTTTTAAAAAATACAGGCACATAACACTAGCCAAAGATTATACCTTGATTACATTCCCAAAAGGCAGATATGCTGCAAACATGCAGAGATTTCATGTATTATGTTTGGCACGTGGGAACGAAATTTTGTCCCTATCGTCTGTGTATTTCAATTTGCTGTGCAGATTTTCATCCAATTTTATTCAGGGGAGGGCATATACATTTTGTAGGGCTGTATCTATCCATTTCTGCCTGTAACAAACACCCAAACATCCTAAAATTTCAATTATAAGACAGACAAGTGTAAAGTAAAACTCTGGAGAACATCAAAGGAAAATGGCCATGCATCTGCTCTTTAATGTTTTCCTACGATATATTAAAATAAAAACAAAGTTTCAGTCTCTTCACAAGTAGTAATTTATATTCTCTGGATTTTTTCAGCCACAACAACTGGATTCTCTTTTCTGATTTTTGCTGCAGCTTCTGCTTTGTAATCATATGGACAGTTGTGCTTGTCAGAATAACGGTGAAGTCCACAAAACAAATTTCCACATCGGCAGTCAAACCCTGTATACACAAGAGGAAGTAGAGTCACTTGGGAATCTGCAGTAATTAAGGGGGGGGGGGGGGAGGCCTCAGTCACTATAGAAAAGGAACCAGATTTTCATGGTTCTCTGTAACATGAAAGAAGAGTCTGCCACTTTCAATTGTGAAAGAACTTTCAGTCTCTTGACACAGTGAGAAATTCAAGTAACTATCCTTCCAGTAAGTCCTGTAGATACCATAGAGCAGAAACTACCTAGGTCTGGAGCCAGACTGGGCTCGATGCAACTCCTCCTACCACACATAAACTGGGTAATGTTTCCTCAAGTGAAAACTAGGGAAAGAGAACCATAGGGTTCTGAGATTTAAAGGGTACAGTTAAAAAGTATTTTAACACTTTGTGCCTGGCTAAAAGATGGTGCTTACTGTTTAGTTCAGCTACCTTTCCCTCAGAACAAAGAAAAGAAAGAATCAAAAGGGATGAATTTTTATCAATCCAAGAAAGCAAAGTGATTCAGAAGGCCTGAAGCTAATAAAGAGTTTTAGAGAATTCGAGAAACAATGGAAATCAAACCCAATTTCTCCCCACATCCTGCCTGCTTTCTAGTCCACTCTGGAAACTTTGTTCCTGAAAGTCAGGCATTTTGCTACAGGTGTTAAGACTGACCAGTCTCTTAGGGAGCTCCTGGTTATACTCTACCAATAAAATATGCATTGTTTTATATGTTCCATAATAGGGGCAGCCCCGGTGGCCCAGCAGTTTAGCGCCGCCTTCGGCCCAGGGCCTGATCCTGGAGACCCGGGATCAAGTCCCACATTGGGCTCCCTGCGTGGAGCCTGCTTCTCCCTCTGCCTCTCTCTCTCTTTCTGTCTCTGTGTGTTTCTCATGAATAAATAAATCAGAAAAAAAAAAATATGTTCCGTAATACCTGTAAGGCCAACTTTCTTTCTGCACATAAAACATCTGTTCTTCTTTGGTTTGGGCAACTCAGGAGCTTTTTCTTCACTTTGAGAAGTACTAGGCTGAGAAACTGATGGACTGGGCTGAGTGACAACTGAAAAACAAGGGTGAAAATGAGCTATTTGTTAAGAGTTCATGGGCTAACAGTTATTTTAGTAAAAAAAATAAAAAATTTAAAAGAAACAGTATGATTTTTAGTGAAAATATTTATGAAGCCTTTCTTAAAAACATGTGTTCTAAACAGAATCTTCTACTTTAATATCAAAACTTCCTTCAAATCTGAGAATTTGCCAGTCAACATATACTTGCTTCTCTAAATGTTGTAAAATGATTACTCCATTCAAATGCCTTTAAACTCACTCTTAACAGCTAGTATTAGGGAACAAAATCCTGTTTTAAAGACTTGGGAGATGTTGGTCATATGCCCAGTTTTCCCATATTGTAACGGACTAATCGTGAATTTCCTAATTAGGGCAGTCACCTTCAGTATTACTGAGTATATCAGGTTGCCAACTCCTAAGGTACTTGGTTATAAAAAGTCATTTTAGTTTTATAGTGATACAAAAGACTGTATAGACAAATCCAGCAAATTTCAATAAGCTCAGATCATTAAACCCTAATTAACTTCAGATCCCAACATTTTGCAATATTCACTTTGCCATTTTAACAAGTGCTTTATGTGGTCAATGTAGAAAATCTGAACAGTTCTTAGAAAACTTTTTGAAAGATCAGGCAAACAGTCTTTAGGACTGTGTAAGTACTTGAAATTTTGACTATTAAGGAGTCCACAGGCAAAACCATAATTTTTAAAGCACAGCTTTTATTTACATTGCAGTAGTGATCTAAAATGGGTATGGGATTTAGACAATGAAAGATATGATCTTTAAAAACAAGTCCCTGTTTCTCCACCTAAAAGGGCTTTAAATTTTAATTCATATAAACTTGTCAATATGAAGATTAAAAAATTACAGTTCACATTAAAGCCCACATTACCAGTAGTTATTTAAAAAATACCAAATTCTTTTTTTTTTAATACCAAATTTAATTCTACTTCTATAAAATTCAACTATACCAGAAACACAGAGTTTTAATATTAACCCAAACCCAAAGAATAGCAAATTTAAGTATGCAGTGCTAAAATTATTGCTTAAACAATAGGCCAGCACTAACATTATAAGTAAGCATAAATCCAAACTCTAGAGTAAGCTAACTAGGTTTCAGGACAGCTTACTCAAACTCTCCCAATATATAACTCATTTACATTAGTAACATACTGGATGAGTGTAATAGCTTAATATTAGACTAGAAGAATACTATTCTACCTTCTACTTATCCTAGTAGCCTATTATGACAACCTCAATACAATTTTTCTTGATGGTAAGATGGTGAGGAATAACCTATGGGAATATTTGGGGGAGGGGTGTGTGAGATAGCCACTTCCTTGGCTATATAAGTAAACTGAAGAATGATTCCTGGGACTTACAGGGAAGGGGAGTTAAGAAGGGAAAAAGATTCAGTAGAGGCAAAGAGGGACAAACTATAGAACGCCTAAGAAAGAATAATTACGGAGGCTAGCTACAGATTTAAACCAAGAATACTATTCCAAGGTCAGAGTAATTTTGTGTTAAAAAACAAAACAAAACAAAACAAAACAAAACAAAAACACACACAAAAAAAACCCCAAACAGAACAAAAGCCTCACAAATGCACTAATTTGGTCACAGCTTTCTCAGAAGGACTGAACTCATTTCAAAATATTAAATATAGATTCACCTGTTGAACTCAAGAATTTTTACCTTAACTTCACAGATTAACATTGCTATAGTTCACATAAGCTTTGCTATATGATGTTAGCAGAAGCCAACCTCCAAAGCAGATTACATATCCACAAATATTATTTCCTCACAATAAAGTTTTAATGTGTTCAGTCAACACTGCAGCAGGAAATAATAAACTGATTAAATGAATTACATGCCCTAAAAGTATGGAGATACTTGTTCTAGGGTCCAGCATAGGTAATTCAAAACAAGTTAATCTCTGGCAACATGAGAGCCACATAGCAGAGATTCAAAGGCACTAAGTGGGGGAAAAAAATAAGCCTTTCCACACTGAGTTTTAAACTCTCACAAAATCTGATAGGGATCCTACACTTCTTCCATTTGGAAGTTTTTTATTAGTGTTCAAAATGTACTTTGTTCTGAATATTTTCTACAATACTGACAACATCAAGACTGATACTGCTTTCTTCACAGTTTTGAAATTAAATCTATATAATTTCCTGTTTATGAGTAATACTTTCTCAAATGATTTAGAGACCTTTAAAATATATTGACAAACTACCTTTTAAGTTCATTAAATTCTTAACATTTCCAGTCTCCAGATTATAAATTTTGCTGATTTGTGGGACGGGGCTAAGGAGGGGGGTATGGGTAGAGAAGAAAGAAGAGTGAAGAAAGACTATTTTATACTTGAGGGACTTTAAAGATAGTGGTTCTTGCTTAGCCTATATTTAGCTCTCTCTCCAATTTAATCCTTCGATGGGAAGGAAATAATCCCCTCACCAACACTTTTTTGCACTACCAAATCCAGAATGGAACTAGTATTAAACAAAAAGCATACCTGGCTCTGACACCTCTGTTTTCGGGGTAGTTATTTTGTCCTCTCTTGAAATGCTCATTTCTGTCATTTGCTGAGTTACAGGCAAGGCAGCCACAGGCACATTTCTATTTGAGTTCAAGCAAACATTTTTAAAGATGTTAAGGGTACTTCTTTGCGAGATAGTAAGTTGTCAGTTCAACTTTAAATTATTATTTCCAACATGGTCAAATGGAGCTAAATAATCTAAAAATTTAAGAGTATGGGATGCCCAGCACACATGGTTGAGAATAAAGAAAGAAATTTGATAAATGGCTCATCAGTTCAAGGCTGCATATTTGTATACGTTACCATATTCTATTATAGCCAACTGGGAACTTTTAGCTGTGCCTGTAATTTCAGGGCAAAAGGGGCAGCTTTGCCAAAATGCCATGTGTAGCATTCTAATATATAGTCTGCAGAGCCATACTCTCTACAATCCCTAAATCTCAATTATGAGAAAATAAAAGCACAGCTTTCTCAACACAGCATCTTTGAGAGTATCATGGAGTGTGTTGTAATATACATTTCTATTCAATGACCTGTGAGACCAGGTATTAAAAGAATCCTGGAATCTCAGATTGTGGAACACCAGCAAAGCCAAGGGCATCTGATGTATTAACGTCCTCATTATATATGAACATTCATAATTAGAATGGTATGGATAGCATGGTTATCTTTATTTCCTCCTTGAATGTTGTAAAAACCCTGAAATGATCAATCTTACCTTGACTTTTCAGATGTGCTGCCAGCAGCACCTTCACAGTTGTTTAAACTTGTGTCTGCTCTCTGTACAGATGCAGAATCTGAGGTAGGACTGTTGGAACCACTAGCTGTTCCTATTTAAAAAAAGGATTTGTAAGAAAGAGCAACACTACAAACACTCAGTATCAAGACTATTAAGTAAGTAACAAATACTTGCATTTAATTAGGTTAGTGATTTAAGCACTTCAACTGTGTTGCAGAATCCTATAATTAAACAAGTATCCAAACAAAAACATCTATGAAAAAGTCACATCCAGTCACCATAAATATGAAACAAAACCTCAAAATGGAAAATGAAAAAAACTAGAAAATGCTTGTAGATAGTCATTCATTCCTGATGTAGTTGTGCCAAGTACTTGGGCTGCTGCTTTAGTTTCAAGCTTTTCTCAGGTCTTCTCTCCTTGGGCTCCCAGCATAGATTCCCAGTCTTAGGCCCCAATTCTTGGTTCTATATTTTCTGTCCACCAGTCTTCAAATGGATTTTTCCTTGGAAACTTACCCATTGGGCTCATTCTGCCACTATTCTGCTGCCTCTGAAGATGTTCTTTGTAGCAAACGGAACACATTCCATTTGTCCTAGGATTCCCATAAAAGCCACATCCTGTACTACACAGCATGGGCCCTGGGGTCTGGTTAGTCTCCTGAGCCATATTTTTCTGCTATAAACAAAACAAAAATAAAATTTTAGAAATTAGCATGTTACCAAAGTAAAAATCACTAAATTAGTATGATAGCCACCAGTATACCTTTGTTATTTCTAAATAACAAGTTTGTCTCTAACAAAAGCCTAAATTATGGTAATCATTAAAAAGAGCAGGCCAAGAAAATTATGAACATTTGTTGCTTTTATGAAACAATGGGCATTAAAGAAATGGTCTTTTACTTCTTCTATCACTATGATCTTTGTTTCCATTTCTGAAAAGGTCACTCAGCCAGATATCAGAATTACATTTAAATCAATTTGGGCAATTGGCTTCTTAAAGTCACTTTTCTGCTTTCCTGCACTAGACAAGACCATATCAAATGATACTTCAACTGGCTAAAAATATATAAAATGGAACTTACAAATGAAAAAAGACCTACAATGATCACAATTAAGTACCAACTCCTGATGGCTACTGGTGGTTCTTTAAACTGGCTGTATGTTGGATGTAGCTCTAAAGCGTTCTTAAAATACCTTATAACATACTTGGCCTCACCAGTAATTCAACAATTCTGCTATGAGGTAGAACTGTACTTTTAAAAATGTTGCCAACACCGTTACAGAACAGTGAAAAGAGAGCTGGTAGATTATCTAGCGTTTCCAGTTACCTTAGCACCAACATCAAGAAGTGAAGCTCTTTAAGAATTTAGGGGTCCAGCTACTCATGAAATTCCTTTTAAGTTCTGCATTAGAGGTGTGAAATCTGGGTCTGAATACTTTAAAGCCAGTGCCCAGAAACCTGCAAATGCACAAATTATCAGCTATATATTTCTCCAGCCAAAGGTTCTATTAAAACTTTACACAAGTGCTTGTCTTCCTCACATCAGAAAATGAAACCTTTGAAAGCTCTATTTCAATATGGCAAAATAAAGCAAATGTGAACACACCTTTAATAACTATTAATATCCAATGCTAGGTTATCAGAAAGAATTTCCTACAGCAAGCATACCTTGTTTTTCTGGAAGACTTTTAAAATTGGCACAAATACAGTAACGCTATCCTAAATTCAGTAAATTTTCCTAAGTGAAAATACACATAAAGAAAAATTTAAACTATGGAAAGTTTCTGTATCACCTTAAAATACATATGTACAAAAAAAGCATATTTGAGAGCATAATTTTATTAAAGGGAGATTGTGTGCTATACCTTGTGGTGTCATTTAAATGTGCCTTAATGTTGACAATGGAGATTACTTATGATCTGCTGAGTTCCGAACATTTCAAGTGCAGGTAAGTACTTCAAGCTAGAGATTGCCATCTTCTAGAGTTCATATGGCTTTTCCCAACTACCATGCATTAGAATACATTTTTAGTAAGTTACTAAAAACAAGGTTTTAACAAGTATTTAACACTTCTTACCAAAATCATAAAAAGGGGTTAGAAGACTAATCAATTTTCACCTGGCCAGAATCCCGTCAATATTTCTCAGTTAAATGATAGTAATCTTTCCGTTTGTTAGCAAAAAGAAGTATTTCAGCCAATCAAGTTTATGTGGAGGATGATGGAGAACCACAACTTACTTCAAACATAGTACTAATTTAGTAGACACCGTCTCTTTAAATAGTAAGTGGAATTTAGCTGACTCATTTTGGAGCAGGGTAGTGTAAACATTTCAACATCACTTATGAAGTTTATTAATAAACATTTTCAGCTGGGTTTTAAAATTTTTTAATATGGGCAAAAATGCTTCAAATAATAAAATTACGTATGCATTTATTTGCATGCCCCCCACCCAAATGTGTGGGAATCAGCCCTATGCAAAAAGTTCATTCCTTGAAGCCAGTTTAAGAATTCTGCTAGTTCAGTTTCTATACTAACCTCCAGAGTCATCTGACAGTGGCTTTATAAGAGCAAATTGGTCTAAATTTTAGAGTCATCCCGTGTTAACATTAGTGAATCCAATTCTTACAATCTTTTTTTTACAAAAAAAGAGAGGGAGGGAATCTCATCAATGATTTTACCCACTTCGACTTGCCAAGTATCCCACCTTTCCTTCTTCAGAAAACACAACTACTTTCAATTCACTATAAATAGCCTGCAAGGGAGACACAAGAGACCCCAAGACATCAGTTTTCCACAGCTTCCCATCTTGTAGACTTTTCCCCCCCTAGAAAGCCAGCTTTTGAACACCATCACATGTGCAAAGCTTGCCTTAATATTTCTCAGAAGCTTAGATCACATGGGCGAGCGCTTCAGCCTGTCACAAGGCTGCAATGTGACAGGCTGAGCTGGATGGAGGCTCTCACATAAAGCCTAGTCAACAGGGGCCTCTGAAATCAGCTTCTATTTATATCTTAGAGCTTGCCAACTCCTACACAACCTCAAGAACTAAGGATGCTGCGTTCATAGATCTAATATTGTGGGAAACAAAACAAAAAGATACCATTAAGGCTGCTACAATTTTCTTTTTCTTCTTAACGTAGGGAGGGCCAGCGAACAATCTCTCAAATTCAACTAAGAAGATGCATCATTAATCACTCACGAAGCCAAAATGGTCAGGATTGTTTATAAAAACCGAGCACAGTAAAACGAGCACCCAGGCAGAAAAAAAATCCTGATGTTTAAATCCTTTGGCTTAGCAGCAATTTGGGGGAGAGGGTAGTTTGCCATTAGGTGCTGTTTCCCTCCTGCTTGGTAACATTTTAGAAAAAAACAATTATCATTACTATTTAGTACCTTAAAGTTTTGTTGTTAGAAACTTGTGCATTCCTGGGTCAGCTCTATCAGGTACAGAGGAAATGTTTATTTTTATACTTTGTATAGCTGAAATGTGTATTTTTACAGTTTGTGGCTTCCTCTCATAGTTTAAAGAAAGCCAAAACCTAGGCATGTAACAGAAAAACTCTCCAGCCTTAAATATAAAGAAAACAAAGGCTTTTTGCACCTACAGAATTTAGTTTTCAGGTGCATAGGTTAGAAGATGGTAAGAATGCCTACTCACTTGGACTTGAGACCGGAGTTCCAGTCTCTACTTTACTTCTAACTAAAAGCCAGTGACCTTGGGCAAGTCCTTACTCTCCGCATCTGTTCTCTCTTTGCCAAAAGGAAGATTTACTCTTATTAATTTTAAAGTCTCCTTTCCAGGCTTAATACCGGGCCTGAGATAAAAAAATAGAGAATAACTACAATAAATTTTTTTTGGGGGGGAAAACATTAAAAAAAAAAAAAAACTTGTAAGATAAAAATTGCAACGTTTTCACCCGTTAAGTTCTAAAATCCTACTTTTTAAAAATAAGGAACAACATAAAATCAAGTTTTAGTTTGTTTTCAAGTCTGTAAATTACCCCAAAGCCAGGTTTAAAACCAGGGGCTGTGTGACCTATATACACACTTCTTTATCCTAATGTCCTTAAACCAGATTCTGAGAAGGCATTCAATAAAAATAACATGGGCCTTTCCTCAAAACACAGCTCCACCGAGTGCGTGGAAAGCGAGCAAGAATTTCACGTTCACCAGCCTAAAAGCACGAAACAAAGGGGAAGGTGCTCCATTTCCTTCATGAAAGGGATCTCGGGCGAAAAACGCAGCGCCGCTGGCAAAACTAAAACCACGACGACAGAAGATCCCCCTCAGCCACGTTCCAGCCGATTTCCAACAAGCCCCGGACCCCATCGGTCCCCCCATGCCCCTCTCTAAGCCGAGGCCTGGCTCGGGAGAGCCCAGCAGGGCCTCCTCCAAAAACCACTGAGTCATGCAGAACAGCAGCTCCGCAGGCCGGGTCGGGCCCGCGCCGACCCCCGGCACCGACCGGCTCGGACCGGCTCCTCGGAGGCGGCGGCGGCGACCTGGGGGGCGGGGGGGGGTGCGGGGAGCAGGGGGCCGGGGGCGCGGCCGCCGCCGCGGCCCCTTTGTCTCTCCGGGTCCGGCTGCCCACGCCGGGCGCCGCGTCGAAGGCGGCGGGGCGGCCGCGGAGGAGGCCCGGAGCCCACACGCCGGGCATTGTTCTCCGGCCGGAGCGGGAGCCGGTGCGGGCGAGCCGGGGGCGCCGGACCTCGGGCCACGACGGCAGGATGACGCCTCCGTCTTTGTGCTTCCTGAGCCGGCCGGCTGGCCCCCCGCCCCCGGAGGCTCCGCCAGGGGCCCGCGGCCGCCCGGTGCCCCCCACTCCCACCCCCCGGCCCGGCACGAGCCGCCGGGCGCCCTCCCCCCGCTCCGCACCACTCACCCTGCGGGGGTAGGAGCGCAGGAGCCGGGCTCGCGCGCGACGCCGGCGCGGTGGGGCCGGACCCAGGCCTCCGGGAGGGACGAGCCGGGCGCCCCGGAGCGGCCGCCGCGGGCCGGGAGCGGGGCGGAGGCGGAGGTGGCGCTGCCGCCGCCGCCGCGGGGTCCTCCTTTGTTCCTGCAGTAGCACCGAGCGTGGCCGGGACACGCCGGAGCTCGGGAAGTGGGAGGAGGGAAGCGGGGGGGGGGCAGCGGAGGCGGCGGAGGGGGGACCGGAGGCCGCGGCGGCTAACGCTGCTCGCGGCACTCGCCCGTCGTCGCCTCACGCCTCCGCCGGCGGCGGGTTGGGCCGACTCCGAGGGCGACCGGGACGCGCGGGGGCAGGCCTGGGCGCCGCGAGGGCCCGCTGGTGGTGCTCTCCGTCGCCTCGGCTACGGCCGCGGAAGTTGCGTGGCTCCCGGGAGCGAGCGAGCCTCAAGTCCAGGTGCACACGGGTCCCGCGCTCCGGCCGACTGACGCGCTCTCCCCGCCGGGCTCTCGGGCAGTGAGGGGAAGAGGGAGGGGGGCGGGGCCTGTGCGTCAGCGAAAACCCCGACGGCGGCGACGGGGAGCGCGGTGACGTCGCGGGCCCGCCGCCCCGCCCCCCGGGCCCCGGGCCCAGTCCAGCCCGGCCCCCGCCGCCCGCCGCCCGCCGCCCGTCGCGCGGAGCCGAGTCACTGGCGGGGCCGCCGGCCCCAGGGTGGAGCTGCGAGGAGCGAGTCCTGTGGAGAATGCGTTTCTATTTTTAACCCGATTGTCCGCCCTCAGCCTTCCTCCTTCCGATTTTGTCGCTCAAGCCCGCTTCTCGCCATCTGAGTTCTCACGCTTTGTCTCGAGCCCTTGGCCGACATTTCCTTTTCCTCCCTACTCCCCTAACCGCCGCCCTCCCGGCCCCCGCCCCCGCCCCCGCCCGCCCCGGGGTTAGTAGGAGAGGTTTGCCTCGAGAAAAGGAAAAGAGCTCCTCTCGCCAGCTTACGAGGCCTCCCCGGCCCCGTTGCCCTGAAGCCCCTTCGGGCGCTCAAGGGTCCCCCCCGCCCCGCGCGCCGGAGGCCCGGTCGCCGCCGGGCAGCCGCGGGGCAGGCGGCGCTCGTCGCCCGCCCAAGGTCACGGGTGGTTGTGCCGAGTCAGGGAACGCTCGGCCGACTGGCTGCCAGGCGGCTGGCCCGGGCGGCCCCGGCGTGGTTGTTCGGAACAAACTGTTTTGGCCAGCCTGTAGAATCCCTGGAAATCGACTATTCCAGCAGAGCGTCGGGAACTAGGAAAGCACCAGATGTTCTGCTCAAGACATTTGGAGTTGAGGGACAAACAAGCTAGACCTGGAGCAGAGACCAGGCCGGGGGCACAGTTGCAGGAGGAAGTTCAACGGCACGGAGGGATCGGGCAGTTGAGGAGTGAGGCGCAGGCCGGCCCGG
Organism: Vulpes vulpes; assembly: GCF_048418805.1. NCBI lineage: Eukaryota > Metazoa > Chordata > Mammalia > Carnivora > Canidae > Vulpes > Vulpes vulpes. The sequence continues at coordinate 36,225,190 of NC_132780.1, forward strand.
CCGGGCTCCTTCCCGCAGCAGCAGCAGCAGCAGCGCCGGCAAAACACCCTCCTCACAGCTGATCCCTCCCGGGCACTTCAACTCCAAAGAACAGTTACTAAGACAGAAAGTGCTTCTGAACTTTGGTCGTCAACAGTGGCCCTGCTGAAAAGTAGAAATGATGTTTAAGGGCTTCCAGGAGCCACCGTTAGAATGGAGTGACACAGGTCCCTCCTGTGTTCCCCCAGACTTGCTGGTCAGAGAAATCACCTGGAGTGATTATTCTGAAATATTCCCAGGCCGCTCCCCTGCTCCCCTGCAGGTGCTTTTGGTTGGTCTGGGGTGGAGGAGCTCAGGAACCTGTTTTTTTTTTTTTTTTTTTTTTTAAGATTTTATTTATTCATGAGAGGCACAGAGAGGCAGAGACACAGGCAGAGGGAGAAGCAGGCTCCATGCAGGGAGCCTGACGTGGGACTCGATCCCGGGTCTCCAGAATCACGCCCTGAGCCAAAGGCAGACACTCAACCGCAGAACCACCGAGGTGCCCCAGGAACCTGTATTTTTAAGTAGTTCTCCAGGTAGTTCTTTTGTGTGTGTGTGTGATCTGGGGAGAATGCTGTCCTGGTGCCCCGTGCCAAAATTTCCAAATCTGTGCCACAGTAAGGAGAATACGGAGAACATAACTGAGCCTTCCCTTTGTGATTTAGGGTTATTGCTGTGGCCAATTAATGTGTTAGAGATGGAGGTGGTTTCAGTCACAGGTCCCCTGATCATTGGACTTTATTTCCTCGAATGAGTGAAGAAATTAGTAAAAACATAGCAGCTACCATTTAAAAACTGTTTTCAGTGCTGAGTTTTCTCTGTTTAGGGTCTCATTTAATCTTCACAGGAAGTCACTGAGATAGGTACTGTTGTATCCATTTTTACAGATGATGACTAAAAGGAATGAGTGACCTGCTTGAGGAGCTGAGGGACTGGGAGGTGATTTTTACTGAGAACAAAAATAACTCCGAGATTTCTTCCTCCTACACCCGCACCCCCCACCTCGAATTTTAGTTATTAAAAAAATGAAACAAGAAAATTCCTGAAGAAGCATATTTGGGGGGGAAAAAACCCCTACCAACCAAAGAGTAATAAAGCAAGCTGATTAATTTTTTAATAATGTATTGCATAATCTATGTTATGTAGCCCTTTCTGCTAATTCATCCTCTCCACCAACCATTTATAATTTTCTCTAAAGAGACTATTTCAACCAAGAATGTGGCTGGTATTGAACCTAATTTTAGCAAGATTCCCCTCCAGCAACTGCCATACTTGTTCTCAAAGTGTGATCCCGGACCAGCAGCATCAGCAACATCGGGGCACCTGTGAGAAATACAAATTCTCAGGCTCACACACCAGACCTACAGAATCACACTCTGTGGGTTTGTCTAGTGATCTGTGTTTTAAGTCCTCCATGGGATTCTGATGCACACTCAAGTTTGAGAACCACTTACTCCTACTATACTGCCAGTTGATTTATCTTTTCGATGTTCATACTGTGTGAAGGGAAAGGGCTGAAAAAAAAAAACTTTTTCTCATCTTACTGGTGTAACAGATTAGGGAATACGCTTCTAAGGAGTTTTGTTGCTGCCATTCTAAATTTTCAGATGGATTTCTAAAGATAAACTATAAAACTCAAAATATTTAATAGAATGCTCTTAATATGAGTATTCAAAAGGGCTGTCGTTCTGTGGTTATCAGAGAAGGCTGAAACCAGCTTCTGGAAACAAGATATCAGGGAAAATGGGCATTCTGAAAATGTGGTGTAATCAGTTAACTGTTCAACAATACCTTTTTTTTTGTAGAATTTCATTACATAGGACATACCAAGGTGACTGATACCTGTCCATTCCTAAGGACTCGCTGAAAATTATTTATTTCCATGAAAGGGTTTTTGCACACTTACTACATTCTAGGCACCCACTGACTGGGTGCCGAAATATAACTGGTAGGAAAAAAAAAAGTGATCTTAGCCTTGTTCTCTTGGACCTTACCGTCATGTTGGGGAGAAAGACATTAACAATATTATCATATAAGTACATAATTATGAACAGGTAAATATTTTGAAAGACAGATATAGTATGTTGTGGGAGCATGTAACAATGACAATGGACACTGAAAATTCGCCCAAGCTGAATTTCATCACTACTCATCCCCATTGCCGGTGAAGCCAGGCTTATTTCCTTAAAGTAGTAAACCATAGTAAACTGGTATGCCCTATGAGAAAGTTGAAACACTTTGTATTCTGCTTAAGAATCCAGGTAAAGTTATCGCAGTTTTGCTTACTTTTTTTTTTTTTGTAATCTAGGCATGGGCTAAAAAAGAGAATTGATTGGAGAAGAGCAAATGTAATTTTCAGTTTCTTAAAAAGTAGAAAATGATATCTCTTAAAAATAGCGATCAAAGTTATTAGTCCTAAAATATAAAAGACTTGGGGTTATTTTACCTTGACATGTAACTTCCCATTATGGAGACAGGAATTGGTTCTTTGGCATTATTATAATACCCTGTCACGGGTAACTACATCTTCTCTCTGTGCCTGAGTAGAGCTTGGTGAAACACAAAGTCTTTGCTAGGGTTTTAAAAACTGGTGCGTATTATTTGATGTTCACATAGTGGACTTCCTCCCTTTGTTTCCTAAGCCCTTTCCACAATCTCAAAGATCAAGGTAGAGAGACTCAATTGTATTTTTATTATTTTCAAAATGATTAGTTGAAAGGATTGCAATATTTAGAGCAAATCAACTAATTAAAAATTTCAGAGTATAACAGATTATTTAATTATGATTTTTTTCTTCTTTAATCATTGAAAAATAATGAAGTCATAATTAAAATATCAGTGAATTCAATAATAGATGGGGTTTCAACCCAGCTCAACTAATGGTTGATAATTTTTTCCCTTAAGGAATAGATAAAGCAAGTAGCAATTTAATTATTGTGAATGACTTTTGGTAATTTTAAAATCCTACTTATTTTCAATGAAAACAACTTGATCAAAGAATCTTCAAGTAAATAGCATGGATATCTTACCTGATCAGAGGAGACTTTCAGACGCAATTCAGAGACTATCAGCATAGCCATAAACAATTTTTAAGACTATTTAAATAAACAAAAGCTTTTATCATTTATGTAAATCAAGAACTGAAGGTGAAAGAAATTGATGAATTAATATGTATATATATATATATTTTACTGTAGATATCACCTTTTAAGACACATGTAAGGTACTTTGGACTCAAAAACTTCAAGAAATCTTTGTGACTGAACAAACTAGGGATAAATGTGAAGTATGAATCTCAGTAGTTAGCACCAGGATTGGCTCTGAGACAACGCTTTGAAGTATATCGTAACTTGGGCTCATGGGTGGTAGGTGGACCAGAAAGTCAGGAACCAGGTGAGTAATTCAGCGAGAGCCCAGCAACTAGGATGTATAAAGTTCTGGCATTGGGCAGTTGGAACTAAGGTCTTAAATATCACACAACAGAAAAAGATCTCAGCAGTCAGATACCATCAGGGAGGTCAGGATTCAGTCAGAAGATCAACAAGAGAAGTGGGTAGGGTAGGACCTTGTCCTGGAGGAATGCAAGTTCAAGGAAGAGAGCCAAGGCAAGTGTCTTATGTTTATGTAATGTTTTTCCATTTACAACGTGTGTTCAAATGCATTAATTCGATAAATTCTCACAACAGCCCATTGATCTCGATATTCTCGAGTCTCCTTTTGCAAAGAAATTCACTGAGGCTCAGGGCAAAGTCATATGTCCTGCCCAATGTCATGTACCTAATAACAGTCAAAGCTGGGAATTCAATCCTAGCCTCTGTCTTCTGGTTCAGTATTCTGTGGCCTCTCTAGGAGTATTTCCTTTTTAAATTAGTGTCATAATCATATTTCCCACTAAAATGTAAAACACACTTTTACATCTTGTACATCACTCATCTCAGAATTATGACCATAATAGAAACTTTGATTAGATAGTGTCTTCCTACCTAATAGGCAACTCCTTCCAAATCTGTTTGGTTCTGTCTTCTCTAACTGATTTCTAAATGTGACATGCCTTAAGTCTACTTGAGCACTCTTTGTCCCTCTATTGGACATGCTCAGAGTGGTTTCACTCACTTCCATAGATTTAAATGTTATCTGTACTCCTTGGCTTACAAATGCTTGATTTATGAATTTTTTATTTACAAAGATATTAATCTATTTTAAAATTTTATATATAAACACTTCTCAATCTAACTCAGGATGTTTCTTTTTCCAAAATAAAGGTATGCTATGTCATCAGAAGAGAAATTCATAGCTAGTCACTACTATTGTTGAGTCGTGAATAAATGGGAGGATCTAGGGATAGAGATGGGTTTATATTTATTCCTGTGGCCTCCAAAGTGGCCAAGATAAAGTTAGAACCTTGGAATCCCAGAACAGGTGCTTTTGTTAATGGCATATGTCTGATCTAAGGTCTTCTGTACTGTAATTTACAACATTGTGACCAGCTTTAAGTGTGAAACATACAAATATAGAGAGAAAAATCTTACTTTTTATTGAGAAATTAAAAGTGATGGAACAAGTGGAAGCAAGAAAGAGAAATAAAAAAAAAACTGTTAGGTTTGTCCATTAACTGATTGAAAAATATAAAACTGTAATTCTAACACACTATCACTTAACACACTAAGCCTACACCCAGGTTTGAGGACTTCTTGAAGCTTCTGATGCTAGATGGAACACTGCTTTGAGCTTCCTAATTATATAGCAGAAGGTAATGTCTTTGCTCATTAGCAAAGACAAAATGTCTTTGCTCAACCTCAAGAAGGCTATTGAAGAGGGAGCTTGGGGGACAAAATAGGAATAGAATTCAGTGGATATCACAGAAGGTTTCAGAGATTTGAGAAGAATGTAATTTTAGAGTAAGATCTGGACTGAAACTGTGGACTACAAATTGCTTAGCAATGGAACAGAGGAACTTCAGAAGAAATTTGGCACCCATCTTTATTGTCTTTGAAGGGGACTGAGCTCTTGGGGAAACAACGTCTCTAAAATCCAATGCTCTCTTGTACGTGTCATTGGCTATAGAAACATGGTCTAAATCAATCTCCCTCAGCTTTCCAAAGATCAAAGAATAGATTGCTTTGTAAGCTGCTGCCTGCAGAGAACTGAAGATCACCTGGTGCAATGGTTCTGGTGGGAAGAGGTGCACTTGTGGCTTCTCTTCTAGTCTAGTTCCTTCCTTTCAAAAAGACTTCCCTGGGGGCACTTGGGTGGCACAGTTGGCTAAGAATCCTATTCTTGGTTTTGGCTCAGGTCATGATCTGAGGGCCCTGGGATAAAGCCCCTCATTGGGCACCCTGCTCAGCATGGAATCTGCTTGAGATTCTCTCTCTCCCTCTCCTTTTGCCCCTACCTCTGCAATAAATAATAAATCTTAAAAGAAAAAAGACTTCTCTTCCCTCATCCCTTTCTAGCTAGAGGTTAAGTAGCATGCCCTTTTTTGAGTCGCCTTCAGAAAGGGGAAGATGAAATGAATTCCTGCAGTAGGGGTTAGATTCAACCAGATGACTTCTACAGCCCCTGGCAATTATAAGACCCCATGATTTTTCTGAGTGCATATTTGAATGAATAGATTTCTGTTCATTAAATGTTTTAAAGTGTTCTATTCTTTTGTAACCACTTGACCTTATGGCTAAAGTAGAATTTTTAAAGAGAGTAAAAAGCTAGAAATTCAAAGTAAATTAATTAAAAAAAAAAAAAGAAAACCAATACAGCAATGTAACTGCATAAGGATTAAAGGAACTATATAAGTTGTAAGCAAATAATATTTTGTGTATTTATTTTGTGCTTACTTTGTGTTTTTCTATACCTTATATTTAATCCTTGGGATAATCCTTTGAAGTAGTGATGATTATGTTCTCAGACAGAGGCAGAGCTGAGGGAGAAGGAAGGAAGTAATAGATGTAAAAATCACATGTTTTATTGAAGAGTGAAGTCAAGCCTGGCTCAGGTTGATTCCAAAATTCGAGTTCTTTCCAGTGTCGGAAGTACCTTTCTTAAACTAGGCCTAGATACTTGGAATGAAACCTGAGGGGTCCTTTTGAGCTCTCCACCCCCAGCATGTCCTAGGCAACATACTCAGCCTTCAGGTTCTGTGCTAATACTGCTAATAGAAAAGTCTCTACATATGTGCTTACAAAATAACCCACTCCAATCTCCCCAGAATTGTGATACAAGACTTAATCCAGATTATTACCATTATCTAGCTTGCAAAGACCTCAGAAAAAATGTAGCTTTAGTGTTCTATTTAAACATATTCCCTGACTGAGCAGCCTGGGTGGCTCAGTGGTTTAGCGCTGCCTTCATCCCAGAGTGCGATCCTGGAGACCCTGGATTGAGTCCCATGTTGGGCTCCCTGCATGGAGCCTGCTTCTCCCCCCCGCCTCACTCTCTCTTATTCTCATGAATAAATAAATAAAATCTCTCTAAAAAAAAAAAAGAAAAACATATTCCCTGACTTAAGATGACATGCTTAAAGCTCAATTGGCTAAAAACAGCTAACAACTTTTATTTTTAAAGAGCTTATTGACAAATCATGTTCAACAATGTGGCTATTTCTTTCATTTGTACTCGGGTGCAACCCTGTGGACTCTTAACTACAGTCAACCCTCATTAACAGCTAGTGAGTTATATGCCGAACACCTCATCTACAGTAACCTGGATATTTTGCCGCTTAGAGCAAATTTGTTTTCCTGTTTTGGAAGGATGTTGGGGAAGAAGAAGAAGGAGGAGGAACAAAACAATAACAAAAGAATTTCGGAGTGGAGTTCTTTCCTGCAGCTGTTTTATTATGCTATTTAAAAAAATTTGCAAGTATTAATAATATATGGATATATTCTTTGTATAGAGTTTAAGCAACATATGATTTTAACCTAAAAGTGAGTCTCCTATCCAAGCCACCCCCAAACCATTCTCCTCTTTCCACAGATAATCCTTAGGTACTTATTTGTCTACCTCTAAAAAAACTTGTTTTTATGCATTCATGTACTTACACATATCTAGAGACACATTTGTGATTTGCTTACATACACAGAATTATGCTATATGTATATAGCTTTGCAATAGTATGCCTAGGGGATCTTTTCATGTCAATGCATAAAAGTCTACCTTATTCATTTTAACAAATTGCCGAGTACGAGTGTAACACAAGTATGTTAATCATTGTCCTACTGATGGATATTCAGGTTGTTTGCATTTCACAACTATGATAAACAATGCCGATAAGAGCAGTAACTTATTCTGAAAATACAGTGTATTAATACCAATTACTTGCATTTTGAAAACATTTTTTGTGTAAACTTTGACTATGCTCAAATGTCAGTCCTTATGGGTAGAATTAATTTTTAAGAAAGCAGATAAATCTTATTAAGTGATGATCATGTGTCTTTTATCTTTTTCTCTCTCTCTTCCTCCCTCTATTCCTTCCTTTTTTTCTTCCTTCCTTCCTTCCTTCTTTCCTTCCTTCCTTCCTTCCTTCTTTCCTTCCTTCCTTCCTTCCTTCCTCTTTCTTTCTAACTTTGGGGAAGATAATATGTGCAAGATTCCCTCGGAGAGCAGCTGTGATGTGAAGTTCTGCACCATTTTCCCTCATCCATAGCTAAGGATCATAATGACAACAGGTAACATTTGTTAGGCACTGACTAAGTACCAGGTTTTGTTGTACTCACTTTACACAATTAATATTAACTTAATTTGTTCTCATAGAAGAATTAAGAAGTAGGCACAATTATTATGTCCATTTTGCTAACTAGAAATTGTCCAAGGTTGGTACCAGACAGATGTGAGGATGTCCACATGGTACACCCCAAAGGCCTGGACAGGGAGGCCTTAGCCCTGGTGGTAAATGGCAGAAGGGCAGTCCCATCTCTGCCCAGTGTCAACAGCTCCCAATCAAGATCTGTTCCATACTTCCTAGGGACCCAAGGTCAGGATGATCCATTTCTCTGTTTGCCTGAGACTTTCCCAGTTTTAGTTCTGTGTCCCAGTCAACTTCACAGTTCTGGGCAAACCTAGATGGTGTAGTCACCCTAGCCAGAGTAGTGTTTGTTTTGAGGAAAAGTTGTGGAGAATAGCCTCCTAATCATCAAGAAGTTTGACAGGACCCTTACTGTGAATGACTGGCAGCAAATATCTACATAAACTCAGTTGTGTAAATGGTAAAGTCAAGGTTGCTAACTTTCTCTCTCCATAGGGTACCCTCTGTGACATACAAAAGGATGAAAAAAAAGAAAATCCCTACCATCTGGGTTGTATTCTAATATATCAGAACACAGAGGATGCTGAAGAGGGACCAAACCACACAAACTCCCAACAGCAAAAGTTATTATTCTTTTTTGACTTTTAATAACAGGTGAATTAAATGCAATATCCTGTCTCTACCCATAATAGGGCCTGCAGAATATCTAATTTTTCCTTGTTTTGATTGCAGTCAACAGTCTTAGCTACTACATTATGTATATTGCAGAGATTTAGGGCCTCTGTGTGTGTGTGTGTGTGTATGTGTGTGTGTGTGTGTGTGAGAGGGAGAGATCTGGAATTAACCTCATTATAACAAAGATGAAATGTCCCTTTAAGAAAAAATTTTCAAAGCAAAGATTGCATTTTTTTTTCTTGAACAGTCTGACAATCTTGATATATTTAGAGTTGCAAACAGAATGACTTTTTTTTGTTGTTGTTAACTCAGTCACAAATTGCAAAGGGGATCAGCAAACCAGGAGTCAGTCATGTTTCTTGGCAGATGGTGGGTGCCAAGAGAGGGAACGATGGGACTATGGCCATCCTTACAAAAAGAAACACAAGACATAGGCCTGTTTGGTAAGATTTATAAAGCCTGACATAAAAACTACCTCATTTGAAAATTGCCTCCCCTAAGGAATAATGCTAAAAATGGCCAGCTCCCAGAAATACAAATAAAAGAGTCGACCAACTTTCACCTCTCAATACCAGTTTAGCTCTGGAATTGTGCTTAACACAACACCAAGTGACGGAGTGAGGGACATCTTTGACCAAAACTGTATTTGATACAAGTGCCGTGAAGCTCAGGGGTATAGTGGGAGGCCATCAGTTTTGCAACAGTTTGTTTCTTTTCTGATTTAAAACAAAAAATGATTTTTATGCACCAAGGCATCTAATCCTTTAACAGCATTTATCCTTTGCCAGTCACCACTTTCCTTGGAACATGCCAAACTATGTAATCTGAGTAATGAGAACATTTAGAGTCAAACTTTGGGGGATGTGGTGAGAGATGTGGCCCTGAAAACACTGGGGACACTTTGTCCCCAAGGTTGGGGTCAGTAGGGAGGTAAACGATGCTCTGAATAAAGACAGAATGTTCTGAGCTCTTATCAAGCAAAAACATTACAAAATTTGCCACCTCAGACTTTTTGATGGAAGAACTAAAGATACAGGTCCTTTTTACTAGAACAATGGACTTTCTGATTCTCTCCGGAATATATTTATTGGACATATATCTCATCCCCAACTGGCAGCGGCCCTCCTGCAGAGCAAAGTGAAGGGTGAGCTGTCCTCGTCCCCAGAGGAGCGGGTGTCTCCTGATCTCGTCTTCTCCTGCTCTCACTCTCATTACTGTTCCTGCCACTCTGGCTTCCCTGCTCTTCCTCGAACATGCTAGAGCACTCACTTACCTCAGCGCCTTTCTACCTACTGTTTCTTCCATCTGAACAGCTCTTGTCCCAGACATCTCATTTTATTTACTCCCTGGTTAAAAGTCACCCTTAGGAGGGAAGTCTCCTGTGGGCCAGCACATAAGAGAGCATGGCATGTGCGTGCATGCACATACACCTCTGTACCCTTTTACTGTTCACTTATCCTATCTTACTTTTCTTCATATCCATTTTCTTATCCTATCAAAATTATACATATTTGTACTTGTTTATGTCTTTATGAAGTGTCTTCCCTTGTTATCATGGAAGTTCCATGAAAGCAGAAAATTAGTCTCTTTTGTTGATTGCTATACCCCTGGCACTTCCAACAGCATCTGGCATCTCCATAGATACACAGTGAGTAATTGTGGACTGATGATTGAGTGAAGCAGTCAAATTGGCTGCTCTATTATTCACACCCAGGAGCTTGGTCTAACTCAGTGCTTTTATGCTTTGATATCCTGAAGATCATGAATCAAATTCCAAGTTACTTAAGAAACCTTCAAGGTCAATAGTTTTCTTCTGTGTCCAGGAGAGGATGGAAAGCATGAGAGAGGGCACACGATGAGGCCTCTGTTTTTCCCCAACATCTTCTCCTGTATCCTTCAATTACATTTCTGCCTTTAGCAGCTTTAGACAGTGGGCTTCCTCAAAAGATTTTTTTAAAAAGATTTTATTTATTCATGAGAGACACAGAGGGAGAGGCAGAGACACAGGCAGAGGGAGAAGTGGGCTCCCTGCGTGGAGCCTGATGTAGGACTAAATCCCAGGACCCTGGGATCATGACCTGGACCATAGGCAGATGCTCAGCCATTGAACCACCTAGCTGCCCCCACAAAAGATTTCTTGTAAAGGTAGGATTTCCTAAGTTAAAAAATAGCAAACACACACACACACCAGAAAACAACAACCAAAAAAGAGAGCCACCATTTGAGGGAATCGGGGTGAGGGATGTTCATTCTTTGCCTCTTCACTTCTATCTCTATCCCTTAGGAACCTGCAAGAAGGGTGTATGATCTTGGTGAGTGAGTTGGCTGGATTCTAGTGGTGACTCAACTTACCCCAGGACAGAGCCTGGCCGAGGCCATAAACGAAAGTTAGAGTTTCATGTTTTAACTGTTTTAGAAAATAACCATTAAAGGTAGTACAATGTTAGGAAATTTTTTTTCTCTTAATCACCTTATATTTCAGTGTGAGAGAAGTTAAATCAAATGCAAGTCTTTGTAAATATATGCAAGGTCTTTCCTGAAGAGTCCTTATTTTGAGAGATAAAATTTGCATCATTCACAGGGAGGCTATTAGAAAAACAGCAGCACCTAAGACTTAAACAATAAAAAATTGTTTGGATTCTTACCAGTTGTCCACTGTTGACTGTTGAAGCAGACAGCTGTGAGCTCTGTGCTCAGAGTTTTCACATGGCTTACATGTCCTTGGGGGGATCCTACAGTTGTCATTTAAACAAACATATCTTTGTCGTGTTGAGAGAGGCATCTAATTTCATTCTGTTGGAGTGATGTGATCTTGGGTTGGTGCTAGGCAATTGGGAATATTCAGTACAATTCAGAACGCCATAGGAATGAAGATTCTCACCGTCTTTGGCAAGTTCTTGTCAATAACTGGCTGAAGGGGATTGAATGAAGGCCACCTATCAAACCGCCTAGAAGAGAACCCTGTTCATTTGTTTTTAATTACTTTGCTAAACACTGGCTCCTGAACTCCAACTCTGTCCCAGCAGATCTATTTTCTCCAGGAGCTGCTTTATTGCCTTCCGAATCTCTCTTTGGAGTATTTTTTTTAAAAAAGATTTTATTTACTTAGAGAGAAAGAGAGAGAGAGAGAGAGAGAGAGAGATCCTGCACCTGTGCATGAGCAGGGGGTAGGGGCAAAGGGAGAAGGAGAAGCAGACTCCCTACTGAGCAGGGAGCCCCACATGGGGCTAAATCCCAGGATCATGGTATCATGGCCTAAGCCGAAGGCAGATGCTTCACTGACTGAGCCAGCCAGGTGTCTCTTTAACATATATGTATTTTTAAATTTTTATTTTTATTTATTTATTTGAAAGAGAGAGAGAGAGAGAGAGAGCATGGAAAGAGGGGAAGAGGGAGAGAGAAAATCTCAAGCAGATTTCCCGCTGAGTGCAGAGCCCAATGCTTGGATTGATCTCACAACCCCAGGATCATGACCTGAACTGAAATCAAGATGCTTAACCAACCGAGCCACCCAGGCACTCTTCTGTTTCCTGTATTTTGTGCACATCTTCAACATACCAGTTTTTCTACAACAGAAATAGATTTTAAGCTGACTCTAGGTCTGGTTTAGAGCTTATTCTATTGACAAATAGTACTAACACATCTGGCAAGCATTGGGGTGGGGATTTTTTTTTTTTTTGCTATTTTTTGCTATTTATTGCTATTTTAATCTCTCTTATTATGTACCCCTCTCAATAATGGAAACCTTCAAAGACTACCTCTTGCCTGCAGAATAAAGCCCACATATAGCATTCTGTTGTGAGAGGCCCTCTCCATTGTGGCCTTCTCCCTGTCTTCCATGAAGAACCTATTTTCAAGCAGCCTAGCCTTCTCACCATTGAACAAAGCCTTACTTTGCTTTCTGTAACCTCTGTGAAGGCAGTTGCCTTTTCTAGGAATACCCTTCCAATTATCTTAGGTGATTGAAACCTGATTCAGTTTAAAGACTCAACTGAGTATTGTTTCTCATTAGTTTGCATGATGCTTGTGTCACTGGCGATAGCCAATGTGGTACTGTGGATATAAGAGCAGCTGTATGATCTCCAAACAGGAGCTTGGTGAGTGAAAGGACCAGTTCTAATTGATATTTTTTTAATTCTTTAAAGTGCTTTGAATATCATCTATGTTGAAAGTATCTCTGCTGAAGGCAAGGAGAAGTGAATAAACTCAGAATTAAGAACTTGTGTTATATACCTTTTTTGAGGCTCTATGATTATGTTTATCTATCTAGTGGAAGCCTAGGGAAATTCAGGTGATTTTGCGTGTGTGTGTGTGTGTGTGTGTGTGTGTGTGTTTTCCTTTTCTTTGTCTGGAGAAATATGGTCACAGAGATGTAAATTTTTCCCCCCTGGAAGAATTCACAAATCTCTCCTAGAGAATGTAATCATTTGGAGAATGTATTTCATTTTCTATTTACTTTGCAATCTAGAATGTTCTTTCATGACTGTTATTTCTTTTCAGTCTCATGACAGTGGTAAGACACGTGTTTTTCTTTCTGCTTATAGATGAGAAACTTATGACTCAGACAAGTTTAGTAACTCAATCAAGTTATGAGGACAACAAAAGTAGAGCCAGGCATCAAACCCAGGTCTTCTGATGCCAAAGCCAGTGTTCTTTCTTCTATACCACCACTGCCATCTGGAACCTGGCAAGAGTTTATACTTTATTTCTATTGTTTCTCTTCAGAAAAGAGCAGCTTTGAAAATATATTTTAAAAATAAAGTCCCTTAAGTAATTTTTTTCTTTTTTGATATGTCATAACTTGGTAGCTCGTATATGTAATTTGGCAAAGAAAGGAGTGTCATAGAAGGCTCTATGTCTGAAATTCTCCTAAGATGCTCTTGCCCTGAATTATGTTATCAAGGCACAGGAAATGCATTTGCTGTTGGATCTCCTGCCACTGATACAGTGACAGGAAACATAGCGACTATAAAAGCCACCTGTCTTTAAAATACCTTTCAAATTCATAAGGGTAGCTTCAAGTTCAAGACATCAAGATGAGCACACTTATTTCTTTCTCCTTCACTAATTTAGAATAATATTAGAAAAACAAAAAATATGCAGCACCCACAATGGAAAGAATTGTAGGTAGTTGTGAGCAGATGAGAAGAGGGAAAACAGATGCTTTAAGAGGCTTATAAGTGGAGCAAAGAGGAGGAAACAGCACTCTAGAATATCAGAGAAAGGAAGTGCAAGGATAGACGTCACCAAGTTGCCTTGAGAAGCTTTGGACTCAGAACTGGAGCTTTAGTCCAAGATGTCCAACAGCCAGGGAGTAGGTGTTCCAGAAAGACAAAGCAGTCATCGTAGAGGGAAAGATGTTGTTAAAGAAATAATGTCTCCAGGGGCACCTGGGTGGCTCAGTGGTTGAGCATCTGCCTTCGGCTCAGGTCATGATCCCAGGGTCCTGGGATCGAGTCCCACATCGGGCTCCCTGCACAGAGCCTGCTTCTCCCTCTGCCTATGTCTCTGCCTCTCTCTCTTTGTCTCTCATGAATAAGTAAATAAAAATCTTTGAAAAAAAAAGAAAAAAAAGATTCGAAAAGCAATGTGTCCTGATTCTACGGGAAGAGGTCAATGGAAGTTCTGAGTTGGGTACTTCCCTAGACTCTGCTCTGTATTCTTCCCTCTGCTGACCATAATCTCTATTCTTTCTCTGCAATAACTCTTAACCATGAGTGCAATAGCTTTCACTTGAGTTCTGTGAGTTCTTCTAGTGAATTATCAAACCCGAGCCTGGTTTGTTAGAACCCCTAGAACTTTCAGTTGATGTCAAAAGTGAGGGTGGTCTTATGTCGGCTGTGTTCCCTCTAATCTTGCAGTTATTATGCTTCTTCTCAGGGATTCACAGAACTTGTTTAGGGGAATAATGAAACAGCATCCAGGGATGACAATTATGTAGTAGACCAAGGGAGGAAATTGGTTTAATTTACAACAGATATAGGCAGGCCTGTAGAAAAATATTTTCAAGGGAAAGATGAAATTTGTTTCAGATAATAGCTGCTGTTAATAAGAAGTTGCAAGGTATTGCACGGTGGGAAAGCCTGTAACTCTTATATTCACAAGGTAAAAAAGAATAACCTGAAATTCTAGGTAGATTGAAATACTTTACCAGGATGTCATGTTTAAAATACTAAACAATTTAACACCTGGCTATTTTTCAGTGGTTGGTAAAGTGTACGACAGGAGGCTGTATTTAACCTTGGTGCTTGTGCATTTTCCTCTGAGTGGCACAAGGGTTGTGACATGAGAAATGTAGGCAAGAAATGTAATTATGAGCATTTTCTGACTTTGTGATGAATATTGTGATGAATAGTCATGATAATGTAAAATTTGTTTACTAGTTTTAGCTTTTAAAATAAACCTGTGCACAAAGCATGGAAGAGTTAATCATGATTAAAAACAAACACTAATACTCTCGCTTTGATGATGTTCAGATAGAGCTCTAGGTGACAGGTGTTGGGAGATGAAAGTTAGGCAGGAGAGGAGGATGCAGTGCTAAGGGTACAAACACCCTCATTTTACAAAATGAGGAGTCAAGAGAATCTGTTGAAAATGGATGAAAAATGACACAGTGATGACAGAAGTGACACAGCAGAGCATTGGGTTAGAGAATGCTCTACCCGGAAAAGTGCAAAACTCAACCCACTCACATCATCAACAAAAACATCAATTCTAGGTAAACTGTAGATGCTTTAACTATGAAAGGCAAAACAATAAGACTTTGGAAGATAATAGGGGAGAATAAATTCATGATCCCAATAGGAAGGAATCATTTTTAAACATACTGAATATGAAGGTGCCCCAATCTTAAAGGTAAGGATGGATGAATTTGACTATAGCTCAATTAAGAATATTAAAAATATCTGAAATGGCAAAAAGGCAGGTCACAGATATGGAGCTATTTGGAGAACTCATAATTAACAAAGTGTCTATATCCAGAATATGTGAAGAACTCCGATGACTCAATAAGAAAACACAGTTTGATAGAAAAATGGGCACATAAACTCAACAGCCTCTTTAAAACAGTATATGTGTAATTGGTCAATAAACATAACAAAAGGTGTTCAATCTCATTGGTCCTCAGAGAATTGCAAATTAAAACTGCAAGGAGATGCTGCTACACATCCATCAGAATGGCTGAAATTAAAAAGTTTGACAAAATAGCAAGGATTTCCAGGTATATTGAGCACCTGGAACTCTCATCCAACTGCTGGTGGGCATGGAAACTAGCCCAACCAATCTGGAAAGCAGTTTGACCTTATTTACTAGAATTAAAGATACTGTACCTCATGACCTAGCAGTTTCTCTCTCAGGCATATATCCAACAGAAATATGTGCCAATGTGTAATGTCAAAAGAGACACATATAAGAAAGCTTAGAAGCTATTTAATTATTATAATTTTATTTATAAGTGTAAACATTGCAACAACCCAAGTGGATTAATAAATTGAAGTATCGTTATATAGTGGAATACTACATAGTTATGGATATGAGTTACAACCAAACGCTGTAACATGAATGAATCCTATAAAAGTAATATTGAGCTAGAAAAAAACTGATATAAGAAGAATATATACTGCATGATCCCATATACATAAAGTTAAAAAACAGGCAAAACTACCATGTTGAGTGATGCATTCTCAGATGGCAAAAAGTATAAAGAAAAGCAAGGAAATGAAGACCACAAAAGTCAGGAGTTACATTTAAGGAAAGCGAGTGAGTTATGACTCAGAAAGGCATGTAGGGAGCTTCTGGGGGCTGGAACGGCTCTACTTAATCTGAGTAGCCAGTCCAGTTTGCTTCAGATGCATCTATGCTTTATGTCCTTTTTGACGGGTGACGTATTTTATGCACCAACTCCAGCTAAATTCTCTTCTGCAGTCACAGGAAATTAATAAGAAAATCTCCAAATGACAAACATATTATTTGGAAATAAGAACCAAAATAAACAGTAAAAGTATTGTTTTCTGTTCCATATTTTTCCTTTTTAAATAGCATATACTTATTAATTTCATCATCAAGAAAATCCATCACATTGTATTTACATTTTTGTATTTGAAAACATCTATATGACCAGGTACCCAGATTATAAGCAAATAAATTTACTGGCTGAGTTGACTTAGTTTGAAGAATTTTAATTTTGGAATGAATTATTTTGCATTGCCCTATATATTTATGGAAATTATCTTATGCATTCAATAAAACGTTGCCAAAATCCTTTCTTTTTTCTGTGTGACTTTTCACACAACCTTTGAAAACTTTGAAAAGGCTAAAAATAATGAGCGAAGGTCTTTTTGTTTCAGGAACAACATCTTTTCGTACAGTTATTGAGGACTGTGGCCATGAGGAGAGTTCATAGTCACAAGTTGGCCTTTTATCTTTCCTGACTTCATTGCATTTTGAAGGTATTGTTATTAATATAAGTAGCAACAATCACAAACAACCACGATCACCAGTCAAAATACCAAACAAACAAAAGAAAATATCTACCACTGTACAAAAACCCAGAGTTATGAAGCTCTTTTCTTCCTTCCTTCCTTCCTTCCTTCCTTCCTTCCTTCCTTCCTTCCTTCCTTCCTTCCCTTCTTTCTTTCTAAAAAATATTTTATTTATTGATTTGAGAAAGAGAGAGAGTGAGCAGGAGTGTGGGGAGCGAGGAGGGGCAGAGGGAGAAGGAGCAGATTTCCCGCTCAGCAGAGAGCCTGACATGCGGCTCAACATCATGACCCTGGGATCATGACCTGAACCGAAGGCAAATGCTTAACCAACTGAACCACCCAGGTGCCCCTGAAGCTTCTAAGAGCTAACCTAAGGAAACAATGCCCTCATCACCCACCACTTCAGGGATGTTGCAGTATATTTAAGGTGAAGCATAGCTTTAATATCAGACATTCTCATTAGTATTTTATCCCAGGACTTTTCACCAGAGAGACAAGACACTTATAAATCATTTTAATTGCCAATTTAAACACATTCTGAGTTCACTGATAAACCATACAAGGAAAAAGTTGCTTCTCAAATACTGAAGCTGCCTACTTCTTGATTCCTTGTTTGCATTTACTCCTTTTGGATTAGTTTCTATTGAAAAGAATCACAGTTATTGTGGTGAGCATTTCATAATGTATGTAATTGTTGAATCACTTATGTTGTACACCTGAAACTAATATTATATGTCAGCTATGCTTCAATTAAAGAGAAAAAAGAAAAAAGAAAGATAGTTAGCAGGAAAAAGGTATGTAAAATTTTCTTTCCAAAAAGGCTCTCTTAAAAAAAAAGGTTTTAAAAATTAGTGTAGACATTCTTCCAATATTAAAAGAAAGGAGATTTGAAAGTTGAGGTTCTCCTCTATTAAATTAACTTCTAAAAATACGATGGATTAAACTCCCAGATCCTTGGACAGGGTTACCATAACATCTATGATAAAATCAGAAATTTTTATAAAGGGAAAAATAGTCCTTGTTCCAACTCGGTAGCTCTCTTTGACTTTCTAGCTTATGTAGAGAAATAAATATGACTGCTTGCTCTGAGGAATCTGTTGTCTCAAGGCAGTTAAGAAGCACCATCAATCAATTATTCTTGTATGTTTTAAAAAATATTGTGTGCTTTAAACTCGCTTTTTAAGGAAGCATATTGAGACATCTGGATTCCTTTGCCTTTAGATTTTTGGAACTATCAGATTTTTGGAACTATTTTGGTCTCTTTTCAATTGTAAACTATTCATCGGATCATAATGTCTCAGTACTTTTCAGTGTTTACAATAAAAATAATTGACACCCATTGCACTGATTTATGACATGGATGGGAGCCCCCCACCCAGCTGCTCCCTCTCATTTCTGGCAGGTCACCTTGTCTCTGCTTCTGTGCTGTGTTGCAGCTAGGCAAGCTCACTACTGTAGTTTTTTCAAACTTTCAATGCACATTTCCAAAGAATAGTCATCTTGGTCCATCTATGCTCTAAGCATTGATTAGATCTTTCTCGAAGAAGCTTCCATTTCAGGTATGGGAGTTAGAAGATAAGTAGTTATAAGCATAAAGGTCAACAAATCTGTTTTTAAAACAGGGCTGACAACCAGCTGCAGGCACTGGGTTCAACCTACACGTGTGTACTCTAAAATCAGTTCTGACTCATCTGCTCTGTCTGCTTGGCACCCCTGTTTACAGGACGCCTTGAGCCTTCTCCTGTAGCAATGCTTTTGGTAAATAGCTTACCCTTGCTGACAGGGTGGATGAAAAAGAGGACAGCCTGATCTCGGTTGATAAAATGTGTACCATGGTGAAGGCATATTTTGTAAAGTCTTGAGCAATTATTTAAAATGTCTCTCTGTGTGTGTGTGTGTGTGTGTGTGAGTGTGTGTGTGTGCGCGTGAGCTCACTTTATGTGCTAGGTAATGATTCATGTTCTGAGGGTGTGTTTTTCTCTCTTAAAGAGCTGGCAGCCAGCCCGCCCTCTCAGAAATGGGAAATTTCTTGAGCTAATTTGGACATGCAGGCTACGTTTTTACACCACAAAGCTGTAACGCTTTGTCCAGACAGTGCTGCCAATTATCTGTGAATATCCTTATTCAGTAAAGACTTAAAAAAACCCCAAACACAAAAAAGCCAGATCTTTTTGCCTGTTTGGCATATAAACATTCAGGGTGATTGTATATTGATATCACTTCTGAAGCAGAATGGAGTTATCTAAAGGGGTGACCTGATTATCTTGGTGAAGGGCATATAGCTACCATCCATCTTCTGAAAATAGACCCTTGGGTTCAAGAGCAGGTCAGAAGATGAGAACTTTTAGATTAAACCCCGGGATAATAAGGGTTGGGCCCAAGAATTTAGGCATTTACTTACCTCCTTACAGGAAAATACAGCCTCGGTAATTGATCTGGAGATGAGGATGAGGGCACCTCCATTTGTTGCCTTCGCAGGGCTAAACTTTTCAGTGGGCTCCTTCCTTCGGCACCAGGAGCCTTACTGCCCTGTGGTCACCGCAGTCTCTCTGGCAAGAACAGTGAGAAGATTCTGTGGTGAGAATCCAGAGAAAACCCGTGTGGCATGTCCAACTTAGTCAACCAGGAAACAGGCAAAAATGAAGGCAGATTTTGTGAAAGTTTTGTTTTGTGTTTCCTGCAATATAAGAAGGTAGAGTTTTCTGTGAGGGCAGAGAGATGCAGGAGGGAGGCTAGGATGACCGATTAGAAGAATAAGTACAGGAGGCAGAGAGGTGTCAGCACGCACTCTTCCGTGGGTCCTTAAAACAGACAAGCAAATAAAGCAAGCAAAAAATGTGCTTCCCAAGTAGAGGCTGGAGGATTAGTTTTGTCGCTTTCATAGAGGGCCTTTTAATTTACAGCGCGCTGGCGTGAGGTATTAGGTCTGCCACCAATTAACTTGGAGTGTCAACCTATGTGCCAAGCTGTGTAGTATGTGCTGGGAACTCAAAAGTGTGTAAGAAACAATTTTTGCGTTTAAGGTTTTCTTAAGCTCCCCGGGAGAGAAATACTTACAAATAATTACGATACTATGTGATAAGGGCTAGAATAGCAGCAAAAAAGAAGCTCCAAAATACATGTACTATGATTACACATTCTGCCTAAGGTGTTTGGGACCGGAGAAATAATTTCTGCACTTGACCTTGAAGACTGTGTGGGACTGAGGCAGGGGAGGCCATTCTAGGCAGAGAGGAGAGCCCGGACCAAGGCCTTGAAAGGGCGGCTGTTGGTGGAGGATGGGGCTATTTTAGAGAGGAAAGAGTAAGTGTTTGAGAGTCAGAGGACAACTCCAGGTTGCTAACCCTGCTAGGTGGCCGTTAACTGGATGTGTGATTTAGGGTACATTACTTAGCCTCTGTGAGTCTGTTTCTGCATCTGTAATATGGGGGCATGATTATTCCTCCGGCGGGGTTGTTGTAAGAATTAGAACCATCAAAAGAAAGGGGCTGGAACAGTGTGTGGACAAAGTAAATATGCAGTAAATGGTCAGTGTTATTCTGTCTTCTTCAATTAGGCTGCCCCTGCTGCTTTGCAACTGCAAATCATTCAGAATTATCATGATCTGATCCTGGAAAGGGCTTCTCAACATCAGCCATCTGCAAAATGGAAAAGCACCTCCTTTCAGGGTTGTTTTGAAGATTGGAGTTAATGTTAAACACAGGCCCAATTAGGGCCCTTGATAAACGGTAGAGATCATCATTACAATTTTAACGACACTTCTCTCTCAAAGACCAAATTACATGTCTATTCTCTTTATACTCTGAAGAAATTATGAATTCGTGTGTGTACAGAACTGTACCTTTTGCCAATGCAGAGGCTAAACCAGAAAATCACATTTGAAAGTATGATATTTCCCCCCAAGGGTGATGTGTCACATTAATGAATGTGTTTCGGTGCAAGTTGGTATAAATAGTCATCCAACCATGTTTGTTTTTCCATTGCTGTGTCCTGTGCCAAGCACCGTACCAGGCACCTGGTAGATGTTTAAAGAAATACTTGCTGCATGAATTAATGGGTAACTCTGTAACTGGTTTTGTCAAACACAATTTTCTTTTATTTTTTTTATTTTTCACAATTTTCTTTTAAATGGAGGGAAACACCTTTAGATCCTGAAATTACTTTTTAAAAACTAAGTTCCCAAACCATTTAAACAACTGAACATGTACAAATTCATGTGGTATCAGCTTGTGGGGAGGATCGTGCTGTTCCAAAAGCTTTGTTTGCCTGGAGGATGCACTAGTCCAACCAGTCATTATAATTGCAAATAGTTATTATGTCTATGATTATTATTATGACATTTCTAATAAGTATTATTGTAGAGGTCAACCTAATGTTATATCAATAAGCCAGGACTAGAATATCTTATGTGTTCATGTCATACTTTTTCTTCCTGAAACTATATTTAAATACAGGAAATGGGAGAAACTCCAGCATTTTTTAGTTTCCCAAAGAAGCCTCCTTACCTTTGACGCCCACCCAATTGCATAATGCCTCTGGGAGGTCACGTTGCCACTGTTTTTTTTTCTAGTTTTAATTATGAGTAATACTAATAATAAGGAAAATAGTTACATGCAGGCTGGTTCAAGCTTGTGAAAATTGCACTCGCTCTCTGATTGAAAAAATGCTGAATTTCAGAGGGAAAAATCAGCTTGGATGCACTTGAATCTCCTTATCATATAATGCAGCCAGAACCTCAGAGTACCAGTGCTCTCTCCACTGGCTTCCAAGCAGAACTGGACTCAAGTCATGCCACACAAATTCATTGCTGTCTCACTTTTAAAGGGCTGCAAGAAGAGAATTCACAGTTTGCCTTAAAAAAATGTATCAGTTCTTTAAGAACTTATTTTCCAGTCCACATTTTCTTTTAAAGGTTTTATTTATTTATTTGAGAGAGAGCATGAGCAAACGGGATACGGGGAGGGAGGGGAGGGGCAGAAGGAGAGGGAGAAGCAGGCTCCCAGCTGAGCAGGGAGCCCAACATGGGCCCAATTCCAGGACCTCGGGATTGTGACCTGAGCACGTGAGTGGAAGGCAGACGCTTAACCAACTGAGCCACCCAGGCGCCCTTCTGGTTCACATTTTAAATAAAAATTTCTATTATGACAAATTTAGCTTAGATCCTCTTATCTGTTCCTCAGGAGAAAAGGAAAGAAAAATATACCTAACCAACACGTTTTTTTGTTTGTTTGTTTTTTTCTTTGTTACCAGTTATTTGGCCTAGATTTAAAATCCTTCAGCTAATAGAAACTTTGAAAACCTATTCTTTTACAGATTTGAAAACTAAGGAGTTTGGTAAGGGAATTGACCCACTAAATTGAGTTTTAAGAGACCCCCTGGCTTCTTCTCAAACTTGTACCTTCTTTTAGTTAAGATCTTTGATATTTTAGTTGCTGCCTTTCGGATTCATAGTCATCACTATCCTGGCCAGTCATGTTCACATGTTCATTTCACCATTGTCATTGATTCACTGAGCAGCTATAATTAGGTTGAACATATAAAATTACTATTTTTGTAGATTTAAAAAAAAAAGACAACTCAATGTTCAATCTTATACATATTTATTGAGGACCTACATGTGAAAAACAATTAAGGTTCAGTTGGGTAGGGAGACTAATCCAAGAGACGCCAGTAGAATACCAAACAACAGCTTTTCAAAGATTCACTCTACTGATTTGGGACAATTTTCTATTTGCAAACAATGTTGTAGATGGCACTTAATTTTTTTGAGAAGTTGCTGGTTTGCCAATCAGGTGGTTAATTTGCCTGATCAACAGAATTGAACAAAATAATTCTTAAAGTTTGCTGGTTATAAAGTAAAAATGGTGTGCCTATTTATTTTTAAAAAGTCATTAAATAATATGGAAATCTATAAAATGAAAATTGAAAGATTTTCCCTTACCACCTGGAGTAAACTGTGTTAACAACTTAAATTTTATTCCAGACTTCTATTTTTTCCCTTTATTTTACATATGAAATGAAATCTGCAGCTTTTGTCCCCCCACTCAGAATTATGTCATGATAGTTCTCTTACATACAGAGCACTTCACTTCTGAAATCAAGACAAGTCATCATGTCCACTCTTCAATAATCTTTTTTAATGGTAATTTCCCACATTTAATTGGCTTTTTAATTGAGTACTTTTCAAAATTAGTTTTGATTGTGGCAATTGCCCAAAAACACTAAGAGAAGGTTTATAGTCTCAAAACACTCAAAACACTTTCATTTAGAGCCATCTTTTAAGGAACATAAGGTACATGCAGCAGCCACATGATTTTAGCATAGTGGGTTGAAAACAATACAAAAATAGTCATTCAAATGTCTTATCTCTGCTACACCAAGTAAGAACCAACTTAGAATCCTAAAAAAAAAAAAAAAAAAGAAAAAGAAAAAGAAAAAGAAAGAAAAAGAAAAAACAAAACAAAACAAAAAAACCCCACAAGGCCTCCCAAAAGCCAAAATCAGAACTAAACTAGGCTCCCTGGGAGGAAGGAGACAGATGTGCCATGGCAGACATAAAATGATGTTGGTGTCATCTTTTTTTTTTTAAATTGAGATATGACTGGTATATAACATTATATTAATTGCTGGTGTACAACATAATGATTTGGCATTTGTATGGTCTCATCTTAATTTTAGAAAAGATAACGAATTTTGAATGTCTACATTTAAGTTCACCATCTCCAAATTTTTCTTAAACCTCCTCCATCTTACACCACTTATTTGCTGATGAGCTCAGGAGACCGAATGAGTAGGTAGCGTACAAATGTTAAAGAATATCTCCGAAATAATGCATTATGCTTAATTTAACCAATCTTTCCCTCCCAGGGGAAGTTGTAGTTGAATGTAACATGTATGGAATAGAATCATATTTTCTGCTAGTAAAAGTTCTAGTTCCTGGGGCAAACATAAATATGTCAGCATTTTAATGGGTTTCCACCAAAAAAAAAACATTGACTTACAGGGGTTCCACCAGCTGACCAACTGGATAATACTGTCATGGTCCCAAGGGTTCTGTGTCACAATCAAAAGGCTTGCTGTTTCCTCTGAAGTGAAGAAAGATACTGGACTGGGTGATCCTGAAGGGTTCTTTTCAAGAACAGGAACATTTAGTTCTCGAGTTTATTTGCAAAGCTATCAGTACTCCACACCCAAGAGACAGAAAGAGCAAAATCTACATCTACAAATCCCAGATTATTAAGAAATCCAAGTATTGATCCCCTTGTTGGTAAGGTTTTTTTGTTTGTTTTGGAGTTTTTTTTTGATACTTTTTTTGCATCTTCCAAACTGCAGATATGTTCCTACATAAGGAAAGATAGTATGCACCTGGTCTTTTCAACTTGAATTACAGAAACGTTTACTCTTTCATTTCTTTTATATTGCAAACCCTACTAGTGAACCTAAAATGTTATGGAATTTGATTTGAGTGAAACATAACACAGCTAAATAGCTGTGTATTTTGTACCAAATTTGCACCAATAGGGCATCTGTACAAAAAAATTACAAATTATGAATACTATCTGTCTATAGAAAGGCAGTTTCATTTTCTTGTGACTTGGAATGTGAACATGAAAGTCTTAGGAAAATACAAGGTTTTGTTCTTTCTCCACCTCCACATTGTATGTTAAAAGCTGAAGTATAAATCATTCAGGACAGATCGATATGTGTGGAAATCTTACTTTTTTATCTGTTGAGAATGATCAAGTTACCTAGGACAAAATGATTTTTTTTTAATGCTTAATTTCTTTGGCAGTATAATATTAGGAGCTGGCTGTAGCCTATCGTATTTCTCTCTCTCTCTCTCTCTCTCTCTCTCTCTCTTTTTCTTTATTTTGGAGGCTGAGAGAAGGTGAAGTTAAGAAATCCTAAAGTGGTCAAGTGTTGTCATGTTTTGCAGATAATACTCTAGGTGCTCAGCTTGAATTACTCTTAAGTCATCTTATACCGATGAGTGATTTTTATATAGTAGGGCCTCAGATTATGTCTGCATTTCTACCTCTGGAAAATATTTAGATGATTGCCTGAAATGTTTTTTTTTTTAAAGTCTTTTATTTGTAGATCTGGGAAAATTAAACCAAGACTGGATGATCAGGCTATTTCTTTATAAAAAGTACTAGGCACATTCCTTTATTATTAACATGTATCATTTCTTTGCAAAAATAATCCATATTATTCATTGTAGAAAATTCCCCAACCACAAAATAACCCATAACCAACTGGAAGAGATTACCATAATAACATTTTAGAATCTAGCCTTCCAGTCTTCTGAGTGTAAATGAATGTATGCAGCAGAATGCTTAGTTGGGAAGTCAGCTCGTGAATAACCTCCTCTCCTAGAGGGAGGGTTTATTGCCTTTATCATTGAGAACTGAAAAGAGAAGTTGCCAGGTCTGAGCTACCCGTGGGCAATGCCTAAATCCATCTATTGTGCTAAGAAGATTAGTTTAGTTTGGGCCTCTAAATTTTCTGTCCCTGAAGGTAAGATCAGTTCTTCCTTCTTGGAGAGAGTTAAAAGGAAGAGTGACTGAACCCTAAGGCAGAAAGAGGAGTCAGGGAAATGGCATGTGCTCGAGGAAATCAGAAGAGCTCTGGTCTGGTCATCACTAAGACTGAATTTAGATCCTAAGCACTGTGTGACCCTGGTTCAATTGCCAACCTCTCTGGACACCATTTTTCCCATTCATAAAATGAAGGGATTAGAGATAAGGGATAGTGGAATGTGGGAGAGGGACACAGAAATATCCAAAGCAGGGGAGCCTGGGTAGCTCAGTGGGTAAAGCGACTCCTGACTCCTGACTTGGGCTCAGGTCATGATCTCCAGGTCCTGTAATCCAGCCCAGCCTCTGGCTCTCTGCTTAGTGGGGAGTTTGCTTGAAGATTCTCTCCCTCTTCCTCTATCCACCCCCCCCCCCGCACTCTCTCTCTCTCTCTCTCTCTCAAATTGATAAATAAATCTTAAAAAAATTTTTTAAGGAAGCATGCCTAGGTGGCTCAGGATGTGATCCCAGAGTCCCGGGATCAGGTTCCGCATCAGCCTCCCCACAGAGAGCCTGCTTCTCCCTCTGTCTGTGTCTCTGCCTCTCTTTCTGTGTCATTCATGAATAAATAAATAAACTCTTTTTTTAAAGAAATTTAAGGCATAATTCCTAGTTAATTGGAAAGATTGGTCTGAGAAAGAACTATATTTCTAATTTGATGTGGTAGTGGTGGTGGTGGTGGGTGAGTGGGAGGAGATGAGGAAGGAGAGGATCTTAATAGAAGGCTCAGCTAAAATTTGGATCTCACTTAATTTTTTCATTCAGGATCTAGATCTGTGTTGTCTGAAATGGCAGCCTCTAGCCATGTGTGGCTATTGAGCTCACAAAATGTGACTAGTCTGAATTGAGATGTGCTGTAAGTGTTAAATACACACTGGATTTTGAAAATTTAGTACCAAAAATGTAAAATATACCCTTAAAATTTTAAAACCATTGATTCAATGTTGAAATGATAGTATTTTAAATATATTGTGTTAAATAAAATATACTGAGAAAAATTATTTTACCTGTTTCTTTTGAAATTTTTTTAATGTGGCAACTGGGAAATTTTATTATTTTTTTTATTTTATTAAGGTTTTATTTATGTATTCATCCAAGACACAGAAAGAGAGACAGAGACATAGGCAAAGGGAGAAGCAGGCTCCCTGCAGGGAACCCGATGTGGGACTCGATCTTGGGGTAAGGCCCTGAGCCGAAGGCAGACACTCCACCCCTGAACCACCCAGGCATCCCTCACTAGGAAATTTTGAATTATATATGTGGCTTGTATCTATTTCTATTGGACAGCGCTCATCAAAGATATTAAGTTAGTGGAACGCATTTTTGGAAAATGTACAATTGCTAACCTGTACATGAATATAGGTGTTAAAATTGTAAGAATGGTCTAGTAGAATGAGTGCCCTTAGAAATCTGTATATTTGGCATATAAGAGAAAAGCAGGGAATGGGAATGAGTAAAACACTCGAGGGGGAATAATGATAACAGGTTTACAACTCTATATGAATGTAAAGTTCTGCATGACAAAAAAGCATTCAGAGATAATCTGCAAGGAAACTTGCTGGAGCCACATCCCTTTTGCAATGATTATTTTATCTGTGCCTTTCTGCAGACTCTCTGAAATACCTTTAGGAAAGAGGATGGGGTGGAAGAGGGGAATGGCTTACAAAGCAGGTTTATAGACTCCATAGGCTGGGCTTACCCCACAGAAAGGAGTTAGTACGTGTCAATAAATGATTACAACTGCTCCGACAAGCTGAAGGCATTTGTTAAATAGCAACTCCTCTTCCTGGAAAATGTTCTTTACCTCATACAGATGAATCATTTGCTTCCAGAAAATCATACACTTACTGTATATACACTCAGTTCAGTTCTATTAATTAATTCAGTTAGCCATGGAGGGTCAGATTTCACGGTAACATGACACTCTAGAAGGACTGCGAAAATGTCTTCAACGCAAGTCCATGTCCAATGGCTTGTCGTGTCTTAGTCTTTGTAAACTGCGGAGCGCCACCTAACAGGGTTAACCTTCCCTTTGATATTTTCTTCTCCACCCCCTCCCTTGGGTGATGTCAAAGCCCGCCCCTCACTGCTCTGACCCAACTTGTCTGAGGCAACATAGCATCCATTGAAGAGCCAAGGTTAAAGTGCATAGAAGGTTCTCGATAAGTGATAGCTATTATGATTTGTTTGTTTTTCTGAATATTTTCCTCCACCTAAACCCTAAATTAAAGTTCTCTCCTCTCCACACACTGTAGGATTGTATCTACCCCTGTAGTGATGAAAGCCACGGATGCCACACCAGGACTCCTCTTTGGAAGTATCCTATAAGCATTGCCGATGTGCTCTGGGCCTGGGATTCCGGCTAACACATGGATGTTTCTTTGTCCCAAATCCTCCTCTGAGACCTCATGTCACCTCTTCATTTTTGCCATGTCAGCTTCACAGATGTATGCCTGGGTCTCATCACCAACTGTCCTTACAGCCTTGTCCACTCCGGTGCTTTGGGAACACAATGAGGCCATGATGCTAAAGACTCACAACTCCAGCTTAGTTGGGTTCATGTGGGCATTCTGGGAGACCGGGAAAGTTGATGATCAGATTGACAGCACTTTGGTTGTTTTTTTGTTTTGTTTTGTTTTGTTTTGTTTTGTTTTGTTTTGTTTTTAAGAGACCACTTTGCTGTGGTGCCTGGGTGGTGCAGGCGCTTAAGTATCAGACTCTTGATTTCAGCTCAGGGTCGTGATCTCAGGGTTATGAAATCGAGCCTGGCGTCTGCTCCGTGCTCAACATGGAGTCTGCTTAAGACTCTCTCCCTGTCCCTCTCTTCCTCCCCTCCAACCACTCTTTCTTTAAAATAAATAAATTTTAAAAATGAAGAAATAAATACTACTGAGGCATGGTTGACACCCAAAGCTGTACATATTTATCATATACATCTTTCTGTAAATTACGGGAAAGGGAGAGAGGTTATGTTGACAATCCTTAGCTGTGGGGCATCGTATGGGTCATGTCACCTCTGTGATTCAGTTCTTTCATTTGTAGGATGAGTGATCTGGACTTGATCTCTAAACTTCCCAGCACTAGGATGTTGAGCTTCCAAAAAGCAATTGCCATGTAGAGGAAAAGGGCTTACAATATTCTTCAAACTTCTCAAAGGAAATAGTGTTGCTTAAAGCAGGACAGTAGGAATGGATTAGGTTTCTCAAAAAATTCACATTAAGTGTAAATTTCATTTGCTGTTACAATTCTATGTTGTGTGAGCAAAAACTTGCCATCCCTGGCATGTCCGTGTACTATTTTTAGTTAGTATTTTTGCTACTGACTTTATTTATAATTTATTTATCATAAATTATATTATCTTATTAATCATAAAAATCTTGCTGATTTTTAATTTTATCAATTAGCAAAGGTTTGTTTACTTGTTAAGGGTTAAACAAATACCCAATACATGCCCATCATAAAAAAAATTCAAACAACAGAGGAAATGAAAAGAATCTAGTAAAAAAAACAAATGATCCAAATCATGGTCATCCAGAAATCATCTTAAGAATTTTTTTTAGTATCCTACTGTGTTTGACCTTCCTTAAATGAGACTAAACTATAAATGCTCTTTTGTAATCTGTTTTAAAAAGAATATCTTAAAAAAAAAATAAAAAGAATATCTTTATCGTACTGTAGATATCTTTTTTCAATAATGACTGTGGATCTAGAATAATCTTTTGTAATGGCCATATTCCATTGTACTGCCATATCATAATACATTATTTATTCCTTTCCTGATGGACATTTAAGCTATTTTTAATTTCTTGCTATTATAGACAGGACCGTGATGAATGTTAAGCCATACCTAATCTTACAAACATATTCAAACACACTCAGATACAAAGAGCAGACTCATTTTCTTAAACAGGTAATTAGGAGGCAGCCAGTAAATATAATTTGATAATCAGCTTGTCACTGTAATGCCACAATTCCTGATTTGCAGAAGATTAATGCATTGTGACCATTATTTTCCTGAAGGGTGGAAACTTACCTTTAATCACTGGATCTAAAAATTAATGTCATGCTATTAGAGATGGGAAGGTAATATAAAGTATCCTTTCCCCAACTGAAAAGATTATAGTTATTTCTAATTAAACCATCCCTGATGCCCATGATAAGATATGTACTAGCTTCTCACCTCATTCCATATGAGGTTCACTGTCATTCACATAAAAAGCTCTTCTTTGTTTAAGTCAACAATACCTTTGACTCAGACTGACAGGATCTCTTTTTGTTAATCATTGAAAGGCACGGATTGGATGATAAAAACAAAAGCCAACCATTCCTACAAGCTAAAAATTTTTAACTTAAAAAAAATCCAACATTTTAAGCAGATTAAAGCAGTGTCATGAAGCAATTTTCAGTTTTTTTTTTTAAATGTTTGCTCTTGAACCCTGTACCTCATAAGTTTCTGGGACATAATATGCACTCAGGAATTGCTGAAGAAATGAATGAATGAATGAATAAAGCCACTTTTGGTTTTGTAACTTAAATACTGGCAAATGTCTGAACTGGTAGAACCAGTTATTTCTATAATTAGAATAATCCATATGCATTACCATACAATTGTGTTTTCTGTACTTACACACAGGGTGAATGTTTTCCACTAAACATAACTCACTGGTTTTATCATTTTCAAGATCTGTAGTTTATGGAAAGCGTGAGCATGCTGTGTTCTCTGGGCCAAACCTAGCCTGCTGCCTGCTTTAGTACAGCCCATGAGATGAGAATGATTTTAAAAACATTTTAAAATGCTCTAAGAAAATCAAAAAGAAGAATGATGTCTTATGACAGATAAAAATTATATAGGATCTAAATTTAATTGTTTATAAATAAAATTTCACTGGAATATTGGCATGCCTATTTTGTCACATATCACAGTTACTTTTGTGCTAAGCATAGAGGTGAGTAGTGGTCCCCAAAGCCCAAAATATTTCCTATCTGGCCCTTTACCAAAAAGTTTGCCAACTCCTGGTTTGGATCTGACTTGGTTTGGCTGCTGTAAGAGATTATCATAAACTGATAACAACAAACATTGATTTTGCATGGTTCCAGAGGCTGGGAAGTTTCAGTGTCTGGTGAGGACGTACTTTCTAGTTCGTAGATGGCTGTGTTGTCTCTGTGTCCTCACAAGACAGAGGGTGGAAGGAACACTCTGGAAGCTCTTTTATAAGGGCAATAATCCATTCATGAGGGTTCCACTCTCAGGACCTGCTCAGCTCCCAAAAGCCATCTTCTAACACCTTCACACTGGAGGTTGGGATTTCAGCAGGTGAATTCACAAGCATTCAGTCTATAGCAAGGTCCAAGACTATTTCTTGGATTTGGAGGTGGACATTGTTCACCTAGCAGTAAAAATGCTTTTGGGTTTGCAGCCTTAACGAATGTTAGGGCAATGTACTAAAATGACAGGTAACTAGGCAAAGAAAGGTCACTAAGCAGTATGCCTGTTTTGTCAACAACTTGAAAATAATAGTGGTAGTGTGTTTTCTTTTCTCTTTCTCCATCTCTAATTGAGTAGGCCAGTCTTGTGCAACGTAGAACGTTATTTGAGAACACATCAACATAATGGGGTTTCTAGTGGCAAGATGGTTTAGAACCTCCTTATATAGGACCTAATGGTTCACTTGTGGCTCTTCTGGCCTTTCCAGGCTTCCCTCCAGGGCATCGCCTGCCCTCTGGTCTTATAGGCCAGGGACACTAATGGTTCTTCCAAGAGGCAAGATTTTAACAACTGCACTTTCTGGAACTTCTGTGGAATATGGAAGGGGGTCAATCTGTACTCATGTAGGAAATCATTGAATTCTTCTTACACATTTTAGGTTTGAGATTTTATTTTTATTACTTTCTTGTTCTTCAATAGCCAAGACACTCATTTGTACTAGGTTCCTGAGTGAAACCAAGGATTTCACTAGGAAGTGAACAGTTCAATTATTGTTACTCTTAAAGAAAACTGCTGTAGGGGCACCTGGGTGGCTCAGTGGTTGAGTGCCTGCCTTTGGCTCAGGTCATGATCCTGGGGTCCTGGGATCTAGTCCCGCATGGGGCTCCCTGTAGCCAGCCTGCTTCTCCCTCTGCCTGTGTCTCTGCCTCTCTCTCTCTCTTTCTCTCGGTCTCTCATGAATAAATAAATAAAATCTTACATAAAAAAAAAAGAAGACTGCCGTAACTCTGATTATAAAAGAAAGAGAAATGTTCTTAAAGGCATATATCTCTATCCTTGAATTTCCCTCACTCATTTTTAATATGATAATATCAGGTTCCTCTCTACTTTAAATGAACATGGATCATTTTTTTAGAGAAACAATTTTATCTATCATCTATCTATCTATCTATCTATCTATCTATCTATCTATCATCTATCTATCTATCTATCTATCAATCATCTATCTGTCACCTGTCTATTTATTTTAAGGAATTGACTTAAGAGTTTGTTGGGGCTGGCAAGTGTGAAGTTTGTAGGGCCTGCCAGCAGGCTAGAAATCCCAGTAGGAGTTGGTGTTATAGTCTTGGAGCTGAAGGCAGTCTGGAAGCAGAATTCTCTCTTTCTTGGGGGAATCTCAGTCTTTGCTTCAATTGTTTGGATGAGTCTCACCCACATTAGGGAGATAATTTGCTTTACTCAGTCTATTGATTTAAATTAATAACATCTAAAAAATACCTTCACCTCAACATCTAGACTGGTGTTTGACCAAATAACTAGGTACTGTAACTTAGCCAAACTGAAACAGAAAATTATCCATCACAACTATATAAATGAATAAACACAAATAGATAAATTGCATACATATATAAATATATATTTATATAAATATAAATGTACACATGATATATGTAATATCTTCCTCTTTGATTAATTACACCAACTTCATTTCTAAATGTAAAGGCAATATGACTTTAAAATCATAAGAATTTAAGGCACACTCTTGGGATACTGAATCTGACTCCTTAGGCTCTTTTGCAATTTGAGTTTATTTGGCTTTTCCAGGTTCTATGAATTTATGGTTGATATGATAGTGTGGTAGGCAGAACAATGGCCCCCAAAGATGTCCACATTCTAATCCTGAAGCCTGTGAATATGTTTCCTTACATGGCAAGAGAAAATTAAGGTTGCACTTAAAGTTAAAGTTGTTAGTCAGCTGACCATAAAACAAGGAGATTATCCTGGATTGTTCAAGGGAGTCCATTGTCATCACAAGCATCCTTAAATGTGGAAGAGAGAGGCAGAAGAGGATGTCAGAGTGATAGAAGGTACCATGGACTGAAGGGGGTTCCCCCAAATTCTTATGGGAACACTAGCCCCCAGTGCAGTGGCCTTTGGGAGGGAAGTAGATTTAGATGAGGTCAGGAGAGTAGGGCCCTTGTGATGGAATTAGTGTCCTTATAAGAAAAAACACCAAGGGGATCCCTGGGTGGCTCAGTGGTTTAGCACCTGCCTTTGGCCTCGGGTGTGATCCTGGAGTCCCAGGATCGAGTCCCACATCAGGCTGCCTGCATGGAACCTGCTTCTCCCTCTTCCTATGTCTCTGCCTCTCTCTCTCTGTCTCTCATGAACAAATAAATAAATAAAGTCTTTAAAAAAGAAAAGACATCAGGGAGCTTGATCTCTCTTCCTCTACCATGGAAGGACACAGTGAGAAGATGGTTGTCTACAAGTCAGAAAAAGAGCTCTCACCCATCCATGCTGGTACTCTGATCTGAAATTTCCAATCTCCAGAACTGGGGAGCAAATAAACATATACTGTTAAGCCATTCAACCTGTAGTATTTCACTGTAGCACCTGTTCTGACCAAGACAGGTTGTAAAAAGAACTTGACCCATTATTGCTACCCTTGAAGACAAAGGAAGGGGACCATGAACCAAAAAAAAAAAAAAAAAAAAAAAAAAAAAAAAAAAAAAAAAAGGTGGGCAGCTGTAGAATCTGGAAAAGGCAAGGAAGTAGATTCTCCCCAGATCCTCTAGAAAGGAACTCAGATGGCCATTTTCACCCAGAAAGACCCATTTCAGACTTCTGACCTAGAGATCTGTAAGATATTAAATTTATGTTGTTTCAAGCCATTAAATTTGTAGTAATCTGATACAGCAGCCACAGAAAACTAATACAGATGCTAAGGATCAGACAGGTAGGGTTGAGCACTTAATATTTCAACAAATTCAAGTATGTCAAAATTCAGGCCATAATTGAGGCCTCTGGGTGGCTCAGTTGGAAGCATCTGCCTTTGGCTCAGGTCATGAACTCAGGGTCCTGGGATCGAGCCCCATATTGGGCTCCCTGCTCAGTGGGAAACACGCTTCTCCCTCTGCTGCTCCCCTGCTTATGCCCTCTCTCTGTCAAATAAATAAATAAAATTTAAAAAAAAAATCAGGCCATGTTATTAGAACTAGAGGTAAAGATAGTATAGAAATTTTGCAAGCAGATGTCTTGTCAAAAGCACTAAAGACTCTAGTGATTTTGTTCTGTTGTTCAGGGTATGTATTTCCAATATCATTAAGGGAATCTCATTGGGACTTTTATTTTAGTATTATCAAATAACTTACAAAGATAAGATCAAGAGTTTATCTGCAACTAATTTCCACCTGCAGATTTCAGAGCAATACACTGACTGCTGTGATCTTGATATAATTAATTTTTGAAGAGTCCTACTTTAGCTATAGCTTCTAAAAACAGAAAGAAAATAATCCTATAAAAATTCCGTATTTGGTAACATTGTAATAACCATGCTTACTTTCTACTAAGGATACATTATTTCACTTAATTCTTCCAATAACTCTGTGAAATAGCTGTTCTGAAAGGGGACACAGTGTCCAAAGTGGTATGGGTGGCAGTCTGATCCCAGGCAGTCAGAGTCCTCAGGCTGTAATTTAAACCATTTTACATATTACTGCACATACTGTAACTAAACCCTGCTCTTAATTGTAAGCTTAGCATCCAGTAAAGTAAAAAATAAATAGGATTTTAAAAGAAGTAAGATGGGGTTCTCAGCAGGATTCTGAAATTTATCTCTCTCTCTCTCTCTCTTTCTCTCTCTATTGATCAATCTTTTTCAGTCTGAGTTAGAGAAGATTCCCCAACCAAGCTGGAATTAGAAATCATAAAGGAAGTAGATTTCCTTCTATAATATATCTTGCCTTTCCCCAGAGGAACCTTAAGAAAAGGAGATTTATTCAGTGGTTTAAGATAATGCATTTGTTATTTATCACCCCTCCTCTTGCCATCCATGATGAAGATAACAGTTTTTGGAATTTGGTTATTGACCATAGACCCTTTGCCTCATCCCAAAAGGAGTATGCAATGTAATGACAAATTCACCAAAACAGGATCCAGAAGACTTGTGTTCAAATCCTGGCATGGACATATAATCTCTTCACTCAGTTTTCTCACCTAGATAGAGAACATACCTATACTCTCTTTTCTGGATTGTTTTGCGGATTAAATAGCATAGTTAAAGCGTTTAGCACAGAGTAGATACTCAATAAAGTCAGGAAAATGTTTTTTTGCCCCTCCTCTTCCTTACCTCTTAGAGCCTTTTAACTTTTTCCCTGTGTTGGAGACCTAGAGCTGCCACTTCTTAGTTTTGTGGCTTAGGGCAAGTTTGTTAATTTCTGTGACCTGTTAATTTCTTTTGTCTATAAAATGAGGAACAAAAATATTGGCTCTGGTTGCCTAGAGCCACTTTACTCCCCACCCTTCTTCCTTCCTTCCTTCCTTCCTTCCTTCCTTCCTTCCTTCCTTCCTTCCTTCCTTCCTTCCTTCCTCTCTTTCTTCCTCTCTTTCTTCCTCTCTTTCTTTCTTTCTTTCTTTCTTTCTTTCTTTCTTTCTTCTTTCTTTCTCTTTTCTTTTTTCAGATCAGAAGAAACATCTATGGACTCCTTGACTAATCACTCTTCAGCTATAAATGAGAATGCTAATAAACAACTTGGAAGTTGTTATAAAATTAGTAGCAAAGCACTGTACATACATTGTCTTGAGGTATATGAGATTCCTAGATTTAAGTTTCTTCTTGTCTTGCTCCTGATTAAAATTCACCAATGGCTTTTCATTGGCCTTAGAATGAACTCTTAATTCCTTAGCAAAGCCATCACATATGTCCCACCTATGTCTTCAGTGTCCTCTGAAACCCCTCTTTCTCTACCATGTTGATGTTCTTTCGGTATTCCATATACGTATATATGTTCCTTTCTAATGAAAAGGTCTTTGCTTGTGTTATCAATCTTTCTTTCCTTTCCCACCTTTCTTGTCTGACCAATTTCTCTAGTCTTCAAATTTCATCCTAAAAGTCACTTTCATTAGAAAGAATTCTCTGTCCTCCCTACCATCCTCCATCCAACTAGATCAGTTGCCATGTCATCCTCATTCAATACTTGTTCATTACATTGTCCTTCGTAGCATTTGTATCAATTTCAATTAAATTATCACTTGTATAATTATTTGCTTGATGTTTGTTTCCCCGAAAGATTGTATGTCTTGTTCACCATTGTATACCTACCCCCTCCCCCCAAATACAGGCTTGGGACATATGAATTGCTCAGTACATGGGTATTGAATGAATACCAAAGGATGTTTTTATGGATGATAAAGATAAGACCTGAAGAGGTTAGGTAATACATCCAGGCCCAGATGATCAAGGGCGAAGGTAGCCCTTGAATGTAAGTTCATCCTGATGCCAAAGCTCCTGCTTCAATATATTCCTGTTTGTGAGAATAATTGATTTGTTTGAAAAGTCTAATAAAACTATTATTAAAACTATAATTGAGACAAGTAATATCATTAAGAATTATCAAAAAGTGACTTCTGACTTCATCCTTATCTGAAATTGCCCCAACAAGGGGAACATAAAATATTTTTTTTGGAATGTTAGCAGTATGCAATAGTTCATAAACTGTTATCAGAGGAATATGGAAAAGGAAGACAGAAAAATCCTGTCTAATAAAATTGAGGAGATCCACCGTTGTTATTTCTATTATGGGAGGTAGATAAATGTGAATGTCAAATAATTCCTAGATTATAAGATCAATATCATAGTCAGCTATGGCTTCAAGGCCTTCTTTTTTCCTAAAAATTCTGTACTAAGAATTCCATATTGAGAATATTGCATTGGAGTGTGCATAATAAATCATCCTGGGAAATCAGTGGTGGCCTCTCCACCTCTGATCCCAGCTTCCAAATTTTAGTTCTTACCTCATCAATTGTGATTATGATCAAAGGTGATTATGTTCATTTGCTAATAGGGCTGCCATCACCAAGTGTCACAGACTGGGTGACTTAAACAAAATAAATTTATTTTCTTATGGTCCTAGAGACCAGAAGTCTGAGATCAAGGTGTTAGCAGGTTTGCTCTCTTCTGAGACCTCTGCCCTTGTCATGTAGATAGCTATCTGTATCCTCACATGGTCTTTCCTCTCTCTCACTCTCTCTCTCTCTCTCTCTCTCTCTCTCTGTGTGTGTGTGTGTGTGTGTGTGTGTGTGACTTAGTCTCTTTTCTTATAATGACACCAGTCATACTGGAGTAGGGCCCATTCATAAGACCTAATTTTATTTAATTACCTTTTAAATTATAATTTAATAATAATTAAGTAATTTAATATCTCCCTCAACAGTCACATTCTGAGGTACTGGGAGTTAGGACTTCAATATATGAGTTTTGGGGAGATAATCCAGCCCATGATAGTGATATTCAAAATATTTAACCCATTGGGCACAGGTTCAGACCTACTGGAATAGATGCTGGACAGTTTGGGAAAAGTAGTGAGGACCCTGTCCTGTGCTTTCACTGCACAGGGAACAGGTCCACAATGGGACACAATGGAATGTAAGTACACAATGGGACAGGTCCACGGGAACAGTGGGAAGAGACCTGGGAGCTAGGAGTAGTGGCTATTTAACAACTATTGGAGACATATTTCAATGTTCTAACAACAAGTAATGGCATTTTGGGACAAACCAGCTGAATGTCTATCTTGGACACACTTGAGGCATTTAACTATCTATTAAATACAGTCTTATGGGCAGGCAGCCCAGGTGGTTCAGGGGTTTAGCACCGCCTTCAGCCCAGGGCCTGATCTTGGAGACCTGGGATCTAGTCCCATGTTGGGCTCCCTGCCTGGGGCCTGCTGCTCCCTCTGCCTCTCTCTCTCTCTCTCTTTCTCTCTCTCTCTCTCTTTGTGTGTGTCTCTCATGAATAAATAAAGAACATCTTTAAAAAAAATAAATACAATCTTACTTTCTTGGAATCATCACTAAGATTGAGCCTACCCATTAAGCAGAATGGGTAAGAGATCCCAGATGTGTGTTACACTCCAACTATGAGCAGGAAAATTATGGAGGCTTCTCTTTCCCTGATTTACCAGGGTTTTAATTATGTTCTTTTGAACAGCAGCAAGGGGTAGATGGGATAAGGCTGGGAGAAGTGGTCACTGAGAGGCTGTGAGTAGGGGAGTGATCTCAAAGTAGCTTGCCGAAAACTGGGGTGTGTGAACAAAGTGACAGAAGCAGGAGATTGGAATAGCAGTTCACCAGTTAAGATGCTCTTACAAGGACCGAAGCATGAGTGGATAAGCCTTATCTAGAGAAGGTGCAGTGAGAATGACAAGGAACAAGGGTTGGAGAGAGGGAGAATGTGGACAGTCTTTGAGAAGTGTAAGTGATTCAAATGCCCACTGCCAGCTATCCTGATAGATGGAAGAGCTTCCCACTGCCTGGCTCTTAGGTAACCCCAGCAGCCACAACCACAAATACTATACTTTTCCTTTTCTCAGTTAATGAAGGGAGCCTGATGTCAGGGCTTGTTTCGTCTTTCCAAGGCCCAACAAAGGGGAAGATGCCTCACAGAAGGCCTTGGAAGTGACAGAAGCATGAAAGAAACTTCTTTCTTATCTGAGCTGTTTTCAGACGAGATTGAGCACATTTAGGGTGGAATGGCTACAGACAGTTAGTTGCTTTCAAGTCTGAGAGTTATGTGTGGGCTTATAAAGGTAAGGTTGGTGCCATAGGGGGAGATGGTCCAAGTTCTGAAGTAGGCAGGGACTCTATGTCAGCATTTGTATGCTGATACGAGGTACACATGGACAAACATTAAAAAAAAATACAGTTGTCTAGTGTTATATACATCAAAATGAATTAAGTTAAAGGAAAATGTAAAATAAACTGTACAGATGATAAATGCAAAGCAAACTATTATACAGACAATGTGTAGGCATGGCAAAATCTTGAATGTGGTATGCAAATCACTGATGTTTGGGAAATACTGATGTGGGGAAGTAATTATCAAAGAAATTGGGCTAGGACTTGGAGTCAAGAGATCTGGATTTAAGATCATGACCGTGACACTTACCAGTGGTAAACGTTTACCTTGGTGGTAAAATGGGAAAACCATCACCAAATCAGCTTTTCTCCTAGTCTTACCACGAGTCCTAGTGACTCTTGCTTGTTTACTCATTCAACAAACATTGATCAGATTTGTACTATGTGGAGGTAAAGAAAAAACACTGTATAGTTAAAGTCAATTATTACTGGAGGGAAAAATAGGCTTTTGAAGTTTTTGCATGCTGATCTGGTGTTGAAATTTAAACTCTTAAGGGCAGCCCATTCTCCTCTCAAAAGAACAGTAGAGTAGATCTAAACTAAACTGAGATATTTCCTGTCTCCACAAGTATGAAAATAAAAGTGAGTGTTAGCAGGTGAGAGCATTAAAATCAGAAACAGAAGTTACCATTTTTCATTTAGTAACTTGAACACATAGAAAATCCACCTTTAACCTGCTCTTATTGTTTATGCAGCGCTGGGCATACACGTGACACCTTGCAAAGTGAAAGTAGAAATGACAAGGTCCTTTCCCCGAGGAGCTCAGACCTAAACATTGTTGAACAAGTCGGCCCAGCATAGCAGTGGAGTGCATAATTGATATGATTGGAGAAGTCAGGCTGGGGCTGTGGGCTGAACATGTGGGAAATGAGCCGTTCAAAGCTGAGGGGTTTGGGGCTGGGACAACAGGAGGACATGTTGCTCCAGAAAGCTCAGTGGGATGAAATAGTAAATGTGGGGCAAGAGGGCTCACAGAGAGGTGTCCAGTGTGCTCACCACCAAGAAGTGTCTCAAAAATAATCCACTGGATATAGTTTCCTTTATTCCTTGTCATTTGCCAGTGGCTCTTGGAAATTTCTCTTCCTGCTCTGCCCCAGTGAATACACTGTTTCTATGTCTGGGGTACAGATGAAGGATGAGATGGGCAGCTGGATATACTTCCAGGGAGGTTTGGTCAAACTGACAGTAGAGAACATAATGGTGGTGCCAGAGGATGGGGGGAATTCCAGTCTT
Source organism: Vulpes vulpes (assembly GCF_048418805.1). Lineage (NCBI taxonomy): Eukaryota > Metazoa > Chordata > Mammalia > Carnivora > Canidae > Vulpes > Vulpes vulpes. The sequence continues at coordinate 36,265,033 of NC_132780.1, forward strand.
GGCAATAAATCAACAAGTGCTATCAAAAGGGAAAGGCATCTAAACCTCATGGTTGTTTCATGACATTGACCATGCAGCCCTGCATACTAATGGGTCTGCCACGGTGGATCCTTTACCCTTTGCCTGTCTACACCACCTTAACCTCTGTGTTCACCCTGTTGTGGCTGGAGATGGTAGTCAAATCATCATGGTGTCCTTTCTGGTAGGGCTCTGGCTCCTCTAATTTTCTCCTACTTTAAGTCATCATAATCATCATTTAAGTTAGTATTTGATGAGCACTTAGTCTTTGCCAGGCACTATTTGAAGCACTTCCCATGTAATATCTCCTTGATCCCTCCTAACCAGTAGAAGCAGAAAACTCTACTTTACAGGTGAGGAAGTGGCGACTCAGAAAGGTTAAGTGGTTCACTCCAGGCCACTTAGCTAGTAAGTGCTGGAGGTGAGATTCGAACTCAAGTTTTCTTGCCCCAGCCCCTCTTAACAACTTCACCACTACCACTTCCCGGGAGGCCTCACTGAGGCTGAGAGAAGTGAGAGGGTGGGAATCAGGATCCTGGACTTGAAAGCAGCTCCTAACATCACTGCCTCTCAGCCCCCATCTCCAGAAAGAATCCCCTGAATGCCCTCCCTGACAAGTTGTTACTTTGCTTCTCCTCAGACGCTACTGGTGACCTGGAACTTGGTGCCACATGAGGCAGCCTAGTCCATTTTTAGATAGCTCTAATTGTTACCCAGTTATTCCATATTTTGAGCATACGTAATTTCTCTTCCTAGCTTCACCTACCTGTCCTAGTTCTGTTTTCTGGAGCTCCACCAGTTAAGACTTTTCTTTCTCCTGATGGACAAACCTGTAAATATTTGAAGATCTGAGGGATTTTTGGAACAGTCTCCTGCTATACCCCAACCTCCTCTTCCTACTTGTAGGAGAAATGCAGGATTTTATTTTCTAAATGTGACAGCCCTTTGTGTCCGTTTATGTGAGTTGCTTATTATTTGTCCTCTTAGTTCAGAGGATTTGGTTCTACACAGGAAAGACTAGATCTACATTCACTCAGCACACTGACTTTGTGCATGGCCCTGGTGAGGCCCTGGTGTTAAACCATTAGGACAAATCACTGATCTCAAAACAGTAGGAGAGGAAGAGGTGGTAGTAAAAAACTATGTAGAGAAAAAAGGGGACATGGGTTGATTTGGGGTGTCATGTGGGAGGACCTTGAAAGAGATGGTCAGGCTCCTGGTGTGGGTTCCGTGAGGTGAAGGGTGAAGCGCTAGATACTTGTAAGGACAATTTGGCTGGTAGTGGAATAACAAACTAGAATAACTTTGGCAATGACTTATGGTACTTCTGGCTCCATTTTGGGGAAGGGTAAAAAGATTACAGAGTATATACAGGATGACATGATTATTTTTTTTAAATTAGGCATTATAGCTGGCTATACAAAATGTGAGTTTGGCAGTTGTTTGAATGAATACAATATCACATTCTTGATAGAAATTTCCGGAGGCCCGAGGGCTTTTGTGTTCCAGTGAAACATTTCACTTTTATAAAGAATACACCACGTTTAGGAAAGCTTTGTTACTGGAAATGATGCCCTTTGGCTTGAGAACAAAGGCTCCTCCCCTTCCGCTGGTGTGATCTGCTGCTGTGCATTGGAACGTGAATTGGCCCAACCTGCGTAGACCACTAACCAGTTACATGACTGTGGGGAGAACTTCCTCTTTTGAGACCTCTGTTTCCTCATCTGTGAAGTGAGGGTGTTAGACTGAGGTTCTTTCCAGCTCTGAGGATCAGAAGTTCTTCTTATTTTAGTGTAGTGGTTTCCTGATATAAATCACCCATTTCTCCTTGTGACATCCATGGTGGTATAGACAAAATTATTGGTTGCAATTATTCATTTCCTTTGCCAAAGGAATTATACATTCATACCCTTGCTGGGGCCTTACAGTGGGCAAAGTCTATTTCCCTGACTCTTGGCTTTAGATTTGGTCATATGACTTACTTGGGCTAGTGAGTTGTTAGCAGATATGACGTAAGCAAAGGCTTGAAATGTGCCTGTGCTAGTCCAAGAGAGAAATGAGAAACTGATCCTGGACAGACCAGCCCTAGACAGATCCAAAGCTTAGAGCCCAGCTTATATCAGTTGGATCCCAACAGGTGCCTGAGTAAAAAATAAGTGCTTTACAGTTTGTTTGTTTGTTTGTTTGTTTGCTACTGAAATTTTATAGCTGCTTGTTTTGTAGGGTTAATTAATCATGAAAGGAAGATATACTCAGTGTGTGTAACCTGACCTAAATATTTGTCCTCAATGGACATCATGTACTCACTCATTCCAAATCTTGTTGAATATTGATATCCTTTCTTTTATGTGTGAAGTCTGTGCCTTCTTTGTATAAATTTTAGGCAAGACCTTAATGCCCTTTAGTGGCCAACTTTTTAGGTTGGTTTGGATTTTTGTTTCATAGAGATGTCAGTCTTACAGATGGTTCTGTCATTCAACTTATTTATTATACTTATGAGTGGAATACCAAGCCTCGGAGCTGAAATGACTCTTATTATTCTTGTCAGCTACCTGAATGCAGAATTATGGTTGGAATACCCACCAGGAGTCAGAGCCATTGAACTGTGGACTCCTTGCTCTTAATACTAGCTCCTCATTCTCATCCACAAACTTCATCTGCAATGCTTAACTAGTTGGCATTTATTTACTGCTACTCAACAGGGGGGCAGGATCACAGCACAGAAAAAGTGGTGTCAGCAGTCTTTGGGGGCTTAAGAGTCTTGAGAATTAATGGATTCTTTTCTACCATGCTGTGTTCCAAAATTAATCTGGTTTCTGCATGCCATGAACTGACACAGATTGTTGTTATATGGTTATTTAAGGCACAGAATTTACCCTCCACAATTAGGCTTTCCCCTGCTCTTCCATTATAAGATCAAACAAAGTGATCCCCTGTTTATATCCTCAAAAGCTGTGGGCTGAAATGCCCATTAACCCTCTCAAACTCACTTTTCTGCCCAACTGCTACTGGGTCTTTTGAAATTTCATGGATTCACACTGTGTGTCCAACACATCATTATGCTTGCTTAGGAAAAGTGAATTAAATTTAAAACAGTCTCATATAACTTGAAGAAAGAAAACTCATGCTGTGGTCATATATAGTTCTTTTAGAAGAATTCCATTTCATCACATCTGTGATGTTTGTTATGTGAGAACCTTCCCTTGTTAATATTCCACAAGTTTTATAAGCTCAAACTCAGAGCATTTAGTCTATAAACTCTTCGTGGTCTAGGTGACAAAAAAACAAAAACCAAAAATGGGGATGGAAGAGACTTTATGGTGAAACTGATCAAGGAAAAAGTATTTTAAACATAGATTTTGAACTTGTTTTCTTTGACAAGAAGGAAGAGATTTTTACTCCATAGGTGGTGGTGGTGTATATTTACCAGATAATATACTATGTTCTTGTGTATGGAGGTAACAGTTCCAGGTGGAAGGCAGGAGAAGAGAGAGGCACTTAGTCCTCCTCAGGAGCACAGGAGTACTTACCCAGTTCACCTTGGGAATCATGTATATTGAGTGTGGCTCCTCCAACACTACCTGTTATTGGAATGACACTGCAAATGCTTTAGTCAAATCATGCAACAAAAATAGAAAACAGGCCTACTGGAAATGGGGCTATAGCATGAAATCTATAAACTATAAAACCTGTTTTATGACTTATTAGGCACTCCCACATACATTGTTGCATTTTTTTCTCAAAATAATCCAATAAGTATAGTTATTATACCTGCATATCAAGCACCATATTCCTGTTTATTTGTATCTTTATCACTTTACATCTATATGCCATTTCTGCTTTCAAATCAGAAACTACTTAGAGGACAAAGCTTTAAGTTTTAATTTTTTTATATATCCCTCTTCAGGGCCTTTCACAATATAATGATGAAGACAGTCTAGCTCAAAGGTTAAGGGATTTGCCAAGATCCCACAACTGGTGAATTGCTGACTCCAAGATTCAAATACTTGTTAATTGCCCAGGCTGATATTCTTTCCACTTCATGACAACTATTTTCCTATGTTACTTACAAACCCCTATGAGCTTTTTGCATTTTGCCTAGCATTTTATATTTTTTGGATGTTCTATTATACTATATGAATTCTATTATATTCATGTATGTAGCCTGTAGCTATCTTAGTAATTTGGCCTGAAGATTTTAGTAATGTTCCATTCGCCACCCCATGTAGGCACTCCATGGGCATATAAAGGAAAGAAAGCAAGGTTTTGAACCCTTAGGATCTTCCTATCAGAATGGGGAAGTGGGGTATAGAGATAAAGAGTAGAGAAGGTTTCCTATTGATCCCCATGTGTGTGATCCTTTAGCCTGTTATGAGAATTCTCAATATCATTATGCCACTAGGACCAAAACGAGAGTCCCTTGTCTGCTCCTTCCAAGTTCCCCTAAAGCAGGGTTTCCAGGGTTTCCCCACCAGGGTTTCTTCATGTTGTTCCAAGCTGCCAGCCATTGTGTTGTGGGAGGCTGAGTGAAGGAGCCCTTCCAATGTGAACAGTTTTGCCAGTGAGGTTCTTTCCCTAAATTTTGCAAAGAAGAAAAAAAAAACAATAGAGATTTCCTAATCTTCTGGCTCCCACTCCTCTCATAAATGGGGAACTGAATCATTCTAAGTAGTGTATAAAATTAATTACAGTTAGAAGAGTGTTGCCAAGCTTGTGGAGTCTCAGGGATCAGGGCGTTGGGGTGGTTTTTGCCCTCCACAGTCATATTTTTCCACAAATATGTTTAAAAAGTACCCATGGGCTATTTTTGTTCTCACTCCTCAGCATGGCCTTGGTGTGGGACCTGAGGTAATTGACTTTACTAGGACAGATTTTTCTCTATAACTTATGCAGCTATAAATGCTGTGAATCTCAGCTAATACTGCATTTGAGATCCTGATACCAGAGAAGAATATCTAATTTAAAGTCTGTTTACTCTTATTTCAAAAACATTCTCTTAGTTCTTTTAAATAGCAATTGTTCTTAGTGTATTTCAGCCACTGGGGGGGGGGGGGCGAGAGAAATGTTATGGAGGGATTATCCATAATTTTGTCATTTATCTGTCATGTATCTGTCAACAAATGAACTTAAGAATTAGAACGAATTGGCAACAAAAGGTTATGTGAAAATGAAGTGAAATTATCTATAAAAATGTGTTTTTCCAGCATGATATATGATTTAACTTATCAGCATTTGATTTATACCTAACATTTCAAGAATGCTTACTTATATACAAACCTGATGATAAGGGGTTAGATTTTTGTGGGTTAGAAGATACTATGCAAAATCATGGAATTTAAAGAATATTTAATATCATGGGAATAAGAATGGAGAAATCTCAGTATGTGCTTCCCAGTCTGTCAGTGTCTTATCTGTAAAGGCTGTAGTATGGTACAGTGTTTATGAGCCTGGGCTCTGAGCCAGTCTGGTTGGTTTGTATTGTACTTTTGCTCCTCTTACTAGCTGTGTGAACTTTGGTCAACTCGTTTAAGTACCCTTGCCTCAGTAAAATAGGGATCTCATTACTATCTACCCCATAGGATTTTTCTGATGATCTAAAAAAGTAATGCATGTACAACAGTGCCTAACATAGACTATTAGCCCCATAATCCCAACTATTATATATATTTATAGATAATTAAACTAAAAAGGAAATATTTGATCCTCAAAAGCCCAGAGGTCTCTGCCTATTTGTTTACTGAAATATACTCAGCGTTTTTAATGTGAATGGCACACAGTGAACACTAATATGTGTTCATTAAATCTGTCTGAAAGACATTAGAAGAACAGGACTCTAAGTAATATGACCTAAGAAATATGGCCCAGTGTTATGGGTTCAGTTGTGAGATCCTAACACCCAGTACTTTTAGAATGTGATTTTATTTGAAAACAGGGTTATTGCAGGTTTAGTTAGTTAAGATGATACCATCCTGGGTCAGGGTGTCCTTATAAGATGAGGAAAATGTGGACACAGAGGCACACAGAAGAGAATGTTGTTTTAAGACATGGGCAGAGATCAGAGTGATGCGGCTGTAAGCCAAGGAACACCATGGATTGATAGCCATCATCAGAAACTAGGAGGAGGCTAGGAAGGATTCTGTTTAGTGTCTTAAAGGGAACATGGCCCTGCTGACAGCTATTTGGACTTCTGGCCTCCAGAACTGTGAGACAATAAATTTATGTTGTTTTAAGGTATCCAGTTTATGGTATTTTGCTATGGCAGCCCTAGGAAATTAATACAGCAGTTACTTGGTTGTATAGAAACATCATAGCAATTGTGTTTGGTTGGATTATTTGCCTTGAAACATAAATAATAGCACATCTATATTGAGCTTTTCCTATGTGCCAGGCATTTTGCTAAGAAGTTAACATATACTGTCTCATTAAATCCTTACATTTGCCTCCATGAGGTACACATTATACAGGTGAGGAAGCAAAGGCTTGCATGTTTCTTGCCCAAAACACAGCTAATTGATAGCAGAGTTGGGATTTCAGCCCTGTTTATTCAACTATCAACCCTAAGCCATCCAGCTTTTCATAACTGTAAAATGACAACTACATTGTAGATGTGTGGTCCTCACAGGGAGAGGGATCTTGGTCTTTTTGTAAGTATTGTGTCAGTGTGTAAGATTTTTGTGTATGTGTATGTGTATGACAGTGTTATTCTGATCCTATTAGTAGGACACAGACTTGGGATGCCCTCTTAGATTTACAAATTACCAGCTACGTCATCCATTCAGCAAGTCATTTATCCTCTTACTTTCATTTCATTCGTGCTGCTATATGTTCTACAATGTTCAACAGGGTAGAGACAACTCCCCATAAGAAATAATTATTTAGACCAAAATATCAATAGTGACAAGGTTAAAAAACCATTCTTTTAAGTAATCACAGTATTACTTTATTATGGAGAATGTGAATAGGTCATAATTCTCATTGGCTCAACAATGGGGATAAGACTATTGGGTTTTCTCTTTCCCACATGACATGGGCTAAATTGTGGCTCCCCCTGTTCCTCATCATATGTTGAAACTCTAACTTCTGGTACGTCAGAATGTGACTGTACTTGGAGACACAGCCCTTAAAGAGGTAATTAAATTACGGTGAGGTCCCAAGGGTGGGCCCTAATCTGACTGTGTCCTTAAGAGAGGAAGATATTAGGACATGTGGAAAGATCACAAATGTGCAAATGTAGAGGAAAGATCATGTGAGGACAAACACAGAAAGTGGTCACATATAAACTAAGGATAGAGGCCTAAGAAGAAACAAAACTTGATGACACCTTAATCTTGAACTTCTAGCCTTCAGGACTGTGGAAAAATAAATTTCTGGGGCACCTGGGTGGCTCAGTGGTTGAATGTCTGTCTGTGGCTCAGGGCGTGATCCCAGGGTCCTGGGATTGAGTCCCGCATCAGGCTTCCTGCAGGGAGCCTGCTCTTCCCTCTGCCTGTGTCTCTGCTTCTTTCTCTATCTCTCATGAATAAATAAGTAAAATCTTTAAAAAAAAAGAAAGAAAACTAAATTTCTGTTGGTTAAGCCACCCAGTTTGTGATATTTCGTTATGATTGCTCTAGCAAACTAATATATTAGTTGTCCATCTGGGTGTATGTGCATGTGTGTGTGTGTGTGTGTGTGTGTGTGTGTGTGTGTGTGTATTGATAAGGAGGATTTATTCAGGTTAAGATTTGGCCTGCTTTCCAGTTTCATCATTTCCAGTGTATTATTATTATTTGCTTTAAGTGAGATTCACTTCCCTGAGACATTAATGCATAACAAATAAGAAAACTTGGGAAGTTTTGATTTTTAAAACATATTTTTCTTAACATTTTGTTTATACTTAGTTTGACCTGAAATACTTAAACCAATAGATTTTAGAGTTCAGATTTTTTTTTTTATTCTTTATTTATGATAGTCATAGAGAGAGAGAGAGAGGCAGAGACACAGGCAGAGGGAGAAGCAGGCTCCATGCACGGGGAGCCCAACGTGGGATTCGATCCCGGGTCTCCAGGATCGCGCCCTGGGCCAAAGGCAGGCGCCAAACCACTGCGCCACCCAGGGATCCCTAGAGTTCAGATTGATATTTGGAAACATGTAACGTGAATAGTATGCCACAAATTTTCATCTGAAATATAATGTATATAAAAAATTTGGAGAAATGAATACTTTTAAAAAAAGATTTATTTATTTGAGAGAGAGAGAAAGAGAGAGAGAAAGCGCTAGAGCAAGTTGGAGGAGCAGAGGGATGAGAGGCAAACAAGCAGACTCCATGCTGAGCACAGAGCCCCATGCGAGTATGAGATCATGACCTGAGCCAATCGTGAGATCATGATCTGAGTGGAAACCAAGAATGATGCTTAACCCACTAAACAACCCAGGTGCCCCAAGAGATGAATACTTTTTGTGAAATATCCGATGATTAGGTGAATTTATTAGATAATTAAATGAAGAAAATGATTTGGAATGGAGCATAATTCAGAGAACTATCACTAGTTATTCATCACATTCTTTCTCTAAGGATAAGAATTAAACCAAAATCACTGGATGATGTTCGCTTGAGTGGCTCCTAGGAGGAGCTTTTTAAATGGAAGAGGCCAGGTGAGGTGACCTAATAATAGAGACTCACCCTATTGCTTTCATTTTAAGGATAAGAAATACCCTCTCTGTTTTCTAATCCTACCCTTTAGTAGGATCGCCATCTCTCTTTTCCCAGCAAAACTACGGTAGGTAACCATGTGAAGACCTCCATTGTGTATCTAAGCATGGCCTATTTAGAAACGAATAACCAAGTGAGCATTTATGTACTTTAGGAATAATTTAGGCATCTCTGAGCAACTCCCTTTAGAGCACCACATTGATAAGTAAAAAATTCCATTACATCACTGGACTTTTTTTTCCCATCTTAAAGTTACAACCAGCTACTTTCTTTAAAGTTTAAGCATTTACTTTTTATTTTAAAAGTAGTATATGATTATTATTAAAAAAACAGAAAGTCAAAGATAATATTAGACAGTAGAAGGATAAAACCACCCATAATTTAACTATTCATAGTAAATTTTCTTCCCACCATTTTTTTCCTCTTCTAATTTTCCTTCATCTAGAACAAGGTTTTTGGAGGAGTTACTGTTGAATCTCTTGGCCTTTCTACAAAGACTCATTGTAGCATAGATGCTTTCTTTGTATTTGTAATAGTTGGCTTCGATTCAGGTGTGTTGCTGTTTGTATGCCCTGTCTCCCTGCCCACACTCTGCAAAGATTTCTGATAAAGGCTGAGAACATTAGATATCTGGAATAAATGACAGTGTTTACTAGATGCCAGACATTGGTTCTAAATGACAAGCTCTTCTTCTGATCACCTGTTTGCTAGCTCTCCAAGAAGCCTAGTGGTGAAGCTTTTGCATAGAAGACAACGAGTTGTCATCACTAGACTTTTCTGACTACTGGCAATGACGTCCAGAGAGCTTTCCTCCCTGTGACATTCTGCCTCTAACCACGATGCACAGATCACCAAATGTGGCCATAGAGTCTAACATTTTAATTTTTAAGCTCTCTGATGAAACTGTCAAGTGGTTAATGAACTGAAACTTGGTGTCATTTGGGCCTGTCATTAAGTCCCAGGTCATCACATTTACCAGTTCAGTAATCCTAAAGAAGACACTTTACCTTTCTAAGATATAGTCTGTCTTTTTTTTTTAATGAGGATTATAATGGGGTTATAGCAATCATGGGGCATGTCGTAAGGATTCCATGAGACAATGTTAGAGGGGTTATGAGCACAGGCTCTGGAACCACCTGTCTGGATTCAAGTCCCACCCCTTGCTACTGATGGGGGGGTATGATGTGGAGCACGCTTCTTAGCCTCTCTGAGCTTTCTGGTTCTTGCATGGTTAAATGAGGATAATCACAGGTCCTATTTTATGGAATTGTTGTGATAGTTAAAAAAGTTCGTACTCAGAAAGCACTCATCACAGTGACTAGCGCATGATATGTGCATAACAGATGCTAGTCACTATTATTATTATTATTATTTTATTATTACTATTATTAGCATTTATAAAGCCTGGTCCAGAGTGAGCCCTTGGTAGTTTGTTTGTTCTTATGATTCTTCTCTATACTGGTCGGTGTTCTTCCTCCCCAATTTTTCTATGCTGAACTTAACTGAGATGGGTAAATAGGAACATGCCTTATGTGATGATCAGCAACCTTTGAAATTAGCATGCAGAATAAGAACAGCTGTCATGGACAGCACTTACTACAGCACATGGATTTTCTCTTTTTGCAACCTACTCTCCATCCACGAGAAAAAGAAGGGTGTGCTCATATGTGGGATTTTCTCTTTTTGCAACCTACTCTCCATCCACTAGAAAAAGAAGGGTGTGCTCCTCCCATGTCCACATAGCAACAGAGAGCCATTATCCTGAAGAGGCCTTTCAGAAATAGCTATTCTCATGTATGCCCAGTTGGCAAAAGGAGGGGCACCACCCTGGCAATGTTGAAGAAGTATGGCATGCCTTTCACAACAGGAGAAGGGGACATTCATTTGGCTTTGCTCCTCCCTAAGGTGAGGCACACCCATGCCTCCCAGCAGGATGACAGCCTGCACAACGAGACACAGAAAGATCCTTAACCTCATTATTTCTATGTACATATTATGCAGTATTCAACCTTCAATGCTAGACTTCTTTTTACTTCTGAGAAAGAGAGTTTGGAATCTTTAGAAATTCCAATTTGAGAAATTTTTGTGTGGAAAGAAAATATTTTCTGCTCGAGTCTCCATCATAGGGATGAAACTTGCTTAAACAACTATATTGAGGGGTGCCTAGGTAGCTTAGTTGGTTAAGCATCTCACTTCTGCTCAGGTCATGATCCCAGGGTCCTAGGATCAAGCCCCACATCAGAGCCCCACAACATAGGCTCTGTGCTCAGTGGGGAGTCTGCTTCTTCTTCTGCCCCTCTCCTGCTCCTGCTCTTTCTCTTTCAAATAAATAAGTGAAATCTTAAAAAACAAAAGAAAGTAAAGCTATATTGAGTGTTAAAGTGCACACCTGAGACTCAAGTCCCTGTGTGCTCAAGAAAGCACTGAGAGAGCATATGATGATAAGAGACGTTACCATTTGGGGGCAAAGAATTTTTTTTCCGATAGATCTGAAAAGATATTGGTATAAACAAAAGGAATAAAGAATATGGTAGATCATCTTCGTTAATGTCACTAATTTGTATCTCTGCTGCTATCATGCACTGACAAAAAGGGGACATAGTCACAGGCCGCCAAATGCAGCAGAGCCCTATTAGCCCATTTAGCACACACAAAGTTTTGTTTTGTTTGTTTTGTTTTGTTTTGACCTCTGAAACAATGTCTAAAAGGATTTCATTGTATTTAATTTGAGAAATAGAATTTGTGATGGATTGGACAAGCACTGGGGCTAAAGTGTTTGTGTTTCTTTTAAAATAGGTCCTATCCCATTTCTCCCGTGTGCCAGCTGCTTTTATGAATGCTATTTTGCTGCATAATCTACAAAAGAGGCATGCAAATTAATAATATAAAAATAACAGTAGGGAAAATATTTAAGCCTCTACCATAGGGCATATTACTCTCATATTACTTAAATAAACCCATGCTTCTTTAAACAGAATTGAAGTTCGGAATTCGGCGATTCATGCCGGTCTTCTGCCAGTTGGTTATACTATTGGGACTGGACTTTAACAGACAATGATTAAAGGTAACTGTTTTACGGCAATACACATGCTGGATTTGGATGTGCCCCAAGCACAAGTTCAGGCCTCAATTCTCTCAACTACTAACGATGCCTCACTTTCCTATCTGTAAGACCAGAATATATCTGTAGTTAGGGTTGTCAGGATTGTGGTACTTAGTCCATACAAAAACCAATATGTGAGATGACATGCAAGTGTTAGGTATCATTAACAACCAAAGATTTAAAATATCACTACCTTGGGTCCGCTGTTAAAATCAAATACATCTTATCCACCTTTGACTTTACTTACAAACTGAATATGTACCAAATATGAGGTGCATTTCACTGAGCATGGAGTTCCCATCAACAGTAACTGTCTCCCTCTGGGTGGGACCTTTTGGTAAGAAGAAAAGCACTGTGGATGTAGATATTTAGCCCGATGCTAACATGGGAGACTACATTTGGTAATAATAAATGGTAAGAGAAAAAGAGAAAGACGAAGATATTACAAGGACTTGTTCTAAATCTATTTTGGCTCAGCATTGCAAGGGCTTAAAAATGTTATTTTCTTTCATTTTCTTCTTTGCAACTGGGAGATGAGGTCCAGGCCCTCTCTACACAGAGACTGCAGTGCTGAGGGCAACAGGAAGGGCTCTGTTATTAACAATGAAATTCAGCTATCTTTGGTGAGACACTTGGTGTGAGAGGCAGTACAGTAGAATGGTTAAGCTTGTGAGCTCTGGATCTGGATGGTCTGGAATCAGGTTGTGTCTCACTAACCTTGGGCACGTTATCCTGTCTGGAAAGCGGGAATGATGTGGCATCTTCTTCCTAGGATGAATGTGAACATTAAATAACAGAGCTGTAGTTTTCAAACTTGAATATGCACACAAGTCACCTGGGGATCCTGTTAAAACTTGGCTTGGCTTCTGATTCAGTAGCAGGCATGTAAAGCACACAGAATGGTGTTGACAAATTCTTTCTTTTTTCTTTCTTTCTTTCTTTCTTTCTTCTTTCTTTCTTTCTTTCTTTCTTTCTTTCTTTCTTTCTTTTTTTTTTCGTCTTTCTTTCTTTTTCTTCTTTCTTTTAGAGAGAGAGAGAGAGAACAAGTGAATAGAAGGAGGGGTGGAGGGAGAGGGAGAGAGAGAGAAAGAATCTCAAGCAGACTCCCCACTGAGTATGGGGCCCTATGTGGGGCTGGATCCCATGATCCATGGCATGGGATCATGACCTGAGCTGAAACCAAGAGTTGGACAGTTAACTGACTGAGCCACCCAGGCAGGTGCTGAGAAATTCGAAACACTCCATATATGTTGGCTCTTATTATCCATCTTGTGTGATGCTATATTTTTCACAGACGTTGTTAGGGTTATCTTTGCAACAGCCTTCCATTAAGTATTATTGTATCTTCTTTCCCAAATGAGGAAACACATCTAGAAAGACATAGTGATTGCCAATTTTGCATTTGAACCCAGTTTTCTTGCTTCTAAGACCTGTCCTCTTCTACACTTGAAATTCTTTCTGGTTGTGGGTTAGAGAAAAACAAACAAAAGACAAAACGACAGTGACCGAAAACCTTACTTTCTCTCATGTTGGAGTGGGAAGGAACTCCTCTTGTGTAGGCTGCAGGAGAAGTCTACAGAGAGAGGCAAGTGGCTTCCAGGTCATCACATGGTTCTATGTTGTCCATATATTAAAATATTTTCCTCTGATTATACTTGTGAAGAAAAAACAAGCACAAATGATTGGTTTAAAAAGTAAACTAAATGTCACCCCTCAAAAATCTCATTGCCCAGAGAGGCAACAATAACTTCAATAATGTATAGATTATGTTATTAGAGCCAATTGTTCAGGGTCTCACTCTGCTATGATGCATGAGCCTTGGGTATATATATATATATATATATATATATATCTATATCTATATATATCTTATCTGGAGGTTTTAGGGAAAAATCCACTTCCAAGCTCTTTTGGATTGTTGGCATGATTTATTTCCTTGAAGTTATAAGACTGTAAGACTGAGGTCCTAGTTTCCTTGTTGGCCATTGGCTGGGGGTCATTCTCAGCTTTTAGAGGTGACATCAGGTCCTTTCTATGTGCTCTCCTCTATCTTTAAGCCAGTAAGTCCATCCTGAGTTTTGATTTTTGGAGTTCTCCTTCTGCCATTAGCTGTATTATTCAAGAGTTCATGTGATTAGGTCAGGCCCAACTGGATAATCTCCTTTCGAATAGTTCAAAGTCAACTGATAAGTAATCTTAATTACATCAGTGAAATCCCTTTTTCCACGTAATGTAACATGATCACAGGTATAAGAGCCAGGGCAGAGGTCCTGGGGCATTTCTTAGAATTCTAATTCTACCTATCATATTAGGCCGAAAAATACTTTTAAAAAATGAAATTACACAATATTTATGCCCCTGAAAACTTTTCTTCACTTCCATAAAAGCTTTGAAGATGTTTCTCAGTAAATATAGATATAAGCTGGACTTCTTAACTGCTAAGTAATATTCTTTTAAAAAGATTGATCATAATTTAACAATTTGTCTGTGGATGAATGGTTAGATTGTTTCCATTTTCCAATTATAAACATTGCAGTCATGAAAACATTTAATGCTGTGCCATGGGCCAATTAATTATCTCTTTAAGGTAAATTACTAGTTGTGAAATTGCTGATCAAAGAGTATACATACTTAAATATTGGTGCACATTTCCAGTATGCCTTCTGGAAAAGTTGCATCAACATATAAGCTCGTGCATATTAATGGTTTATTAAATGGCTTGTTTCTCTACACCTTTGCCAACAATTCTTTTAATCACTGCTAATCCAGTGAAAAGGTGTATTTTGTTCTTTATTTACTCTTCCTTGATCATTAGTGAAGTTGAACATCTTTCTCTATGTTAATTTCCCAATATGTTGCTTCACTTGGGAACTGTCTATTCATTTCCTCTGTCAGGGATCTTTAGCTGCAAGCTGCAAATATCAATTCTGGTTTGGGGTGACTGGCCAGCTCAGTCCAAGGAGTGTGCAACTCTTGATTTTGGGGTCATGAGTCTGAGCCCCACATTTGGTATAAAGATTACTTAAATAAATAAAACTCAAAAAAAAAATAGTTAACTCTGGTTAGCCTAGAGAGGAATGGATTTTGCTGGAAGGATATGGAGGACCTTAGAGGATCAGTAAGAAAGTTGGAGATCCAGGCTTGGTAAAGGAGAGACGGGCAGTAGAATGCAATAAATCTAATGCCGTAGGACAGGATAGTTAATATGCTGTTATTGAAATCTGTACAACTCAGTGTCACTACCTTGGGACTCTTGATACTACTGTGAATAAATTCTCCATTTGCCTCCTTGTCTTTGCATCATTCTCAAGATTCAGAGTCCCTGGTACAAGCAAGCACCTGATCGATTGAGCTTAGGTCCACATGCCTGAACTATAGTGACCAGTAGGATAAGGGAGTATTCTTTAGTAGCTCTGGCTTCTTAGTAAAAAGTGGTAGCTTATACACCATTAATACTTGTCTGCATTAGACAGGCATTCACATGCTGGGTAGACCCCCACCTCCCCCCAAAAACATTTTTCCAGTTGCATTTTTATTAGAGCACTTTTTACATTAAGGGCATTAATACTTTATACTTGTGTTGCATATATCTTTCCTTTTTGCTACTTTTTTTCTTTTTCAATTATGATGGCAAAGTAACCTTTGAAGAAAGATGACTCTAATCATTTCTTTCCTGTAGAATCCGATAACTGATATAGCATTGTGTCTTAATCAAGGCCACAGTTCCAGGTGACTGTAATTTAACTAAGGAGTCTATACAAGGAGGAAAGTGGTTTGTTACATGGAGACATCTTTGCCTGTTCTCTAACTAACAAGGTCACTTCATATCAAGTGTTAGAAAATTCACCCATATTCCTTCTGGGGAAATTAAAAATGTTTTGTTAATTGAACAAAAGAAGATGAACCATTTACATTTGGTTTGTAGTCTGGCACATTGAGTTACTCCTCCTAAGCTCCTGGAAGCCAGTCACATACCAGAATCAGAAGAGCTAGGACCTGGACTGGCCATGTAGCTAATGAGTGATTTCTCATTGGAGCCTCCATTCTTATGTATTTTTGCAATAAATTTCTCTGATAGAAATGGCTTCAGTGTGGCGTTTTTTCCTAGTGCAGTTTATGACTTTTATCATTATAAGCTTTCTACTATTTAAATCATTTTTAAAAATGGTAATATAACAGATAATTTTTTTTAACATCTCCTGCAACAAGTATTCCTTAGTAGTCAGTGTAAGAATTTGTTAGGCATTGTCTCTCTCAAAAGATCTCTCTTCAATGCACACCTTAACATGTTGTTGTTAAAGTAGTTCCCTTTTGGTCTAAGGAAAACCCCTATTTCTTGCTAAACTGATCCATAGTCCTTCTTACTAATCAGCCTTCTCTGGAAGGAGTTAAAGTTCTTCCTTCTCCAGAAAGCCTCGGTAGGAATATTTACAAAACTCTGGAGAGATGTAGTTGAACCTTGTATATACTATAGATGAGGAAATGAATATAATGCTAAAAAGAAATTAACTCCCATATAAAGCCAGAAAGATAGGCTGGGACCATGAAAAGAACCAGAACATGTTTTCCAAAAGACTCTATGGGCAAATAAATCCATATTTCCAAATCAATGCTTTCCAAAGCTTACAGAGAAAAATAAATAATGGTTTCAGGGCAACATGGCTTTCCAAATTTACTACCTACAATTAAATCTGTAAGTACTCCCTAGTGGTGTTTCAAAAATTCCTGAATGTGTTCTTATCAGCTTTATTCTAAACTCCTGGGGCACAGCATTATTTTCTTCTCTATTTTTGTCAGGAGAAACACATGGCTAGAACATTCCCCCCTGACACTTTTTGTGAATTGGAAAGATTAGCTTCTGAATGCTGGGTGAACAATCTGAACAGACCTTTTCCTCACCAGTGGGTTGATCTCTATAATGCTAAGCTACAATTCCCTGTTGGGCACTATATTGATGAGATCTGCAGAGAGGGCCATCAATGTGTACCCAACAGATATTTTGAAAATTTGTATCCTCATCTAGCCTAAAACTGGATTTGTCATTTTTCTTTAAAGATTTGTTTGTTTATTTTGAGAGAGAGAGAGAGAGAGAGAGAGAGAGAGAGAGAGAGAGAGAGAGAATGGCTGCAAGCATGAGTAGTGGGGAGGGGGGAGAGGGGGAGAGAGAGAGAACCTCAAGCAGACTCACCACTGAATGTGGAGCCTGACTCAGGGCTCAGTCTTAGGACCCTGAGATCATGACCTAAACTCAAATCAAGAGCCAACGACTTAACTGACTGAACCATGCAGGCACCCGGGATTTGTCTTTTTAGTGGATAGATAATGAAATACTGTTTTCAAGATCAAGGTTCCCAGAGGTGGTGTGTGTGTGAATGTGTGTGTGTGTGTGTGTGCACGTGAATGCATGTGTTTGCATGTAGAATTTTTCACACTGTGAGTTAATTCTGCAGTGATTTATTTTCTCAGAGTTACCATATCCTTTTCTGTTCCACATGAAGAACAGTTGGACTTCCTGTTCAGTTGACTGTTTCCCTTGAGAAAATGAGGTGGGGTGGGGCGTGGAGGAGTAATTTCAAAAGGATTTGGAAGGAATTTGCGAAAATTGAAAAGGGGACTTAATTTTATCTGTGACAAGGAATAGGACTCAACTGTCCTCCATGTAACAAGTTCGGGAAGTTACAAGTCTGTCCTCTCCCGGAGCGGCCGTGCTTAGGCTGTGGGTTGGCTGAGAGGTGTGTGTGGGAGACAGCAGAAAATGGTACATTTGATTGGTCTTTGGCTGGTCTTTATTTTAAAACAGCCAAAGCCAAAATGATTCTTTATGGACCAAGTGTGGTATGACCCATACTTTGTTCTTTTGTCTTCTTGTCTTCTTTGTCCCCTTTCAGTACTTATTTTAATATACATTTCCCATAAAAATTGTCCTGGTTTATGTGGTCCTGGTTATGTCATGTTATTTCTCTGTCCTCCTGCTCAGATTCCTGCTCTTCCCTTTAGCTCCTTCCTTCCATTGCCTTTGTGATCTCTTCTTTCCCCCTGCTTCTATTCCCATCTCTTTTCTCTTCTCTCTCTTGAAAGGCAGGTCTAATCCTGGGTAAAGTTGTGACATTTCAATCTTTCAGCCTTTCAGACTGGAATGGTTTCCTCTCTTCAATGATGTCCACTTTTCTATTGTCCTGTGTTATGATGTCCCTTTTCCATCAAAATAAAAAAGTTTGGAACTGATATACTTCAAATATTATTCTTCTGGGATGAGTCTCAGCTTAATAGCTACCAAAGTATTTAGACAAAGGGATGAAATACCAAAGTGGAATTTCAGGGGGAGACTGGCTGGAATTCTGGGGGACTTCCATGTGTCCTAGAGTCCTACATGCTTCGTCCTTCATATATTTTTCTTGCAACAGTGGGAATGCAGCTTAGAAGCCCTTTACTTCCTCTCCCAGGGCCTTAGAGTGCTAAGAAAGGAAGCATCTGAACGACAAATATTGGATATGAGCCTCCAGAAGCAGGAAACTGAACCAGAAGTCCAAGGAGACCCGAAGAACCAAGAGAGGGCTGGCTGCTGTTGCAGGGTTGCTTATGCAGCTGAGGGGAGACGTGGGTGTGAACTGGGGAACTGGTTTGTAACAGGCAAAATCTGAACATCCCCAAATTTGGGAGCAGGTGCCATTGTCTAAAAATCAGGATTTAGGCTCTTGATCCAGGAACCAGACTTTGTTCAGATATTCTGAATATCCATAAGCTATTTTGGGTCCTGATCACAGGAAGATTGCTCCAACCACACTCAGCATCCCTATAAGCTCTCAATGCCTTCTGCAGATCCTGTAACTCAGATTTGGCTTTTAAATCTCACTTCAGATTCCCCTATCTGGAAAGCTGTCCCCAACTTCTCAGTCAGCAGGGCAGTGCCTTTCCAGACGCTTCCATACACCTTGTTTTCATGAGCCCTCTCACCACTTTTCCCTCTGACTTTCCCTCTAGTTTAACAGCAAGATGAGGGTACAGAGTTCACACGAAACTGTGTCCATCGTGCTACAGCGTTCCTGACCCAGAGCGGATGCTTAGCAAATGTCTGGTGAATGAATGAATGCGCGGATGATGTCCTTAAGGACAGCAGACAAAGGAATTCTTAAGTTTTTGCAGCACCAGGCCCCAGAACAAACTTCTCCTCCCGGGATGCAAAAATGTGCCTTTGGATTCAACTGGTGTTTGAAGTTCTTCATGTTAAAGGGAGTCAGTGAGGTTGTTCTAGAGAGCTGCTGAAGAAGTGGATGGGAAGTAAAGGAGGAGGGAGATGCTGACTCATTCCCTGGAGCTGAAAAAAATACACAATATGCACCAGACAATGGGGAGAAACCATCCATCCGCCCATGGAAATCAGTGAAACAAAAGAGGCCTGGGAGGTCCCCTCCCTTCCCTTCTGCGCCTGCTCTGGACCTCCGTCTATTTGTTTTCCCCAAAGCTCTATATCTCGGGGCCTTTATGTTTGGCTCCTCCCACTCTTGCTGAGATAATAAAAGCAGGGGAGGAATCTTGGGACAGGTTCCAGCTTGTGCTGTTCCATGAGAGCTAGGGGAGGGCATGAGGCATCTGGAAGTTTACAGAGGTCGAGTGCAAAGTGTGGAGAATTGGAACTTGGAAGGGGGAGGGGGCGGGCCAGGTGATGGCTGCTTGTTCTTATAAGCCCTTCTGTATTATGTCCATTTCTAAAATTATCTGCATGAATTACTTTGATAGACTAATAAAAATACTCACTTTTCAAAACAAATAAGAGGCGGCGGGAGAAAGCAGTCCTGGGGCATGCAGGGCAGTGGGAGGGAGTGCATGAGTAATCATCACACTTTGGAGAAAAGCTGGTTGCATGCTGGGTTTGGCTCTTGCATGAGGCGGCCACTGCTCTGGCAGCCAGATGAGCTGGGCCTGCATGAACGGAGTGATTGGTCAGTGTTTCTGGATTTGGCTCCACCTGGGCTCTCTGCTCCATACCTTCATCATTACTTGCCCCCCAGCTCTGGTAGCTGCCAACTCTGTAGCCCACTTACCTTCCTCATGATGGGTGCACTCACCTCCAGACCTCAATTTCCTTTCCAGTAACGTTTCATTTCTTATCCTAGGCCCCAAAGCCTTGATGGTCCGCTGCTCAAGTAATAACTTTCCTGACTTGCCTTGGTTTCCAGGTTGTCTATTCCAGATGCTTTCCCATGAGGAAGCCCCCCTCCCTGGTCTGCCCCAGTCATGAGGCAGTATGTACACAGACAGAAGGGCCAGAGCAAGGGCTGATGACAGACAGTAGGACAGAAGGACTCAATCTCTGTAGCCATACCAACCTTGCTTTCAAGGCCTGTCTCCTTCTGTGTCCTAGATGTGTGACGCTGTGTAAGTTACATGAGCCTTCATTTCTGAGCCTTCATTTCTTCATCTGCATATGGATGATACCAAGTGTACTTACTGCTTAATAAAATCTCAATATCACCATGGCAGCAAGGGTGAGTTCACATACATTGTTCTTACACGTACAAAAACAACAAAGCATAGCTCCTTTCCTCTCTAACTGGTCTGTCTTCACCAAAGAGCACCCTCCTTCCATCACCTCTGCCCAAGTTGGCCAGCCTAGGGGCTAAGGACAATTTCAGTCCCACCAGATGAATTTCCTTCAGTTCTATAAAGAAAAGCATTCCTTTAGGTAAATTCTTTGTCTCTGTTGGATAAAGTGCTCAGTTTTTCAGATTTCTGCTTTTTCCCCTCTTTCTTTCCAAGATGGCATCTGAAGGTGAAACTTAGGTGATCCCATGGTGGCAGAGGGCGGTTGGGGGTCTTTGGTGTCCTCTGGATGCTTGCTGGTCTCTGCCGTGTCATGGCTGGTCTGGGCTGCTTCCTGCATGGGGATCACTGAGGCGGACTGGTGCTACTCCAGGGTGTTCTGCTGGTGTCTGAGTCTAAAGCCTGTAGCTGGTGTAACTCATGGACCATCTCCGTTCTTGTTGACTTGGTCCTGCCTTCTTGGCACTGCACAGGTCCGGCGGGACTGCTCTAGTTTCTCTTGCAGGCAGTCTACCCTGCGGTGTGGACCACAGGCAGTGGTGTGTTGCAAAAACAATTAGCAGTTAGTCTTGGGTGGGAGGAGCCCTGAGTGGTAGTATTTGCAGACTTCTATAGTTTAAATACCTTAGCATATCAAGCTACTAAGATGACGTCGACGAATGTGGAGTTGGGGAGAGACCTGCCATACAGATCCAACAGTAATAGTAAATAGTAAATAATCTCAAGAGCAAGATAATAGTAAGATGAAGCAAAATAAATATGGAGTGATCGTTTTGAATATTGCATTACCTTCATGTTTAATAGTACCTATTTAATTGTAAGGTTGAACAATTTAATTTTTAATAACTTCTGTGTTCAGCAACTGATTTGAAATTTCTGACAATGCAACAGTGAGCTCTCTGCCCAGTGAGCCAGCTCTGGTCCACCACTGGCGGGTTACCTCATCTGCTTCATCAAGAGAGCTGCCAACAAGCTCCCAGTCAAGCCTTCAACTGAGTTCCATACTCCCTTTCTGGGGCAGCTTGGGAGAGCTAAATTTAGGCCCACCCTCTTCTATCCACATGCTGATGCTGAAGCAACCGATGACACAATATCTTCCCGAACACTAAAAAGGAAGCAGGGTAGAAGCTCCTCTGCTCATGGCATTAAACTTGACCCACATAACTCACTTCCCTGTGGCAGAATCAGTCAGACAAGCCGACTGTCAAATTCCCCTAGACTCTTGAAGTAAATCCACGCAATGGCCAATTCCCAGAAACTCACTTGACCAAATGAGAAATTCAACAAATTTAGTTTTATTTTGTTTTAATGGACTAGTTTTCCAAGTAGAAGTTTAAGGAAGAACGCTAAAACCTGGTCTCCTGCCATAGCTTGAAGTAGGAGGCTAAGAGAGGCGGCTGTACTGTGTCTGTCCCAGAGCCCACCCTAAGAACTCTTTCCTGCTGCTCATCTCCTAGGCCCTCTTTCTTTGCTCTGGGTCACCCTTCCTTCTTCCAAAGTCTTAGTCACTTCCTTCTCCCCTTTGCAGATTCCACAGCCCAACCTCTTCTTAGGAGCTCTCAGGGATCATGAAGGAGAATGCCACTGCTCTAGCTTTCCATTGGATGGCTGCTCCAACAGAACAAACTAAAACAGAGATTGGCAAAACGAATGAGGCCACGGGAGCTCTGGAGAGGGAAGTCAGTACAAAGAGTTCCTCACAGCACTGGTCTGTTTATATCATGATCTCACAGACTCTTCTTAACCACTCAGGCATTTTTAAACGTTGGGGTCAAGCATCAGGGCTTACAGGTATTGAGAAACCACTGCAGGCTTCAGTAGAGGACCGACAAGATTTGATCTGCTTTAGAAACTCAACTACAGTAGCAACATCTGAAAAGAACCAAAAGGTGGAATTTGTAAGCAGGGAACTTGTTTAAGGGTTCCTTAGAAGCCAGGCGAAAGGTGATAGCCTGAAGTCCAGTCATGGAAGCGATAGAAGAGCCCTTTCCTGGGTACCCTGACTTGATGGGCACTCCACCTCCCTTTTATTTTCTCTCACTGCAACCTACTTGTTTCCTTCCTGGGAAATTTGTAATGTTATATTTACTTTCACTTATCATCTCCTCCTCCACTAGATTGTAAGCTCTGTGGAGCCAGGCCTGCCTCATGCCCCAAAGTATTCTTCACCGGTGCAGTGTTGGGTTCCTGGTAGGTGCTCCACAAATGTCTGTGGAGGAAGGAATGCCACTGAGAAGAAAGGAAGTTTGGTGGGGGAAGCTTAGCTATGTTTTCAGGTAAGGGAAAGGTGCTCTTGGAGAAGGAGGAGTAGAAAACAGAGATGAGAGAGATGACACAGATTCCAGAAAAACAGGACAAGAAGTGAAAGTAGAGGCGTTAGCTTTGCCTGAGAGGAGGGGTAGGCTTCTGACATGGGAGGAAAGGAAGAATGGGTGAGTGTTGGTTGGATTTATGAGAGCAGTGGTCTGTGTTTCCTGGAGAAATAGTAGGCATGATTACCAGCTGTGTGTGAGAGAGAGAGAAAGAGAGAGAGAGAGAGAGAAGAGGAAGAGAAAGAAGGAGGAGGAGGAAGAGAAAGGAGAGGGCAAAAAGAGGAGAGGAGGAGAAAGAGGAAAGGGGATTGAGAGTTTCAGGAGGTGATGAGAAGTTTTAACAGAATGTTTCAACGAAAAGAATAATGCAATGGCCAAAAATGCCTAAAAAGATTCTGAGGGAGGGTCCCACTGAGAAATAATGTGACCAAATTAGCCTTGCCCCAAGTCTCCTACGTGGGAGGCAGGGCAGTAGAACGGGGAGACGGAAGGGTTGGCTGTGGTAGGGATCTGCAGGATGCCATCTCTCTTCCTAGTTGATCTTGTGTCTAGCTCCAACAAAGGGAAACATTTCATGACTCCTGGGATGGGTTCAGATGAATCATTCATCTCTCCAGATATTAAACGTTTTGAATGTGTGAGATAGGACACGGACATCAGAAAGAGGCTCTCAGCAGTCTGCTTCTCTGGAGAAGGCCTCACCCAGGGGCTGGAGCCTGCCTTGTCCTGCTGTATCCTAGATCTGTGGGTTAACTTGCCTGCCCTTGGCTATAACTTCCTCTGGCAGGAAGGCAGCTTTTATCTTAGAAATCTTACTGATATCCAAACATCCCTTGCCTTTAGGTGACCGCCTCCTAAAAGAGAAAGTACATCTGTTTAGACTTTGATAGACCTGGGTTTGATTCCGGGCTCTCACGCATGAAGCTCTGTGATCTTGAATAAATTGCCTACCTTTTCAAGCCTCCATTGTTCAGAGGAAAAAAGGGGAAGTCACTGGAAAGGCAGAAGGTTGAAATAAGATAATGTAAATAATCCAGCAGAATGGACAGGCACAAGGTAGACCCTCAATAAATATTTTGTCACCTCTCTCCATCCTCTCCTTTTTTTATTCCCTCTTGCCCTTACATTTTAGTTACCAGTTTTCGGTACCGGAATCCTCACAGCAGGAATGACATCTTAGTCATTAATAAGAACTCTTATCTTTATTAGAGTAATGTTTGCACTTGCTGGCTAAAAATCTCAAATAATACCAAAGAACAACAGCCATATCCCTCCCTACCCTGAGTCTCATCCCCTAGAGAAAAGTGTATCTGATTCTTAACAGTTTTGGATTTTAATTATTTTGGTATCATCCCAATTTGTCTAAAAGTATGTCTATACTGTTCTTTCCTGATTTGTAAGTTTTAAAGATTGTGTTCCTATATAAAGGGAAAAGATTTAGTGTACTTACACTACCATCCCATCTCTGCTTCCCAAACAATTGTGCCTCTTTTTAATGCCTCTATTGGTTAACTTCATAAGTTTAATGAGTAAATAAATATTTTACTTTTTTTCTATCCATTGTATGTGCCATCTCTTAATTTTCTGCTATGAAAGACTGGACCATTATCATACATACTCTTCTCTTTAGCTCTCCTCACTCCTTTTACTTTCTAACTGTTGTCACCCATATCTTTTATATGATTAAGGTTGATAACATTTGCTTTCTCTTTTGGGATTGTAATTAACTCTCTGTGCTTTGTTGATCGATTTTAAAGGATAAATGCCAGTAAATAGTGCTTGCGTTGTGACAATTATGTGAATATTGTTCATGATCTATTTAAATATATTTGCTTTCTTGTTTAGATTTTTTTTTTTTTGCATTTCCTAGGGTTTCTAACTGCCTTTCTTTTACTTTCATTGTCTGCTTTTTACCAATACATGAATTTCTCTTTTCTTGAATATTTCCTCCTGGAATCCTCCTGTTCCAACATGGGCTAGTTGCTATCTAGAATGGCTGCAAACCTGCTGTCCCAAGATTTTCATTCATTACTTCCCAAGTTGAATCTACCCTGTCCAAGATCTACTGACTTCGTCCTTTTTGGTTGATTAATTCATTTTATAGAACATATCCAAAAGTTAATATCTAAGAAAGGGTACATATGAGATAAACTTTCTGAGTTGCTCTTATATTTATTAGTAGTTTGGTTAGGTTAAAAATTCTAGGATTAAAAATTTTACTTGAGGATTTTTTTTCTAGTGTTTGATTGTTATCAATCAAATTATCTTTTCATTATAAGTAACCTATTTTATTTATCTATCTCTTCATGGAAGCTTGTAGAATCTTACCTTTTAACTTTCATGTTCTGATATTTTAAAATTATGTAAATGAATCTGAGTTTTATTTCCCTCCATATAGTATGCTACATACATAATGGGCCTTTTCAATCTGAAGTCTCACTGGTACTGGAAAATTTTCTTCTATTTTCAGTTTGATAATTATTAACTCTATTTTCTTTTCCCTCTTTCTGAAACACCATTTGTTGAACACTGGACATTATGTCTAGAACTTCTCAGGGCTCTTATTATTATTTTTCTCTCATGTTTTCTATCTCTGTATTTTTTTCTATTTTTTGAAATACTTTATTACTTAATCTTGCAATTTGAAAAATACTTTAATAGACTTTTAATTTTAAAATAATTATAGATTAACGGAAAAATTAAAAATATTATATAAAAAGTACATGGGCTCTGCACGTCGTTTCCCCTATTAAACATTTTATGTTAATATGGCACATTTATTATAATTAATGAAGTAATATTGGTATATTCATAATAAGTAAAGTCCATATTTTTTTTTTTTCAGATCTCCTTGGTCTTTCTTTATCTGATGTCATTTTTCTGTTTTAGGATCCCATCTGGATATCACATTCTATTTAGCAGTCATGTCTCCTTAGGGTCCTCTCGGCTGGGAAAGCTTCTTAAACATTTCTTGTTTTTGATGTTCTCAACAGTGTTGAAGAGTACTTATCAAGTATTTTGTAGAATGTCCCTCAGCTGGGATTTGTCTGATGTTTTTCTCATGATTAGATTGGGGTTATGGGTTTCTGGGAAGAGGCACAGAACTAAAGTGCCACTTTCATGACATCATATCAAGGGTATATACTATTAACATGACATCACTTTTAGTGTTAACTTTGTTCATCTGAGATAGTATTTCTTATGTTTATGTACTGTAAAGTTACTATTTTATTCCTTCTCCATACTGTACTCTTTCAAAAGGTGTCAGTATGCACAGCTCACACTTAATTGGAGTTATGCTCCATCTCATTGAAGGTAGAGTAGCTACATAAATTATTTGGAATTTTTCTGCATCGGAGATTCTCTTCTCTCTTATTTATTTATTCAGTTATTTATTTATAACAGTATGAACTCGAATACTTATTTTATACTTTGGGCTAGAATCAAATACTTTTTTATTTTATTGCTCAGATTGTTCTGGCTTTGGCTATTCAGAGGTTTTGGTTGACTACTTTGTTTACCTCCAATATTGTACATATGTGTATATATATGTATTTATTATTTTTGAGCATTTCCTTACTTTCCATCACTGTAAGATGTTTCTGGTTTACTTTGTATATTTCTCATCCCAACCCTAGAATTAGACACTTCTCCGAGGATACCCAGTTCCTTTTACTGGAGAATGGTATTGGGAACCAAAATCTGTGTGTTGCTACTGGAATATTATTGCTTTTGGCTCTCTTAGCTGGCATAGCAAGAAAATGTGTGTATACCAACTCCTATATACACATGCATCTATAAATATTTCTATAAGTAACATCTGCATGTATATTAACCCAAACATGAGTTCATGCTGATGTCTCCAACTCTAATCCATTACCAGGTAGATCATTTTAGCCTCTTTCCTTCATTTTTCTGTAAATTCCCACTCCAACAGTGAGAAAACTGGCTCCTCAAATCCCCCATCCACCTACCGGGTCGTTCAGTTCCAGTATATATGTATCACAGTATCATGATTGTTAGCGGGCACCCTAAGGGAAACAATTTTATCAACTAGTGTTCGGTGCTATGTGTAGTTCCTTTTGCCTTTAGTCTTACAGACTCCATTTGTTTGCAGTGCTACTAAGGTCAGCATCTTTGCTCCTCATTTCCCTTGGATGAGATTGTTTCTATATATTTAGGATATGGTTAGATTGTTCTGTCACATTCTGCATTCATTCTGGGACCTCTTGGCCTCAAAATGTTCTTGAAGATTTCCTTATCATTTCTTTTCAAAACTTCTATTGACTTTTTCCCCACTGCTATCAAATTTTATTTTCCAGAAGTTCTTTTTGCCCTCAGAATTGTTATTTACTATTTATTTATTTATTTATTTATTTATTTATTTATTTATTTGAGAGACAGCATGTGCACAGAGATGCATCCGCGGTTCACATGAATTGGGGGAGGGGAAGAGGGAGAGAATTTCAAGCAGACTCCCCGCTGAGTGCAGAACCCAATGCTGAGCTCACTTTCAATCTCATGGCTTACAAGATCATGACCTGAGCTGAAATCAGGAGTCATTCAACTGACACCTGGGTGCCCCAGAATTCTTTTTTATATCATCTTATTCTTTTTTCATTGTTGCTAGTTAGCTAGTAGCAGTCTGCATCTATGAAAATCCTCTCTCTGGGGACATAAATGAGACTTTTTTGAAATTCTCTTCACTTGGCATGTTTTCTGCAAGGCTTTCATTCTGTTCATTTTCATTTCTGTGTTCCATACTATATTTTTTTTCCCCTCTGATTTCTGGTAATCTTTGCTTGACTGCTCCTGATTCAGAGTAGGGGAATCTGATTTCCTGATTGGAATCTCTGGAATCTCTGAGGGCATGAGTGGGTCCTGTGAATACTTAGTTTCTCTGTAATTTGTCTGGACTCTTGTTGGAGGAACCCATGAAACTCATGTTAAATCTTTCCACTTGGTTGATATGTAGAGAAGTATCATCCAATATTCTCCCTGAAGTGTAAGGCCTATCATCTAGCAAGCTGGTAGCCAGGTAGTTATTCATTTAATCCGTGCATTTTCACGATACAACTCACATCCTCAATTATGCTTGGCTTTCTCCAGAGCAGAGACTCTGTTTTAACCTTTCTGATCTTCTTGTTGGTGGGCAAGGAGAATAGCTCAGATCCATAGAATAGCCAAAAGAATCTAGAGATATATATATATATATTGATTCATTACAACCTCCAACCAATCTTTCTTCTTTTGGCTCTTTATTTACTTCCCCTTAATGCCCACGTCCAGAGGTATCTGATGCTGCTAATTTCTGAGACTTATGTTTTTTTTGAAATGGAGATTGGGTCAGTTTTTAGCTTTTCTCATTGCTGGTTAGTTTTGGCCTTCTTGGGCCTACATGGCCCTTTGGTTAACACCCATCTGTCTGCTTTCCTGACTTTCTAAAATTGTGCTGTTGTATCATCTCCATTTATCCTTGGATATATACCTTTAAAAAAATATCTATCTATCTATCTATCTATCTATCTATCTATCTATCTATCATCTATCTATCTATCTATCTATCTATCTATCTATCCCTTTCTTTACTTGATTTTACAGGGGTTTCTAGTGAGAGCAAAGTTAGATTCTTGTGTTCAATTCACTGTACATCTTTTCCCAAATCCAGTTGATAACTTTCTCTCCCCTTGATATGGTGCATTCTGGATACTAACTACTTGATAGATATTAGCAAAATTAAAATATATACAACCTGGAAAATCTCCATTGCCTTGTGCTCTTTAGTTGATTGAACTCTAATACTAAAAATATACACTATGCTTCAAATGTATTTATCTTTGTAGTGACTTTCTACTTTCCCAACTAGTTTCAGAACAAAGAGAATCTTTATGTTTAGTTCCTTTGGTGTCACATCTAAACAAGCCTCCAGGGAAGAGCAGTCCAACAAATTTATTATGGCTTGTAAATCAACAATATTAAAACTGGTATTAGCTTTTAACACTTAAAGTGTTGGAGGAATGGAATTCATCAGGGGTCTCTGCTTTCTCAATATAGTCCTCAGTTAAAATTGATGAAGATGTAAATAATTCTTTATCAATGAATACTCGTTCATGTAGCATTCATCTTCCATTCCAAACACACTTGGCTGAATATTGATTATGTGGTTGAACATCCTTAGACAACTGCTTTTGCTTTGGGTTATGATGACTTACATTGATTTAAAACCGCCTCATAAAATGTAGCTTCAATATAATTTGTTCATGTGTTAACATGATGCTGGACACTCTGAGAACTGGGTTTTAGTCCTAGCTGTACTACCACTTCCAAACTATTAGAGTCTTGCTTAGTCCTCTCAGCTTCCCCATTGCTCTGACTTTCCATTTACAAAACCAAATTGATACCACTTCTCCTGGCTGATCAATAATGGGCACAATACCAACCCTTGCTGAAAGTGAGGATAAAATGAGTTAATGATGAAAAAATTCCACTAGACCTCTTTAGTTGTACAAAGGAATACTATTTTAAAATTTTGAACACTATGTTAAAGCAAGACCCAACAAACTAAAATATTTAGTGAGGGTAATGTACTCTTAAAAAGTGGCAGAGATAAGGACTCCTGAGTCCTTTGCCTGTTGAGTAGTTTATGCACTAGAGGCAACATAGAGATTAGATATTTGGGTCACACTAGCTCTCCTTCTACATAGTCTGGCTTTGGTTTTACTTTCCTCTGAAGAACATGGAACAGCTGAGATCTTAACTCATTGTAAGCTCTAATCTTTCAAAGGTCCCTCTATTTTACTTGGCTTCTCTCCTGACCCTGAAGTTAAATGTAAGTTCCAGGATCTCACTGCTCCTCTTATAAAATTATTTTGTAAAAACAATAAGTAAGATCAAGCTTGGGAGGTTGTCTATGTTTGTCTGCCTAAGCATTCAAAATCTCATTGATGCCAGCATTTTTTCCCTCTATAATGTCGAGGGCTCCCGGTCATCTTAGCAAATGTCATTCACTGCTTTTCAGGAGAAAACCCAAGTCTGTGTTTCACTTGTCTTCTCTGGACTTGGATTTCTGACACTGAAAAGCTTTCACACATACCATCAGTGACAGTCAACTGGAAGACAGACAGACACAAAGCCATTCTCAAGGATTTCTTCCTTTATTTCCAAAATATCTTTTGACCACTGGAAAGGGTGTTGATCCTTCCCTTTTGTTTCTTTTAGTATGTTCACAGTGACACAGAAAAGGAGAGAGAGCATTGCACACAGGGAGCTTTCTTTTTTTCTTTCACATGAAAGACCTCATTGTTCCACCTCCACAGTTGACTGCAGGCCCTGGAGAAAGTAGCAAAAGATCAAGAAAGACAGAAGAATGATTACTGACGTATTTTCAGAGTGGTAGGCTCTGACTAAATAGAAATACACTGATTTGTGAAAGAGGATCCTTGTTATATTTTAACAGTCTAATGGGGCTTGCTTTATCATTAGTGACTTTTGTACTGCTTGTACTTGATTTAATCAGGAATGGAGTCTTTGAGCTGACTTTACAAACCCACAACACAATAGTTAGTTGTCAGCTGTGATTAGATTTAATTAGAGTAAGTGGAAAATGTATCAGTACTTTTTCACCTTTTTCCCTACCTGATCCTTTTTTATTTTTGGAACTCGCCTTGGCCTTTCCCTCTTTTCTTATTTTTCAGTTCTGGAGAATGAAAATATAAATATGTACCTATATACTCAGTTGTTTGGTTTTTATATTCTTAGATAGGCACACGTACTCTGTGGTACTGGCTGCGTTTGTGTAGCTGTGCATTAACAAGATTACCCAAATTAGGAATTTTCAACACATAATTATGACCACTGCTGCAAGCTTTAGTTGGAAGAAAAAAACTAGGTATGATGGAGCAGCTCATGGTGGTGGTGGTGGTGGTGATAGTGGTAATGTAGTGCTTAGGGAAAGCTATTCATGGATTAAATTCATTAGTGTACTTTTAGTAACCCTGTTCAGTACAATAATTTATTAATTTAAATAAAACTAGTGTCATCTTAAGAGTCTGCACTTACACTCCTAGTAAAAATCCAAATTCAATGGTAAAAGTCCAATTAAAGAAATTTTCTATTTCTAGAAATTTCTCAGAAGTTTCTGAATTGAGTAATTGCTTTTTCTAGGAGTGAGAAAGAACACAGGATACAGAAGAGTTGCAGGAGGAAAACAGATCCCATGTTCAGTTTTCCTTAAGTGGTATTTGAAATGTCCAAAGGCTTTTGGATAGACCCCGTTCAAGGAGGCCGTTCAAGGAGGCTTGACATGGTTCTCATTTGCCAGGGAGAAGTGTGCTGGATGCACGGATCTGGGAGTCCCTAGGGCATAATAGTCAAGACACTCTCAGGAATGAAATCATTTAAGAGAGTGGGTGACAAGGAAGAACCCTGGTCCAAGTCTGAAACTGTGGGGAATGCCAAGACTTAATGACAAAATGAAAGAAATATATCTGTAAGGGAACAGAGAAAGTCAGAGAGGTCTGAAAAGAACCAGTGGAGGGGATCCCTGGGTGGCTCAGCAGTTTAGCTCCTGCCTTTGGCCCAGGGCGTGAACCTGGAGTCCCAGGATCAAGTCCCACGTCGGGCTCCTGGCATGGAGCCTGCTTCTCCCTCCTCCTGTGTCTCTGCCTCTCTCTCTCTCTCTCTCTCACTGTCTATCATAAATAAATCTTAAAAAAAAAAAAAAAAAAGAACCAGTGGAGTCTAGTATCATGGAAACTTTGGAGTAAATTAGAACAACTACCCAGGTGACTCCTAAGTCAGTGCCGGTCTGATCCTACCTAGGCAGGTGAGGATTCCCAGCAAGAAGGGAGGACCAGTACTCCCCCACAGGTGACTGTAAGCACCCACCATTTCTCTTTGGGGGAAGTAACCATGAGGCTTAGCACTAAACAGCTGGTTATTACTGGAAGGTTGGGGCCGAGTCTGAAGGTGGAGTTCATAAGGATACACACTTATTTATGCCAAATCGATTCCTTATAGATGTTTTTCTAACAGAAAGAAAACACATTTTAAAAATATGAGAATATGGAATCTGTTTCTAATTCCCGAGTTCCTTTTTTAAGACTTTTATTATATTATATTTGACCCATTTTTATAAATATACATGAGCACTCATCGTACAAGCCTTATAACTTTCTGTAAAGTAAATAACTACAATTTCTGATACATTTCTATGGTTAGATATTTTTTATGGTATTATACGAGAACCATTTACCAATGACCCTAGGCATCTTGGCAAAATATCTGGAAAAGTCAGCTGCACGGTTGGTTTCTTGTTTATTTATTCAGTCTTTCTAGTATTTCAGTCCCCCTTTTCTCCCATTTCAAGTTATTTTCTAGTTGCTGACCAATGTTCAAATGTGAGTTGCTGTGAATTCATTGGGATGAAAAAGTCGGTTCTCAATTTCCATGTTTGGAAGAGACAAAAACTAATACTGTGTTTGACATTGAAATCTCCAAAAAAAAAAAAAAAAAAAAAAGGTATGCCATTGGCAATGAAAATTCACACACAAAAAAAGACTAGTCTATTTTTAATTGCAAACCTCAAGGTAGAATATTTCTAATATTTGTGATAATAAAAATATTAGTCTCAGAATTTTTTCTTTGCATATTATTTGAAAAACAGAGGACTAGAGAAAAGAAGAAATTCAGCCATTTCAGCAACTTTCTCAAGTAGTGACAAAATGAAACATTTAATGTGGGGAGGGACGCTGAAGAGAAATATCAAATCTGTTCTGCTTCCTGCTAACAAAGTGGTTTTGGGAAGATATTCCCAAGGTCTGGATTTTCTCAGCTGTTAAATGATTGGATTATGCTAGCTACTTTTTCTCAATGCTTTTTACAGTTTCTATGTTCTCCAATTCCCAATAAGATTTTATTACCAGACATCGATAAGCTACACCGTAGATGCTCAGTTATCAATGTCCGTTTAGTAACCATGCTCTCCATTCCCTCGGTACAAAATGCTGGAAGATGCCCATCGCAGAGTACTGGAAGCCAAAAGGACTGTTCTAGCGCATCCATGCATATCTGCCCCCATCAGAGTTTTATGTGCACCAAGAGTCAGCTAAATTTGTTTCCAAATCTGTTTATGCCAGTTGTGTTTGTTCTTGAAATTACATAATTTATCAAATAGTATGAAAAACAGAGAAATATGAGTGAGAAAAGAAAAAGAGCTCTTTCCATGAGAACTAAAACAAATGCTCTGGATAGAATCTATGGGGTGGGGGCGGGGAGGGCAGGGGGGAGTTGTGTAATATAATAAGTCGTTATAAAATATTAGAAAATGCTCATAAATATCTAGAGAAGTCGATTTTCATGTTTCTTTGCAGCTGGATTTATTTTTAAATTTCATCTGAAAGAAGCTGAAACTGGAGATTAAAGTTGATGCTTTATGCAAGAAAGTAACAGCACTCCAATCAGACTGTAAGACAATGTTACACAACAGAAGACTGATGAATGGACAAGGAAATGATTGAAGCAAAATTATTTAGGTATGCATGTATAATTTCTTATCTTTCCTCACTTTAACTTTCATTTCATCTCATTTCATTTTTTAAAAAAAAATTTATTAACCCAGTGACTACCAGTCTGGACTGTGTCCAATTAGACAACATTTACTCCTGTCATGTTGAGGTCAGGACCAGGTTCAAATTTCCAAGTTTCCTTTCTTCTCTCAATATTAACAGAATATATTAAATTAATGAATAATGTGAATAAGAGCCAGCAGAGCACTTTTCTTTTCCAGGCTTTTGAGATATATTTATCTCAAAGCTAATTATGTATTATAGGGTAGTTGAACCATTTTCTGGGATTGAAGTCTGCCTCCTGTTCTTACTAAGTATTTAATGTCTTCAAGGCATATTTTCTACCACTGAGACATTACAATAACACACTAGCTCACTGGGTTGAGACGATGAACTAATCATATCCATACAGCACAGTACCCGGCATATAGTAGAAAACTAAAGATATGACATTTATTATCCTTAAAGTAGGTTTCAAGTGCTTCTAATTACCAATTGATTTTTAATGTAGTAATGAGCTCTAGAAGTTGTTGGATGAAAAAGATTGAACCTTGTGCAACTTTTCAGGGGGATGCTGAAGCAAATTTGAGAGAACAGTAGGATGGCTGGGACCATGTAATTAGATTGCATGGTGGCCAGAGGTCAAAACCGAGTAGCAAGTCAGAACCTTCAGTTAAGGGTCAGTGATCAAGCTCAAGAGGGGATTAGCATGGGCAGCAGCTGCTCCCAAGTGAAATATTCCCTCTGTGTAAAGCGTGGTTGCCAGAGGTAATGAACTATGCCCCATGATCACTGCAGGTATGAGCTACGCTTCCTCTCCTATAGTTTACTCTTAACACAGCAGCTAGGGTGAGCCTGTTAAAGCCTAAATGAGATCATGTCATTCCTGTGCTCAAAACCATGCAAAGCTGCTCATTTCCCTAAGAGCAAAGGCCAAAGTTCTTATAATAAATGGGCTGCAAGGCTCTACAGTTATTGGGGTCCCTATCAATTATCTCTTTGCTTTTGCTGTCCTCCAGCTCCATGGCTTCTTTGCCATTTTTTTTTTTTTTTTTTTTTTTAGAAGTCGGGCAGTCTCCTGTCCTAAGATCTCGTTCTCTCTTAGAAGACTGCTCTATCACCGTGGCTGCTGGCCCTCATTGCCTTCATGTCTTTGTTGAGGTTTTTCTTTCCCAGGGAAGCTGACCTTGACCACCTCTCACATCCCACCCTCTCCTTTACCCTGCTTACATGCCCTTTTATATCCTACTTTTACTCAGTCATCACATCTGGTTTTTCTTGCTTTTCTGTGCTAGAATATAAGTTCTACCAGGGAGGTTCTTTATCTATAGCTTTGTTCCTTTCTGTACCCAGTGCCTAGAACAGTGCCTGGCATGCTGTCGAAGCTCATTAAATATTGATTGAATGAATGAAGGAATGAATGGAAGAACCAGGACTGGCCAGAAAGTAATCCACAGTATTCTCTGCCCGAGGGCAAAGCAAATGGCCAAACAACCAATATCTGGGGATTTATTGAGGTGAGCAATGATCTCTTTAGACTGGAATGGCTGTCTTCAGCTACAGTTTGCAAATCTCCTTTTTCCCTGAGTCCCACTGCTTTCTTGATTTTATTGCCTTGAATTCAGGTTTATTCAGGCAAAAAGAGTCAGAGAACTATGGCCAAGACCCAGATGATCCAGATAATAAACAGGTCTTTGCTTCAGTTTTGTGACATGAGAGCAAATAGCCATTAAGGCCTTTTTTCCTCTTTCCTTCATTACTTGTCTCTAGTTTGGTTTAATGATTACCTGATGATTCAGCAGTTATGACTTTTTGTTGTTGTTGTTAACTCTTTACAGTTTCTGACCCTCTCATACTACATCCATATTTGGTATTGAAGACTTATAAAGTCCCTTTCTTCCCTTCTCACTTAATTGTTGTTTAAGTGCTTCCACTTTCCAATGCCTTTCATGAAGATGGCACTAAGGGGGAAGAAGGAAGCCCCTGCTCCTCCCAAAGCTGAAGCCAAAGCAGAGGTTTTGAAAGCCAAGAGAACAGTGTGCTGAAAGGCGTCCACAGTCACAAAAAGTGTAAAAAAAAAAACAAAAGAGAAGAAGATCCACACATCACCTGCATTCTGCATTCCAAAGACCCAAGACACACTGCGTC
Organism: Vulpes vulpes; assembly: GCF_048418805.1. Lineage (NCBI taxonomy): Eukaryota > Metazoa > Chordata > Mammalia > Carnivora > Canidae > Vulpes > Vulpes vulpes. The sequence goes on from NC_132780.1 coordinate 36,300,412, forward strand.
TTTCAAGGCAGCCCAAATATCATCTAAAGAGCACCCCCAGGAGAAATAAGCCTGACCACTATGCCATCATCAGTTTCCCCCTGACTGTCAAGTCAGCCATGAAGAAAATAAGAGACAACAACACACTTGTATTCCTTGTAGATGTCAAGACCAACAAGCACCAGATCAAACAGGCTGTGAAGAAGCCCTAAGACATTGATGTGGCCAAGATCAACAACCCGATCAGGCCTGATGGAGAGAAGAAGACAAATGTTTGACTGGCTTCTGACTCTGATGCTTTGGATATTGCCCACAAAATTGGGATCATCTACGCCGAGTCCAGCGGCTAAATCTAAATATAAATTTTTTCACCATAAAAAAAACCCTCAAAACAAAACCCATGCTTCCAGTTTTCATAACTCTTTATGCACACAATAATAATGATATCACAATACCAATTATATTGTAATAATAATTTTGAAATTATTTAGATCTACTGAGCCTGTACTAAGTTCTGATTTAGGAGCTACAGATATATTTTCACTGATCTTCACACCAGCCTTGTAAGGGAGTATTTAGACCTTAGTGAATTCACATTGTGTTCTTTACCATGTATGTTTTCTTCTAACTGGCCATGTCACAATCACTGGAAGCACTTGGTGACAGATGGACCCAACTCCTGAAGTCCTATGGACAATTGTATTTTAACCAACATCCAAGGGAAAATTCTGGACACTCAAGTCTGGGAGCCTGGGTAGGTATTGAGGCTGAACATGTCATAAAGGACAGGACACACTGAATTTGAAGTGATGACTGCTATTGTAGCATATGGCAGTTATCACTAGGCAGCTTTTTACTTATTACAATGAAAGTTAACCTTCCTGGCAAGTCACATTCTTCTTTTCCTGCCTCTAGCATTTGACATCTATACTAAAGACATCTATCTACAAATAAAACCAAACTCCATCTTGGAGATTCTAGCCAGCAGCTACTATTTAAGGAGACCTTTGTTCTTTCGGGCCAGATGGTGCTGTCTAGATCTAAGTCAATTTAATTCTATTTGGTAAAGAATAAGGGACGAAATCATTTGGTTAGTGCATCTGGAAATAAACAAACAAAAAATTACAAAGGGTATCAGAAAAAAGTAAAGTAAGCATCTCAATATGCATCAAGAAAATGACTAGCTTTCCTAAATTTTCTCATTTATTCAAGTAAAAGAATATTGCATGTCTCAAAAGTCAGATATGTAAAATTACATAGAATCATATCACCTTAGTCAAATCAGAGGATGAATGAAGCAATTGTTGAGATGTGGGGTTGACAGACTGGTCCACAAACCAAATCTTTCCTGCTACCTTTTTTTTTTTATAAATAAAGTTTTATTGGATAACAGCCATGCACATTCTTTTACATATTGTTTATGGCTGCTTTCATGCTACAATGAAATGGCAGAATTGAATATTTGCAGCGACAACCACAAATATGGAAAACAAAGCCATAAATACTTACCATCTTGTCCTTTCCAGAAAAAGTTTCTGATCTCTGGTCTAGATTATTTAGAGATTATTCATTTTGGTTCTAAAATATTCAGATTGTTTTATATAGAATTTGAAAGTGGGAAGATAATAGAATCTCAATAAGTATCTATGGAATGAATGAATGATGACATTTTCAGCTGCACTTTCCACAAAAAAGAAATTAACACAGGGACCTGAAGTCACCAGAAGTGTTAGCAATTGTTAACCTATAACCCCACACCCAGAATTAGCCCATGGATCATAAAGCACACATTTACCTACCCCTTTAGGGAGAGAAGAGACAAGTTCTTTACAAAAAGACATTCATTTCAAAGTGGAGGACATGCTCATTACGGTGTGAACAAGACCATTCATTGGTGTGTGGAAAAAAAGATTATAATTTATGACTTCAAATTAATATATAGAGAAAAGAAATTAAGCTTCACTGATATTTAATATACAGATTGGCACCAGTCCCTGCACAAATGTACAGACAGGTATTTGAGATTTCTTAAGGGAAGAGTAGCAGTAGTTAATCAGTCCCAAAGGACTGGCTGTCACTATCTCTCTTGCTTGATTTCAGTGTAATCATACACACTGAAGTGTGCATGTACTTGATTAAGTGGATTTAGACATTTCATTATCTACTTCATAAAATGGACGAATGGATAGAAAGATTCCTGCAAAAACATCTGAGATCGAAGATAATAATTCATGCACTGCTTAATAGTGGGGGAAAAATGGTAGAGTCAATATTTCTCTTAAAACTATAGAACCAGTTCTTCAACAGCCAAAGAAATAAAAGGTTAATTCATAAATTCTGATGAACTTTGAAATAATCAGAAGATTATACTGAATATGGATTTACTTCCCCTATCACTATAGACCTCATTCTAGTTGAATACTGTGTCAAATTTAAACAAAACTTTTGCATAATTGGTGGCTTGGGTTAAAAAATGAGTGCCATAACTTAGTAGGCAAGATAATTAGGTCCATTTTCTTTTAAAATCCTTCTATAATTGGAAATTAACTTTTTAGTTATGATAGTCATTAAAATCAACTACAGAAATAATGTATGTATATAAAATTGGTTTAAATCACAAATGATAACCAAGATTTAAAAAAATAACCAAATTTATCAAATCACATTGCCTACTTTAGTGATATTAATGACTTTTAAGAGTGAGAACAAAAAGACTTTCTTCTAAATTAATAAATAAAATAAAGTAAAATAAACTATTATTTATGTTATCTTTATCTCATTGTTTTATAATTTCTATTTTGTGTATGTTTTATTATATATGTACAATATGTTAGTACAATAGCATATGCACATGATGTTCACATATTTATATATTTAAGTATATGCCTTATGTATATATAATATATAAAATATATACATGTATATGTAATATACATGTGTTTAAATTTTGTATTATTCATAGGTTCATGTGATTAAAAAGTTTAGAAGTCCTTGATTTAGACAATGATATATGGGTTCAACTTTCCTATGAGAGTGTATTAGGTTTTATCTCTGCCTGAACTTCCCTTGGACTGAACTTCCTTCATCTGCTGAAGGCTTGGTAGAAGGCCATGAATTATAATAACTCCTCTCCATGCACTTTTGTATGAATATTTATCCCATATTGTTACATACTTGTTTATATATTTTACATTTGTCAACATCAGTGTTGTCTTTCTTTAGTTCTGGCTATTTAAATTCTAAAGATATTACTGATTAAACTTGCTTTTTATAGTACCTTTTATAGGAATTTAGCTAACTGACACCCTTGATGCTGTTTGCTTCTGTTCCTGGAGAAATTATTTTATCATTACAGATTGCATTGAATCTTATTGACTGTTATGTAAATAGTGGGTGCCCTTTGTAGTGTTGGTATGTTTGGAAATGGCAGTTTTCCTGGGGTCAAGAGGGTTTTGATACCGACTTTGTTCACTTCATGTCAAAACAATAAATCACTCTCCTTAGGAAAAAATTCTGCCTCAATTACTTAAAGTTCTTTTCTATTTCTTTATTTTTATTTTTATTTTTATTTTTTTATTTTTATTTTTTTCCTTTTCTATTTCTCGAGATACAAAGAACCCACCTTCATACCACAAATTGCGTTAAATGAGATATCTCCTCTGCCTTTTCTGGCCAAAACAAATCTACAATTTTACATCTCAATAGTTACGTCCATTCAAAATGTTTGTCATCTGGGAGCAACCCTGGTTTCTGAAATAGTACCAGTGACATTGCCAAAGTTCTCCCTAATTCTTCTTCATTAAATTGCAGTTTTTCTTCTATTAATCAAGTTATATTTGCCTGTAGTAGTTCTTTTTTTCCTCTGTCAACCTTAGCCCAACTATGGAAGTTCTGCCTTTTGTATTCGTTGAAGGAGAAAACCTTAGAACTTGATGTCTACTCCTTCACTGGGCAGAAAGTCTGGTCACCCATTAGCTTCTTATACATCAGGAAGCTGGTCTCGAATGCAAGTCTCACAGCTTCTATGAGGTGCCGCAGATGTCAAAATGCCCCCTCCCCTCCCAACCCAACTTTTATCCCCAGCTGCTCTGTGTTGCCAGTTAGAACTTAAATTCATGAAAACATACTGGCACTTGAGGCATGGATGGAAGCAATTTGTGGGGAAGGCATAAAATAGCAGGCATACACTTCTCGTGTTTATAGTCTACGATCCTATAAAGGTTTTGTTTTTGAGTGAAACCAATTTTAATTCCATGTATGCTCAGTTTGAATATTTTAGAGAGAAATTCACAATAACCACCTCTGATGTGGACTGAGCTCTAGTCTCATGACTAAAGAACTCTATCTCTTCTTTAAACAGATGGCTACTTGTGGCAGGTCCATAGTGAAAATTAATTACCTGGGAATTTAGAATGGCAAGTAGAGAAAAAATAATTTCTTTTGCAAGTGTATTCAATTTGGAAAGGTTTAGGGAATGAGAAATCACTAATTGATATTTTAGCCAAGAGTTTTGTGGGGATAGAGCTGTCACCAACTTTAGCACATGTACAGTACTCATGTGAGTACCCATGCCTGTAAATCCCAGGCAGGAGAGAATAGCTACCACAATGACACATTTTCTATTTATATTTCATGTCTCTAAGTCAGCCATTTATTTATGCTTACAATGTGCCAAGAATGTACTAGGCCCTTTACATAAATAATTTTAGCATTTCTGAATATATCTTTCACCCTTATACATGTGAGGGATTTACCACATTGTCATTAGAAATAGTAGCTCCTAAACAGTGGCATAATGACCCATTCTCCTCATCTGGAGGCAGCAGGTGGGGGAAAACCTGAGAATTTGTTGGAGAAACTAGAATGTAAGCCTAAACCTGGCTTTAGAGCTCATGTTCTAAGCCACTATCACCTGATAGCCCCATCTTTTCGCTCTTTCACTGCCTATTGTGGACTCAATGTCTCCTTCCCCAGATTCAGATATCAAACTCATAGTGCACAAGGTGATGATATTAGGAAGTGGGGCCTTTGGGAGGTGATTGGATCATGAAGGTGAAATCCTCATGAATGGGATTCATGCCCTTAGAAAAAAGACCCCCCACTAAGCTCTTGCTATGTGAAGACACAGTGAAAAGTCAGCAATCTGCAATGTGGAGGTGTACCCTCACCAGAGGCTGAATCTGCTAGGGCTTCCAGAACTGTGAGAAAGAAATGCTCATTGTTTGAAACACTTAGTCTATGGTATTTTTGTTATAGCAGCTCAAATGGACTAAGATACTATGTGAAGTATCTACCAAGGCTATTGAGTGAATATGAGTTAAGCTAAATTATATCCTGTTGAGAGGCCATAATAAGAAAGAGTTAAATGAATGAAGTCTAGGAATGTCATAGACACATGAATATTTCCTACCAGTTTTCTTTATCTACCTAACAACTTTTGGTAGCACCCCTCCACTCTGATTTGGTCAAGAGGCCCAGGAGAGTGAACCAGCATGGTTCCACAGAGGTGGGGGGGGCGGCATGGAGACAGGAAGGTATAGGGGTCAAGGTGACTGCTGAGCAGCTGCTTGGGGGTGAAGTTCCAGTAAATGGAGTCAAGTGGAGGTTAGAGACCTGGGAAAGAGGAAAACGAGCTGTTGATTTTCTGGTTCAGTAGAACAGAATTCCACAGAAATGTTCCTAATGGGAAGTTGTGTTGGCTGGTGGTGTCTCCATTAAAGGATTGGTGTTGGGAGAAGACAGCAACTCCTTCCCATGCATCAAGTCTCAAATCAAATGTCGCCTCCTTTTGGAAACCCTCCAGACTTCCCAGGGCTGAGTAAGAGCCCCACTATGCTATGCTCCTATAGCTCACTTTTAATATCTCATGGTAGATTTTACCTCATTTTATTGTAGTAAGTACCAGCCCCAGGGTAGTCAGCTATAGTAGCTTGTTGAGAGCACGGAGAGCCTTTGCATTTATTTGTGTTTCTCCTAATTAGATGCTGATTGAACCAAGAATCGATTAAATAAATTCTAATATATTTGTGAAACCTCAAATCTGACCATTTTGGTTTATATAACAGGTATGAAGTACTCCATGGCCTATGATGGGCATTATGCTTTTCAGATTGAAACACAACTGACTGTAGGCCCCACCTGCCAGAATTGAGGGAGATCCAATATCACACTTCTGCATTCCTGCTGTAGATTGAATGTTTGTGAATACCCACTTCCCCTATTCATATGTTGAAATCTAATACCAATGTATTGACCTTAGGAGGTGGAGCCTTTGAAAGGTGCTTAGATTATAAGGGTGGAGCCCTCATGAATGGGACTAATGCCCTTATAAAAGAGATCCTCTCAAGAGCTCGCTTACCCCTTCCACCATGTGAAGACACAGTGAAAACACTAAATCTGGAAAAGCATCCTCATTAGAGACTGAATATGCTGGCACCTTGATCTTGGACTTCCCAGACTTCAGAATTGTGAGAAATAAATTTCTGTTATTTATCAGCCAGCCAGTTTATATTTTTGTTACAGCAGCCCAAACAGACTAAGACATTTCCCAATCCTTTTTCCTGGATCATCCCCAGGAGCTTAAGCAACAAGATATTGTCTGCTAGAATCCCACACTTCAGTGACCAGAGGCCTTGATGAATACCTGTCCACTGCTATCCTTCCTGTCTAGGCTCTGCTAGGACCACCAGTTTTCCACTGTACGTCTGCTTCTGCTGCTTCAGACATTAGCAAAATATGTTTATGCAGTTTCCTGGTGAGCAGTAGGGGGCTTGAGTAAGGGTGGCACCAAAGGATAAGATGCTTGCTCTCGGATCATTCAAAACCCTTTGCACAGACCCCAAGATTGCCAAATGATGCTGACATTATTTTTAAGAGCCTGCAGAGCCATTCTCCCACACAGTCCTTTACCTGACCAAAGCACAGGTAGGCATCTTCCTGCCTTTGAAATAACAATCACTATTGTTTTTTTGAATCTTAGAATCCTCTCAGGATATAGGCTTCTTTCCTGCTTTATCTTCCTAAAATGTGCCTTCTCCTCCTTTCTAAATGGTACCTTCTTTTCCTTCCTACAGTAGTTTAAAGGACCATTAAGGACTTGTGTCTTAGAAACACAGGAATCTGTCCACTGCCCTTTCTTGGAAACAGGGGTAAGATACTTTTTATTCCATCTGCTTCAAGGATGGGAGACTTTTTCATATAGAATAAAAATTCTAATGCAAGTTAAATTATCACCTGCAGGTTGCTCTGCTATATCAAGGACACATAGAGTATATTTTTGTTAATTCTCTTCTTGCATAGCAAGAGGATTTCATCTTTAGATATGACCTAAAGATAAAAATCTATGTCATAATGTTTTAACCTTTATAATTTATTTTTCAGCTATTGCAAAGAAAATGTCCGGGTAGACAGTCCAGAGAGAAAACATTGCCAAACTCACTGCCAACGGCTTCCCAGAGAGCCAACTGAAGAAGCCAATCTCATAGGGTTCTGTTGAAAACAAGCAGCCTTTTATGGTCCCCGATATCCTCATTCTGATCGTTTGGCAGTAACTTCTCAGGACCAGCGTACAGGGGAGGGAGGTAGAGAAGTCTCCCTGTAGTGTTATACTTGGCTATGATTGCTCCATATCATTTTATGCCTGGTAACTCAATGAGACTGCTTGCTATTATATTAACAAGCATAGCTGCTCATAAAAGCCTATGCATAGTGCTGGAGACTTAGGCCAGGAGAGATTGTTTATTTCAGTTATATACTGTGTCCAGAACTCTTCTGGGGATTATGTAGGTAATAATGTCAGACCAGACCACTAGCCCAATGTTCTCTCTTAGCATAAATCCCCTCTTTGGGAGAACGTCCTTGGGAGCCTTCCCTGTTCACTGATCTCAGGACTATTAAATAGCGGTACAACTCATTAGGGTTTGGGGTTTGAAGATTTTCTTTTTCTGGAGACCCCTTGGTCTCTAGACATAGGCATTTATTCCCTACTTAGCTTTCTTTGAATTGAATATACACAGATGATATGGGTACCTCCTAAAGCCACAAACATAACCCGACCTGTAATAATACCCTCCCACACTGTTATCTTGCTGTGACATGGTATGATTCAAGTCCTAATCCTATTCCCCTAACACTAAAATTAAGTGGTTTCACTCTATTAAAGGCATCATCCTCCATTGAAACTCATGAGAGTATCTACATGTCACATGGACTAGCCTAACACAAAGCTCCTAATCTGAAATTGAGCATAAAAAAAAAAAAAAAAAAAAGAACCCATAGCTCAGAATTTGACCTCATTGAATCAGGAAGTTGGACTTAAAATCTGTCTCTAATGTTCTACGTCCTTTTCCTTTTAACCAGGCCTTTCTGATTTTGACTTGGTATCAGAGAGGTTATTTGCTCATCGAAACCAACCCAGAACAACTTCCTATTTTTTTTAACTTTTGCTTTTTCTTCTTCACACTGTAAGAGTGTGTGCATGTGCATGTCCGTGTGTGTGAATAACTTGGTTTAGAAGGAACTCAACATGAAAATAACACTGGTGTGGGCCTCCACATACCAGAGCCTCGAGGAATTCCAGGACAGCATGTTTAAATAACAACTAAGGCTTCTGAATTCCACCTGGTACAGGTGGTAGCATGAGCAGAGTACATGTGATCAGAACTGAAGAGTAAGAGATTCAGTCTTGGGTTAGGGAGGGAGGAAGAGAGAATATAAACAACCTAGAAACCTGTTTGGATCATGACAGGTGGCTGTTGATTAGGACAGGCATATAACTCACCTGGGTGCCTTAGTGGAAATGTCATGCCTTATTTTAGAACGAAATTAGATTCAGTGACAGGAGATACACTCTAGGGACTAAATAACATTCTAATAACATATTTTAAGTGTGCTACTTACTAACAAGACCAATTTTCAAATTTGCTTTTGACAGAGATTAAAGTAAAAATAAAGGCAGAGAGTAAAATGGCAAATCAGTGAAAAGGAATGTGTAAAAAGCATACGGAGTGTGATGGAGGATGATGTGAGATACTCCTCTCCCTCTCCCCCTAAATTCTATGAAATGCTAGTTTATTTTCAAAGACCATTTGAAACTAGCTTTTATAATTTAGTAAGGTGCTAGAAAAGCTATAAAGACAGAAAGTAGATCAGTGGTTGCCTGGGGCAGGGGATGGGACCAGGGATTGAGTATAAACTGGCATGAGGGATGATTTCAAAGTGGTGAAAAGGTTCTATAACTGAATTGTGGTGATGATGGTTGCACAAGCATATAAGTTTAAAAGAGATCACTGAACTTGTGATGGATGAATTTTATGATATAAAAGTTAAACCTCAGAAAGATTATTTATTTCTTTTTAAATTAACAAGGTGCAGCTCCATGACATTAGATTTGGCAAAGATTTGTTGGATATGACACTGAGAGCATAGGCAACAAAAGAAAAAATAGATACACTGGACTACATTAAAGTGTAAAACTTGGGACACCTGGGTGGCTCCATGGTTGAGCATCTGCCTTCAGCTCAGGACTTGATCTTGGGGTCCTGGGATCAAGTCCCACATAAGGCTCTCTGCAGGGAGCCTGCTTCTCCCTCTGCCTATGTCTCTGCCTCTCTCTCCATGTCTCTCACTAATAAATAAAATCTTAAAAGAAAATGTAAAACTTCTGTGCATAGAATGACACAACCAGCAGAGTGAAAGATAAGCCTACAGTATGGGAGTAAACATTTTTAAATTTTATATCTAATAAGGGGTTAATATCCAGAATATATAAAGAAATCTTAAAACTCAACAATAAAACAACTTGATTAAAAAATGGGCAAAGGTCTTGAAAAGGAATTCTCCAAAGAAGATATACATATGGCCAATAAGCATATGAAAAGATGCTCAGCATCTCTAATCATCAGGGAAATGCAAATCAAAACCACAGAGATACCTCCTCCTACCCATTAGAATAGCTACTTTCAAAAACCAGGAAATAACAGGTGCTGGCGTAACTGTGAAAAAAACTGAAACTCGTGTGCATTGTTGGTGGGAATTGAAAATGGTGCACCTGCCTTGGAAATCAGTATGGAGGTTCTTCGAAAAATTAAAAATAAAATCACCATATGACACAGTAATTCCACTTCCGAGTGTATACCCAAAGGAACTGAAAACAAGGACTTGAAGAGATATTTGTATACTCATGTTCATAGCAGCATTATTCACAAGCAACCAAGTGAATACCATCAGATGAATGAATAAACAAAACATGTTCTACACATACATTGGAATATTATTCAGCCTTTAAAAGGAAGGAAATCCTGGCACATACTGCAACACATGTGAACCTCGAGGACATTATGCTAAGAGAAATAAGCCAGTCACAAAAAGGAGTACTATATGATTCCATTTATATGATGTTCCTAGAATAGTCAAATTTAAGGAGACAGAGAATGGAATGATGGTTGCTAGGGACTAGAGGGGTGAGGGGAATGTGGGGAAGGTCTGGTACAACATTGCCAGGTAAGTTTAAATCTTAAAACATTCAGATTATCCACAGTTAATCCTAACACAGCTACCCAAAGTAATCTCTGAATATTATGATGATCAATCCTATTTCTCCCAGTATGGTCCACATAAAAATCTCCATTCTCATTTTCATGTTTTTATCCTTTTCCATTCTAGATACATCTTCCCTCTCTTTTCTACTCAATGATCTCTTCCCATTCAACTTCCCTCAACGAGGAGACTTTCCTGATTACTGCATCCTATGGTCATCCCAACCTTCTCTGAATAGCTGCCTTGGCACTGACTGTCTCCTCTGGGCCACACAGTGGAATGTGGATTCTGTAAATTCTCATCACCAGGCAAGAACAACAAAAGCAAACCCTGGATGGGCCTGGGGTCAGATGCCAAAAGAGTGCTGACAGGAGATCATGAGTTGAGATGGGTTTGTGGTCAGGGTCAAATAGAGAATTAGCACAATAGAAGACACAAATGTAAATAAAAGAAAGATGAGAATCCAAGTCTATGGAAATGTCTGAGAACCCAACAGGAATATGAATCAGAATAAATCCCAAATATCCTAACTTTCAATAAGATCTCTAGACGCAGTGTTGTCTTGACTAGTGAACAATCCCAGGCAACAGAGTGATTTAGGGGAAATGGTACAGGCTGTGCTCCTGAAGGACATGGATCCTAATCCCAGTTCCCCCACTTACTCTATGTGTGATCTTGGACAAATTACTTGAACTTTCTAAGCCTTGCCATGTTCATTTCTAAAACAGGGATAATAACACAAAAATTATAGGGCTGTTGTGATGATTAGCTAAAATTAAATAATGTAGACAAAGTTCCTGGTAGATGCTCTGTCATGGCATCAAATCTTTATTATTATTGAGGTCGATTGCTCTGTATGTTGAATAAAAAACTACCTTCTTGGTGAGGTATAAAGACAATATCATCACTATATCACTAAGTAAATAAAGCACAACGTCAATGAATGTCAGCGCACATCTTAATTATGTAAGAAATGTTACCTCCCTTTTTTCCTTTTACCTCCCTTTCTTTCTTCTTTCTTCTTTCTTTCTTTCTTTCTTTCTTTCTTTCTTTCTTTCTTTCTTTTCTTTTTTCTTTTTCTTTCTACTTAATTTTAACTCTGATATGGACTGGTGGAAAATTCAATCTCAGCAACTCTTGGGATTCCCCTCTTCTTTCAGTTTTGGGCCAAGAGTCCAGAGTCTTTAGGACAGCCCTCTACTCATTGGCCTCTGTCTATCCTGAGTCCTGCTGAGATATTCACCATGCCCAGGAGTCCTTCAGATCTCTTGCCACATTTGGGCTCCAGAGATCTTTGGTCAACTTGAGAATACTAGATCAAAGTCCAGTATTATAGAAAGGAAGGAAGGAAGAAGAGAAGGAAGGAAAGAAGAAAGGAGGGAAGGAAGGAAAGAAGAAAGGAAGGAAGAAAAGATGAAAGAAAGAAGCCATTAATACTTTGGGTTTGCTTGTTAAACAATAATTATCAAAGGAAAGTCTTGTATGTATTCTGGGCAGAAATGAAACTATCTAGAATAAAGCAGAGTGGAGAAGGCCTGAAGAACTAAAGCCATGGAAAAGCCCAAAGTCCTAAGTATTGCAGAGAATTTCTTTTTTATTTGCATCTTGAATTTTCTCTTCCTTTGATAGAAGAAATATGTAGTGTTCGAAGGGTATTTCCAGTTGACTCAGACAAAGAGAACGCACTGTTTGTATGAAGCAGGAGGAACACCATAGATGACTTCTTGTTTTGATCTTACCTTAACTTGGTTACTTAACTCCATTTTTGAGGGCCCAAGTTTCTTCTGTAAAATGAAGGTCTTCTAACTGCAAACTGTGAAAAACATAGTTAAGGGGCACCTGGCTGGCTTAGTCAGTTAACTGTCTGACTCTTGATTTTGGCTCAGGGCATGATCTCAGTGTCCTGGGACACAGCCTCACATGGAGCTCCACGCTCAGCATGTAGTCTGCTTGAGGATTCCCTTTTTCCCTCTCCTTCTGCCCCTCTCTCTGCTCTCTCTCAAATACATAAATAAATAAAATCTAAAACATACCTATATAGTTGAATTCTAAAATTCTCGAGATCATCTGACTGAGAAAAAAATGATTTTGGAGGGTGGGCTTTGCCACAGAGTCACAGCTATCAAAGGGAGGCAATTCAGAGGCAAAGTAACCTTCTCCTCCCAGCAACTGTCCTTGCTCTTGACCTCCCTCTGTATTATTGCCCAGATGACTTTCTATTTTGATTTATAGTCATTTGCTGGCAAGTCTTACTCCTCATTTACAACTAGAGTTTAAAACCTTTAGAGAATGGATTCAGCTCTCCAGACATCTCCCTTCGTCTGCCTTCACTCTTCCCTTCCCCCTCAGACAGATTCTCCTTGATCATTGTAAGCACTAACAGGAAATATTCGCAAGGGAATGGAAATAACCGACTCTAGGAACTCAAGAATGTCCTCTGAAGGTTATTTATTGACCTCTCCTGGAAAGTTGTTTCTGTTGCCCACAGTCTAACAAACTGAACCTGATTTGCCCTAAAATATTTATTGTAAAATTTTTGTTCTTGTGCTTAACTCTTTATAGGCATTTTCTCTCACAAGTCTGAAAAGTAGATATTCATACCACTTTCCAGATAGAGAAACAAAGGCTCAGAAGGGGTAAGGGTTTGCCCCAGAGCACTCAGCCACTATGTGGCAGAAGCAGGACAGGATTCCTCAACTTTCAGATTCCAAAACTCACCTCCATGTAGTGAGATACTTTCTAAATTCTTTAAACAAAGCTAGTAGTAATTGCCTCACAATGGAAGAGGTTTATCAGTGTTCACTATGAAGAAGAATGGTAAATTTGGAAAGAAAACTTTCTCCTTGCAATTCAGTCCAAACAGGAGGCCTCTGATTTTAAGCAGTATTTTTGTGATATAGAGCACTGGAGTCTAAGTCTTAAATCTGTAATCATGGTGTTCACACAGGTTTGCCAGGAGTTTGCAAACGCCATTACTCTGCTCTTAATCAACAGAAGATTTCAGTGAGAGAAAAAGGAAAACATTTTCAATACAGAGATCTAGGAATGAAATGGATTGACCCAATCCCATTAGAACGATTTAGACTGGAAATAATAGCCTTTTGCTTTCAGCTTATTCTGAGTAAGCAACTATTTTCAACGTGCGTCCCATAATGACTCCCAATTCTCAGAACACTGAAGACCCTTTCAACAATCTCCACAGGAAAATGAAGGCTACTATTTGTGAGGGGAGGAAAAAGATACCAGCATTGCACACGACTGTTCAAGTCTCTAACAAACACTCCATGGAATGTCTCTTGCGTGTATTTTTCACGCTCAATCCACAATTGAGCACATATTTGAACACGAGGTTCATCTTTTTTCCCCAAAGAACAACTTTCTATAGATATTTGTGTCTAATTAAAAATCAAGACAGAACTTACTTGTCTGTGCTTGAAAGTCATTTTGCCTTAAGAATCCCTTCTTTATCTTGTGGTTCAGTAAGGGCTTTCTTGACTACTGAGGCCTCCTGTTAGCTTGACAGTTTTTATATGATATATAACACGGAAATTTTAATATGACATATAACACAGAAGTCAGCCCATCCACTCCTCTTCCATTTATACCTTGACAAAAATTCATTGTGGAAGAACACACATCTAGAAGTTTGTCATCATGGACACACCCTCATAATTGTTACTGACTAACTACTTACCTCACACAGGTGACAACACTAACCTCTCTGTGTTATTTCAGGTTCTCTGACTCAAACTCACTGACTAGTAATTATGAAGAATAAAAAAAATTTTGAGTGACAGAACATTATCCTTTTTTTTGGCCTATACATACATGGTTTTATTTACATATAAATAAAATGTATGATTCATGTACATTTATACTTATACAAAAAATTTTTTAGTCTTTATGTAGAATTTTCTTATGGGACTTCATAAGTAAATGATTCAGAATCTCATTTAAAAAATCTATGTACTTATTGTATATATTATTCAGTGGGTTTCAATAAATTATAATAAAATCTTTTTATGGGAAAGTATCTACCCAATAATAAATGAAAGAAGGATAAGACTATTGCACAATTTGTTTCCAAACAAGTTGTTTGGAAACACAAGCTATTTTCAAGGATTGAAGTCTGACCAATTCGACTCTCAAGATCCATCACTTCTGAGGCTCAGACCTGTTTGTGGGTTGGGTGAGTGTGCATGTGTGTGCCCTCGTATGTCTATGTGTGCAAAGTACAACACTAAAAGCCACAGGTCATAAACGGCTGGTTATTATCACAAATGTGTTTTGATTTCTTGGCGTGATGTTTTGCAAACTTGAACTTATTGCAAACATTTACAAATTGGCAAATATCTGAAAGTAGGTTTCTTAAAAATGAGAAAATGTGGAGCACCTTGGTGGCTCAGTTGGTTAAGTGTCTGCCGTAGGCTTAGGTCATGATCCCAGGATCCTGGGATAGAACTGTCCTCTTCCCAGCCCTGTGCCCCCTGCCAAATCTGAGCAGGGAGCCTGCTTCTCCCTCTCCCTCTGCTTGTCTCCCTTTGCTTGTGTTCTCTTGCTCACTCTGTCAAATAAATAAATAAAATCTTTAAAAAAATGAGAAAATGTGGCAAAATTGGGCCTATAATTTCTGATAGCAAGCATTGGCTGGAGTCGGGGAGAGACTGCGGAAGTCACTGGGGCATCCTTTCCAGCTGTCCCCTCCCCTGCCTTGTTATACATTACCTACCCTGTCTCTGTGGGTGTTTGGGTCTGAGGCTCTTGCTCTGAAGAAAATTCTCTAGTACTTCCTTTAACATGGTTGGATTAGTCACTGACTTTGTGGATGATGACTCAGAGTGAGGAAGTATTGGAGCAGTCTCGGGCCATCAACGGCCAGGTGAAACTGAAGGACACCTGTTTCGGAGGTCCAATTTCCCAGCTCTTTGGAAAGAGGCTCTCTTTATCCTCATGAGGGTAAAGAGCCATTGGAGGAAGTGAGAACACTTTCACAAATCCTTCCAAAGATGGAAAGGAGGAAATTTGCCAAACTTCAATTGTTATTGGAAGTGGCTTGAAATTGTGTAATGGTCCTAAATTTATCTATTGGTTTATTTTGTTGATATTTGCCAGTAAAAAATGTTACTATAATATATAGAAACCTGAATATGGATACAACAGGACATAGACTTTTAGGTAAAGTTTTCATTTATTTACATAAAGCTGACAGCCTGGATTAGAAACATAGCCTTTGTGGGATCCCTGGGTGGCGCAGCGGTTTGGCACCTGCCTTTGGCCCAGGGCGCGATCCTGGAGACCCGGGATCGAATCCCACATCAGGCTCCCGGTGCATGGAGCCTGCTTCTCCCTCCGCCTGTGTCTCTGCCTCTCTCTCTCTCTCTCTGTGACTATCATAAATAAATAAAAAATTAAAAAAAAAAAGAAAAGCTTAAAAAAAAAAAAGAAACATAGCCTTTGTTTTCTTTCTTACCCTTACCTCTGGGAGGGAAGTTTCTGACTATAAATTTGTCCTCAGAACACACTTGTTTATTAGTCTAAGGATATATATGTGTATAGTGTGTGTAACTAGCTAGTGTGGCTTACATGGGATGGAGCAAGAGTAAGGAGAGGTTTGACAATTATCCTGGTAATTACCTTGATAGAAACAGCAGATCTATTTCTGTTCTGTGATGGATATTTTGGTTTTAAATTAGTTCCATTACTACAAGGCCTGAATTAATTAACTAAGGTGATTTGCAAATGGGCAAAAGTCTCCTTCAGGATGAAGCAGGTATTGCCTGCTTATGCCAGTATTGCTAGGCAGCTTGTAGGTGGATTCATTTTGGAAAGGTCGGTTCACGAGGTTCCTTACTGGAGGTGCTTTAGATTTGTGATCAAAGCCAGCTCTTCAGAGAACTGGGATCCTGTGCTTGAGCCACTCCTCTGACCCCCAGGAGAGTGTATGCATGGTAGAGAAGGGGATCCAGGCACGCAGTTATGTGTGATTGTGAAGGTGAGCTCACACTGCACAAAATGCTACAAGCGGGGCCATGTCTCTTTAGTGAAACTCTTTGGCTCCCCTACTGCCCTCTGCCTAGGTTTGGGTTCTGAATTTCTTGGCAGGCCAGGATGGCTTTTAGGTGCCAGCTCCACTAGCAAATATTGTCGCTCTAATTCTGCCTAAGTTGCAATTTCTGGCCTTAGGTCATGACCCTAAACAGGAAGTGCCTCTGATTTCCTCCAAACATGGTATGTGGATGAGGGGCGGAGTTTAGCACATAAACACCCAGCTGCCAGCTTTTCGTGTTTACTAGGGATCAAGAATAGGACACTTAAGGTCAAGAATATATCCTTTCTTCTTCCTCCAAAGGAGCAAATAGTGTTGTCTTACGCTCTAGGTGAAATGCAGACTTTAATGCCAGAACTATATTTGGTTTGAAGTTTTTCTTTTAATGCCACCCAAACTCATTCTATAACTATTATGGGCCTCAAAAAACTGCATGAATAGAAAGTGACTTCAAATTAACTTGCATACACATCTGATCAGTTTTTTGGGGAAAAACATAAAGCCAAGACACTGGGGAGTGGGGAAGGAGGAGAGTAAACAGCTCTGTATTTGAGAGGCAACTAAAATTTAACTATAGTGTCTGAGTAGAATGGTAGAAAAACAAAAAACAGAGTTGAAAGGTGTCTCAGAGGTCATGTCCAACCTCTTCCTGAGGATGCATGAATCACTAGCCCACTCTGATTCCTTCTCTCTGAACTGTGTTTTTTTTTTTTTTTTTTTTTTCAGTTTTTTTCTACTTCAGGAAACCACAACTGTTGGCTGATAGAAAAACTATGGCAGTGCCACACAAAGAGAGAACTATTTCTGCCCCCCCGGCAGTGAAGTGTGAACAGTACATAGTATGTATTAATTAGACCTTGCACTGAAAGAAAATGCTGTTCTTAGTGGACTATCAAGATGTTTTAAAAACAAGACCTATACCTGTGATTTTTGAACTTTCTACTATCAGGTTTCCAGCATATTCAGGGGTAGCAATAACGTTCCTCTGGTGAATAGCCTTGGAACCGGTAAAATGCCTTCTTTACAACATTATCATTTCCATTAATTTGAGCAAGTGTTGATCAGTATAAATTATTTATGTGAGCACTGGGTGCCACCTCCCTAGGTGCAAGGCAATCTGTTAAAGATTTGCTATTGAGCCAGTGAATGGGGGTAGGGTGGGGAGAAGTACATTTTATGAGTCATAAAGTTTTAGGAACATTAGTCCTCATGTTTGCATTAGTAAATGAACTCTTGATGAAATGCACTGTAACAAACAAACAAAACCAAAATAATAACATGAAGACTTAAATTCACTAATGGCATAAGTCAAAATAATGGGAGGGAAAACTCCAAACCTTGGTACAATGCCAATTATCATGATCAAATTGGAGATTAGAAATGATCCTTAAGGCAGAGAAAGACAAACTCTAAGATTGGCTAGCCCACGACTTAATTTGATTTCTAAGAAAATGTGTCTTTTTGTCATAGCTTCTCTGATGGACAGGAGAAAGGGAGAAAAGAAAAGAAGGTAGACAGAGAACCAGCACTCACTGTGCTTTTTCTTATACTTATTGGTATCACTGAATCTTGTAGTTGTCTGTAGGCAAGGTCTAGCTTCCAGACATAGCCAGATAGTTCCCCTACTGCAAATAATTGGCAAGAAGCACAGTTACTCTAACTGCTCCATATATGTTAATGCACTTAATGCTTACAGCAGACCTATGAGGTAGGTACCATCACTAATCCTATTCCACAGCTAAAGGAACTGAGACTCAGTGAAGTTAAGTGCCCTGTGCAAGATCACTGAGCTAGCACATAGAAGAGTCAAGAACAGAAGTGGGCAATGGAGTTCTTGACATGGCACTTTGAGTCATTTTGCTAAATGACTTCTCAAAGATTTAGTTCTGTGTTTTACAAAGTCTATTCTGAAATTCATCTGCATCAGACTTTCCTGGGATGCTTCTTAGAAGTTTTCTAGGCTAGTACATTGGCATCCCTGAGAGTTGAGCCTAAGGATTTGTATTTAACAACTGTCTTTTGCACGCTAAGTTTTGAAGATCACAGAGATCTAGGGAGTGGGGGAGAGAGATGGAGAGAAACTCCTTTTGGCCTTCAAACTCAGAAGGACACACTATTAAACTCTCCGTATTGTATGTAAGATCATGTCATTTGTAAATAGAGAGTTTTACCTCTTTTCCAATCTGGATTCCTTGTAGGTCTTTTTCTTGCCTAATTGTGCTGGCTAGAACTTCTAGTACAATGAACAGTAGAAGTGGCGAGAATAGACCTCACATCCTTGTCTTGTTCCCAGCTCTCTGGATTTTGAAGGGAAAATTGATGATTTAAGGCCAAATGTATTTGAAATTCACTACTGGAGGTTGTAGTTTGGTATCATCCTGTCCTGACTGGATTCTATTGAAAGAAGCTTACATGCCAGAAATAATCAAAAGTACTTCTAATTCATTCCCAGAATGGGAGTGTGGTCTTCCCATCAGGGTTCCAGGTGGTAGAGCCAAGCACATAGAGATTCTTAGTAAACCCCTAATGAATATGGATGAAGATCTTCAGCGATTATCCTCCAAATTCAGGGTAGGGAGTAGATATGTCAGTGATCTCCTTTTTTTTTCTTTCTTTCTTTCTTTCTTTCTTTCTTTCTTTCTTCCTTCCTTCCTTCCTTCCTTCCTTCCTTCCTTCTTTCTTTCTTTCTTTCTTTCTTTCTTTCTTTCTTTCTTTCTTTCTTTTTGCTGAAGTGAGAAACATTTCCCAGCACACATTTTTTTTTGGTCCCATATCCACTGGCCAGCATTGTCTGGGGAGGTGGAACTTGAACTGTGCATTTTTATAAAGCTCCAAGGCCATTGTAAACTACCCTCTGGTTAAGAAGAGCTGCAATGTAGAAGCCAAGTTTTAGAGATAATCCAATGTCACTGATTCCTGTGAGAGTCCCCATGAACAGTGCTCTCATAGAGGTCAAGAAATAAAGGAGCTATTCTACTTACTATGGCTGCTTAAATTACCTCCAAAGTAAATGGTATAAATCAACTTGCACTGATGATGCTCACAGAATTTTGTTCGTCAGACTTGGAATCACATACTCTGCACTATGATGTCTGAGACCTTGGGTGGACAACTTGAAACCTGGGGGCTGAAAATAGCTAAGATTTATTCACTAACAAATCTGGCAGTTGATAATGTTGCCAACTGAGACCTTAGCTGGGCTGTCAGCTGGAATGCCTCTAAGTGGCTTCTCCATGGATCCTGGGATTACTCACAACAAGATGGCTGAGTTCCAAGGGCAAGAAAGAATTCCAACGAAGCAGAAACTATAGTGCCTTCTCTGACCTAGCCTTAGAAATCATGCCACATCACTTTTGTTACCTTCTACATATCAGAAGCAAGTCACGAAATTGGATCATATTCAGAGGAGATAAATTAGACTTCATCCTTTGTGAGAAAAGTGTTAAAGAGTTTGCAGATATATTTTAAAACTATTACAGATACTATGGGAAAAAAGCCCCAATGTAATAATAATAATATCTAATATTATTGAGCATATATGTCAGATCTTCTGCTAAATATTCTATGTAAATTACTCCAGTCCGCCCACAACCCTATAAGACAGGTAATATTATAATCTCTATATTAAATATAAGAAATATGAGATTGCATAACTTGTCTGAAGCATAACTTGCTAGAAACAAATGATCATGGGATTAAACTCCAGACAGCCTGGCTCCAGAAATATCTTCATATTCAAGACTGTAGACTACACTACAACTGAGGAAACATAAGACCTAGCCCAAAGTACTACTTTGGAGAGGAATCTATTACGATCCAGGTGTTTTCTATACCTAGAGTCCCATTCTGAGGAAAATGACCACTTGACATTATCTCTCTGGCCAATCTCAGCTGACCAGGCAAGGATATATCCTAATGGCCATCATCGGTAGTACCCCTGAAATCTGGTGGCAGAGCTCTGTAGAATTACTGCAGACTTACTAAGTGAACCCATCAGATCCTACCTTTGGTGGAACTTGAGTGTAAGTCTCTCCAAGAGTAGTTGACCATGCCTAGATGGGCAAAAGGTAGGAGACACATGGAAAGTAAGTCAGAAAGCCTCCAGATGAAGCAGAAGCCTTGGGAGGCAGGAATTAAGAAGCAGAGAGGAGAACAGATATATACGTGTTCATTTGAACAAGAGCAGGAAAAACAGGCAGAGAATAGTTAGTGCCAATAATAGCAAAGGATTAGAGCAAGCAGATGCCCACATCTAAGGAGTGCTTGCCAGAGCGAAAGCAGCAGACTGGGTATATATTTACTAGAGCTACCCTTTTGTACCCTCGGTACCTGCTGTGTTTAGCACTTGGTGAAGTTTGCCTGTCTACCTCTGACAATCCCTACCTGGAGCTCCCTTAAAACAAATCCGCATGATCTGAGGTAACATGAGCCTCTATCTTTCTGTTCCTTATACTCGAGATGCTCTCACCCACTGGCTGTGCCACTTATGAGTCATGTGGCTTGGGATAGGTCACTTCCTTATTTGCCCAGTTTTCTTGTTTATAAGATGTCAGTTGGATCAGATGATGTCTAAATTCATTTCTAGCTCCAAAGTTTATTATTCTAAACTTTGGCATGAAGGGGTTGGTCGCCGTCTGATTGCAAAGTCATGGCAACCCTTGCCCTCTTTATTCTCAGCTCCTTCTCAACCACAGAGTGATTTAAAGTTGAGATTTCTGTCTCATAAGGGATCCAAATGCAGTGCCAGCGTGCAAAGTAGCTGTGCAGCCTCCTGGCAGCCCCTACACAGGCTTCCCTGGGTTTGTGTGATGTTTTCTGTGAAGCCAGAAGACCAGTATGTGTGCTGACCCCTCCTTTTCTCATTTCACAAGAGGCCTTGTTTGCTGGAGAGAGATGAAAATGAATCATGGGAAATTGCAAACATGCTGTTGGGAACTGAGGTAAAATATGGAAAAGCTGCTGGGTTTGGTGTGGTCAGAGGTGGCTGTAACTACTGCCCAGGAAGGAAATTGGGAAGGGATGGTTTTATAGATTCTGTTTCATCTTAAACTTAAAATTCAGTTTCATCTCAAGCAGGATTTACAGAGAAACAGGCCAATATTTGCATTTCAGAGAAATGAAAAAAAAAAAAAAAAGACATAGAAATTTGGACCTGGAAGGGCCCATAAGGACTCCTGTGTTAACCTCTGCCCCTTCACATACTTCCATCCGCCCCTTCCCTACATGAGTTTGGATTTGGAGGAAACCATAGGCAGAGCTCCAGATGGAACATTTGGAGACCTGGAAACAGTTTTGGCTCTGAGATCAGCTTATCCTGTGGCTGTAGGCAAAACCTTCTAGAGGTTGTCAGTATTTCCATTTGTATACTAAAGATGATACTGTCTATTTTTGCTTATGTCACTAGAATTTTGTGCCAGTTAATGAGATATTAGGTTCTATTCTCCCCGGTTTCTCAGTCAATCCCATGCACCAGTCCAAATGTTTAGGGAGGGATGCAGGTTAACTCTTTCAAGCTGTCAAGGGATTGCTTTATGTATCACAAGTGCATTGAATTCAAGAGCATCCTTGTACAGTCCACTCAGAGAATAGAGCAGCAGAAGTGCCCTGAATGGCTTCAATGGTGCCCTAGGGGCCTGCAAGAGTTAATGGGCCTGCCTCTGGTTGGGCTGATTGGATGCCAAGATATGACATAAGGCACAAGAGAAAGAGAAGGCTAAAAATCTTTACATAGGGGAACATTTAGAAATCCATTAGTAACAATTGGATGGCACTTCCCTTTCACTCCCTCTTCCCCTGCCTGATCTCAATCTCTCTGTCTCTGTCTCTGTCTCTGTCTCTGTCTCTCTCTCTCACACACACACACACACACCTCTTGATATTTTAGCACTTCCTGTAATAGCAAAATCAAACTGAGCTGAGTGGGGAAGGTGCTGTGAGTTCTTCATGAAAGAAAGAAATATATCTCACCCTTGACTGACCCTTTTTATTTTAAAAGTTCATTGGATAGGGGCAATTTTTTTTTTTTTTTTTTTTGCTCTTCTTTTCTCCCCGTATTTACAGAAGCCCAATTGCTCACCTGATGGTCATGGTAGATTTATCTCAAACTTAGGATCTGGTGAAGAAATAGGCTACTGTGGGAATACTAAGAAACTCAGAATAGCAGGTAGTAAAACTCCACCAGTTGCCCATCAGTAGGAGGATAACATTAAAATTTCTGAGGTTGAAATTCAAGGACCTTCTTGGTTGGGTCCCAAACTAAGTTTGCTACCAGTAGAATGGAAGCTTCCTAGGCAGCTTCCTTTGTCCACATTACTCATTAGAGCACGGCATTTTGTGTTCCTCATTTTGAACCTCAGAAAGTAGTGAACCAAGAGTGGTCTGATGTACTTGAAAAGTTACCTGTTAACATGACAGAACAGTGACAGCCTCTTTCTCCATGTCTGTGGAGGTGTGTTCCATGTTCTCATTCTGTGTGCTTACTCCTCTCTCACCCCTATTCCTTAAATTGGCCAAATGAAGACTGCCACATAAAATATTTTCTTGTTAAAAATTTTCAACACTGCTATAATTTGGACTAAAATGATTGTATTAAAGTCTTCAGGAGGGACGCCCAGGTGACTCAGTGGTTGAGCATCTGCCTTTGGTTCAGGCTGTGGTCCCAGGGTCCTGGGATCAAGTCCTGCATCAGGTTCTCTACAGGGAGCCTGCTTCTCCCTCTACCTAAGTCTTTGCCTCTCTGTGTGTTTCTCATGAATAAATAAATAAAATCCTTAAAAAGTCTTCAGGATTAAAATATAACAATAACGATGTTCTTTTTTGTTTATTGGTATATCCCAACAAGTAGCATAGTGCTTGACACATAGTTAGTATTTAATAAATATTTAAGGAATGAATAAATGAACATTAGTTCTCGTGTTTCTCACAATTTCCATTGTTTACTCCCACAGATTATGGGCCCTGCAGGTAAAGTAAATGAGTAAAGTCAGTGAGTCCAGATTAAAGTATTTTGTTTGTGGTAAGAACTGTGTTGAACTGAAAAACACGTGACCCAGTTACGGTGGGCAGCTCTTGCTTATTGTTGCCACATAGGAGTTTTGGACTGGTTCTGCCAGATACTCTTATTTTCAAGAGAAGCTGAAAATCCTTATTTGTACATAAAATCTTCAGATTTTCAAATAAACTTTTGTGTAGCATTAAGTAAATGACAGCAATTCTAAAGAAACAAAGAGATATGCCGTGTTCCTGAATTAGAAGACTCAATATTATAAAGGTGCAAACTCTCCCCCAAATTAACCTATGGATTCAATGCAATTTCACATTTTATTTTGTATATGTGAGAATGAGTCAATTATAAAATACAAAGGGCTAAGACTAGCCAAAGCAATCATGAAAAGAACAAAGCTGAAGGACGTACACACTACCAGAAGTAAAGTATTATATGTAAAGATAGACAAATAGAACAGAGTGTGAAAGCAAAAACCACATAGATTTTTTCACTTCATTTATGACAAAGGCGACATTGTAGTGCAATGAGTAAAGATAATCTCTTAAGAAAATGATTCTGGGAAAATTGGATATCCATATGGAAAAAGATAAATCTTGATCTCTACTGTACCGTATATGTAAGGATCACTTCCAAATGGACTGTATATGTAATGTGAAACATAAAACAGTAACTATAAGGAAGAGATCATAGATGCATTAGGAGAAGCCAAGATTTTTTTAAACAGGTTGTAACAAATACTAGCCATAAGTTAAAAGTAAGAATTTCTGTTTGTTAAAAGATACCAATAAAAGAGTGAAAAAGGTTGTTTTATAAAATACATATTTACAAATTAATCACATGTAGAATATATTTTATTTATTTTTTCAAAGATTTTATTTTATTCATGAGACACACACACACACACACACACACAGAGAGAGAGAGAGAGAGAGAGAGAGAGAGTCAGAGACAGAGGCAGAGGGAGAAACAGGTTCCATGCAGGCAACCTGATGTGGGACCTGATCCTGGGACCCCAGGATCACGCCCTGAGCGGAAGGCAGGCACTAAACCACCGAGCCACCCAGGGATCCCCTAGAATATATTTCAAAAGTCAGTATATTAATCAGAAAGAAATATACAACCCAATAGAAAAATAGCCTTGAACTTCATAAGAGAGGATGTCTAAATGACCAATAAACAACTGAAAAAAGTAGTCATCTCAATAATGATTAAGGTAATGCATATTAACTACAATGAGACACTGTTGATGGGAGTATAATCAAACACAACCACCTTGGAAAACTGCTTGGTAGTATCCCCTAAAGCTGAGCATACACACCTGTGCTATGATCTAGCAATTCCATTTCTGTCAGAAATGTACACAAATTGAATTTAAATAAAATTAAGAAAAATAAAATGTAAAAATAAGAAATAAATATAAAAGAAACTTAAAAAACACATTTTAAAAAAGACACATACCCAAATATTCAGAGGAGTTTCATTTATAAAACCTCTAAACTGACAGCAAACACAAAAGTCCAACAATAAGACTATATACATAAAATGTGGTATATTAATAAATGAAATACTACACAGCAGTAAGAGGGAATGCATGATTGTTACCTGAAATAATGTGAATGAATCTCACTCACACAAAAAAAGACAGACACAAAATTATATGCACTATGTGATTCCATTTATATAAAGTTCAAAATCAGACAAACCAATGCATGGTGACAAAAATCAGCATAGTGATTACTTTTGGAGTGGGGGTAATGACTGGCAGGGGGCATGAGGGAGACTTATCCGATGCTCGTAGGTGTACTGTTTCTTGATCTGTGAGAAGTTACATGGGTGCATTCAAAATTTGTAACAATTTATCAAGCAGTACATATATAATTGGTGCATTTTTCTGAAAGTAGGTTATATTTTTTAAAGCTAGAATGCTTTAAAAAAAATACTGTGCAGGTCAAACAAACATACCTATAAGTCTTACAGAGTTCATGGGCCTATAGTTTGTACTATTTATCTTGGGTCAAATTTCTGATTGAGCCAAGCTAGTATAGTCACCCTTCATACTCTCCTGTTATTTCCTTCCTTAGAGTTTTGCCTATGTCCTCTGTCTATTTGAAATTCTACTCCTTTCTACCATTTGGTTTTTCAGAGTGCAGGGTGAGCTCTGCTTCCTTAGCACTTGTGATCTATATTACTCACTTGAATCACAAATTGGCTCATATTTGCATTATATTTTATAAGTATAGGGCTTGTCTCTTCAAAGTTGTTCTCTGGGCCCCACATGCCAGTCTCTTTTTTTTTTTTTTTTTTTTTAATTAATTTTTATTGGTGTTCAATTTACCAACATACAGAAAAACACCCAGTGCTCATCCCGTCAAGTGTCCACCTCAGTGCCCGTCACCCATTCCCCTCCAACACCTGCCCTCCTCCCCCCTTCCACCACCCCTAGTTCATTTCCCCGAGTTAGGAGTCTTTATGTTCTGTCTCCCTTCAATTGCACTGTTGGGGATTTACCCCAAAGATTCAGATGCAACGAAACGTCGGGACACCTGCACCCCGATGTTTCTATCAGCCAGTCTCTTTAGATTCATATGAAATTACCAAAATGAAGACAATGTAGCTTTTTATCATAAAGCTAAATGCATTGTATCACAGATCTTTATTTTGCAGTTAGTTGGTTTCTTTATTCTTTTAGGATTAAGATAAAGCTTTTTCACAAAATGATGGGATCAAGTGATGTAAGCATAGTGGTTAAGGGTTTTGGGGGTCAGAATGGTTGTATTCAAATCTCGTGTTGCTGAAATTGATGTCTGTGGACCTCAGTTCCCTGACAAGTGGGGACAATAACTATATATGTGCATATGCACGTATGCATGTGCACACATGCATACATACATGTACATACATAATGTTATATATAGTTATATATCAATAGCATAACATATAATATGTTGATGATATTAATAATTAGTCATGTTTTATAGATATTTATAAAATGGCAGAAGGGTTGCTAAAAGTCCTAAATGAAATAAATAAAGCTCTTAGACCCATGTCTGGCCTATAGAGTTCACTTTGTAAGTTAGTAATTTTTATTGGTTAGCTGGACACTAAGAAAAAGTTGACGTCTTTCTTTTGTATGTCCCTCCCATTTTTTTTCTCTAAAAAGTTATTAGTCCATGAAATTCGAAAGATTCAGATCAATTCAACTAGGTTAGATGATCTCCAGGAGCGTGGTCCACACCTTACATTTCTTTTAAGCATATAATGATATGTGAATAGCTTCTCTGATGTATTGATGAAGAATGTGTTTCTGTTTAGAGTCCCAAATTATCCTAAGCCTGTTGGTATGCCTCTGTGGTGAGATACAATGCCGTATATTTCTGTATATATTTTTTGCCTAATACCATGTAGTAAATGTTAACTAAGTATCAGCCTTCTTATCATTTAAAACTTCTATTGTAGATTCTGTCTTCTTTTCAAGATACTTTCCTCAACAAATGATGGAGAGTAATGCTCTAAGAATAACAGCAAAAATGCAAACTGGGGAAAAATTCTCCCCTGAGGTTCAGACAATCTGCTGTCTTTTGGTATAATTAACTCTGGGATAAGAAGATGTTAGGAAAAATGCACAATGAAGGACAGCCACCAAACACTCAGCAAATACTCTGGTTGAGTTTAATTAGCAGCGATCTTCCTGACACTGAGGGGATTGTTTTTTTAAACCTAGCTGTCACTGACAATTGGTGGGAGGTGAAGGAGGAGGCAGTGACTGTCTGAAAGATAAGCATTGTGACCTCAAGGCAACACAACAGAAACTAAGGAAGGTGCTTCATCAATCTTCAAACTGTTCCAAATAAAACTTGGAGATGTTGGGGTAGAAAGGGGGAAAGTGAGAGAAGAAATCAGAGTTGCAGGTCTAGAAGAGGACCTTTGGGGAGAAGGAGGACATTTTTTCTTTTTCCACCCTTTCAATCCTCAATTATAAGTGCCTGCTTTCTATACACAACTATAATTTTTTCAAGGCTAAAGTCAAGGAGTCAACCTATTTTCTTGGGCAGATTTCAATTTAAACCACTATATTGACTACGAGATGACTTAATCAGCACATTAGGCATATTTTAGGAATACTCTAAATGGCAGAATTTAGAGTGTTATCCTTATTTGAATCGCAGGGCTTTTCTTTTAAATATCCTTTATAAGAAACTTCAATTTCCTGAGTAGAATGGTGGGGAGCACGAGAACACATTTTTGGAGATTTTATTAGGGTGGCATAGAGGCACAGGTGCATAGCATAATTATTCTATCTACACTCAATTTCGTTGCCAAGTGGGGCCAGTTGGTGCTTCTAAGGATTCCACTTGACTGACAGATCACAGAAACTTGAGCACTGAGGCATGAGGCATGATACAGCAACTGTTCATGTTTCCAAAATTTGAAGAAAGCCCTAAATTTCAAGGGAGGGGGAGTGATTGAATCAACATTACCAGGAAAATGCATCACCCTCTAATAAAATTGTTGCCCAGACTCTTCAGTTGACCTTTGATCTCAGATCTGTGGCATGACCTATAGTCATTACCATGCCATCAATAGGCTTTACCCATATTTTAACTTAAGAATAAGGAATTAGGGAAAAAGTCTATTATGGTAACTTTGGCAATAATTCACTATTAAAAACTGCTTTTCAAGAAAATGAAATAACACTGTTAGAATTATTCCAATTTATATGATTTATTAGAATTATTCCAATTTATATGATGTATACATATGGTTAATGACATATGGATTTTGAGCAAATACATCTTTATTTATGGTTCTTACTTTCTCTCTATTCTGTTAGTTGGGGGTAATCTTCAACTGATCCCAGGCAAAGACCTGGGCTACTTTCATGTCTTTTCTGTTGAGTAAGGTAGACAATGGCCCTATGGTCATTTTAAACCATAAACATAGCTTTAATTCACTCTTGACAATGTCCAGGGCCATGGGAAGTAAAAACTCCAAATATAATTTAACATCAGATCCCTTTTGCCTGAAATCTGAAATCCTAAAATCTCTCCTCTTTCAGCCTGAAGCCTCTAGTAGGAGTGGGAGCAAGTTTGTCTCCTCTTCTTCCTTCATGTTCTCTGCTCACCTCCTCCTTAGGGTCAAATGTAGCGTGGGAGAAGGGAGAGAGAGATGCATAAGACCATGGTCTACTTGGCTAGGTGGCTTTGGCTCTCTGACTTGGCAGATGGTAAAAGCAGCCTTTTTTGGAAATCTTGGCTCACAGGGACTTAGGATAAAAATGGATTCTTTCTCCTATGTGGCAGTCTCACGGATTTTTCCCTTGCTGGGCTCCTCTTTCCTGTAATTGGATTTACCTCCATGGAGGCATCTGTACCCAAGGTGTTCACCAGAGACCCCTCGCTCAGTCCTTGGATATCCAGAGTATGCATTGAGCCTTCTTCCACTAAGGTCACCTCATACCTCCACGTGGCCCAACTCAGCCAGACTCAGGAGTAACAGAGCCCATTCTCTCTTGAGTAGTTTATTCTGGCCAACAGGAAACATTCCTATCTCTTGCTTAGGCAAACTCAGAGTGGATAATGCAATCCCAACACAGCAACTCCCTGTCGGATTCACCACCAAAGCAATTCATTAGGCCCTCTCCTACCTCTCTATGTCCCAAGGTCCATCTACACTCTGCTTTTTTAGTTCCCTCTCATGTGGGTCAGGCAAGAGTCTTCTGCTAACTATTAGAAATGTATTTTGAACCATGCTTCTTCTCTCCCTCGGGCTTGAGGCATTAAGGGAGTGGAGGAGACAGGTGAGAAGCCAAGATTCCTTTCTGTATCGTCCATCTGCTTGAGATGTCCAATTGGCATGCAATAGTTTCTTCAGGGCCATTTCTTCCTAAAACTCTAACTGGATTGAGGTGTGTCTCATTTTTGACCAGGATCGGTTTTATTAGAGTCCTAAGAACCCAATTCTACCATCTTGTTACTTGTGTTTAGTTTGCAAAGTGCGGAATTGTGTTGTTTCAGTTGTTTCTCATTTAGCAAGAATAAGCCCCAAGAAAGAGACATATCAACCCTTTCTGCTGGTGAAAAACAGAGATTGGAAAGATTAAAGGACATGTCCAAGTTCACAGGGCTCTCACTGCCACTATTTATTTGTTTGAATGCCCCTGGGCTAAATTCCTCAAGGGAATTCATGTTTGTATCACTGGCACTAAGGGCTTAGTAAGCAATAAATAAATAGTTGTTTATGGGGTGAATACATCCAGGACTGCTAATGCCTAGTGAAGGGGTTCAGAATAGGCCACCCCAAAATACACCACTGTGGCATATTGATCATTTTGACCTAAAGGTGCTTGAGAAATAGCATGCAGAAAGAGCTTGCTGAACTCCCCCTTTCTACCTCAAAGCTTGTCATAAAATGTTCTATGAAGAAGGTGCCCTCCCTATACGAAGAAAAGAACATTCTTAACACCTGAGACAGAGAGTCACCACTGAAGTGAATCTGTACAAAGACACCTGCTAAAATAACCCTGATCTTACATTGGTCCTTCCATCTATTTCCTAGCTGCCGTCCCACAATTTAACTGCCTCAGCCCAAGGGCCTTTATCTTACCACATTCTCACACTTTATTGTTCATTGTTTCAAGAGATATATACACTTTTGGGCCTATGGCTTCTTTGAGTCTTCCTCTTCTTCTTCTTCTTCTTCTTCTTCTTCTTCTTCTTCTTCTTCTTCTCCTTCTCCTTCTTCTTCTTTTTTAAGATTTTATTTATTTATTCCTGAGAGACATGGAAAGAGAGGCAGAAACATAGGCAGAGGGAGAAACAGGCTCCTCACAGGGAGCCGGATGTGGGATTTGATCCCCAGACCCCGGATCATGACCTGAGCTGAAGGCAGATGCTCAACTGCTGAGCTACCCAGGCATCCGCAAGTCTTCCTGTTCTTTTTGAGGACTCCTGCATACCAATGAAAATATTGTGGGATCCCTGGGTGGGGCAGCGGTTTAGCGCCTGCCTTTGGCCCAGGGCGCAATCCTGGAGACCCGGGATCGAATCCCACGTCAGGCTCCCGGTGCATGGAGCCTGCTTCTCCCTCTGCCTGTGTCTCTGCCTCTCTCTCTCTCTCTCTCTCTCTCTGTGTGACTATCATAAAATAAAAATTAAAAAAAAAAGAAAATATTGAACAGAATTTGCAGGTTTTTCTCCCGTTAATCTGTCTTATATCAGTTTAACTCTTAGGCCTAGCCATGGAACCTAGAAGGCTAGAAGGAAATTTTTCCTCCTCTGCACTAGGCAAGTCCTTTCCCTCTGTACACCAACTTACCCTCCTGCAGGTCATCTGATTTCTGACCTCCGAGTTAACTCAGCCTGTCAGATTGCCTAACAATCCAGTTCAATCCAGTTCAATTTAAGGCCAACCCAGGATACATGGGTTTAGATTTGGTAAAACAAAGATGTTCAAAGCTCAGTGAGAGTTATAGTCCATTCTACCCTTGTAACTATTTATTATGTATTTTATTTAAAAAATTCATACAAAATTATGTAATTATGTATTTTATTTTATAAACATAAATGTTGGAAATGTGGATTTAATTGTTTTATTTATTTTCAAAGATTTATTTATCTGCCAGAGAGAGAGCATGAGAAGGAGGGACAGAAGAAGAGGGAGAGAGAATCTCAAGCGGACATCCAACTGAACACAGAGTCCTATGTGGGGCTTGACATAGAGTTCGACCCCATGACCCTAAGATTAGGACTTGAGCCAAAACCGAGAATTGGATGCTTAACTGACTCTGCCACTCAGGTGCCCCTGGATTTATCTTAAATGTAAGTTTGGTCCATATGAAAGCATCATGTTGGCCAAACAACATACCTGTGTGTTGCCAGGAGGCACCTTTGCCCTAGATTGATTCTGGAGCTATTTTCTTTTTCCTTATTTTGCACCAACCTCCTCTTTTCTTGGGACATGGCTTGGGACTGGAAGGGAACTCTGGTAAGGAGTGTGGCTAAGTTTACCCCTTTCCACTAGTTTCATCAAAAAGAGAGACATCTCATTTCACAATCGTCAGGGAACAGGAGAACCTGTGTTTAGAACTATGTTTCACTTTTGTTCAATTGGAGGATGAAATTCTTCCTTTGTGTGAAACTACAAAGGGCTTCCCCAATGTCTTACATGTATCGTATATACATATCCATATGTCACTATTGTTCACACAAATCTGAAATTTACTCACGTTCTGAGTGAGCAAATTCCAGCTGGTTGTCATGTTAATGGCCATTAAATGATGGCATGTTACAAGCCATGCTGAGAAGCAGTTGATAACAGATTATTTCTGTAAGGGCCATTCTCCCTCTGCTTTATCATTTTATTTTTTATTTTTATTTTTAAATATTTTATTTATTTATTCATGAGAAACATGGAGAGAGAGAGGCAGAGACACAGGCAGAGGGATAAGCAGGCTCCCTGTGGGGAGCCTGATGTGGGACTCGATCCCAGGACCTCGGGATCACAACCTGAACCAAGGGCAGATGGTTCAACCACTGAGCCACCCAGGCGTCCCCTCCCTCTGCTTTAGATTCCTATTCCCACACGGACTTTAGGGATGTCAGGGGCTCTGACCGAGTATTTGTCTGCTATGGGCTGTGTGATTCTTCTACTCACCCAGTTGCTTATTGTACAGCTATCTTGGGTCTGGATGCGAATATACAGTCCCTTTAGTATTACAACATATGCATAATCTTTTAGCCTGCTTGAGGAAAGGTATAGATTTTCTGGAGCACTGGGCAATGAATCGTTTGTCTGTTTTTTAATTATTTGGGCTATAGCTTTGAGACTCCAGGAACCTTTGATATCAGATATTAACAATAAACAAATTGCAAGGCTTTTTTGTGTGTGTGTGGCGTTGTGGTTATTACTACATGCTTCATTTGATAAATATGTCAGTGTATGTTGCTTATGTGGCATGAATATATATGCACACATATGTATCCTTTTATTATAAATAAAAGACATGGCATTTGAAAGGATCAACACTAACTGGCTAATGTATTCCATAGATTGTAAAGAAATGAAGCGTTCATTAACTGCTTGCATTTATGATTCAGCTGGCGCAGAGAGGTTTTCATTTCTGACCTAGATACTTCAAGTAGCTTGCTTCTGGGAAAAATAATAGGTAGTTAAGCAACAACAATAACAAAAACCTGTGTCCCAATTAAAAGCCCTAAAATGTCTCATTTCCTTATCCATTGTCTTGAAATTGTATCACTAGGTTAAGAAAAATGGTTTTCTGGGTTAAATCAGAATTTAATAGCTAGTTAGGAAGTGTCAGGTGTACATGTGTTGAGTTTCACCTCAGCCAAAGTGTTTTAGGTTTTACTGCAATCTGAATAAATTGGAAATCCCAAGGTTTTGGTCTCTGAAGAATGTGGCATTCGAGAAGCGCAGTTCAGTAGCCAATCTCATCTCTTCTCCCAAATCTAAAAGGAAATCTGTTCTTTGCTTGTATCTCTCAAAGGACATTCCGGGAAGTCACAGACATCATACGACTTTTTCTCCCCTTTCTTTAATTCTTCCATGTTTTATTACTTATCACTGACTGCTCTCTTCCCCTTTCTCATCCATCCCCCACCTAGGCTCTCTCCCCAGCTACATGGCTGGTACTCTGTCTCCCCCCAACACCCCCCCCCCCCCCCCCGCCTCCCTCCCAGCCCTTTAATTGTGAGCCACCTACTCCTCTTCCATGGATTCTTTCCCTCCTTAATCTGTCAATCCGGGAGATGGATGGGAACCAGGAGGGGCGCATTGGTTTTGTCAACTACCTAAAGGTGGCCTTGTGGGGATTATGTAAATATCCCGCCTTTAATCATTTTTACCTTTTCCACATGGCATTAAAGAGTTGGAAATCTCGTTTGTTTCGATAATACTGGTCAAAATACAAAGAAATCAGTATATAATTGTTCCTAACCAAATGTTCTGGAGAGAATGAGATTGGGCTCTTTAATCACTAAAATGGTGTTATTCCCTGAAGTGGTCTCAGCACCATCAGACTACTCCATTCTGTACCTATTAGGGTACCAAGGCTGTCTGGGCTTGGTGTCTCCATATGTTTTCAACCTTTAAGAATGGCAAGAGAAGAATTTATCAGAGGTGATTAAAGTAGTGCTCAGCCTTCAAACTGCTCCACAGTCTGGCACCAGTTTCTGTTTCCTGCCTTGTCTTAGCCACGTTCCCATGCGCAGTACATTATTTATATCTCTATTAATAGAGCAAACTGTCTTGAATTATGGATCTTTGTGTACACACAGTCTGCTTTAATGGATGATGATCAGCTCTGCACCGTCTTACATGCAGCAGGGACCGAATAAGGGATTGTTGGGCTGACTTGAACTATGGACTGTTCCATGGACTCTCAAACTCCAGGGCTGGTTTGCACTGTGACCTTGTTTTGTTCAATGGCAAGCAGAGTAGTTGGATAATGGTACATATTTCGGAGAGAGAAATGGGGCCGCAGTGGGGCTAACACCATCAGAATCTGGACATCCTTTTTCTGCTAAACTCAGCAAATATCTTCTGAACAAAGATGATGTGAAAGACTGTGCAAATGATGCACAGTGAGAGACACAAACTTTAAAATGATTCAGTGTTTGTCTTGGGAAATCTTGCTGTCTTTGCACGTGTGATATAATTCATATGGAATCTATGGTGAAACAGGGGCACCTGGGTGGCTCAGGGGTTGAGCGTCTGCCTTCGGCTCAGGGCGTAATCCTGGAGACCCGGGATGGAGTTCCACATCGGGGCTCCCTGTAGGGAGCCTGCTTCTCTCTCTGCCTATCTCTCTGCCTCTCTCTGTGTGTGTCTCTCATGAGTAAATAAATGAAATCTTTTTAAAAAAAATATAAGGCAAAACAGGGAAAATCCATTATTTGTTGGCCTGTTAAAACATCTCTGAGGTGTGAGTGCATAATGTTCATTTGGAGTATTTTCTACCCACGTTTACTACTTAGCCCTTCCCTGGGAATATTTCTCAATTATTTTCTAGAGGTTACCATGAGATTGGTTAAGTACAATGATAAATTAATGCTTGGAAGAGGAATATAGGGTAAACATTCCCTAGGCAATTATTATTGAGGAAACCAGACCAGCCATTCAAGTGACATCTAACAAACAACTGTTGCTGAGTCTTTAGTCTCAGAATATTTTGTGTCCCTAAACAGGATAGCCCTCCTGTTAGTAACCACTGACAGTTTCAAGCTCCCCTTGGCTGGACTATCTTGTTTTTTTCCAATATTCCTGGCCTTACTTCTTTATACTTTGGCATTTACTTTTGATCAAATTCCTATATCCTGAACTACTCTCCAATAGCTCTAAACTGTGTTTTGTGAACTGACTCTGGTTGAATTTGTATGCAATCTTAGTAGAGACTTTGAGCTTCCTGGTCCCATCTGTACACAATCTAATTTGTAGAAATACAGAAAATTAAAACTGGGAGGTACTTTATGGAATACTAGTAATCAGAAGAAAATGATGAGGATCCAAGGACAGTGGTAGTAGTAGTAGTGGGATTGTAGAACTAGTATAGTATAGCAGTAATCACAGGATTATGAGGTGAATCGTGTCTCCCCACAAATGTATATTTTGAAGTTCTAACCCCCACTACCTCAAAATGTGACTGGATTTGGAGTTAAGGCCTTTAATTTGGAGTTAAGGCCTTGATTACATTAAAATGAGGCTGTTAAAGTGAGTCCTAATTCAGTCTGACCAGTCACCTTTTAATAAGTAGAAATTTGGACACACAGAGCGATACTAGGGATGTAAGCACAGAGGAACAACCATGTATAATGGTCAATTTTGTGTGTCTATCTGGCTAGACCATGAGGTGCCCAGATACTGGTCAAAATATTTCTGTATCTTTCTGTAAGGGTCTTTTTGAATGATATTTACATTTAAATCTTTGAGTAGATCAGATTGCTCTCCATTGTGTGATGGGACTCATCTAATCAGTTGAGAGCCTGAATAGAACAAAGGCTGATGTCCCTCAAACCAGAGGGAATGTTGCCAGGAGACCGCCTTTGGACTTCATCTGCAATGTTGACTCTTTCCACTTCACCAGCAGACTGCTTTTGGACTCAAAACGGTAACTCCTTTCCTGAGTCTCCAGCCTGCTGGCCTTCCCCATCAGATTTTAGATTTGCTAAACCTCCATAATCTCTTATTTGTATATGTATACAAATTTATATATGTATATATATTTGCATATATATAAATATTTATATATATACATGTATACATATATATATTTAGATAAATTTAGGATATATATCTATATATTTATATCTGAGTCCAAATTTCCCCTTTTTATAAGGACACCGTTCCTATTGGATTAGGGCCCAAACCTAATGGCCTCATTTTAACTTGATCACCTCTGAAAAGATCCTGTCTCCAAGTGAGACCATACTCACTTGGGGGGGTTAGTACTTCAACCTCAGGTCCTGTGGCTGATGCTGCTGCATTTCCCCAACCATGAACTTAAGTGTACCATATGACTAAAGCTAAGCCAAATGAGTTCTCTTTCTCAGGACTATGAACATCGAACCAAGTGACTTGAGTATAGAATGGCAATAATGATTGACATTCATTTGTTCATCCCAGCAGTGGCAGAGACAGCCTGAAAAGATGGAAAGTGATTCCAGTGGTCTGAGTTCTCATCCTGTCCTAGTTCTGAATTTGAGCCCCCAGCCTTCCTTAGATTTTATGTTTCATCTGATGTAGTAAAGCCTTTTTGCTTAGCCAGAGTTGATTTTTTTCCCTTTCTTTCAAAGATTTTATTTAGGGATGCCTAAGTGGCTCAGTGGTTGAGCATCTGCCTTTGGTTCAGGGAGTTATCCTGGGATCCTGGGATCGAGACCTGCATTGGGCTCCCTGCAGGGAGCCTGCTTCTCCCTCTGCCTGTGTGTCTGCCTCTCTCTGTGTGTATCTCATGAACAAATAAATAAAATCTTTAAAAAAAAAAGCCAAAAAAACACAAAGATTTTAATTATTCATTTTAGAGAGAGAGAGAGAGAGAGAGAGCAGGAGGGGGAGCAAAGGGAGAGGGAGTGACTCTCAAGCTGACTCCATGCTGAGAGCAGAGCACATTGTAGGGCTCAATCCCACTACATCCCCTAGATTGTGACCTGAGCCAAAACCAAGAGTTGGATGCTTAACCAACTGAACTGCTCAGGCACCCCCAGAGTTAACTTCTGATGCTTTTGACTAAAAAAACCCAAGTTTTAAAATTGCCGTATAATTGACATACATTACATTAATTTCAGGTGTACAATATAATGATTTGATATTTGTATGTATTGCAAAATGATCACCAATATAAGTCTAGTTAACATTCATCACCATACATTAAAAAATTCTAATTTGATATAATTTTTTTGAGGGATAATACTTGGTCTTTCAGGATTTGTATGCATTGTACTAATATCTGTACATATTTATTGACCTTAAGATAAAAGGAAGTGATAGTAAGTAGATTCACTAAATAGACCATTTTTATATTACTTCTGGAAAAGAGAAAAAAATGCACACACATATACATATGAATGTATGTATGGATATAAGTATATATTATGTAAAATTATATCATATAAGATAAAATATATATTAAGTATATATTTTATAATATATTATATTGTATTATAGACATATATGATAATATGTAACATGCATTTCTTTTTATTTTTTATCATTTTAAAAAAGATTTTTTTTATTTATTTGAGAGAGAGGGAGAGAGAGAAAGAAGAGGGAGCAGCAGAGGGAGAGACAGAGGGACAAGCAGACTCTGCACTGAGCACAGAACCCTACATGGGGCTTGATCCCAGGACCCTGAGATCATGACCTGAGCTGAAACCAAGAGTCGGACGCTCAACTGACTGAGCCACCCAGATGCCCCTTATTTTTTTAATCTTAAAAATATTTGCCCAATAATTGTTTTATAGTAAAATGAAGGAAGGGGATGCCATGCTAGGAAATAATACAGAAATACCTCAATGCTTGCAAAATCCAAAATATATTGCTGGTCTTTTTCACCCCTTAGCATACCACACACACACACACACACATACACACACGTTTATTACCAAGTTACAATGATTGATAAGCTATAGATTCAGTTTAATCAACAAATGCTATGGTTGGAAATGGGATCACAGAGGCCTGGCTGGCCCAGTCAGTGGAGCACGTGAGTCTTGATCTTGGGGTTGTGAGTTTGAGTTCCACATTGCATGTAGAAGTTGCTTAAAAATAAAATCTTAAAAAAAAGAAATTGAAATAAGATCACAAACATAATCTCTATCAGTGAACCTCTTAAAGAATGAACTGTGTCTATGTACATGTCAAGAGAACAAGGAAGCTTTGTTAAAATTCCACATGAGAACTAGTCAGTCACCTTAGATCAGAATGTATGTGGTGGTTTATAGGTATCTGTCAAAATGCTTAACAACAAAGCCAAATATTTATCAAATGCTTACTAAACTCAAGGCATTGTGCTACTCTGCAATAACATAAAGGCAAATAAACCTGGATTCACATTTTCAGGAGCTCATGAGAGGCAAAAACATGAAATCTAAACATATTTGTGGACTTAAATGCATATTTCCATCATTCGGTCACTAATATCAAGAAAGCTAAGAGTTGGGATCCCTGGGTGGCGCAGCGGTTTGGTGCCTGCCTTTGGCCCAGGGCGTGATCCTGGAGACCCGGGATCGAGTCCCACGTCGGGCTCCCGGTGCATGGAGCCTGCTTCTCCCTCTGCCTGTGTCTCTGCCTCTCTTTCTCTCTGTGTGTGACTATTATAAATAAATAAAAAATTTAAAAAAAAAAGAAAGCTAAGAGTTTTTCAAATTTATCTTCATCATGGAATCTCAGAAAAATTTCTTGGGCTACTAATTTTTCCTGCTCTAGACATTAATCACCACTTCAGTTTTGACTGCGAGATATATATGGTATTTCATGTACAGGCCATGTGCCGTCTTCACAGACATTTAAATGCATACTTATATATTCAGAGCATCCTACAGAGAGTATTGTCTCAATTTGCTCTTCTGTTTTGCTTGTTGCCCAATGATTTATGCCCCATGAGAAAAATATGAATGCTACAAGTGCTAGAAACATGGTAGGTGAAAAGTCATAGGAGAGCTGAAAAGAGGTAAAATAATGCAGTAAAAACAACACAGGCTCAGAAGGCAGGCGGCTTAGCCAGCCATTCCACCTACTAGCTGGCCAGGTTTAGTCATGACCTGGCCTTGAAGAGGCTCAATTTTCTCCTGTTGTGTAACAGGAGTAGTGCAGTTCCTTTTCTACCTATCTCATTGGGTTGTGTAAGGCTCAAACAGGAAATCTCCTAAGTCCAGCAGAACCCCACGAGTGACTCACCGTGAAATGACGTCACCGGTTAGATTAACTACACTAGGAAATTATCAAAGTTGTTGCTATTATTCTCAAAAAGTCTGAGTAGACAGAGATAGCATTCACCTGCTTTTATCTTTCAGATGGGTGTGGGAGTGAGGTGGGACAGGAGCTGGAGGAGGAGCTGGAGAGTCCAATTGACTCTCATGTAGTATTTATAGCACAGGAGAAAATGCAGTCAACTGAAGGGCTTTGTAGGGATTGACTACATTTTTTTATACCATGGTTGGTGACATGCTTACAATGGATTTCCCTGAATTATCCCCAAAGCAAGTGAAGACACTGAATGATCCAGGTGGATTTGAAAAATCAACTCTAAAAAATTTTTTTTTAAAAAGATTTTATCTATTTATTCATGAGAGACACAGAGAGAGAGGCAGAGACACAGGCAGGGGGAGAAGCAGGCTTCCTGAGGAGCCTGCTTCAGGACTCGATCCTAGGACTCAGGGATCACAACCTGAGCTGAAGGCAGGTGATCAACCACTGAACCACCCAGGCACCCCTAAAAATTTTTTTAAATGCACACACAGCTCTTCCTTAGAAAGGAACTTTAATATAAAACAGACAATCACAGTTTATCTTCTATCCCTTAAAACAGAGAGAAAGCAATCATCCCATAACTTCACCCTTTATAGTAACCTTAGCTGATGAGTAGCTTTGGAGAAAAACTAAATAAACTAAGATGTACTGTGCTCCTTCCTCTCTCCTAACAAGAACTGAAAGTCTGAGTCATAAAATAGAGGCCTTAGCCACTAGTTAGAATTTAAGACTTGGCATTTCTGTGGAGGCAATTCTTAAACACAGTGTATTAAAAAAAAATGAAAAAACAACAACAGCAAAACCCTCCAGACATTTAATGCCTTATGTTTTTGAAGAGAGAGGATTTATATTTGTGTGTGTGTGTGTGTGTGTGTGTGTCTGTATTCTTACATGGGCTGTGGCTGTGTTTTTGGTGATTTTCACTTTTAAAACATTTCAGTCTTAACCAAGGTTACCACTCTACTATTTTCTGGTTTTGTTAAGAGAGGTAAAGCTCGAAAAACAAGTTATTTTTGTTTCTGTGTCCTGTCCTACCACCAGAGTCTTCTACTTTGTTGGTTAGTGGCTGGATTTTATTTACATGGCAAGAAAAAGTCAAGCATTACAAAAGTTTAATTAAAAGTTATCGGAGAAGATATTTATATTCTGAATTGTAACGTAAATGCAGCTCTCTTAGCTCTTTGGCTAACCATGGTCCTCTGATGTACTTGATTTTATGTGTGAGACTCTTAAGCTTTCCTATTCTGACCCCCTCTAAGAATCTTATTTCTTCTTGGGACTCTTCTTCCCCTCAATAGTCTAAGAATCTCACTTAAAGATGGTGATGGTGATGACCATCATGATGTGAGATCTGACTGCTATTACCTCTTGCTATTTAACATCAGGGATGAAAATTGATCCTGTACAGTTTATAAATGCTACATCGCTGCTGGGATGGTCTGGATTCTCTGTAACTTTGGCCTCATTCTGGGGAGTTGGATAAAAGGGTTCTATTCCTAATTCCGATGTGTGTGTGAGGGGTTTCCCCACGCTACTAAATAATTCTCTGAGGTCAGCTGGGTGTTCTACAGTTTAACTCAATTTTAACACTATCTACCCAGAGAATACATCAGATTACTCGTGGGAAAAGCTCAACCCCACAAGACTGCTCCTCCTCCACCACACTCCTCCTCCACTGCAGACACCAGATGCAAGTCCAGGTTGTCACCTGTACTTCTGACTGGCTATAGATTGGATGTATCCACATCCCCCTCCTTGGGTTCCACTGATTTGCTTGAGCAGCTCACAGAACTCAGAGAAACATTTTACTTACTAGATTATTGGTTTATTGTAAAAGGTTATAACTCAGGAACATCCAGCTGGAAGAAATGCATAGGGCAAGGTATGGGGAAAGGGTGCAAATCTTCCATGTTCTCTCTGTGAAGGCACCACTCTCCTCAAAAATCCAAATGTTCACCACCCAGATAGGTCTCCCAGGTAGCCCTTTGGTTTTTAATGGAGGCTTCATTCCATAGAATTGCTAGGTTAAATCATTGGCCCTCAGCGACTGATTCAGTTTCTAATTCCTTCAAGCCCTTGGAGGTCAGTGAAGTGGGCCTGAAATATCTCACCCTCCAATTATGGGGTTTGTTGCCCTGGGGACCAAACTTCATTCTTTGGTGACCTTGGGGCATTCTCACAGTTGCCTCATTAACATAACAAAAGATACCTGGTGTCCCTCACCATTTAGGAAATTCCAAGGGCTTTAGAATTTCTGTACTAGAAATGGGAAATATCAAAACATTATATGGTCTCATTCATTTGGGGAATATAAATAATAGTGAAAGGGAATAGAAGGGAAGGGAGAAGAAATGGGTAGGAAATATCAGAAAGCGAGACAGACATGAAAACTCCTAACTCTGGGAAACGAACTAGGGGTGGCAGAAGGGGAGGAGGGCGGGGGGGTGGGGGTGAATGGGTGATGGGCACTGAGGTGGGCACTTGACAGGATGAGCATTGGGTGTTATTCTGTATGTTGGCAAGTTGAACACCAATAAAAAATAAATTTATTATTACAAATGTATATATATTTCTTATTCTAAATCACAATAACATATAGAGGAATGGCACATTTTAGTTCACAATTTCATGCTCAGTGACTGTTCTCCAAAGTATAACTGCCGTATTCAGGAGCCTAGGTTGGGCTGGAATCCTTGCGGGGATAAGGCCACCTCCATCCCAAGGAAAACTTCTGTTTGCCAGGATTTGGGTAGATTTACTCAGCTACTAGGACAAAATCAAATGTCATATACTCTTTCCCCTAAGACAAAAGTTGGTACGTGCTTTGCAGGGTTTTTGATCTGGGAGGGTAGCTAACGTCAGGGTAAAAGGGTATGACCTTGAAGGTCAAAGAGGATCAAACAAACAAAAAACTTCAACCAGCTTTACCTCCCAT
The DNA here is from genome assembly GCF_048418805.1 of Vulpes vulpes. Classification (NCBI taxonomy): domain Eukaryota; kingdom Metazoa; phylum Chordata; class Mammalia; order Carnivora; family Canidae; genus Vulpes; species Vulpes vulpes. The sequence continues at coordinate 36,342,397 of NC_132780.1, forward strand.
AACTGCGATGCAATATCTGGAAGCACTTAGAGTAGAAGATAAATACATATACATTTAGGGCAACTGGCCTTCTATAGCTCCCAAATGCCATTTTGATCTGACCTGTAATATCAAAGTGTAACCATACAAAATAAATGATTCAATCACTGGAGATTCACAAACTGTATAATGAATAATATTTTAGATACATTTTCTAGGAAATTACCTTACTACTTTTTCCACATTCAGTCATCTGAAATATCTGACCTTTGTCCAATGCTTTGTTCAGAGCCGAACCGAGCCACCGTGACATTGGGAGACCAGAGAATTCAAAGCAGAGTGGTCAATAGCCTCTCCCTAATTTGGAAACTGTACACACTCTACTCTTTCTGACCTATGGAGTTATAAAAATTCAGCAAACTATTTTTATCTTCAACGAAATCTTATTGGTGTAACCGGCATTAAAATGAATACTTGAATTTAAAACCTTGGTGTAGGCAGTATGTTGCATCATTGTCAAACCTGACTTGTAGCACAGCTGCAGAAGGAAATTGCTCAACCAAAGCCGACCATCAGAAAAAGGGAGGTTCCTGTAATAACTATATTATGTCAATCAGATGTGCCAAGTAAAAGAGAATTGAGTTTCACTACATAAAGAAAAACAAATGTGTTTCCTACCATTTAATTTTTCAATGACTATCTAGTTCAAATTCCAGCCATGTTTTATGGGCAGCATTTTTATCAATACTCACTCTATCAGTTTGAATTGAGTGATCTTGGATTTCCCCAAAGCTTCAAATGCCAATAACTAAAGTATTTCTTATAATGATAGTTGCTGTCATGAGGGAGTCATCTCTGATTCAAGTCTGAGTTTTGGGTTCTTTGGTGCCATGAACTTAGATGACACTCTTCTTCCTCTTCCCTAGGAGTATATCTTTGTAATTACAGATCCCAAAAGGGTATTGAGAAACTTCCTGACAGAAAAAAATAAACAACGTAAGTGTAGTTCTCAATTGCTGGTCAGATTTCATGGGTCTGGTGGATTTGAGGTCAGAGTTTGGAGTGTGCCTGTGTTGGAGACGCGACCACAAGGTGGCAAGTTTTATGAAAGCAGGCGGAGTCCCTGATAAGGAATTCACTATACGGAAAATGTTCTGCTGAACAAGTCAAACTCAGGCGCAGGCCAAAGGTTGGAAGGTCCATGGGAGTGAAAGAGGTGTTAAAGTGTAGCAGCTGATACTATAAATCAGTTCTAGAGAAAACCACCCTGTGTGTCAGTTGAAGGAGAAAGAAAAGAAAAAAACACCTGCCTTACCATCCTTGTGACCCTAAGCCTGAGGTCCCTGCTGTTCTTCACCTCTGCCCGCTACCACCCAGTATTTCTGAGTCCCCAACAAGGGCATAACAAACAGGGCATATTATTTCACCTGCCACTCTCTTACTGGCTGTGGACAATCTCAAGGTGACAAAAAAACATGAGATAAGCACAGTCTGCAGAATTCCAAGTGAGTGGCCAACAGTGTGGTCAACATGGGGGATCACTGTGCAATGACCAGGAGTGACTTCTAAGACCCTCCTGAGAGATTCTGGCCCACCAGGCAATGTGGGGAGAAAGGAATACTCTGAACGGGTCTGAAATTCCTTCTCCAGCATGTCCAAGTGTAACTGACCATGTGAAATTCTTTGTACCTATAAGCTAAAAAAGCCATGAGACATTTGGATGAATGCTATTATCATTTTATCAGTAGTTTTATAAACTCTTGGAAGGACAGGTCTGGATAACCAAGATCTGACTCAAATTTAATTTTAGCTCATGCCTCCATTCCAAATTATGCAGTAGCATGAGTGTAACACACGCAACACACTGATTCTATAACTTTTGGACAGCTCTCTTCTTAAGTGAAATAAAATTTTTCCATGGATTGTGTTCTTTTGCTAGCCATCATGGCAGTGTACAATAAAGCCAGGTGAATACTTATAAGAGAGACTATACCCAGTAGAAAAAGCTAGGACATTAGATGTGAGGCAAAAATACAGTGCAAGGCATTATACATAGGCATTGTAAGAAGATAATTTTAAATAAAAATTATAGCTATTGGGATCCCTGGGTGGCGCAGCGGTTTGGCGCCTGCCTTTGGCCCAGGGCGTGATCCTGGAGACCCGGGATCGAATCCCACGTCAGGCTCCTGGTGCATGGAGCCTGCTTCTCCCTCTACCTATGTCTCTGCCTTGTCTCTGCCTCTCTCTCTCTCTCTGTATGACTATCATAAATAAATAATAAAAAATTAAAAAAAATTATAGCTATTTTCTACTTAGCTATATAGCATATGTCTACTTAGCATTCCATAGCAATGCAACAGTTAACATTGATCAAACATCTACCATATGCCTGAAACTGTGCTAGGGCCTAAGATACTAAGATAATTAAGACATAGACTCTGCCATAAAGGATTCCCCAACTTAAAAGGGAACAAATAGCTACAGTAAATAACATAATAGTGGGCACCTGGCTGGCTCAGTTGGTAGAGCATGTGACTCTTAATCTTGGGGTCGTGAGTTTGAGCTCCACATTGAGGAGAGAGATGAAAAATAATAAAATCTAAAATAATAAAATCTAAAATAATAATAATGTGATGGCAATACTGTGTGATACTGAGGAAAGAGGGAGTGATTGCATTTAGTAAAGTGGTTTGAGACAGCTTCTCAAAGAAGGACTCTCTTGGTCTGGATTTGGAAGGTGAGTAGGGTAAGGAAGGAATATTTCAGTTAGGGGAAACTGCATAGTTTTTGCTATATAAAAGCAAAGATGCATAGACAGATTTCTTTAGTCCCCAAATGGAAATCTTGCAGTTTTCCCATGGGCTATTCAGAGAGCCCTGAAGCTAGTATGACAAGAATTTTGGGGAATGCTAAGGGTTAAGCTTAGAGACATGAACTTCAGTCACATCACAGACAGCTATGGTAAGGCAGCTAAATTTTGTATTGTGGATGATCGGGACTGTTGGGTGTTTAAGCAAAGAAGTAAAGAATCTGTTAAACATTCAGATTCATGAATTAAAAATTAAAAATAGAGCTACTAGGCACCCTTATAAGTGACTCCTCTTTCCCATGTCAGCCCCACTTCCTTGAGGAGCCCTTTCTCATATGCTCATTTGGATGGTACATGACCATCTGTTCTAAGATTTGTCATCATCTTAGCCCTTTGCCATCATAGGTGTTGATTGCTGAAAAATAGATTTCATTTCACGAGTCTATTCTTTTATCATATTGCTATAATGATTTGTGCCAAGATAAAATTTTTTTGAAGTTGAGAACTTACGCGTAGATTCTCATTTCTAAGACCATTTGTGTGTGTGTGTGTGTGTGTGTGTGACAGTGGGAATGTGTCTTGCCAGGAAAATTAAGTGGTTCATTATTTGTGTTGGTAAATGTGATCTCCTGTTTTGGCATATACGGTGAGGACTACTTGAATGGGGGAGAGTTTTAGAGCTTTCCATTATAGGAGGAAGATTCTAGATCTGAGTGAGTTTACTGTGACATGTGGGAATCCATAGCCCATTTTGGTTTTAGTATATTTTTAAACATTCTAAATTCAGGAAACAATGTTAAAGACTATGTTTTTGAAGAAGACATAGCTTGCTTTATATTTAAGACACTGAATAGCAGAAATAAGTGGGTACTTGTTGTAAATTAGCCTAGAATCACAAATTCCTAAGCTAATTTAGAATGTTTCTGATTTAGAGAAAAGTAATCTTATAAAGTATGGTTACATTCACTAGCATTTTTTTATCCTGACCACAGTTTGAATAGTTATGTAGGAATTTTTGCTAGCATTGTGAACAACTCAAGACTTCAAAATATGTGTCGTGGGCAGTTTATATTCACTATTGTAAACAATATATCCATATTTTCTGAACACTCCTCACATCTAATGATGCTCATACCCTTTATCAGATCCCCTCGGGGCCTTTAGAACTCGTTTGGTTCCACATTTAATTCAACAAACATTCATTCTGCACCTACCCTGTGCAAGGCACTGAGGCATATGTAAAGAGCATGCTTGTCAGCCCTGGTTTTATTGTTCTGACTGTATAGGTTTTAGTTGCTTAATGTGTGAGTCCAGAGACTTCTCTTCTGAGAGAAAGCTCATTATTTTTTTCTCATCCTCTTCCTTCCTTTTCAACTCCCTGCACCATCTTCTAACAAATTCTAGTATACTGAATTCTAATCCCATAGCAGCAAATTGCAAATCACTTTCATTGAGAACAGCTGGAAGCCAGAAGTAAGTAGAGGACAGGAACAGGGATGTAAGGAAAGGTGAATGGTAGTCTAGTTTAGTGGCTAAGAACTCTGGTTCAGGTTCACTCTGGCTCCGACTTGGGTTCAAATCCTTCCCTTACATGATTGCTTCATCAGCACATACACAAATCCTTCCCTTATCAGTCACTAGTTGTGTGACTTTGGATGAAGTTAAAACGTCAAGAAACCTCCATTTCCTTAGCCGTAAGATAAGGATATTACTAATATCCATCTCATAAAGTGATTTTAATGCATATAAAGCTCAGCACATTGTTATCACCCTATCAATGTTGGGGATTGCTATATAGAAATGAATAAAGATCTTTTTAGTAAAACTTGGGAAGAGGTAAAGAAAGTTGATGAAGCAACCTCTGCCTTTACACCACATTCTTTCCTTTTTAGGATGATGAGAACTCAGTTGTGTTTCAGAAGGTCCTTGGGCCAGAATAACTTCTGGAAAGAGCCCATGACATATTAACAGAAGGTTTACAAAATGACTCTTTATTGTGCAAGAATGGGCTAGTGAATGGAGAGCCTTTTGAGCATCTACCCTTGAATCTTAAAATCCCTAGGGTGCCCAGGTGGGTCAGTCATTTAAGTGTCTGCCTTCCGCTTAGGTCATGATCTCAGAGTCCTAGGATCGAGCCTCATGTTGGGCAACTTGCTCAGCGAGGAGCCTGCTTCTTCCTCTGCTCCTTTCCCCACTGTGCTCTCTCTCTCTCTCTTAAATTAATTAATTAAAGAAATTAATTCTTGTCTCTCTTAAATAAACAAATAAAATCTTTAAAAAAATCTTAAAAATACCCAAAATCACAGTATAAACTGAGATGATGGGAGTTAAAACTCTAAGTAGTAAAAATCAGAAAAGACCAAACACATTCAAACAATGTCATTTGTCAACGTGAAAGCTATTTGCAATAAAGCCAATAATGTTATAACAATCTTATAATTATAATCTTACAGTTTATATGATCTAAATTTAAAATTGTAGTTTATATTTTTCTTATTGATACTTAGAGAAAATGGTCTTCTGGAAAGTTCAGAGTGAGTGAAAAATGAAAAAGGGAAATTATTTATATTCAGTCATATTAATCTAAGATTCCAAATGATATCAATAATTTATTTCATGTGCCATCTTTATTTTAGATATGGTTTAAAAAATCTCTGATCTTAGAGTTGCTCATTAGCTCATGTTCCTTATAGATATGTTTCTTCAATAAGGCCTTAATTTCCTCCTTTTACGAGATTTTTTAAAAAATGATTTTATTTATTAATGAGAGACACAAAGAGAGAGGCAGAGAGACACAGACAGAGGGAGAAGCAGGCTTCCTGTGGGCAGACACTGAACCATTGAGCCACCCAGGCACCCCTACTAGATTCTTTTTGTGAAGGAAGCTTAAAGAAATTAATTCTTGTCTGGTGTGGATGTGGGCACTGTGCTTTCTGTAGGAGGTCCTATCATGTATATTTGAGTACATTTCCCAAATATTCAGTAGGCGTGAGTGGCCTCATCATGAACAGACATGAATGCCCTGTGATCACTTGAAAACCATACCTATAAATTCCTGATGGCTAAGTAAATAAACAGCAGGTACAAAGAAGCTGTGTACAAAACAAAACAAAACATGCACTTCCTTATTTATTTATTTATTTATTTAAGATTTACCTATTTATGATAGACATAGAGAGAGAGAGAGAGGCAGAGACACAGGAGGAGGGAGAAGTAGGCCCATGCCGGGAGCCCGACGTGGGACAATCCCGGGACTCCAGGATCACGTCCTGGGCCAAAGGCAGACGCTAAACCACTGAGCCACCCAGGGATCCCCCCCATGTTTATTTAATCTGCTTGAAATTGAACTTAGCATATCTTTGACATACAGCATGAAGACGTCAACTATTCTGAGATTAATATTGTGCATCATAAATTCACAAGCATTACATTTTTTGGACATTTATTTTCAGATCAAAGGCTAAATGTTTTAAGATGCACAAAAATGGTTCACTTGGTATAGGAAGTCTTAGAAAGGATTGAAGGGGATCCCTGGGTGGCTCAATGGTTTAGCGCCTGCCTTAGGACCCGGGTGTGATCCTGGAGTCCCAGGATCGAGTCCCACAACGGGCTCCTTGCATGGATCCTGCTTCTCCCTCTGCCTGTGTCTCTGCCTCTCTCTCTCTCTCTCTCTGTCTCTCATGACTAAATAAATAAAATCTTAAAAAAAAAAAAAAAAGAAATGATTGAAGACATGCCAATGAGAGACTAGAAGAGAGAGCAAACAGCCTAGGAGACCAACCAGAATTATAGGATGACATAGACAAAGGACATAAAAGAAAGAGAAGATTGATTGAAAAGGGGTGGGGGTGGGGTGGGGGGACATTCCAGGAATTATTAAACAGAAGCATCGGATTCAAGTAACCAAAAGCTATGATCCAAGTACAAGGTGACAGCACTTCAAATATGTTATTATGCCTGTGATGAGTGTAAGTCTAGATATTAGGGCCCTGCATTTAACACATAAGTAAATACACTATTTTATCCTAATTATAAAGATCTTCAAGAATATCGTGTTAGTTCTGATATATTTCCAATAGATAATTATGTTCCCCCAGGGCACCGGGTATAACGGATGTGCTTCTAACGATTAACTTGTCTTTGAAAACTGAGCCCTTCCTTAGTTATAGGAATAGTTTGGAATGTGTTTCTCCGCTCCTGCTTGCAGAAAGCTACAAGTTGCTTTCTTTGTGAACACTAGGAATTTATTGTTTAGCCAAGTGAAGAATGTACCTTTTCAGGCAAGGGAATGAATTTCAGGGAATTTCAGGCAGGAAATACCTGGCTGATTATCCCAAAGCAGCGGTCCTCAAAGTATGGTCAGAAGGCCAGCAGTGGCAACAGCAGCATTATCTGAGAACCTGCTAGAAATACAAAGTCTCAGGCTTCCCCCAAAACCTACTGAATCACAAGCTCTGAGGGTGGCACCCAGCCAAAGCTTCTGAATCACTGTCTGTGGGCAGCACTTATAACTCTGCTGGTCAGATGTCAGATAAGGAGAGACAACATGATTACAGATGTGTGGCATATTTAAAGCACTTGATGAAACATGTGTGAACACCTACATCAAAGGCCTCCTCCTCCATGAAGCATTCCCTGATGCATTCATGAAAACAAAACTGCATTTCCTCTATTCTACTTCTGAAATTTCCCAGGTTTGGTTGGGATAGGTTTAGTTTCTTACATGTCTTGTTTTTTTTTTTTTCTACAGTGTCCAGCATCCCACCCAGCAACTGTCCGTTTAAATGTTAAAATTAAGCTGAACAAATGCCTATGATAATAAGTGTGGAGCAATGTATTGCACTATGTGCAAATTCCTACTTCACAGTGGAATTCAAACATGACAGTAGAGAGGGGAGAGGGTGCACATGTATAAAAGGAGACAGAGTGGAGAGAGCAGGGTGGGAGGAAGTGTCAGGGCAATACTGAGGGGTGTCATCTATCTTCATCCTGAGTATTGACATTCCTTTAACTTGTGGTACATACTCAAATTAATCATTAGTTATCTCAGAGAGCAGTAGTTAAGACTTTTTTCAATGATATTTTCAAGATGGATTTTATTTAATTTTATTCTTTAAAATATTTTATTTATTTATTCATGAGAGACACAGAGAGAAAGGCAGAGACATAGGCAGAGGGAGAAGCAGGCTCCTTGCTGGGAGACAGATGTGGGACTTGATCCCAGGACCCCGAGATCACACCCTGGGCCGAAGGCAGATGCTCTACCACTGAGCCACCCAGGTGCCCCAAGATGGATTTTACTTAATTGTACAATTGGTACTGATTCTTGCTGAGCATTGGACACTGCGCTTAGAGCTGATGGGAAGAGGCCTCTAAAAAAGTCCTGCTTTAAAGGAATTAAAGAGTCCAGGACAGTTTCTCAAACTTTGCACAACAGACATTTGGGGCTGGATAATCCTTTGTTGTGGGCACTGTCCTGTGCATTGTAGGCTGATTAGCAGTATCCCTGGGCTCTACCTACTAGATGCCAATAGCTCTACCTTCTTCTCCACCCCCACCCCCTGGCAGGTTGTGACAAGGAAAAATGTCCCCAGATATTGTCAAACGCCCCTGAGGGACAAAACCTACTCCATTTAGAACCAGTGTGCTTGTGGAAGAAATCAACAAAATACAGAAGTTTCTCTGGTACACGGTGATAAGTGCTATGACACCACGGGGCTGACAGGTTGGTGTGTAAGCAAGGGCACCTCATGGAGACAGGGGGATGGATGCTGGGGGTGGCATGAGGGCAGTAGGGAGGGAAATTAGGAGGCCCTGGGCAGGAAGAGAAGTGGAGTGGCATCTTGAATACTGAGCAGCCGCCTGTGGGAGGCAGGAGAGAGAAGGAAGGAGAAGGAGGGAGGAGGGAGGAGGAAGGAGTGATGGGGGATTACTTGTTCCAGGCAGAGGACAGGAATGAGAAAATGCAGCGGCCTGAGACAGCAGGTTACATTCAAGGACCCAGAAGCGGGTAAGAGCCGTGTCACCCAAGTGTAAAGTGCAAAGGGGGGCAGTGGGCTTTGCAGCCACAAGGCCACAGAGCACATTGTTCATAGCCCAAGGTCAGGCTTCTATTCTCCTTTACGGTGAGGTTATCATCCATTTGTCTCTCGTCACTGCTGGGGAGCCCATTAAGTACTTGCCACCGTACTTGGTGCCAACAGTTAATAGACTGTAGCCTCTCGTATTTCTTCACCTGGCACTGAAATTAGCTAAGCTTCTGCAGAATCTCAGGTATGTTTTTCTTCAGGTTTGAGGCAGGGACATTTAAAAAAGATACATAATGCATGAAAATAGGGAGGAAATAGCTTTGGCAATTTGTTCCTTTATTCAGGTTCAAACTTTTCATAAAGGTAGAAAACAGTTTTAAGGATAAAAACTATCAGCATTTTGGGGCAGCTGGGTGGCTCAGTCGGTTAAGCATCTGCCTCCGGCTCAGGTCACGATCCTGGGGTCCTGGGATCGAGGCCTGCATCGAGGCCCACCTCAATCCCTATATCCTCATCAATCCTGCTTCTCCCTCACCTCCCCACTTGTGCTGTCTGTCTCACAAATAAATAAATAAGATCTTTCAAAAAAATTTTCATCATTTTATTGTGCTCTTTTAGTTTCCTGTGAGTCTGGGAAAACAGGGTCGATGTCTTCTTAATATTCAGCATGACGTCTGATGTATAGAAAGTGCCTGACCAATGTTTCTTGGGTAAGCATATTTATATTTGTTATTAGTAATAGTATCAACATTTTGCCTTATTCCCCTCAAGGCTGCTGTAACAAAATAGCATGGACTGAGTGGCTTATAAAACAATAGAAATTAATTTTTCACAGTTCTGGAGACTGGCAAATCCAAGATCAAGATGATAGCTCACAGACAGCCGACTTTTCACTATGACTTCACATGGCACATGGGGCAAGGGATCTCAGGGGTCTCATTTATGAGGGTGCTCATCCCATTCATGAAGGCTCTGCCCTCATGACCTAAGCTCCTTCCAAAGGCCCACCTCCTAATACCATCACATTCAGGATTTGGTTTCAACATACGAATTCTGAAGGGAACATTTCCATAGAGTGCAATACATGATCAACTTCTCAAGGATGTGATCTCACTGGATGACTACAGTCACCCAGGGAGGTGGTAAGTAAGGAAATGTTTTTAACTCCATTACATGTTACATCTTGCCTTTGACCCAGTATTAGCCAGGACATACTTTCTTATTTTTACAGTGAAAGAAAACTGTTAACAGATACATTTTCTATCTCATAAAAGTATGTATTCTTTTGGTAGATGGATGATGGAGACAGTGGGCAGTATAAGTATGTATTCTCAACTCTTTAAAAGTCCATAAAAGAGTAGAGGGGGAGGAGCCCTGAAAGTCAAGCTTCTCCATTTCACAGATAAGGAAACTGAGGCCACGGAGCTATTTAATATAGGGCCAGGATTATAACCTCTGGACTGCTGGGCCTCTGGACTTCTATGTTTGGGTAGGGGCCTGGAATTTGCTCATTGGTGTGCATACCTGAAAATTCCATCTCATTCTAAATGGTAGACCTCACATATCTGCACAGCTAAAGTTGGATTGTGGGGGCTTCTCTTGTCCAGCTCATCTTCCCTAAATAGTTATGTTCCAGGGGAAGGTGATCTTCAAGGTCAATAAAAAATAGCACATTCAAAAAAATATATATCTGCCTATTTTTTCATACCATTATTGAACAATGCTATCCAGGTGTCCAAATATAATAACCTGTCCTTGTTTTATTTTTTCCCAGAAGAGGAAACAGGGGCCCTGAGAGCTTAAATACTGCATGGGATTTTGTTAGCCAAGTCAACATCTGTTTGCTTCTTAACAATGAGTCACGTCTATTCCCTATAACTAGGGCAGGAGGGCAGCTGGAACTTCCCAGCCCACTCCTTGGTCACTGCTTCCTGTTTCTGCTGCTTTTATCCTCTATGGCACAGCTTCATTGGCAAAAAAGTGAAACAGATACAACTCCCAGGGTAGGTGCCCGTATGGAGTCCCATGTTTTAGGTTCATGTTATGGTAAATTTAGGGCAAGATGTATGTCTGTCTTTACCAACAGTGTGAATAATTGAATCTCTTCCCAAGTTTTATTGCTCAACATTCCACCCAGAAAGGAACAACCAAGCACACTCAGTCTATCAAAGTCCATTGGTGAGTGTCAGATGCAGAGCTTGTCCTGTGTGAAGAGGCTAAATGGATGGGTCATCACTGAAGGAAAGAAAAAACACCTGAAAATGTGCCTGAAAAGCAAAGCAAAGCAAAGCAAAGCAAAGCAAAGCAAAGCAAAGCAAAGCAAAGCAAAACAAAAACAAAAACAAAAACAAAAAAACGAAAAATCCCAAAAGCAAAAACAATCCTTAAAAGCAGAGACCAGATAAGTGTTGAGACACAAAGTCTTGTTCGCTGATCTTGCTTGTTCCTGAAACTTGAAAGCACAGGGATCTCATTTAGGAGGGCTGTGTGAGTGTGTGGTGGCAACCCTGAGGATCCAAGGAAGGGGTCTCTTTGAAGACGCACTGACTTGCTCTAGCATGTCTGGGGCACTCCCTTTAGCCCTTAAAAGAACATACTCCCATACACAGCTGTCCCATTTGCATCCCATGTATACAACTTGAATTATCCAATGGCCTGGCTCATGCCCTATTGAGACTCACTGTCTAGGACAATGGGCAGCCCAGAACAAATAAATGTTCAGCAGATACTACTTTAACTGAATGAATTCCAAGTTTTCAGATGCCGCTGAATAGGAACACTTGTTCTTCAAGGCTTCACCTGCCAAGGGGAAAAAAAAAATCAAGAGCTGGTTAAGTCACAGCAGGATTAAATTCTAGCATCCATTCATTTTCTAATTGGCATTTGGACTCAAAGGGCTTTCATTCCCTCTCAGTTTCTTGAAAACAAAGTAAAGCAAGACAAAACAAAAACAAAAAATAAACTAAACAAAACTCCTATGACTCCCAAAAAGAGCCAAAAATAATGAGTAAGTGTCTGGTCTAGGCCAGTAGATGTCCCTAATGTCTGGGGGCACAGGGCTGAAGTGTGGATGGAGGGAGAGAAGGAGGGGGTGTCCCTTCTCCCCCACACCTGCTCTGGCCCCAGTGTGAGAGACTTGGAGGGCACAGGTGGTCAGCCCAGCATGCAGGTCCAAACCCCATGCCCATCAAGCTCCCTGGCAAACACTTGTTTCTAGAGTTGTGTACACCACACAGGGTTAGCCACTACGGGAGAACAGATGGGGGGTGGGAGAGGTCCATCAGGCCCTGGAATTGGTCCAGTGTTATTTGGGCATGGGATGTAGGGTCTTGGGTGCCAGGAGCACAGTCTGGGTGGGGTGGGAGGGGTGCTGTGTATGGGTGGGCACGGATGCTGCTAGGCAGGTTCCCTTGATCCCTGGGACACCTTGCCCTGTGAGGAGCATGGCTGGAAGAAGTTTCCCTAAAAGTTACGGTCCGGGACAGGAGTCCCAGTCTCTCAGAACGACAGGCAAGTCCTGTTCAAAGAGCACCCAAAGAATTTGTTTAAAATTCAGATTCCTCGACTCTCTTCTCAGATATTCTGGTGCAGCAGCTTTGTGGTGAGGCCCAGGAATCCTCTGTGCAATCAGAGGGGGATCGTCTGCTCCTTCCTGGCTTGGCTGCTCATCTAAGGGATGTTTACCACCAAAAGCAGGGCCTGTTTGGTGTGTCCTCTTCCTGCATTGGCCTCCTGCAGGCCCTGAGTGACTCACCCTCCTCCTGCCTTTGCTGGCCCCTCTCTGTGGTGGTTGCCAGCGCCCCCGTGGTGCTCCTGCAGACACTGCCTGCTGCCCTACCCCACTGCCACCGCTGCTCTTGCTGATCTGTCCCTCGCTTGGTGTGGGGGACCTTGTTGTCGTTCCCGTGGGCACTGCTATCGGGCTGCCCTCCCTGTGCTGTTTCTGCTGCATAAAGGAGGGCCCTCTGAGCTCCAGGTTCCCTACCTTTCCTCTCTAAGCTGGCACTAAGTGACGGCAGCACTGGGCGCCCCCAGATATGGCCTCGTGGCGCCCACCCCTCCGAATAGTTCTTGGACGTGTGCTCTGAGACCTGAGAAGGGCCCCTTGCTTTTCAATATCCCTATTTATTAGGATGCGTCTCCCCTCACCCCTCCTAGAATTTAGGGCAGTCCATTTAGCCTTTCAAAGTTTCTGAATCTCAGTGTCCAAGACTTGGCTCTAAGCCCTAAGGCCCTTCTCTCCACCCCCCCCCCCTTTTTTTCAGGGAGTCCACATTACCTCCTACACTTCCTGGATTCCTGAAATAGGTAGGTCTGTAAACTGGGCTTCCTATGAACTTTGGCACATTTACAGGGTAGATTTCTCACAGGCTTAGATAAATCATTGAGGAATCACTCCCTACTATTTTGGTGAACTTATAAAAGACCGTTGAGAAGTCTGAACACTGGAGAAGGCCAAAAATTATATAATTTGCACAGGTTTGGGGCACCTGGTGGCTCAGCGTTTGAGCATCTGCCTTCAGCTCAGGTTGTGATCCCAGGATCCTGGGATCAAGTCCCACATGGGGCTCCCTGCATGGAGCCTGCTTCTCTCTCTGCCTGTCTCTACCTCTCTCTCTGTGTCTCTCATGAATAAATAAATTAAATCTTGACAAAAAAAAATTTGCACAGGTTTACCAGAGCAGTTTTAACATATTTTTGTGTGTGTATATCATCTATATCTATATCTATACCTACGTCTATATTTATCTATCTATCTGCATTAATGAGATTGCTGGCTTCATATGTTATAGAATAATATTTGAGATATTTATTCAAGTTTGTTCCTGGGTTGATTTTCTTATTTCTTTGCCTTTATTCTGATCAATTGATTTATATATTATATATAAATATATATATAATATATTTATATATTATATATTTATATATTATATATAAATTTATATATAATATATATTTATATAATATATATGTATATGTGTATATACATATATATATTTTTTCCTATGCTTTTCATTATTTCTGAGGAAAAGTGAAAAACACTAGACAGAGAATCAAATGTTTGCCCTTTGAATGGCAAATCCACTAGTCTGGGCAAAAGAGAGAAAATTTAGAATAAACATACCAGATTAAACCAGTTTTCTGCTTGGCAAGTAGAGAAGAATTTCCAGGAGAGAGGAGGGAAGTGTGAGAGAGTCAAGACTTGGAGCCTTTGATAAGGGGTCTGGCCAAGGTTCTGAGGGTAGGGAGACGAGAATCACTTCCCCACTTCTCCCCATCAGAGGTTTTGGGGAGAGAAGGTCAGAGAGGTCAACAATATCAGTCTGGGGAGCCAGGCAGAAGTCAGAATTTCTACAGGATCCCCATGTAGTGGGGATAAAGAATTTCTTCAAAGGCCAGGGCAGCATAAGAGCAGCGGAATATTTTATGTGGCCAAGCACTGCACAGTCATGGAAGAAATCTGCTGGGCTGAGTGATCCTGTAGTAGATGGTAAAGGGCACAGCAGGGACAGTTGGTCCTGCGCAGAGCAAGGATGCAACACCAGATGGGAATGAAGCTGTGTAAGTGGAGGCCGCCAGGATATGTGACTGACCACACCTGATGTGTCTTCCTTCATTTTTAAGAATCATCTTGCTGTATGTATTTCAAGAGTACAGTGTAAGAAGTGCTGTATTTCATCTTTTCTTCAAATAACATCTCTGCCCTGTCATCTGTCCTTCTGAGATCCCAGTAAAATGCATGAGATCTTCTTGATGCATTCTCTATGCTTCTCACTTCCTCTTTTGTCTTTTTCATCCTTATATCTTTGTGTTTCATTCTGGATTAAATCACTAATTCTTTTTTCAGCTATGTCTAGTATCGCTTAAGTCTGTTGATTAACTTCCTTTTTTTTTTTTTTAAATTTTTTTATTTATTTATGATAGTCACAGAGAGAGAGAGGCAGAGACACAGGCAGAGGGAGAAGCAGGCTCCATGCACCGGGAGCCCGACGTGGGATTCGATCCCGGGTCTCCAGGATCACGCCCTGGGCCAAAGGCAGGCGCCAAACCGCTGCGCCACCCAGGGATCCCTTTTTTTTTTTTTTTTTTTTTTTTTTTTTTTATAAAGAGAGTGTGTAAGTGAGTGCACAAGCTGGGGGGGGGGGGCAAAGGGAGAGGGGGAGAAAGAATCTCTTCAGCAGTCTCCATGCCCAACCTGGAGCCTGTTGCAGGACTTGATCCATGACCCTGAGACCATCACCTGTGCCCAAGGGTTGGAAGCTTAATTGACTGAGCCACCCAGGCACTCCTGTTGATTGACTTCTTGATTCCAAGTATCAAAATTTTCATTTCTAAGATATTGAATTTGCCACTTGTTTCCTATTTTCTGCCAAAATTTTAAAGTTTGACTTTTATCTCATTAAACCTGGCAAACACAGTTCCTACCTGTATTTTAAAATCCCAATATCTGGATCCTCTGCAGCCTATTTTTGTTGCCTTTGGATTACATTCATGGCATCTAGTTTCCATAAGTGCCCAGATACCTTTCTTTGTGTGCAACACATAGTTCTTGGCAAATATTTTTTTCTTTTTTTTTAAAGATTTTATTTATTTATTCATGAGAGACACACAGAGAGAGGCAGAGACATAGGCAGAAGAGCTCCTCACAAGGAGCTTGATGTGGGACTCAATCCCAGGAACCCAGGATCATGACCAAAGGCAGATGCTCAACTGCTGAGACACCCAGGCATCCTAGCAAATATTTTTCAAACACAAAGTGCACAAATAATTTGAAGCCCAGAATGATGTTTGGTCCACCAAAGATAATATTTAATTTCTTTAGCCAAGTGCTTGGGACATTAATACTTCAGAACAAAATTTATCCAAGTTCCAGACCTGATATGTTCCAGGCCACTCAGTATATCTGTAGTTCCTAAAGGGAAGAGTTTATCTCTGGCTTATTCTAACTTCTAGGGTGCAGTTCTTGGAGCTACCAGTCCAAAGTGAGGGACAGTTTATGGAATTCCTATCTTGCAAGCAAGACACTGGACACTGATGTTTTTCCTCCCAGCTCTTTAAAGGCATCAAAAGTATGGCTCAGTTTCTTGGCCATCTTTTTTCCAACTGGCAAATAACTCCAATCCAAAAATGGCTATAGTACCAAGCTTATCTGTCTGGATTCCCATCCCTTCTATATCTGGGACTGGTTAATCGTTGTTATCCTGTTGGTCCTGTGATGCTTTCAAGACTTTTTGTCTCTGAAGATTTCATCCAGCTTTCCTAGTCATCATTTATGAGAGGATTGGTCTGCATTCCCTAGTCTTCCAACAGAAGCAGAAGTTTTTATTAAAAATGCCTTACCAGACTTAAAGCCGAGTCATCTTGAGGCTCTGGCCTTGATTCTGTGGAAAAAAAAAAAAAAAAAAAAAAGACGAGGTTGGATGAGACAGACTCTCAGGAGCCATGGTGATCTGGGGCCATAGACTATGATGAGACTTTAAAAAGAGGACTGTACTGTATTTTAATATCCTTGGACAGATTCAAATGAATCTTCAGAAAGACAAAATGCAAATGTGGTCTTGTTAGAGTTTGCTGATGAGCCTGAGTTTTTTGAGAGTCTGAGGAATACCTAAGAAGGAAAAAGGAAAGCAAGCTATTTTTAATGACCTTATGACTTTGAATTTCTAATGGGAGTCAGCCTACCGGCCTGGGCTTAGGTTACTTGGCAGAGAGGACCCTGTTATTGTGACAAACTGGCTCATGCCTTAAACCTGCATTCACGTGGGAGTAAGGGTGAGGAGGGAGGGGTACACTATGCTCTGTAGGAGGAAGCCACATTCTATAGAAAGGCCTACTTTGTCCCTCACCTGGAGGGGGGATGCTTGTGGGATAACTGCTAGTACCAGCCCAGTTGCCACCCCCCTCTCCTTGCCTGTAGGAAGCTGAGCACTTCACCATGAAGTGCACCATGAAGAGAACCCTCACGGTTCATGATGTGTGACTTGAAACAGGCTTGAGACATCTTGAGGGACCCGAGAGAGCCTCCATTCTACAAGAACCTTTGGGCAGTTGCACCATTTACTTTGCTCCAGACAGACACCCCTACTCCAGAGACTGGGAGGTAAACTGGAAGAGGAAGAGGGGATGACCTGGCAGTCTGCTGGTGTGAGCTATTACTTCAAGCCAAGATGACCACTTCCCTTATTTTTGTCCTGAACATACTCTATCAGAGACGGTCTCTCAGTGACCACCAGAGCTGGGACTCCCTGCACTCAGGCAACCTGATGAGGCTGGGGAGAGCCCGGCCAGGCAGCCTTGCACTGCTTGTTGTACAACAGCTTTTGCGCTGCAGAGGCGAACACGTGAGGTAGGTGATGCAGACAAGGAGCATTTATAATAAGGGTCCCGGACACTTGAAAAATCTGAAATAGAAACCGCTCAGCCTCAGGAACAAATTGGACTCGAGACTTGAACACCTCTGTTCCTCCATGTGTCTTATTTCAGGTTTCCCACCACCCCCCTCTCTGTGGACTAGCTTTTTCTATTTTTCTATGAACAAATGGAAAAATACAATTGCCGAGAATTACCAATGTTAGATTTCCACTCCAGCTACTAGAAAGACAAAGCTTTCTCTCTTTCTCTCTCTTCCAATTCCAAATTCTGGAGTCATTTGCCTTCCCCTGTCCCAATAGACCGTGGTCATGGGGCAGGGCCATGAAACAGAAGGATGACATCAGGGTCCATCCCTTTAATCATCTGGCTGGACAGCAGTTCACAGGAAAGGTGTTGGGGATATGGAGGGTGGTGCTAAACGGCATTATTAAAAGGGCTCCACCAAGGAAAGCTCTTTGATAAGATCCAAATTGTTATATTTATGAACATTCTGGAAAAATTCTCTATTCAATCAAGAACTGATAAGCAAGTCACTAATAGATTATAGCCACAAAATAATTATGATTGATTGGATAATAGCTAACGGATGTCGGTTATGGAATTTCTTAAATTTGTGTTTAATATCTGAGTCTGTATATTATTTTGGCTTATATAGAAAAAAAATCCCAGATGTTTTAAAGAGCATCACCAGAAAAATATGCATGAAAATATTAACAGAATCATATTGATTTAGTTGCTGGGAGGATGTCCAGTCCAATTTCCTACTTTACTGATGAAGGAACCGAGAAGCTGAGTGACAGGATTGTAAAGATATATATTTTTAAAATTTTATTTATTTATTCATGAGAGACACAGAGAGGCAGAAACACTGGCAGAGGGAGAAGCGGGTTCCCTGCAGTGAGCCTGATGCAGGACTCGATCCCAGGACCCTGGGATCACGACCTGAGCCAAAGGCAGATGCTCAACCACTGAGCCACCCAGGTGTCCCTAGTAAAGATATTTTTAAAGCTACTTTTAGAGGAGGTCCCTGGGTGGCTCTGTCAGTTAATCATCTGATTCTTGATTTTAGGGTCATGGGTTCAAACCCCACATTGGACTCCATCAGATAAATAAACAAATGAACAAAGCTACTCTTAGATTTTCATCCTAAGTGCTTAAAAAATATCTTTGAAAATAGTGGTTAAAAAAAAAGACTAAGGACAAATAATGGAGCAGATAGCCTGTTACAAAGAATTGGGAGTATTGAACGATTTGATGAAAGAAGATTATTTAATTTTTTTATATATATATACCAGAGTAGAAACGGTTTATTTTCAGCAACATTACTCTTGCTTCGGGTGTGTATCTATTATCTGTTAAGCTGATCCTCGCAAATTGTCCCAATTCTTAGACAAAGGCAATTGATTCATGGGTCTCTTAGAAAGAAAAACTAGTTGGGTGTGTTACAGCCACATGAATCATGTGGGATACTGCTTAAAGCTATATTTATCATGGATGAAAGAATGTTTTTAAGGGAAACTATGAGTCTACCTAAAATTACACGGTTCACCTCTATTCACAGGGACTCATTTTTTTCAGGATGTTGTTGAGTGTGCTGCAAAAATACTTTCTAAACTGTTAGCACTGCAGGAAGAAGCTCTGCAAGGGTTGCTAGAAGTCACCCTGAGAAGCTGGGATTTCTCCTGGAAGCTCACATTTCTTGTCTTTGTTTTAACTGCCTTCTCGAATCCTCTTGCTACCGGGTTACATGTCTTCGGCTGCATTTAAACTTTTCCACTTGTCACCTATCTTTTTTTCCTCTAATCCAAACTATAAACCACAGTCACGTGAGGATCCTTCTATGCCAGTTGTGTCCTCTTCCTGCCTCAAGAAGCTTCGGTGGCTCCCTCTGACCTCCAAGATTAAATTCCAGCCCCTCATCCTGAATTTCAGCATCCTAGCATATGACATATGTCGTTGGCCATGCTTCTTTATACTTTTAAAACTTCTTCTTTACCTCGGGAAGGAGAAAAGAAGATGAGGTTCAGAGTGTGCATGAAGCATTTCAGGCTCGACCTTCACGATAAAGTTTTATCACATTTATCTTCTATTCAGAGGCTGCCATGACTCTTCTTAAGAGGCAAGGACAAAAGCAGCTGGCCAGTAACGAAGGCATGGACAGCCAGACCAGTTTTCTGCCAGGAATTTACCTCTAGGGAGGCTGAGCATTGGCTGGGCTCACCCTGTAACTTTTGTTTTCTTTTAATCCCACTCCCTCTCCAAGCCAGGAGCTAGTTCTTTCCAGAGCCTGTTCTCAATGGTCATCCCCTTGCCGACTGTGTGGAGGCTGGCCCTTGGAGCCCTTTTCTGTCCTTGCGATCTGACGCTGTCTCTGCTGTGACTCGTGGCTACTCATTTATTCTTATGCTTGCTCACTATTTCCAGGCTTCATCTTGGTCGTTTTGGTGCCCCTCCTCCCTTTGAGTGCTCCAAACCACCAGCACGCACGTGAGAAGCCACATGCTGCAGTGGTTAAGAGCACAGGCTCTCTTAACCCAACCGTCTGGGTTTGCAACCCAGCACTCTGCTGCACTGGTTGTGTGGCTGAGGCAGGTCACATACCCACTCTGGGCCTCCATTTCTTAATCTGTAAAATGGAGCTAGGATACCACCTCCTCATGGGCTTGTGGTGGGGCTTACTTGAATCACTATGAGTATAGTGATTAGTTAATCTCAGCTGAGCTATTCTACCTCCAGGAAGTCCAGTCTCTAATACCACAGTTCTTCATGGAAACTTCTGACTCTTTTTGGGGCGTGGCCAAGCCCTGAGCTGGATTGGTTTCTCTCAGTTAAAATTTGCATCTGCCCTCCTTTACTTCTTCTTCTTTTCCTTTTTCTTTTCTTTTTTAAGATTTATTTATTTATTTGAGAGAGAGAGAGAGAGAGAGAGCAAGGGAAGGGGCAGACGGAGAGAGAATTTCAAGCAGACTTCACACTGAATGGGGAGCCCACTGCAGGGCTCGATCTCATGACCCTGAGATCATGACTTGAGCTGAAACCAAGAGTTGGATCGTTGCTCAGCCGACTGCACCACCCAGGCACCTCCTTCCTTTTCTTCCCTTAAAACAAATCTCTTCTTTGATTTCCATGGATTATGATGGCCCCATAATCTTTCATGTGTCTCAACCACTTGAATGGCTTTTTCTGAAATATCATGGCCTTTCCTGTATTAGCTACCTATTTTGATGCTGAATCTTGTATTGACCAGTATTGTTCCTTGACCAATTCTTACCTCTCTATTTATTCTTTCCAACCACATTGAAAACATGGAAGGACCAATAATCATCACTTTGAATCATTCATAGTCTTCAGAACAGTAGACATTGAATCAGTATTTATTTGTCTGAATGAATTGTTTGAATAATGACACTCTTCTTAAAGAGCTTAGGAGCCTTTCAGAATGGTTTTGGAGGTATTGACTTGAGAAGAGGAGATTTGATGGGTGAAAACGTCTTGATTGCCAGCATTCCTTGTGCTTCTCTGGATCATGGTCTGGCTAGCCTGAAAGATCTGAAGGCAGGAAGAACCATCACTGTCCACTGGGGAAGTGGCATCACACTGCCCTTAGGAAGAAGTGAGTTCACAAGCTCTGTCAGCAGACGTGACCTAATAACTGAATGAGAGTATAAAGAAAAAGGGATTATGAAAAAAAGCCCCCCAAACAAAATACTGGTTGAAGTATTTGGAGTATGAGAGCCAAGGAATCTGACCTGAAGATGACTTTACAGGCTCTGACTCAGTGAGCGAGTTGTCTTTCCCCTTCCAGCCTCAGCCTGCTACCATGTAAAATGAAAGTATGGGCTGGATCTTGTTTTCATTTTCTCTATGACAATAAATACATATGTGTGGGCATATTGTTTTTAATAGATCTTAATGATGGTATCACTTTGTATTTTATTTTTTATTATTTTAAAAATATCCTATTTATTTATTTGAGAGAGAGACAGAGAGATAGCAAAAGACAACAGGAGTTGGGAGGACAAGGAGAAGTAGACTCTCCTGCCAAGCAGAGAGCCCAATGTGGGGCTCGATCCCAGGACCCTGGGATCATGAATCAAACTGAAGGCAGTTGCTTAAATGATTGAGCTACCCAGGTAACCCTGTATTTTATTTTTACTGATACTTGTACTTGCAAAGTTGCCTTTGAACCCCGAGACAAAGAATATCCTCACTAAACCAGTGTCCCCTTATCTCCCCGGTGAGACCACCATCCACTCATCGTTTTAGCCAGAAATCTGGGAGTTCCTGATTCTTTCTCCAGCTCACTCTTCTCATCCTCTTGGTGAGCAAATCCTATAAGTTCTGCCCCAAATATAGATCCCCAACTTATCTGCCAAATCTCAGGCCTATCTATTCTTCCCATGTCATCTCTTTTACTTTCATCTTAATGCAAGCCACAGCAACTTTTCATTTAGATTTCTCAAGTAACCTTTCACTCTGCTCTCCTTCAATCTATTTTTAGCACGGCAGCCAGAGTTATCTTGGAAAACCATAAATTTGATCATACCTCTTTCCTGCTTAAGAAACTTCAGTATTTTCCTTTTGTGCTTACAATAAAATTTAAATTCATCGCAATAGCCTGCAGGGTGATAGCATCTGGCCTCTGCTTGCTTCTCTAAGCACAGTCCAGGACACTCCATTTTACACACTTCCTCCGGCTACATTTTCCTCTTTTGAATTTCTGAAACAATCCTTGTTATTTCATAATTCACAGCCTTTGCCCTTGCTGTTTGTTTTTTGTAGAATGTCTTGGTCTTGCCTTTTGAAAGCTGAGCTCTTCCTCATTGATCAGAATTCGTACTTTGGGATTACATCAATGTGTATTTTTTTAAAAAGAAAAAAAAAACCTTACACCTATATATTTGTCTGTCACAATAATGTGTAATATCACACAGTTTCTGTTTTCAAAACTTAATCTGGCAAATTTGTCAATGACTTCATTAAAATTGATCTTTCAATATTCAGATCTAATAGAATTAAATAAAAATCTTACCACACAGTAATATCCAGATATTATAAAATCGGCCATATCATTGCTTTTTGGAAATAGATTCTAGTGGCTTTCAAATTCTTATTTTTTCTTCACTCAAAAAAATATACTGCACTAAAGTATCTTCACTAGAAAATTTATCATAAATTTGTTGTCATTGGGTAGAAGCTTCTAAAGATCTTGGCTGCAAAAGGCCAGACAAAATCATGAAATGGTAGCAAACATTGGCAATATTTGATACATTGCTTTAGACCAAGTGTCCAATTCTTGGTAAAAGTGATTGAGGCATTCAAACATGGTCCTTTTGATTTTGCTGTTGCTGCTGGTCTTTTTCAAAATTTGATTTTTTTTCCATGTAAATGCCCATTTTCTTATATTCATTGTCATATAAATATCAGTCATCTTTACATTTTGTGTAGGCTGATATTCAAGGAAAAAATTTAAATGCCTGGAGTTTCACACACATTGTTCAAAGCCACTTCTGTCTCTTTGCAAATCTATTTGTCTGATTAACCTCATCGAAAGCTCACTCCAGAAAAAAAGCTAATTCAGAAAAGAAAAATAGCCTCAGCTGAAAGCAAAATCTTGACTGATCTTCTTGTGTCCACATTTTCTTTTGGATCTTAGAGTACTTCAAAGGTTGGGATTAACTTTTTAAAATTTGCCTTTCCTCTGTGTACAGCTTCAAATGAACACTCCACTGTGTCCAGAAAAGCCTTTTCACTCTTCTACTGACACTGTGCTGCATTTCCCATCAATGAATCTTTTCAAAATGTTGAAAAGAAGGAATGCATTTTTTTTTCTTTCCCCAAAATATCACACATGAAGAAAAACTTCCAAAATAGCCAACTCTTCAAAGGTTTGGGAGGATGATTTGCACAAGGTACAGACAAGGATTTGGATTAACCTCTTTGATTTTTTAGCCAAACACTGCAGAGGGAGATAACTGTCATTACAGCATTTCTATGTCCTTGACCACGAGAGAGGTTTATGTCCAGTCCTTCCCCACGCAGTTGCGTTGTGACTTTCATGTGAGTTTAGCAGCAGTTATCCCAGAAATGGGAAAGAAACTCAAGAACCAGTCTTTTCTCTCTAATTTGCCATCCTCAATATGGACGTAAGTGAGCACTTCCCGTTTGATCACCGTGTGACACATGGCGTAGAGTGAATGGTATCAAAAGGAACCAAAGGTTAAGATCCCTGAATAGAGACCAAAGTTAACTCAGATTATTCCACATCTCCTTGAACCTCAGGTAGAAACAGATACAGGTCACTGAGAGTTCTCAATCAATTCAGGTTAGTGTAACTGGATACTATAGACCGGGTGGTTTAAGCAATAAACCTTAATTCCCACAGTCTGGAGGCTGGGAAATCCAAGATCAGGGTGCGGGTAGACCTGATATCTGGGGAGAGCACACTTGATACTTTGTACATGGTCATCTTCTTGTGGTAGCTTCACATGGTAGAGAGTAGACAGTGCAGGGCAGGTCATCTCCTGTGTCTTTCCTCATAAGACCAGGAAGCCCATTGTGAGGGACCCACCCTCAAGCAACACCACAAGAGACACCAAGAGACACCACATTGGGGATGAAGGGATCAACTGACTTGGGGGGGACACAGACATTCAGATCATAGTACTGAGTCCGTGTGCATTAGGGGCTGATTGTATAGTGGTTCTTCAAATTAACTTCCATGTTGAAAACAGTGTGTTGTTAAAGGGTAGGTAATAAAAATGTGCTGATTTACATTTTACATGTATATTATCAAAACTCAACAGTAACTGTAGCAACTGTTTAGAACTTAGATCAAGAAAAAATTTTTTTTTTCTGGGAGAAGTAATTTATTATTGACATTGTTTAGACTTGTCAGTGTATGATGATGACAAAAAGCAGGCTAATTTTAGCCAGTTTTATTACTACTCCTAAAGTTTCTAAATACTAAAAACTAAATGCTAAAAACTCTGTTTCCCAGCTGTGGGTCCACACACGCCCCTAAGAGCAATCTTCCCTGGTTTGACTATGCATGCCCCCTGCATTTCATCTTCAGCTCCAAATTCTCTTTATCTCCTGGAGAGCATTTGTAACACTTTGCAATTATATATTAATTTGTTTGTTTATGTAAGGTGTGTGTCTCTTCCACTAGACTGTAGTTCATATTCCCTGTGAGGGAAGAAACTACATCTCTTCTGTTCACCTTTATATTTAGGTTCTTCCACAGTGCCTGGCAGATAGTGGGCTGGCAATAATATTTGTGGAATCGATGAATGAAGGGAGATTTCACAGTGGTTCATAAAGAGCAAAAGATCCCCAGAGGCTAGTGTTTCAAAGAAGTAACATTATTTACAAACACCTCCTTTGGGTTCTGTTACTCCTCAGAAGTATATTGAGAGTTCTGTTGAACACTCATATGATCCCATCAAAAGTGATCATCAGAAAGCATATTTCATTAAAGAATTTAATTGTGCTGCCTCCTCTTTAGTAAGTCCAGACATGTTCCATTTTAAATGAAGGCAGAGTATTAACTTGAATTCCACCAGGGAATGCAGGGCAGTTAGCACCCCCATATCCAGACACAGAGATGAAGCAAGATCTTTTGTAATTTGGGGATTTGAAATGAAAGCTGTTCTAGTTTTAGGAAGTGGATGGAGAGAGTGAAAAAAAATGGGAGGGCATGGTATCAGAATAATGACCTCGCTAAAATATCCACTTAAGAATCCCTGGAAACCTTGAATATGTTGAGTGGCAAAAGGAACTTTGCAGATGGGACTAGATTAAGGATTTTGAGATGAGATACGGAGATTACCCTGGAATATCTGGGATCCTTGTAGAGGAAAGAGGGAGACAGGGAAGTCAGAGAAGGAGAAGTGATACAGAGGTCACGGGGCGCCTGGGTGGCTCAGTTGGTTGAGTGTCTGCCTTTGGCTTGGGTCATGATCCCGGAACCCTGGGATCAACCCTGCATTGGGCTCCCTGCTCGGCAGGGAGTTTGCTTCTTCGTCTCCCTCTGCACCCCCACCCAGCCTGTGCTCTCTCTCGCTATTTCTCTCTCAAATAAATAAATAAAATCTTAAAAGAAAAAAAAAAAAAAAAAAGCAAAACAAAACGGAGGTCAGAGTCAAATTTAAAGACTCAGAGAGGCTCAAAGATGCTACATTGCTTCTGGATTGATATAGAGGAAGGGGTCATGAGCTAAAGAATGCAATAAGTGATCTCTAAAAATTGGAGGCTACAGAAGAAATGCAGTCTTGTTGACAATTTATTTTAGCCCAGTGAGATTGACTTCCGACTTGTGACTTCTAGAACTGTAAGATAACAAATTTGTGTTAAATCAAGCCATTTAATTGGTAGTAGTTTGCTACAATAATAGTACAACGGGTCCTGGAGCCAATCTGCTCAAGTTCTCTTGTGGGTGCTGAGTGCCTTAAGATGTGGCTGTTATCTGCAACAAAAGAGCTGAAGAGGGGGTGAGGGGAAATACTTTGAGCTTGGGCCTGGTAAGGGCACAGTGATGGTTACACTAAATCCCTTAATGTTGGTGAAACCAACCAATAACCAGCTATGTTGCTTGTACCAAGGTATAACAACCAGATTCTAGCATATTGTGATTATTTCTGTTCTGACATATATAGTTGTTCTCTGTATCATATTAGAAAAAGATTCATGCCAGCAAAACTCAATTCTCTACTTTTTATATGTGATGAAGATTCATTTTAAAATTTAAGTATTAAGGGGGTGCCTGGGTGGCCCAGTCAGTTAAGTGACTGCCTTTAGCTCAGGTTCTGGGATGGAGCTCCCCATGGGTTCCTGGTTCAGCCAGGAGCTTGCCACTCCCTGTCCCTCTGCCTGCCACTCCTCCTTCTCTCTTGCTCTGTGGAGTAAATAAATAAAATCTTTTTTAAAAAATTAAAAATTTAAGTATTAAATATATACACATATACACATAATTCTTAGCATTGCATAGAATGTGTTTTTTAGAATTCAATTCTTCATGTTTTAAAATAGAAGTATAGTGTTCCAAGACATAAAGCATATTCACATATTAGTTGCCATGCTATTGTTTTTTTGTTTTGTTTGGCTATTTTGACTACCCCAGGATGAAGAAAACTGAATGTAGAGTTAAACATTTCATGTAACGTCGGCTATTACAAAAGAAAACCATTTATTTATGAAATAGCCCAGCTATGGATTCTCTAGTCTTCTCTATTGCTAGATTTTAGAAGGAAAAAAAAAAAAAAAGAAAAAAGAAAAGAAAAGAAAAGGAATAAAATGAAGCATGAAATAGAAGAGAAAGTAGAATTTACACCACGATAGTGTGCTCATATTTTATCAGAGCCTGCCCATCCTTTCGCTGATACATTTTCCCCCCAGCTTGACATTTTAAAGGCTTATTTTAAATTTATCTCTTCTGTATTAACAGGTGAGAAGTAGCTGATTCAACATATAGCAACTACTCTGGTTACTTTCATCTAGATTTTCTCTTACAGGGTAATTGGGTTTCTGCAGCCCTAGACACATAATGATTGGAAATCATGGTAGCAATTCTATATGGAGCCATCTCAATTTATCCTTCCTCTGTGTGTTGTGTGTGTGTGTGTGTGTGTGTGTGTTGAAGTACTGGTCTATTCCTACAGCTATCTAGAAACGAATTCCATTTTGGAGTTAACTGAATTTAACTTCTACAAATGGAAGTGCTTTAAAAATGTTTATTTGCAACTGCTCTGCATTCTCAAAAAGGGTAGGAAATAACCTAACTTGATAGTTTTTCATGATCCACAGCACACACACTCTTGACTTTTAATTCCTTAAAGTCTTGGTATTTTATAAGCACTAGTTTCTTTCTTTCTTTCTTCTTTCTTTCTTTCTTTCTTTCTTTCTTTCTTTCTTTCTTTCTTTCTTTTTCTTCTTCTTCTTCTTCTACTTTCTTTCTTTCTTTTCTTTTTCTTTTCTTTTCTTTTCTTTTCTTTTCTTTTCTTTTCTTTTCTTTTCTTTTCTTTCTTTTCTTTTTTCTTTTTTCTTTTTTTTTCCCGTGCAAGGAAGTGACTGGTTTCATTTTACCGGGTGTTGTCTTTTTTTTCTCAGCTATGCTCCCTTACTGCTCATTCAATTGCTGAATAATTAAAAGCAGCTCTTTCCAGCCAAAAATGCTTTTCAAGTTAACATATTTTTTTCCTTAAATTTTTGTCCCCCGCTACTTACTTCTGCATCCAGTGTTGTTCCAGCTTGCTGAGCATTCCAGAGAGCGTTTCAGGTTAGCCAAGGGTTGGAAATATTGACCATGCTGACCTGAATTCTTTCCAGATGCATATTTGCATACCTTTAACTAGAGTGGTTATTTCTCACTAAAAGACCAAAACCTGGAAATAGTAGGACAAAATTATGTGCTTCTTCTTGGTGAGATATCAATGTTAGCATTTTACTTCCCCTTCCTGGTTTGCAGCCTGACCTTTGGAAGTGAAAGGACAATAATAAAATAATGACACATGAGAAGCAATGGGTTCTATCCCAGAACTATCTCTGGAGTGAAAGGAGGGGAAGATGGCATTAGGCTGGCATTGACCACTTAAAAGACTGAAGGAATCTGGTACATAATATTATGGATTTTGCTTTCTCATCTATAAAATAAAGAGGTTAGGGCACCTATGTGGCTCAGTCTGTAAAGTGTCTGCCTTAGGCTCAGGTGTTGATCCCAGGGTCTTGGGATGGAGCCCCGCATCATCAGGCTCCCTGCTCAGCCCAGAGCCTGCTTTTCCCTCTTCCTCTGCCTGCTGCTCCCCCACTCTTGTGCTCTCTCTCTTTGTCAAATATGTAAATAAAATCTAAAAAAGTAAATAAATTAAGTCAAGAGGTTAGATCAGGTGATTTATAAGAGGCTTCCTTACTCTTGGATATTCTATGGTTTATGACAACGGTTGAAGTCTGCGAAGAGTAGAAGATGCAGAAATGCCTGAAATTTGCTTCTTATTCCTAAACATTCTTGAATTCTCAATTGGAATGTCTTGGGTAAATGCCTTAAGCAACTAGATTTCCCTTGACTTATGAGGAATGCACAAAAGTTGACCTTTTTTAATACAATTATTAGTAAAAGGCATTTAAATGACACATTGGAAAGTCAGAAAATCAATAGCTTCCTTTTCATGTGTACAAATGTTTCTTATTAAGATGAAAATACTCCACAGATAATATCTTATTTGTTCGTACAACATCCGGAGGTGGGAAATGGTAGCAGTAATCCCAAGTGAATAAGGGAAGTTTGCTAAGTAACTATGTTTTCCTGGGTTCTTTTGGCTTTGGGCCTAACTGCTAGATGATGTTATTCAGGTAAATTAATGCATGACTAAGGTTAAAAAAAAAAAAAAAGGCAAGACTCTTGGTGACATCTTGTATCATTGGGAAATTTTATGAAGTCTAAGTGACTAACTTCGAGTCAGATAGGTCATGGGTTATTAAATTGAAGTCACCAAGTGAGCACTTTAGGGCTTTGGCTATGACTGCTGTATTATGTAGCACAAGGAAAATGGGGCAGGAAGTGAAGGGTGAATTTGAATGGAAGGGTAATGGTTATTAGAAAAGGATACCAAGGATCTCCAATTCTATTTGCATAAGTAAGTGTGCTATAGGTTTATCACTCATTCATTTATTCAAAAATATTTATTGAGCACCTAGCTACTCTCTGTTGGGTCTTGGGAATAAGGATCCAGTAGTGAAGAAGACTGACACATTGTGGTGGGGAATAGGGAAAAGAGAGGTAGTAATAAATAGGATTATTCAAATTAAGATATAACAATAAATTCCAGGAAGGCCACGAAACTAGATAATATGGCTCAGAGTGACCACGGTACAAGCAGGGGTGAAGATATTAATTAGGTGGAACCCTCTCTGAAGAATTGACTTTTGGAGATGAAGCATGAATGATAAGGAAAGGAGGCAGTCATAGGAGCATGGGCGAGGAGCATTCCAGGCAGAGGAAAGGGCAAGCACAGAGCCCCCGAGGTGGGCAGCGTTTGGAATGTCTGAGAACAACCACAAGGCCAGTGTAGTTAGAGCAGAGGGGGTGGGGAGCTGGCAAGACATGAGGCCTTGTGGGCCAGGGCATGGAATTTGTGTTCTAAATGTAAGAGAAAGCCATGGGAGGATTTTAAGCAGAGCAGTGACATAGTCTGATTTACATAAAAAAAAAAAAAAAAGATCTGTGAAGAATGGATTATGGATTGTAGCAGAACAAGAGTAGAAGCAAGGAGACTTTTCCCTTAGTCCAGGTGGGAGACGATGGGGGTTTGAATTTGAATGGAAGCAGGGGCTTTCCAGGAGAGAAATTTAGGGCTCATATTTAGATTAATGGGTCAGAACAAAGGGAAGAATATGTTCCCTAAATCACTGGAATATTGCCCTAGGAAGATAGAAAACTAACAAGGAACAAAAAAAAAAAAAAAAAAAAATGGAGGGGGGATACCAAGTTTTGAAACACAAGAACATTTGGGCATTTCTTGCATGTTCTTTAGCAGAAGGACTGTAAGTTAAGAAAGCTAGGTTTCCTAAGTAGAACAGAATCTGTCATCACCAATGCAGCCTGTCATTGTCTGCCGGGGACAAGTATGAAGAGCCATGAAGAATCAAGCCTCATGCTGGGAATGGTCCCTGGGTGGGAATTCGAGAGCCACAAAGCCAGTGTTGACTGTGTACCACACTCAAGGAAGAATACAAAAGTTACACAAAGAGAAGAGTAGAAAAATAAGTAGATCAGAAGCTAAGGGGATCTGACCCACTAACCCATCCGGTGAGGTGACTTTGGACAAGTCACTTCTCTGAGCCTTCCTCCTAGTGAAATGAAAAGCATGGACTGAGTTCTCTGTAAGGAATTTCCTAAAGTGTTTCCCTGTATAAATCTCAAATAGACTTCTTGCTTTGCAAAAATATGCCATTTGAAACAGTTGTTCTTAATGGGGGCAATTTTGACCCCCCCACCTCCAATAACACTTGATAGTGTCTGGAGGTGGGAATGGAATGCTACTGGCACCTAGCACGAGAGGCCAGGGGTGCTGCTGAATATCCTACAATGCTCTGGGTGGCCTCTGCAAACACACGACAGTGAGTGAAACCACCCAAAATGTCAGTAGTACCGAGGATGAGAAACCTTGGTGTAAGAAATGACAGAGGTGCTAACAGGTTGCAATAACAGGATCACGGGTGAAGACTTTCCAGCTGCTGTAAAAAAAAAAAAATCTTCAGTCCCTTCCAAAAGTTTGAGGTGGAGCCCCTATTATATAACCATTAAACAAACAAACAAACAAACATGCAAAAATAATTTTGAGAACCCAAAAGCAAAGGATCCCACCACCAAGCAAGTGTCTCCCCAGAGCTGGGGGGTGAGTCTCCTGAGGCAGACAGCAGGGGCAACAGGCCTTCAGCCCTCTCCTGTGTGAGTCAGGCCGGGCAGCAGCGGAAGGAGGGCCCAGGCTCTTTGATCTGGGAATGCAGCAGAAGACCTTACTTAGCAAACATTCAAGATTTCCAGTGAGTCATTTGCCGGTGGCTTTGCTCTGCTGGCTCAGGTCCTCCTGTGTTTTGGTTCGAGAGAGGCTGAAGAGGCAAAACAAGCTGCTTTGTTTCTCTTTAATTTGCACTGATGTTGAGCAATACCTAGCACTTGGGCTCGTGCCTCTGCCTCTGTGAGGGCCTCCACAGCTGGGCCCCCGTGGAGCATGTCAGAACCCCGAAGGGTCCCTGGGAGCAAGGATTTTAATATGGTGTGGAATAGTAAACGTTAGTATTAAATTATTTAAAATACAAACATTAAAGAACATTTCAGGTTATATTCAGAGAGAGGACAGATGTTCCCCAGCATGCCCTAGAGGCAGCCAAGAGTAAAATAAAGATGGTTGTACTGTGAGGGGAAGTGTCCTAACTGAAGACACAGGAAACATTTCTGACTCACCTGTTTGTGTAGTCAGTGCCTCCCTCTCGGCACCATCCCCATCCCTCTTGTGACTTATCTCAGCCCAATCGAATTCAAGAGAAACTTCTTCCTTGCCTTGCTCAGCACTTGTGTCTTGGTGGTCCAACCTCAGGGAAGCTAACTGTAAAGTCCTGAGCCAGTGCGATCATTCAGGTTACTTTTTTTTTTTTTTTTTTTTTTTTTTGAGATTCCAGGGTCGTGGGGAGATTCTGACCTAAATCATCTGGATGAGCTATCACATTGTGTGCTGCTTTGTCTGTTGAGATTTGGCAACCGCCCAGCCACACTCTTCCAACGGGTCATCCTGGGCACTGGCTCACACTGCAAAATAGAATTTCAGGCTCAGTGATTTCTAATCTGCTACCACACGCCATTTTCTCTTGGAAGAGGGCAGATTGCTTCACCGATCTCTGTTTCATATTTTGAAAAAAATTGAGATGATAATGGTTATCTGGCTTACATGCTTGTCAAGAGGAGTTATTTTAAAGCACTTTGCAAATATAAAAATGTTCCACAAAATTGCAGAGTCATCCAAATGCTTCACCACCTGTCTCCTTTGGGGAATCCATCCAAATCCACACCCTCCCGAGATGACTTTTATCTTCTGTTCTCACTTTTGTTGAAACATATTTAGATCTCATTTTATTTTATTTTATTTTAAAACAATTTTTCAGAGAGAGAGAGAAAGAGCGTGTGTACTAGTGGGGGCAGGAAGGGCAGAGGCAGAGAGAATCTTAAGCAGGACTCCATCTCATGACCCTGAGATCAGGACCTGAACTGAGACCAGGAGTCAGATGCTTAAATGATTGAGCCACCCAGGTGCCCCTAAATCTCCTTTTAAAATGTTTACCCTGTGTGTGTGTGTGTGTGTGTGTGTGTGTGATGCAAAAGAATTCTGTTAAAATATTAATACTTCGGAAATTGTGTTTAAAGTTAAACCTTTTATTTTGAAAAGTTGTGTCATTTCCTTTTTCAGCCCCTCATTTGAATATAAGACTGGAGAATAAAGTGCACTTTTCTCTCCAAATGGAAGCAGCTACTCGCCCATCACAAGAATTCTTGTTTGAAAAGCCAGAGGACTAAAGAGTCACAGAATTGTTCAGTGTGATACCTTATTGAATTCAAATGAGCACATTTTAATGTAAGGAATGAGCCAAGCGTCTTTTCTTCTATAGCTCTTTAAAATGGACTTCATTTAGATTTGAGGCACTAACATGAAAACTAACTAGTTTCCTTTAGAGGAAAATATTTCCTTTATGAAGAGCAAGCTGGAACAGACAATAGAACAAGAGAATTTTACACAAGCATTACTTCAATTTCACACCAGAAACTTTATGGTCCCCTTTTACCACATTCTTAAGCCACTAAGTCAAATACCATGTATTCCACAACACCTTCTGTGATGACCGGGTCTTACTTTGAGCTCTTTCTTCCCCCAGTGCTTCTCATATGAGAAACTGTAATAATAATGCGTGCTACTGTGCAGAAGTAGAGAATCCAGAAAGCAAAGAAGGGGCCTAAGAAAACAAACTAAAATGGACAGATAAGGAAGAACCTAGAAAGCAGATACCAAGCCCAGAAAAATATATGGGGAGGGGGTAGGGGTGGGGGATGGGTTGAAGAGGTGATGGGGGTTAAGGAGTACACTTGTTGTGAGCACTGGGTACTGTATGGAAGTGATCAATCAGTAAATCCTACACCTAAAACTAATGTATACTATATGTTAACTAACTGGAATTTAAATTAAAACTTAAAAGAAAAAAATATGATATCAGAGTAGCCACAAAAAAAGAATGGTTAAATTTTGGAAAATTGAGATGAAGGAATATCATTCATCCAAAGACCTGCCATCTAAATAAAAACACATTAAAAAAAAGGTGGGGAGGTGGCACCTGGGTGGGTCAGTCAGTTAAGCATCTGCTTTTGGCTCAGATCATGATCTCGGTGTCCTGGGATCAAGCCTTGCATTGGGCTCCCTGCTCAGTGGGAAGTCAGTTTTTCCCTCTGCCCCTCTACCCCATTTGTGCTCTTGTGCTCTCTCTCAAATAAATAAATAAATAAATAAAATCTTAAAAAATAATAAATTAAATTAAATTAAATTAATTAAATAATGCTAAAGAGAGAGTGTAGTGGCCAACCATGTCAAATGCTGTGAGGAGTAAGAAGTATCCAGATGTGACAAGGAGGTCACTCATAATGGGTGCAAAAACGAGATCTTGATGTGTTTAGGAGGCTTTTTATTTTGGAACATGCTGATTTCAGGCTGAATTTAGGGAAGAGTCTCATTGTCTGAAAGCTTTTATTTGGTTGAAGAATATCAATTCATTCATAATTAGGTATGTTAGGAGGCTGTGGGCCTGATGTATCTTGGATAACAGGAAAAGGAATAATAGTTGTGTCTGATAACCACGAAACCCCACCCCTGATTTGCTTCCCCCTTTCCTCAACTGAAAACATTTTTGAAACTCATTATCACAATATCCCCAAGAGGTAGGTGTTGATACCTGCCATATGTGACTGTCCAACTCTGATGATTGGATGAAAACAATTGTGTCATGAGTCATAGGTTACTACTACTTACTTTCGAGAGTCAAATTGTACACATGGGTGATTGTGGAAGCAATGCGTGGATGTATTGTGGAATTCCACATGCGTATATAAATATTTCTAGGTATTGATATTGATGTTAATTTAACATTGGTCAGATAAAAGCTAATATTCTCCTGAGTCAGCCTGACCTTTGCCCTAAGGTATTCTCAATTTGTGAGTATCTTTGATTGACTTGTTTTCATTTTCTCCCCTCTGGGTGTTTATCTCCTTTCTGCTTCCCCAGATGGTGTTTTGCAGTTTCACCACATCTCCTCAACTAAACTTCACTTTACTATCCAAGCAAACTGGATAATTATTGTTCTATCTATCTTTTTTTTTAATAAAGATTTTATTTATTTATTTATGAGAGACACAGAGAGAGGCAGAGATATCGGCAGAGGGAGAAGCAAGCTCCATGCAGGGAGCCTGATGTGGGGCTCGATTCCAGGACTGGGATCACGCTCTGAGCCAAAGGCAGATGCTCAACCACTGAGCCACTCAGGCATCTCGTGTTCTATCTTTCTGATCACATCAGTCCTCTGAAGGGATACCCATTAGCCAGAGATGCTTAGATTTGATTTTCCCAGAAAATAGGTATTTCTAATCGATACAGGATAGTGACAAACAGGACTTTGTTTTTGAACTCGTGGAGAGAGAGGAAACTTTCACTCAAGCTGTGTTTATCCTTCTGCTCTTTTTCTCTGAGTTGTGGTAGATTTTCAGGGAAGTGGAGGAACCAGAGCTAAGCAAGTTACACTATTAAATTTAGGAGATCACGGGGGCACCTGGATGGCTCAGTCAGTTAAGTGGTTAAGCATCTGCCTTCGGCCCTGGGTTGGGCTCCCTGCTCAGCAGAGAGTCTATTTCTTTCTATTTGTCCCTCTTCTCTGCTCATGAACTCTCGCTCTCTTTCTCTATCCCCTTCAAGTAAAGAGATTTAAAAATCCTTAAAAATAATAAATTTAGGAAATCTCAGCAATGGCAGAGAAGGCTGATGAAACGAAGTTAGCACATCAGTCTCTCTACAGAACATAGAAATAAATACACCAAAAAAAAAAAAAAAAAAAAAAAAAGAAAGAAAGAAATACACCAACGATGTCAGCAAGTAACAGCAGGTAACATGTCTAGGGCCTTACTTCAAGCCAGATTCTTGTTTTCAGCTTAATTTCCACAGTCTTATGAAGTAGGCCCTACTTCATAGAGTTGGCTAATCTGAGGGTCAGGAAGCCTAATGCAACTTGGCAAAAGGTTAACAGAGGTAGTGAGTTCAGAGCTGGGACTGAAATCCCCCGGCTGCCAATTTCAAACTGATAATCCACAATTCTGCATCAATCATTTCTCTACCTTTTAGGCATGCTTTCAAATACAGGATGTTTTGACCGCAAGCTTGGAGATGGTGAAAGGCCCCAAACAAGCTAATCAATAATTATAACATCTATATGGTCTAACAATATCTCAGACTGCTATAGGACACCTATAGCTGCCATTTTATATGCTTGATTGCCCTTGAACATGGACTCTTTGGCTAAGATGAACTGGCTGCTTTGACGATACCCCTCTTTTACACAGCAAGGCAAAGATCTTGCAGGTTCTAATTTAAAAAAGAGCATTTTGGCGTTCACTGGCTTTACATTATAGTATACTTTTAAAGCTCTTGTATACACCAAGTTTATTCTATCTCATGTTCAGATATATGATCCACTCAACTTGCTACCTAATGGATACACAGAAACCATGCTCTTACATAATTTACATAATTTTATGTAATTTACATTTTATATATTTAGCAATACACCTTTGCGCCACAGTATATCCCTTGAGAAACAGCCTATTTTTCTCAAAACTGGAAATTTACATAAGATTATACATGAAAATCAGTCCCATTTATCATCACCTGAGAAGGGCTAGATAATGAGTTTGATTCACAAACGTTTGAATTTTACTGCGTCAGACATTGTATTAGGACATGGGTATACAAGGAGGATAAAAACTAACCCATCAGAGAATTCCCTACTAAAAAAATAATTATAATATAACAGGATAATTGACAAAATAATTTTGTTTATTATTGTTTATTATTTACCACAGTTTATTAACCGTGGTATGGAAATATAAAGAAAGACTCAACTAGGTCTTTGGGGATTATCAAAACTTGACAGAGATGTGGAATTTGAGTCCTTTAGGTTAAGAAGAAAGTTACCAGGTCAACAATGGAGGTTCAAATGTAGCACTTATGAGCAGACAGTACAGCATAAAAAAAAGACAGAGAGAACAATGAATACTTTGGGGATGGTCAAAGCTTCAAGTGAAAAAAAAGAACAGTGAATACTTTGGGCGTGGTCAAAGCTTCCACTGCATGGTCATGGTGGTGGTTGCTGAGGAAAGGAGGTTGGGAAATGGATTGGGTGGATTGAAAACATTCTTTTAGACTAGATGAAAAATTGTCCTTATTAGACAACAAGGAGCCACAGAAAGTTTTAGACCATCATTAGTTTTATATTCTACAGTAGCAATTTGGGTGTCATAAGAAATATAGATTAGACTTTGATAAGAACAGGCTCCAAGGGACCGATTCATCAAACCTGAGTGCCAATAGATCAAGAGACAAGGAAAGTCAGCATTAACATGGTGGCAGTGGATTCCATGGTGGCATTTCAGGGCTTTAAAAAAATGGACTTATGAGACTCTTTGGGATGGGAGGAAGATAAGAGATGGGAAAGAAGGAGTTGATGTCTTCAGGGATTGCTGATGCTCTTGCTAAGATTGGGAATACTAGAAGGAGCATAAATTGAGGGAGGGGAGAAAGTACTGGATTTTAATTTGAATGTATTAAGTTTGAGATGCTAGCAGGGCATCCATGAGCCCAGGCCCTCCTTGATGACAGCTGCTTAGGTGGTCGTATCAAAAGTGCTGGTGATAACTCCAGTCGCACATATCAGCAGCAGGTGAAGAAGAAAATTTGAGTCTTGCCTATCAATCCTTTTCTCTGCCATTTAGAAAAATCGCATTTTCACCAATGTCAGTTATTTTGTGATTTGATGAGATCGGCTGAAAACTTCCACTATATTTTCCTGATTATGGTAACCTAGGGAAAGCATTAAATTATGTTGATAAAATTGTTGGCTACAATCTGGCTCTAATGATAATAGCTTAGAATCATGAAGCAGCAATATTTTAGCCCAAGAGAAAACAAACTTTATCCTGAGCACATGTGTTCTTTTGCCTTTCTCATCTGATGTTGCCTGAAAATTTTATTTTTCCACTCTGAATAGTGGATTCTGCCAAATGTTTTAAAAGCTTTTCTCCTTTTAGGGGAGGAGGGGAACAGTTTTTCCTCCCGTCTGCCTGATAGCTGAGGAGTGAAGATTTAATCGGTGAGAAAAATACACACACACTACAACCTCAGAACGTTCCCGCTGCTTTTAATGTTTGATGTACCTGACAGATTACCCTTTCAAAACACAATAATAGGATAGGTGGTGCTGGAAAAAAACTTTTCCATCCAAGGCAAAAACCACATGGACACTGCACATAACTGGCATTAGCCTCGACATTGCGGGGAGTGGAGACGTGTCCTTGGGGCACAGATTCTACAGTAAAAGGCTTCCAACTCCCTGAACACATACTTTAGTTTCACTACAGAAGGTGTAATGGAAAGAACGGTGAGCAAGAATCAGGAGGCTTGGCACCTACTTCTGACTCTGCCACTTTGTGAGACTGGAAAAATCTTACCCCTCTCTGTGCTTTAGCATCTTCATTTGCAAACATTAATGGTTGCATTAGATGATTTCTGACTTTAATAAAAAAAGAAATACAAGGTTTTTTTGAACCCTCACCGCATATCAGCTACTTTTACATATATATTTGTGCTCGATATAATTTGATTATGAAAAATAAACTAACCCACATTACCTGTCATTTATTTTATTTTTTATTTTATTATTATTTTTTAAGATTTTATTTATTTATTTATTCATGAGAGACACAGAGAGAGAGAGGCAGAGACACAGGCAGAGGGAGAAGCAGGCTCCATGCAGGGAGCCGGATGCGGGATTCGATCCCGGGTCTCCAGGATCATGCCCTGGGCTGAAGGCAGTGCCTTCAGCTAAACCGCTGAGCTACTCAGGCTGCCCTGTTTTATTTTTTAAAAAATATTTATTTACTTGTTTTCAGAGAGAGAGAGAGAGAGAGAGAGAGTTGGGGGAGGGGCAGAGGGAGAAGGAAAACCTCAAGCAGATTCCCGGATGACCGCTGTGCCTGATGTGGGGCTGATCTCATGACCCTGAGATCATGACCTGAGCTGAAATTAAGTGTTGGAGGCTCAGGCAGCCCCGGGGGGCTCAGCGGTTTAGCGCTTCAGCCCAGGGCGTGATTCTGGAGACCGGGGATCGAGTCCCACGTCAGGCTCCCTGCATGAAGCCTGTTTCTCCCTCTGCCTGTGTCTCTGCCTCTCTCTGTGTCTCTCGTGAATAAATAAATAAAAACTTAAAAAAAAAAAGGAATTGGAGGCTCAACCTACTGAGCCGCCCAGGCACCCCACCTATTACTGATTGATGAGGAAACTTTGAGGAAGAGTTTCATAAAGTCTTTAGGACAAGAAATCTCAAAGCTTTGAATAGTGACCATGGAGAGGTGCGCTATCTAAGTTTGGCAATGGGTCCTCTTATTGCTGCCTAAACAAAAGAAGTTCAACTCAAAAGCTGGGAGGGAATAAAACACTGACTCCTGTAGAAGAGAGGTGACTCACTGTGAGGTAGTTAGGAGAATGCTGCACTCTTACTTTGTCATTTTAGAATGTCTCTCGTTGAGAACTAATATTGTTCTTTGGAGCTGTGTGTGGGCATTTGAACCCTTTGTGTGTCCATGTACCCCTATGCAATTATTTTGATAGTGACTGATGGATCATCTGTAGGATAAATCAAGAGACCAGACTGACTTCCATTGGAGGTAAGGTCTTAAAAGAGACCAGTTGCCTGGAAAATCCCTTGTCACTCCCTCATCTGCACTTAATTCTTCCGAAGTCCCTGAGAAGTCTTATCTATGGACAGTCTCAAGCTCCATAAGGAGCCACTTTGCTTTGAGATATGAGTAGAATTGGGGAGGCAAGAAGGGAAGATGAGAAACCAATCTTTGGGGTGGAGAGGGGAGACTCAACCATGAGAGGAGTGAAGGAGAAACAGGTTATAAACAGGAAGAGCCTACAAGGAGACCCCACTGTGAATAGCTGACCATTTGGCAGCCCTTGAACTCTGAAAAAGAAGCTTATTTAGCATGCAGCTTTAGTTTTTTTTTTTTTTTTATTCCTGATAGACACACAGAGAGAGGCAGAGACACAGACAAAGGCAGAAGCACGCTCCCTGTGGGGAGCCGGATGCAGGACTCAATCCCAGGACCCCAGCATCACCACCTGAGATGAAGGCAGATGCTCAACCACTGAGCCACCCAGGCATCCCTGGCTTTAGGTTCCTTTCCCTGCTTTTGTTGATTCTGCCACAGACATATCTTTCAAATGGATTCCATCCACTTCTCTCTGACCTGCTGCTAGTATTTTAGTCTAGTTCTTCTTCCCTCTGTGGAAGGAATACGTGGCTATTTCACACCACCCAGAAAAGAGCTCTCTAGCTAAAGATAGTGAAGATACTATATACTCACGGTTTGTTTCAAATAAACAGTTATGCCTCTTGAAACTTTGCTCATTAATCAAGGCTTTATTCTGGGGGTCTGGAATGTGATTGTAATCTCCTGGACATCCTTGTCCTAGATTTAGTGTTATTACATACATTAAATGTACACTTTGGGCAAATTTCCATATTTGTGGACTGTAACTATTGAGTTTGGGGTTAAAAACCTACAAGAAGGTAGAAGTATGGGAGGGGAAGGAGAGGGTATGGGGTTCCCATTGATTATTATTTCTTTAGGAATTTTTGGTGGAAAAGCAGAAATGCTCAGGATATCCCAGGTAAAAATGGGTTGGATTTTTGTGGCAGCTCTTTTTCTCAAATTTACGGCTTATTCCTCCACTTCTTCTTAAATCCACAAACTGAATTTCCCTCTTCAATGTTCTCCCTTCTGCCCTATGCTCAGTCACAAAGCTTCACCTATTGAGAAAATAAATTCCTTAACACAAGAGAAGTAGGAATTTCTACTCCAAACATGCTTCTTGTATTGTTGTTTTGATTTAATTTCTCCACCTCCCAGCTAAAATGGAAGCTAGATTAGAACAATATTCTAATATAGATATGTCCACAACAAAAGAAAGAAGAGGATAGTTTCTAGAACGTCTATTAATGCTGTTTTCATTCAACAACTATTTGTGGAACCCTGCTATTGGTCAAGCACTGTGTTAGGCACTGTGCTTCAAAGATGTGAGTGTAGCCTTTTCCTCAAAAAAGCTTACACTGCAAGCTTCAGAGTTATTATAAATAATTATTTATGTTTTTATTATAAATAATTATTGCTTAACTACAATACGGTTGACTTATATTCTTAAATATTTTGGGTCTTGAGGAATTTATGTTTGCTTATTTTTCATTATTAGGAAAGGTCTGTTGACTGAGTGGATTCTAGAATTGTTGGCTGGTTTTCTGACCCAAGGTGGTGGACCAGACATTTATAGACATGAATTGTGTTTCCCCACACCTGAAATAAAGGTGTAGATGTACAAAATTAAGTAAACCTCTACAGCAAAGAGAAAGGAAGGGACATTATCAGCAAATAAGATTCTAAAACATTTTTTTTTTTTAAATGAAAGGTAAACTGAACAGTGGGATGTAGAATCATCGGACGTGTTTGGGAGACCAGCAACATGATAAGGTTTTTCTAGAAAAACGGATGGATCCTTGTGAAAATGGAAGTAATTTGAGAAACACAGACATGAACTAGAAATAAATAAATAATTAAAACCAACAGCTTCTATTCAATATACCCAGAGATAATTGGAGAATTATTAAATCCATAAAACAAGAGTGGGAGGGGGCAGTGAAAAGAGCTAAGCGCTGGAACCAAGTTGCCAGGTGAGTGCACGCATGTGTGTGGGCTGCTCCGAGCTTACAGGTATAGATGTCCTGCTGCTTAGGTGGAGAGGGCGGGGCATTACAGGCCGAGGAAGCAAAACCATAGAGCCTTTGAAGACACCGCGGAGTGAGGTCCAGGAAGCCACAGGTAACAGCAGAGATATCAGAGGCTGAGGTGTGCCTGGAAAGCGGTCAGCCCGGAGGTAAGCGGGAGCAGCCCATAAAGGGCGTGAGAACTTTGAAGCAGCGCTGAAGAGTTGGCATCTTATCTTGTCAGTAATGAGAAACAGAAACATGGGCACATTTTGTGGAAGTAACTAATTGAGGAAGGGATTTCTAGGATCAAATAAAAGGTTGATTGACCTGAGTCCTGTTTGCTGCATGAATTCCAAGAGTTAAGCCCTAAGGCAGGAGAGAAAGACTATCAGTGAGATGATTTGGACTAAAGTGGGGGCATTGAGACAAGAGTGGGGGATGGGGCACAGAAGTTACGAAGGTGGTAGAATTGATTGGACTGGGTGAGCCTAGTGGCAACATTCATCCATACAGAGAATACAGGATGAGGAGCAGATTTCAGAAGAACATAATGAGCCCTTTTTTTAGCTCTTTGTGAATGTTCAGAAATGGCAGCTGGTGTTGCATAATTGCAAAATTGGGGTTTAGCTAGTTATTGGCTTCTAAGAATATAAACGCATTCCTTCTTTCCTCTGGCCTACTCTTGGAAAAATGACACCAAGGGGTGGGGGTCCAAGGGGTGATTTTTTTTTTTTTTTTTTTTTTTTTAGTAAGGGCCTAAATGTAAATCTCTGTACATCTTTATCTTCTCTAACCCTTTTCAACATGTTGGCTGGTTGTTCTCATGTGTAGGTAATCCAAAATCATGGCAAAAGTTCAAACAAAACAAAAATTTAGAAAGGAGAGTATACTCCTAAATACGTCTTCCAGTCTTCCAGAGATAACTAGTACTAATAGTTTGATCTACAGTCTGCCAGATTGTTTTAGTGTATATCTTTTTATGTTTTTATTTATTTGTTTGTTTGTTTGTTTTTATTTAACAGAGAGAGAGAGAGAGCACAAGCAGGAGGAGCAGAAGGCAGAGGGAGAGGGAGAAGCAAGCTGCCTGCTGAGCAGGAAGCCCAATGGGGGACTCGATCCCAGGACCCTGGGATCATGACCTGAGCTGAAGGCAGATGCTTAACCGACTGAGCCACCCAGGCACTCCTGTATCCTTTTATTTAATCACTCATTATATTTTATGGGACCTTACTACAATACTGCTTTTTAATTCATTTACTCTATTTTTAATTTGGAAAATTTCAAATGTTCATACAAGTAGAGAAAAATAACATAACACCTATATACTCAGCTCTTAGATTTAAGAGAAATCAGCAAGCTGCCAAATCTCCTTTTTTTTGTAAGTAAAATTACAGTTCCAGCCAAATCACCCAATTGCTATCACTTCTCTCTCCCTCCCACCCCCACCCACGTTCTTTCTGTCTTCTTTTCTGTATTCCAGAGGTTTGCACTATCCTGAAGTTGGTGTCAATCAGCCTTATGCATGTTTGTTTTTGAAAATAACTCTCTACATATGTATCTATCCAGAAAAATATATTTAGTGATATTTTCTATTAGTCTATTACTTTCATTAAATGTTTACATTCATGGTATCATACTATATGCATCATTTTTCAGTTTTCTTTAAATGTAACATATTTTTGAGATTTATCACATTGCTTTGTGTAAATTAAGTTTACTTTTTTTTTAATCTACTCTATGATACACAACCCCACATTTCTTAGTATTATCAATAATGCTATAAAATGTATCCTTGAACATCTGGCCTTGTATAAATATGAAAGTCTTTCATAAAAGTGGGACTATGGGATATGCCCACATTCAGCTATACTAGAGATTGGCAAATGGCTTTCCAAACAGGTAATACTATCTCATATTCCCACAAGAAATGTGTGTATTCTTCTAATTCCTTTCATTTTTTGGCAAAGCTTTTTTTTTTTTTTTTTTTTTTTTTAGCTGAAAAATTAGGGGTTATGAAATAGTATCTGTGATGGTTATTTTTATGTGTCAACTGGACTGGGCCACAGGGTGCC
This sequence comes from Vulpes vulpes, assembly GCF_048418805.1. NCBI lineage: Eukaryota > Metazoa > Chordata > Mammalia > Carnivora > Canidae > Vulpes > Vulpes vulpes. The sequence goes on from NC_132780.1 coordinate 36,385,278, forward strand.
CAGATATTTGGTTAAATGTTATATTGAATGTGTCTGTGAAAGTGTTTCTGGGTGATATTAGTATTTGAATTGATAATAAATTGCTTCTCCCAGTGGGGGTGGACCTCATCCAATTTGTTGAAGAGAGAATGAAGGAGAATCCTCTCTCCATGCTTGATTATCTTCCAATGGGGACATAGGTCTTCTCTTGCCTTCACAATAGGACTTGGGCTAGAAGTTACATAATTGGCTTTCCTGGTTCTCAGGCTTTGTGACTCAGACTAGAACTGACCAGTAGCTTTTTTTGGGTCTCTAACCTGATGACTATCGCACTTGGGACTTCTTGGTTTCCACAGCTGCATAAGCCAATTATTTTATACCTATGTCTATCTACATATTTCTGTTGGTTCTGTTTCTCTGGAGAACCCAGACTATTGTAGTGTCTCATTATTGCTTAAGTAGATATTTCCCTTGATAACTAGTAATATTGAACATTTTTTCCACAGGTTTATTAGCATTTTGGATTTCCTCTCACGAATTTTCTGTTCATAATTTTTACCCACTTTATTTGTGTCTAGTCATAGCCCATCGAACTGTTCTTTCTCTCAGATACTTCACTTTCAGGACACCTGTTCCACCTTTAAACCCTTATACCCAGAATTTTAAATGTCACATCTGTTTAAATATAAATTGCAGAGAATGAAGCCTATTCAGGATAAAGAAGGGTGATGTAGGTAGATGGGCAGTGTGTCCTTCTGTAAATAGGGATTTTAGAATAAGAGGAGGTGGAATGAATGCACAAC